>NC_091084.1:21597500-22222500 GCF_032405125.1 Capricornis sumatraensis | reverse complement strand
TGGAAACAACCTAGATGTCCATCATCAGATGAATGGATAAGAAAGCTGTGGTACATATACACAATGGAGTATTACTCAGCCGTTAAAAAGAATTCATTTGAATCAGTTCTGATAAGATGGATGAAACTGGAGCCGATTATACAGAGTGAAGTAAGCCAGAAAGAAAAACACCAATACAGTATACTAACACATATATATGGAATTTAGAAAGATGGCAATGACGACCCTGTATGCAAGACAGGAAAAAAGACACAGGTGTGTATAACGGACTTTTGGACTCAGAGAGAGAGGGAGAGGGTGGGATGATTTGGGAGAATGGCATTCTAACATGTATACTATCATGTAAGAATTGAATCGCCAGTCTATGTCTGACGCAGGATATGGCACGCTTGGGGCTGGTGCATGGGGATGACCCACAGAGATGTTATGGGGAGGGAGGTGGGAGGGGGGTTCATGTTTGGGAACACATGTAAGAATTAAAGATTTTAAAATTAAAAAAATAAAAAACTAATAAAAAATAAATTAAAAAAAATAAAAAAATAAAGTGAGTGTATATAATTTTCAAGTTAGAAATCTTTGATAGATATTTCTGAGAAAATAGCTTTTTGAGACTTCACAGATGTGCTTTTCCTGTATTGTGCTTGCTTTTTACTGACAGACTTTGGTGTGGACATAGTATGAAATTTTCAAGCTTGTTTTGCTTGTGACTTGTGTGTCTTCATTTTTCAGGGTAGGAATATGCTGAATATTTTGATTTGAAACAGTGTCAGTGACGTGAAGTGAATAGTCACTATTCATAGTTAAATAACTCTAGTACTCCCTGCCAGTGACACTGATCTTTTTAACCAGGGTTCACTTGACTTTCAAAAAAGATGTTAAATATTAAATTAAGACTTCTGAAACATAAAAATATTGAATAAATTCCTTGTTTACCTTGGAACCACATTATTGGCTCTGGCACTCATAATTCCCAAATCTGATTCTATACTAACTTAGACTTTATGCTTTATTTGAAAAAATTTAGAGTCCAAATTAAAGTTAACATCAATTGAGGAAATCATTGCAGAATAACACAATAATCTTTAGAGTAGGTTCTAAAGAAAACAAAATTGAGGACCCCTAACCATATACATAAAAACATATTGTGTTGGAAATAACATAATTTGAATCCAGTAATTAAATCAGCCCTTTGCCAGAAATAGTTTTGCTACCTATATTTTTAGTCATTGTATTAGATACATTTTTTTTCTTAAATGTTCTGTGTAATTTAGATATTTTATTAATTCACATTGTTTCACTCAAGTTGTCTGCCTTAGAGAAGTTAGTTCAGTTCAATTGCTCAGTCATGTTGGACTCTTTGCAACCCCTTGGACTGCAGCACACCAGCCCTCCTTGTCCATCACCAACTCCCAGAGTTTACTCAAACTCATATCCATTGAGTCGGTGATGCCATCCAATCATCTCATCCTCTGTTGTCCCCTTCTCCTCCTGCCCTCAGTCTTTCCCAGCATCAAGGTCTTTTCAAATGAGTCAGCTCTCCGCATCAGGTGGCCAAAGTATTGGAGTTTCAGCATCAGTCCCTCCCAATGAATATTGAGGACTGATCTCCTTTAGGATGGACTGATTGGACCACCTTGCAGTTCAAAGGACTCTGAAGAGTCTTTTCCAACACCACTGTTCAAAAACATCAATTCTGGCGCTCAGCTTTCTTTACTGTCCAACTCTCACATCCATACATGACTACTGGAAAAACCATAGCCTTGACTAGACAGAACTTTGTTGGCAAAGTAATGTCTCTGCTTTTTAATATGCTGTCTAGGTTGATCATAACTTTTCTTCCAAGGAGCAAGCATCTTTTAATTGCATGGCTGCAGTCACCATCTGCACTGATTTTTGGAGCCCCCCAAAATAAAGTCTCTCAGTGTTTCCCAGTCTATTTGCCATGAAGTGATGGGACCGGATGCCATGATCTTCGTCTTTTGAATGTTGAGCTTTAAGCCAACTTTTTCACTCTCCTCTTTCACTTCCATCAAGAGGCTCTTTAGTTCTTCACTTTCTACCACAAGGGTGGTGTCATCTGCATATCTGAGGTTATTGATATTTCTCCCGGCAATCTTGATTCCAGCTTGTGCTTCCTCCAGCCCAGCGTTTCTCATGATGTACTCTGCATATAAGTTAAATAATCAGGATGACAATATACAGAATTGACGTACTCCTTTCCCTATTTGGAATTGGTCTGTTTTCATGTCCAGTTCTAACTGTTGCTTCCTGACCTGCATACAGATTTTTCAAGAGAAGTTAACTGCTTCATAAAACATGTTTTAAACAGGCATGAAACTGTCCTGTAATTCCTGACTCCACCATTAAAGATGCTAAGTTGGAATGTTACTTTGAGCTCTGTCATTTTTTACTGTTCTCATGTGGCTTAGGATTATATTGTAGTTCTTGATTTACTTTTAATTGAAGGATAATTACAATATTGTGTTGGTTTCTGCCATACATCAACATGGATCAGCCATAGGTATACATATGTCCCCTCCTTCTTGAAGCTCCCTCCCACCTCCCACTCCATCCCACCCTTTAAGCTTGCAACTTGCCCCAGTTTTAGGTCCCTGAGTTATATAGCAGATTCCCTGACTGGCTGGCTATTTTGCATATGTTAATGTGTATGTTTCTGTTCTATGCCTCTCTCCATTCATCCCACCCTCTCCTTCTTATATTCATCTCACCCTCTCCTTCTTCCACCCCTTGTGTCCATAAGTCTGTGTTTGCATCTCCATTGCACCTGGGCAAATAGCTTCATTAGAACCATCTTTCTAGGTCCCATATATGCCTTAACATAGGATATTTGTTCTCTTCTGACTTACTTCACTCTGTGTAATAGGCTCTGGATTTATTCACCCCATTAGCACTGACTCAAATGCGTCCCTTTTGTGGCTGAGTAATATTCCATTGTGGTATATGTACCACAGCTTCTTCATCCATTCATGGACATCTAGGTTGCTTCCATGTCTTAGCTATTATAAATAGTGTTTCAGTGAACATCGGGGTACATGTGTCTTCAGTTACAGTTTTCTCAGGGTATTTGCCTAATGGTGGGATTGTTGGGTCATATGATAGTTTTAGTCCTGGATTTTCAGGGAATCTCCTTACTGTCTTCCATAGTGACTGCATCAGTTTACCTTTCACCTAACAGTGCACCAACAAACATGTCATGTCCCTTTTCTCCACACCTTCTTCAGCTCCTGTTATTTGAAGATTTTTTTGATGATGGCCATTCTGACAGGTGTAAGGTGATATTGTAGTTTTCATTTGCCTTTCTCTAATAATGAGTGGCTGACTTTCTTTTTCTGGGCTCCAAAATCACTGCAGATGGTGATTGCAGCAATGAAATTAAAAGATGCTTATTCCTTGGAAGGAAAGTTATGACCAACCTAGATAGCATATTAAAAAGCAGAGACGTTGCTTTGCCAACAAAGGTCTGTCTAGTCAAGGCTATGGTTTTTCCAGTAGTCATGTATGGATGTGAGAATTGGACTGTGAAGAAAGCCGAGTACCGAAGAATTGATGCCTTTGAACTGTGGTGTTGGAGAAGACTCTTGAGAGTCCCTTGGACTGCAAGGAGATCCAACCAGTCCATTCTAAAGGAGATCAGTCCTAGGTGTTCATTGGAGGGACTGATGTTGAAGCTGAAACTCCAATACTTTGGCCACCTGATGCGGAGAGCTGACTCATTTGAAAAGACCCTGTTGCTGGGAAAGATTGAGGGCAGGAGGAGAAGGGGACAACAGAGAATGAGATGGTTGGATGGCATCACCGATGCCAATGGACATGGGTTTAGGTGGACTCTGGGAGTTGGTGATGTACAGGAAGGCCTGGCATGCTACAGTTCATGGGGTCGCAAAGAGTCGGATATGACTGAGCGACTGAACTGAACTGAATAATGAGTGATCTTGAGCATCTTTTCGTGTGTTTATTAGCTATCTGTATGTCTTCCTTGGACAACTGTCTGTTTAGGTCTTTTGCCCACTGTTGGACTGAGTTATTTGCTTTTCTATTATTGAGTTGCATAAGCTGCTTATGTATTTTGAAAATTAATCTTTTGTCAACTTTCATTTGCTATTATTTTCTCCCATCCTTAGGGTTGTCTTTTCACCTTGTTTATTGTTTTGCTGTGCAAAAACTTTTAAATAGGTCTTACTTTTTTTTTTTTTTTCTGTTACTCTAGGAGGAGACTCATAAAGGATTTTCCTGTGATTTATATAATAAAGTGTTCTGCCTGTGTTTTCCTCTTAAGAGTTTTACAGTTTCTGGTCTTACATTTAGGTCTTTAGTCCAGTTTGAGCTAATCTTTGTATATCATGTTAGGAAGTGTTCTAGTTTCATTCTTTCACATGTAGCTGTCCAGTTTTCCTAGCACCACTTACTGGAGAGACTGTCTTTGCCTCAATGTATATTCTTGCCTCCTATGTCAAAGATAAGGGTTTATTGCTGGCTTTTCTGTCTTGTTTCATTGGTGTATATTTCTGTTTTTGTGCCAGTACCATACTCCCTTTATGAATGTAGCTTTGTAGTATACTCTGAAGTCAGGAACGTTGATTCCTCCAGCTCCGTTTTTCTTTCTCAAGATTAATCGCAGCACTGTTTATAATAGCCAGGACATGGAAGCAACCTAGATGTCCATCAGCAGATGAATGGATAAGAAAGCTGTAGTACATATACACAATGGAGTATTACTCAGCCATTAAAAAGAATACATTTGAATTAGTTCTAATGAGGTGGATGAAATGAGCCGATTATACAGAGTGAAGTAAGCCAGAAAGAAAAACACCAATACAGTATACTAACACATATATATGGAATTTAGAAAGATGGTAATGATAACCCTGTATGTGAGACAGCAAAAGAGACACAGATGTATAGAACAGTCTTTTGGACTCTGTGGGAGAGGGAGAGTGTGTGGGATGATTTGGGAGAATGGCATTGAAACATGTATAATATCATGTAAGAAATGAATCGCCAGTCTAGGTTGACGCAGGATATAGGATACTTGGGGCTGGTGCACTGGGATGACCCAGAGAGATTATATGGGGAGGGAGGTGGGAGGGGGGTTCAGGATTGGGAACTCAGGTACACCTATGGTGGATTCATGTTGATGTATGGCAAAACCAATACAGTATTGTAAAATAAAAATAAAAAAAAAGATTGCTTTGGCTGTTTGGGGTCTTTTGTGTTTCCATACAAATTGTAAGATTTTTTTGTTCCAGTTCTGTGGAAAATGCCATTGGTGATTTGATAGGGTTCACATTGAATCTGTAGATTGCATTTGGTAGTTTAGTCATTTTCACAATATTGATTCTTCCAGTGCAGGAAAATGGAATATCTCTCCATCTGTTTATGTTGTCTTGTTTTCTTTCATCAGTGTCTTATAGTTTTCTATGTATAGCTCTGTTTCTTTAGGTTGATTTATTCCTATGTATTGTGTTCTTTCTGTTGCAGTAATAAATGGGATTGATTCCTTAATTTCTCTTTCTGACTTTTTGTTGTTAATGTATGGAAATGCGAGTAGTTTTTGTGTATTATTTGGTATCCTGTGATTAGCTCTAGTACTTTTCTGATGGTATTTTTAGGATTTTGCAAACAGTGAGAGTTTCACTGCTTCTTTCCAATCTGGATTCCTTTTGTTTTCTTTAACTCTCTGATTGTCATATCTAGGACTTCGAAAATTATGTTGAATAATATTGGCGAGAATGGGCACCCTTGTCTTGTTTCTGATATTAGAGGGGATGCTTTCAGGTTTTCACCATTGAGAATAATGTTTACTGTGGGTTTATCATTTACGGCCTTTATTATGTTGAGGTAGGTTCCTTCCATGCCCATTTTTTTTTAAAGAGTTTTATCATAAATGAGTTCTGAATTTTTTTCAAAAGCTTTTTCTGCATCTATTGAGATGATCTTATGGTTTTTATCTCTCAGTTTGTTAATATGGTATATCACATTGATTTGCGTATATTGAAGAATCCTTGCATCCCTGGAATCATGGGATTTTTTCTTTTTCTCCAAATAAGTTTCACATATTTATTACTGAGCCTCATAGACTTCTAGTAAGGAAACAAGAAACATTAGGAGCCAAGCATTCCATCTCTCCCGTAAGTTTAGACAGTTGTGATGTTCCAACTGTGATTTGGCTGGTTAATATGCAGATGGTCTTAACACACAGCATGTGTTCCACTTTATATGTGACACTTCTTATAGACCCAGCTTGGTTTTTCTGCAGTGTCTTCTCTTGGAATTGTCCCTGATCTTACTAGTTTTTGTTCGAATCCATTGAGGAATGGGACAATTCTGCTTTTGTTTCTTGGCCAGAAATTGCTTGACCCTGAAAGTCTTATGAGAAGACATCGTGAGAAGCAAACTCAACCATACATAGGATAGTGGAGAAAACAAAAGCACATGTATGATCTTTATAATGTGTTGTTGAATTCTGTTTGCTGTTTCTTGAGGATTTCTGCATCTATGTTCATCAGTGATATTGGCCTGTAATTTTCTTTTTTTGTGATGTCTTTTTCTGATTTTGGTATCAGGGTAATGGTGGTCTTGTAAAATGAATTTGGAAGTATTCCTTCCTCTGCAAGTTTTTGAAAAAGTTTCAGAAAGATAGGCACTAGCTCCTCTCTAAATGTTTACTAGATTTCACCTGTGAAGCCATCTGGCCCTGAACTTTGGTTGGTAGGGAGATTTTTGATCAGTTTTCATTTTAGTGCTTATAATTGCCTTGTTCATAGTTTCTGTTTTTTCCTGGTTCAGTCTTTAAAGCTTGAACTTTTCTAAGAATCTGTCCATTTTTTCCAGGTTGTTCATTTTGTTGGCATATCGTTTCTTGTAATAGTCTCTTCTGATTCTTTGTATTTCTGCATTGTCTGTTGTAACTGGTCCTTTTTCATTTCTAATTTTATTGATTTGATTTTTCTCCCTTTTTTCTTGAGGAGTCTGGCTAATGGTTTGTCCATTTTGTTTATCTCCTTAAAGAATCAGCTTTTAGTTTTACTACTCTTTACTATTATTTCCTTCATTTCTTTTTCATTTATTTCTGGTCTGATCTTGATGCTTTCTTTCCTTCTACTAATTTTGGAGTTTTATTGTTCTCCTTTTTCAGTTGTTTTAGGTGTAACGTTAGTTGTCTATTTGATGTTTTTGTTTCTTGAGATAGGATTGTATTGCTATAAACTTCCCTCTTAGAACTGTTCTTGCTGCATCCCATAGGTTTTTGGTTGTCGTGTTTTTGTTGTCATTTGTTTCCAGGAATGGTTGATTTCTTATCTTACTTCTTCGGTAACCTGTTCATTTTTAAGAAATGTATTTAGTCTCCATGTATGTATGTTTTACAGTTGTTTTTTTTTTCCCTTTTAATTGATATCTAGTCTCATATTCTTGTGGTGAGAAAAGATGCTTGATATGATTTCCATTTTTAAAAATTTACTGAGAATTGATTTGTGACCTGAGATGTGGTCTGTCCTGGAAAATGTTCTATCTGCACTTGAGAGGAAAGTATATTCCTTTGCATTGGGATGGAATGTCCTGAAGATATCAACTAGGTCCATGTGACCTAATGTGGCATTTAAGGCTTGTGTTTCCTTAATTTTCTGTTTTGATGAACTGTTCATTGGTGTAGGTGGGGTATTAAAATCCATACTGTTGTGTTACTGTCAATTTCTCCTTTTATGTCTGTTAGTGTTTGCCTTATGTATTGAGGGGCTCCTATGTTGGGTGCATAAATATTTGCCATTGTTATGTCTCATTATGTAGTGTGCTTCTTTATCTCTTATAATATTGTTTAAGGTCTGTTTTGTCTGATAGGATTTTGATTTCCATTTTGCATGAAGTGTCTTTTTCCATCTTTTCACTTTGTGTGTGTCTCTAGGTCTGAAGTGGGTGTTGCATATGTATGGGTCATGTTTTTGTATCCATTCAGTCTGTGTCTTTTGGTTGGAGCATTTAATCCATTTACATTTAAAGTAATTATTGATATATATGTTACTATTGGAATTTTCTTTTTGTTTTGGGCTTATTTTTGTAGGTCTTTTCCTTCTCTTGTGTTTCCTTCCTGTGGAAGTCCCTTTAACTTTGTCTGTAAAGCTGGTTTTGTGGTGCTAAATTCTCTTAACTTTTGCTTGTCTGAAAGGTTTTAATTTCTCTGTCAAATACAAATGAGATTCTTGCCAGGTAGAGTTAATTTTGCTTGTAGATTTTTCCCTTTTAGTACTTTAAATATATCCTGCCATTCTCTTCTGGCCTACAAGGTTCCTGCTGGAAGATATCTGTAAATCGAATGGGGTTTCCCTTGTATGTTGCTTGTTGCTTTTCCCTTGCTGCTTTTAATAAATAGTCTTTCTTTGTGTTTAATCTTTGTTAGTTTGACTAGTACATGTCTCAGTATGTATCTCCTTGGATGTGTGGGTCTCTGCACTTCTTGGACTTGATTGTTTCCTTTCACATATTGGGGAAATTTTCAAATATAGTATCTTCAAATATTTTTCTTTTTCTTTTCTAGTACTGGGACACCTATAATCTGAATGTTGGTGTGTTTAATATTGTCTGAGAGGTCTCTGAGACTGTCCTCAATTCTTTTCATTCTTTTTCCTTTAGTCTGCTCTTCAGAAGTTATTTCCACCATTCCATTCTTCTGCCTCAGTTAATTCTGGTATTGATTGCTTCTAGAGTATTTTTGCTTCCCTGGTGGCTCAGGTGGTAAAGAGCTTGACTGCAACATGGGAGATATCTGGGTTCAATCCCTGGGTTGGGAAGATTCCCTGGAGAAGGGAATAATAACCCACTCCAGTATTGTTGCCTACAGAATTCCATGGATAGAAGAGTCTGACGGGCTACAGTCCATGGGATTGCAAAGAGTCAGACATGACTGAGCTACTAACACACAAGAGTAGTTTAAATTTCATTATGTATTGTAGGTCTCTGTTTATTCTTTATTACTTCTTTGCATTTTGTCCATTCTGTTTTTGAGGTTTTGGATCATCTTTATTATCATTACTCTGAATTCTCTTTCAGACGGTTTGCCTATTTCTTCTTCATTTATTTGGTCTTATGTGTTTCTGTCTTGTTCCTTCATTTGTGCAGTATTTCTCTGCCTTTTCATTTTTATTCTAACATACTGTGTTTGAGGCTTCCTTTCCCCAGGCTTTCAGGTTGTATTCCTTCTTCCTTTTGCTTTCTTCCCTCAGTGGGTAAGGTTTGTCCAGTGGTTTGTGTAGGCTTTGTGTTGGGAGTGACTTCTGCTTGTGTTCTGGTGAAAGGAGTTGAGGTGTTTTTTTCCCCCCATTCTGATGGGCTTGGCCATGTGAGGTGGTATATTTTGGGATGTCTGGTAATCCTGTCTGCTGATTAATGGTTGGGTTTATGATTTTGTCTTGTTCATTGTTTGGGTGAGGTGTCCTGCACTAGGGTGCTGTCAGCAGTTGGGTGATGCTGGATCTTTTTAACACAGTTAACAACCCCATGATTCCTTTCTTGGATTCCATGAAAGGTTCCAACCTATCATTAGTGAGTATTGATTGCCTGCTTCGTATACAGTAGGAATTCATTAACTTTTTATTTCATTTGAACACCTGAAGGTTGTTTTATGTTAGTCCAGCCACATGGGGATTGGTGGTCTTTCAGAAGTGGCATGCCAAGTCTTCATTTATTCTCTGCTTTGTAGGTCAGAGAGAGAGAAGTGACAACTGTGTATGTGGAAACAATTCCGGTCAAGCCCAATGACAAAGGAGCCAGTGACATACTTGGGGGAGTGCCCAGAGGTGCTGCTGGAGTCTCGTGGGCAAGAACAGTAGTTGGGAAGAGGCAGCAGGAGGCCTCTTTCCCTACAATACATTGGCATATGTAGCTATGTCCTCCTGCGTAACTCTCATAACTTTTTTAAAATAGTGAAAATGATGTTCTTTTCCACGGGTTATTGGTCCTTGTAGTCTGTGTTCTTAAGTTACTTGCATCCAAATTGAGTTTGCAATTTAGAGTGAGATAGCTACATACCAGTTGTAGATTAGCTATGGAATAGTCTGTCACAGCTGACTGCCTTTATGCCTGGGACTCAGCTGATGTCATACCAAAGAATCCAGGCTTTGGAATTAGATACATCTGGGTTTGAATTCTAATACTTGTTGAACAAGTAACTTCTTATCCACTATTCTCTTATCCTTACTGTGAAAATAATAGTCCTTTCAAGAGTTTTTGTGAGAAATAATAGTGTCAGTATAGAAACATTTAGCAGAGTACCTAATACATAATTAAGTAGCAGCAGTAAATAATTTTTAATATTACTAGTACATAGTTTAAATAGAAGTTGGATATATGTTGCTTTTTAGTCTTCATTTTAAGAAAAATGTAATTGGTGCCATCTGATATTCTTTAAAAAGTAATGTATTCTAATATGGGGCTTCTCAGGTGGCTCAGGGGTAAGGAATCTTGACCTGCATACAGGTTTCTCAGGAGGCAGGTGAGGTGGTTTGGTATTCCTCTCTCTTTAAGAATTTTCCACAGTTTGTTGTGATCCACACAATCAAAGGCTTTAGTGTAGTCAATGAAGCAGAAATAGATGTTTTTCTGGAATTCTCTTGGTTTTTCTATGAGCCAGCTAATGTTGGCAATTTGATCTCCAGTTCCTCTGCCTTTTCTAAATCCAGCTTCAACATCTGGAAGTTCTCAGTTCTTGTATTGTTGAAGCCTAGCTTGAAGAATTTTGAGCATTACTTTGCTAGTGTGTGAAATGAGTGTGATTGTGTGGTAGTTTGAACATTCTTTTGCACTGCCTTTCTTTGGGATTGATATGAAAACTGACCTTTTTCAGTTCTGTGACTGGTTGAGTTTTCCAAATTTGCTGGCATACTTAGTGCAGCACTTTAACAGCATTATCTTTTAGGATTTGAAAAGGCTCAACTGGAATTCTATCACCTCCACTAGCTTTGTTCATAGTGATGCTTCCTAAGGTCCACTTGACTTCACACTCCAGAGGAGCTTTGGCTCTAGGTGAATGATGACACCATCATAGTTATCAGGGTTGTGAAGATCTTTTTTGTACAGTTCTTCTGTGTATTCTTGCCACCTCTTCTTAATATCTTTTGCTTCTGTTAGGTTCACACTGTTTCTGTCCTTTATTGTGCCCATCTTTGCATAAAATGTTCCCTTGATATATCTAATTTTCTTGACGAGATCTCTGTAGTCTTTCTCATTCTATTGTTTTCTTCTATTTCTTTTCATTGCTTACTTAGCAAGCCTCTCTTATCTCTCCTTGCTATTCTTTGGAACTGCATTCAGATGGGTATCTCTTTCCTTTCCCCCTTTGCCTTTCGCTTCTCTTCTTTTCTCAGGTACTTGTAAGGCCTTTGTATTTCTTCTTCTTGGGGATGGTTTTGATGACCGCCTCCTATACAGTGTTACGAACCTCCGTCTGTAGTTCTTCAGGCAGTCAGTCTTCGTCTCTTAGATCTAATCCCATGAATCTATTTGTCACCTGCACTGTGTAATCAGTCATAAGGGATTTGTTAAGGTCATACCTGAATGGCCTAGTGGTTTTCCCTACAAAAAGAAACTAGGTATCACTAAGAAGTGTGGAGAACCGAAGTCATTTGTATTAATTGAGTGGGGTATTCGTTGGTGATGGCTGTCGGCAGATGAGAATTCTTGTGAGATGAGAAATACAAACTTTGTAAGAGTGCAGGATAGTAAACTTTACAGAACACTCTAACTGTCATAATCAAGTTAAATACTGGCTATACATTTATTTCATTTTTCAATATAAAGACTAAAATTCCTCCCCCCAACTTGCTTGCTATCTTCAGTCTTTATCTCTTGCTTCCATGTCTCCTTTACCTCCATCCTTGAGGAAGAGCAAATGAAACATCAATAGGGAAAAGGGAAACAGCACCAGTGCCCACCTCCAGAAGGGGCCATCTGTGTGCCAGAGCATGACTTGAAAAGTTCTGAGTTTGTGGAATATTATTGTAGCCTTTGGTCTTCAGATCTAGTGGGATGTAAGTATTCATGAAGTGTCTCAGTGTCTCAGGGTGTAAGCTAACTGTCTTGGAGACTGTGGCAGCTCTGGATTTGACTGAGGAGTGATGTGGGCAGGCTAGTCAACATCTTAGAGTAGCAGGCAGCCTGGCATGGAAAAAGTAGCTCTTGGCCATACTAGCAATTACTTGAGAAATACTGTGCTCTTGATGTCACAGACAAGACTGCTTTTTCAGCTTTCTAAGGAATACAGGAAGGGCAGCAGTATCTGTGGGGCCTGCAGGCCCTTGTTTTTCTCAAGGAAATCAGGATGCTCAAACTTCCTTAAACCTGTGTAAACCCTGACTCTTACAGCGGTGGGGGCTGTTTACCTGTATATACTCTGTCGATTGAGATAGGATGAAAGAGGTGAATGTGCTAAAAGTGAGTCCAAGTCTTGGGGGCAGAGGGGCGCTTAGTTATTCAATCTTCCTTCTGGCTGTTGAGAAAGTACCTTGTAGGGAAGTCTAGAACAGAGGTGGAGTTCCCCTTTCATGAATGAACTCCAGGCCTTAGATTATTAAATGCTGTGAGGATTCATTAAAACCAGTTGGGAAGATATGGTAACCCTTACACTTAATACATAGGCCTACTTTTCTTGCTGACTTGTTACAACTCTGCCTGTTTGCCCCAAAGCTGGAGTCTCTTTTCATATTGAAAGCGATAGGTGTTAGTTGCTGCAGGAAGAAATAGGTAGTAAAACTTTGCTGACAAGCTTATCAGAGATTGCAAGTTGAGAAATTATGTGATTTGGGCTTGAAATTCAGAACTGACATCAAATGGCAGCTATGTCTTTTGTAAATATTTAGGTATATTTAGATAAGTTTTAGATGAAAGCATAATTATTATTTTTTTTAACTAAAAAGAGAATATTATTCCCATTGAAGATAATATTATCTGATAATTAAATCTTATTCATCATTATATTTCTGGCCTTCAACATAGAGTCTGATCCACTGTAAGCCTTTGGTAGATGTTTGATAAATGAATTTGGCTATATTTAGGCCCATGGTAGATGCATCTAAATGACAAAAGCATTCGTTCCCACCAAACTCTCAGGAGGATCTTTTTAGGTAGCACTAGATGGTGGGCTCGGAGAAGGCATTGGCACCCCACTCCAGTACTCTTGCCTGGAAAATCCCATGGACAGAGGAGCCTGGTAGGCTGCAGTCCACGGGGTCGCAAAGAGTCGGACTTGACTGAGCGACTTCACTTTCACTTTTTCCTTTCATGCACTGGAGAAGTAAATGGCAACCCACTCCAGTATTCTTGCCTGGAGAATCCCAGGGACGGGGGAGCCTGGTGGGCTGCCGTCTATGGAGTCGCACAGAGTCGGGACACGACTGAAGTGACTTAGCAGCAGCAGCAGCAGCAGCAGCAGATGGTGGGCTGCCGTCTATGGGGTCGCACAGAGTCGGACACAACTGAAGTGACTTAGCAGCAGCAGATGCATACTGTCGTTCTAAGGGATTTGTCAAAGGAGATAAAACTGATTTGTCATCTTAAGTTGATACTACCTTAAAAATTAAACTTGTATTAATTGTTAATGGTTGAAATATTTTGCCCTTCCATGTTAATTTGCTTTTTAAAGTGAAACAGCCTGTGCACTCCCTTCAAACCTTGCTGTTTATGCCAGTGGGTGGTTTCAGCTAATCTAAAGAAGGCATGTTCTTGGGTATGGCAGCTGTGCAGAGTTAACTTGTTTTGTGCTCACATATAATTAATTGTCAGGAGTTCAGTTTAAACGGTCACTGACTATAGTTTTTGTGACCTTAAAATAAAATCTATATTTTAATCCAGTGTGTGTATATGTAACAGTGTTATAGTCCTATATTCTTAACTATATGACTTTTGAATACATCTGAATATAATGAATACTTAAAATATTGATATGCTGTCATTTCTTCTTAGTTGATTTACAGTTAGTACTTAGGTTTCATGTATATATTTTCATATATTAATTTGTAACAACACAGTTTAATTCCTTTTAAGGGCTCAATTAGAGAATGAAAAGAAGAAAAGAGAAATAGCAGAAAAGGAAAAGGAAAGAATAGAACGTGAAAAGGAAGAGCTGATGGAACGTCTGAGGCAGATTGAAGAACAGACAATGAAAGCCCAGAAAGGTAAAAGTTTCTTTTTGATACTGGATTCAAAATTGTTGCTCTGTCATCAGATAATATAGTATTTCTTAATACTATTACATCTTATTTGTCTTTTTTTTAAATATATTTTTTAATCAGAGGAAAATTGCTTTACAGTGCCATACAACTACATGAATCAGCAAAATTGTACATACGTCCCCTCCGCCTTTAGCCTCCCTCCCTTCCCACCACCCTGCCCCTCTAGCCCCTCACAGGGCACCAGGCTGAGCTCCCAGTCTTCCCTAGCTACTCCCCACAAGCTGTGTATTTGACTCGTGATGGGGTGTGTATGTCGATGCTGCTTTCTCTATCCATCCCACCCTCTCTTTCCCCCACTGTGTCCACAAGTCCATTCTCTGCATCCATGTCTCTATTCCTTCCCCAAAAATAGGTTCATCTGTACCATTCTTCTAGATTCTACATGCAATGCAAATTATTATGCCATGTTTGGTTTCCTCTTTCTGACTTAATTCATTCTGTATAACAGGCTTTAGGCTCATCCACATCACTACAACTGATTCAAATTTGTTCCTTTTTACGGATGACTGATATTCTTTTGTTTTTATGTACCACAGCTTGTCTATCCATTTATCTGTCGAAGAACATCTAGGTTACTTCCATTTTTTATGTAGACCTCAGTTCAGTTCAGTTGCTCAGTCGTGTCTGACTCTTGGCGACGCCATGAACCGCAGCACGCCAGGCCTCCCTGTCCATCACCAACTTCCAGAGTCCACCCAAACCCATGTGCATTGAATTGGTGATGCCATCCAACCATCTTATCCTCTATTGTCCCCTTCTCCTCCTGCCCTCAATCTTTCCCAGCATCAGGGTCTTTTCAGATGAGTCAGCTCTTCTCATCAGGTGGCCAAAGTATTGGAGTTTCAGCTTCAACATCAGTCCTTCCAATGAACACCCAGGACTGATCTCCTTTAGGATGGACTGGTTGGATCTCCTTGTAGTCCAAGGGACTCTTAAGAGTCTTCTCCAACACCACAGTTCAAAGAAAAGCATCAGTTGTTTGGCGCTCAGCTTTCTTTATAGTCCAACTCTCACATCCGTACATGACCACTGGAAAAACCATAGTCTTGACTAGACAGACCTTTGTTGGCAAAGTAATGTCTCTGCTTTTTAATATGCTATCTAGGTTGGTCATAACTTTCTTTCCAAGGAGTGTCTTTTAAATTCATGGCTGTAATCACCATCTGCAGTGATTTTGGAGCCTCCCAAAAGTAAATTCTGACACTGTTTCCACTGTTTCCCCATCTATTTCCCATGAAATGATGGGACCAGATGCCATGATCTTCGTTTTCTGAATGTTGAGCTTTAAGCCAACTTTTCCACTCTCCTCTTTCACTTTCATCAAGAGGCTTTTTAACTCCTCTTCACTTTCTGCCATAAGGGTGGTGTCATCTGCATATCTGAGGTTATTGATATTTCTCCCTGCAGTCTTGATGCCAACTTGTGCTTCCTCCAGCCCAGCGTTTCTCATGATGTACTTGCATAGAAGTTAGACAAGCAGGGTGACAATATACAGCCTTGACGTACTCCTTTTCCTATTTGGAACCAGTCTGTTGTTCCATGTCCAGTTCTAACTGTTGCTTCCTGACCTGAATACAGGTTTCTCAAGAGGCAGGTCAGGTGGTCTGATATTCCCATCTCTTTCAGAATTTTCCACAGTTGATTGTGATCCACATAGTCAAAGGCTTTGGCATAGTCAATAAAACAGAAATAGATGTTTTTCTGGAACTCTCTTCCTTTTTCGATGATCCAGCAGATGTTAGCAATTTGATCTCTGGTTCCTCTGCCTTTTCTAAAACCAGCTTGAACATCCTGAAGTTCACGGTTCACGTATTGCTGAAGCCTGGCTTGGAGAATTTTAAGCATCATTTTACTAGTGTGTGAGATGAGTGCAATTGTGCAGTAGTTTGAGCATTCTTTGACATTGCCTTTCTTTGGGATTGGGATGAAAACTGACCTTTTCCAGTCCTGTGGCCACTACTGAGTTTTCCAAATTTTCTGACTTACACTTTCACAGCATCATCTTTCAGGATTTGAATATATATAGACCTAATTCCATTTAATTGCCAATTTAATACTTAGTGGAATTAAATCATAAACATTTTTAAGGCACATTCATGTATCCAGTGCTCATATATTTGTTTTTCATTTTCTTTAGTACTCAAATATTTTTATATGTACTTTTATTATACATTAAAAATGACTGTATGTGTTAATTTTTTTCTTTGGACTCTCCAGGGTTCCATACACAGAAATACATTTTCAGTGCTTTCTGGCATTTAAACAAAATCTCTTTATGGATATTTGAGTACTTTAAGGCATCTAGGTAATTTAAGGCATTTTAAACTATTCTGATTATTTAAACTCTTCTAGAACTCAGTCTCTAGTTTCAGTATATTAAAAAATACACAAGTATATTCAGTATATTAAAAAATATGTAGCCATGTTTTGTTTGTTTTTGGTACCATGTTTGAAAGAACCTTCTTCCTAGACAGTAGGTAACCAAAATGTTACATTATATTAATGTTTTATTATTTTAATATTTTTATTTGGCTGTGTCAGGTCTTAGCTTTGAGAATGCAGGATCTTCACTTTGTCACACGGAATCTTTTTTTGTGGTGCATAGACTGTAGTTGTGTTACATGGCATGTGGGATCTTAGTTCCCCAACCAGGGATTGAACTGCCATTCCCTGAATTGCAATTCAGATTCTTAACCACTGGACCACCAGGGAAGTCCCAACTACAATGTATGTTTAGAAGGGCTACATTTATATTTAGCAAGTGTGGTTTATATAAAGTAACTTTATTATTTTTTAATTTTTTTATTTTTACTTTATTTTACTTTACAATACTGTATTGGTTTTGCCATACATTGACACGAATCCACCATGGGTGTATACAAGCTCCCAATCCTGAATCCCCCTCCCACCTCCCACCCCACATCATCTCTCTGGATCATCCCCCTGCACCAGCCCCAAGCATCCTGTATCCTGTATCGAACATAGACTGGCACTTCGTTTCTTACATGATAGTATACATGTTTCAATGCCATTCTCCCAAATCATCCCACCCTCTCCCTCACAGTCCAAAAGTCCGTTCTATACATCTGTGTCTCTTTTGCTGTCTCGCATATAGGGTCATCATTACCATCTTTCTAAATTCATTGCAGCACTGTTTATAATAGCCAGGACATGGAAACAACCTAGATGTCCATCAGCAGATGAATGGATAAGAAAGCTGTGGTACATATACACAATGGAGTATTACTCAGCCATTAAAAAGAATACATTTGAATCAGTTCTAATGAGATGGATGAAACTGGAGCCGATTATACAGAGTGAAGTAAGCCAGAAAGAAAAACACCAATACAGTATACTGACACATATATGGAATTTAAAGTAACTTTAGAATAGACAAAAAAGATACTGAGCAAAATAAAATACTGTATTCCTTTTTAAGAGGTAGTACTTGCTTTCCTGATGACTAGTAGAATCAGACATTCAGTTCTGTTGAAAATAGCTATCAGTCTTATTTAAGGTTTATTTTTGCTCCTTGCATCAGCTGATGGTGGGATGATGCTCTTGAGCAGTGGGTAGAATAATTTGCCCAGATAGGTAGCTAAAGGAGGAAGTCACAAAGATTGTTACAAATGTACAAATTGATCATCCCAATTGTAAGATGATTGGAAATAATATTTCTAAGAGAAGAAATAGATTTTTAAAAGCCCTGGGTTTTACTCTGACTCATGAGGAACCATACTTCTCAGAGCTGTAAGAGACCTAGAAACTGTTTAGTTTGAAACCCCGAGGTAGTAAAGAGACTTGTTTGCAGGCCATAGTGCAAGGATAAAACTTGTTTCCTGAGTTCCGACTTGATGCTGTTTATACCACTCTTGGGCTCCCCTGGTGGCTCAGCTGGTAAAGAATCCTCCTGCAATGTGAGAGACCTGGGTTCGATCTCTGGGTTGGGAAGATCCCCTGGAGAAGGGAATGGCTACCCACTCCAGTATTCTGGCCTGAGGAAGTCCATGGGGGCACAAACAGTTGGACACAACTGTACGAGTTTCACCCACTCCAGGTGGTTTTTCATCAATTAAAGCAGATATTCACGATGTGCCAACTTTGTGCTGAATTTTAGACAGACAGATACATAGTGTTCATGGGAGTGAAGCCTGTGTGCTTGATAGAAATGAGATGGATACATAAAAATTTTAATACAGTTAGATAACATGTGCTAAGTGCTATGTGAAGAGTGTAAACAATGTTTATATTAGAGGAAGAATCTTGGGAAAAAAGCTAGAATGTACTAAAGTGTTTTTTATAAGGAAAGTTTAAAGAAATTTATGATACTGCTTTGATTTTAAAGAAAAGATTGAAGGATAGCAGCTTTTCATTTATATAATAACTTTTCTGAGAGAATAGCTATTCACTAAATCTTTCAATCTTATTTATTTAGATGTGTGATAAAAATATTGCTGATTTACATACAGACAAGTACTTAAGTAAGTGAACACTAAAGAATATAAGGAAGATAGAACGCAAGAAAAAATATAGAGCATCCTTGTCAAGACAGTTTCAAATCAGTCATCTTAAGGTGAAGGACATCCAGTTTTGCTTGTTTCCTCTTTTTTTTTTTCTAATAATAAAACTTTTCCAGGCTGTCCTAAACTCTGCATCAGTTGTCTTGTAATTTATGCTAAGTTCTCATTCAAATGATAAATAGCTCTAACCATTTCTAAATCATGATATTTAGTAGATAAACCAGTAATTTTTGTTTGAAAAGAAACGTATTTCATTATTGTCGTTTTCTTAAAAATTTGATATTGATGGTATTATTTGAAATTTGAAATGTCACAAATAATTAAACAGAATCATGCTAACAGTTTGCATTGCCATATTCATTATTGTTAGATTATTTAGCTTCCTTTGTCATTCTTTTAACTATTTTTAAGATAACATTGGTAACTGTATTTGAGATATGACAGCCAAACTTGAATTTAGTTTCTGTTCTAAAAAAATACCACATTTCAAAATGAATTTCCACTTTCACAAAAAACAAGCCATAGGAAAGAGTTAGGGGTATAGTGATTTCATTCTGGATACTTGCTATCATAATGACCCATATAACCGTGATGGTGTCATCAGTTACCTGGAGCCAAAGTGTGAAGTCCAGTCATCCTTGAGTGCGAAGTCAAGTGAGCCTTAGGAAGCATCACTATGAACAAAGCTAGTGGAGGTGATGAAATTCCAGCTGAGCTATTTCAGATCCTAAAAGATGATGCTGTTAAAGTGCTGTACTCAATAGGCCAGCAAATTTGGAAAACTCAGCAGTGGCTCCAGGACTGGAAGAGGTCAGTTTTCATTCCAATCCAAAAGAAAGGCATTGCCAAAGAATGTTCATACTACCACACAATTGCACCACTCATTTCACCCATGCAAAGTAATGCTCAAAATTCTCCAAGCTAGGCTTCAACATCATGTGAACTGAGAAATTCCAGATGTTTGAGCTAGCTTCAGAAAAGGCAGAGGAACCAGAGATCAAATTGCCAACATCCATTGGATCATTGAAAAAGCAAGAAAATTCCAGAAAAACATCTACTTCATTGACTGTGCTAAAGCCTTTGACTGTATGGATCACAACAAACTGTGGAAAATACTTCAAAGAGATGGGAATACCAGACCACCCTACCTTCCTCCTGAGAAACCTGTATGCAGGTCAAGAAGCATGGAACCACAGACTAGTTCCAAATTGGGAAAGGAGTACATCAAGGCTGTATATTGTCACCCTGCTTACTAAACTTCTATACCGAGTATATCATGCGAAATGCTGGGCTGGATGAAGCACAAGCTGGAATCAAGATTGCCGGGAGAAATATCAATAACCTCAGATATGCAGATGACACCACCCTTATGGCAGAAAGCGAAGTGGAATTAAAGACTCTCTTGATGAAGTTGAAAGAGGAGAGTGAAAAAGCTGGCTGAAGACTCAACATTCAAAAAACAAAGATTATGGCATCTGGTCCCATCACTTCATGTCAAATAGATGGGGAAACAATGGAAACAGTGACAGACTTTATTTTCTTGGGCTTCAAAATCACGGCAGATGGTGACTGCAGCCATGAAATTAAAAGGTGCTTGCTCCTTGGAAGAAAAGCTATGACAAATCTAGACAGCATATTAAAAAACAGATTACTTTGCAGACAAAGTTCGGTCTAGTCAAAGCTGTGTTTTTTCCAGTAGTCATGTGTGCATGTGAGAGTTGGACAGTAAAGAAGGCTGAGTGCCAAAGAATTGATGCTTTTGAACTGTGATGTTGGAGAAGACTCTTGAGAGTCCTTTGGACTGCAGGGATACCCAACTGTTCCATCCTAAAGGAAATCAGTCCTGAATATTCATTGGAAGGACTGATGCCGAAGCTGACACTCCAGTACTTGGCCACCTTATGCAAAGAGCCGACTCAATAGAAAAGACCCTGATTCTGGGAAAGATTGAAGGCAGGAGGAGAAGTGGACGACAGAGATGATTGGATGGCATCATTGACTCAATGAACATGAGTTTGAGCAAGCTCCAGGAGTTGGTGATGGACAGAGAAGCCTGCAAGGCTGCAGTTCAGGGGGTTGCAAAGAGTTGGGCACGACTGAGCTACTGAGTAGCAACGACAACTTGTTAAGCACTCAGTACTGTTCTAGGCCGTTTTCTGGCTGTTGGGCATATAGTATTGAACATATAAGATCCCTACACTTGTGTAGCTTACAGTTTATTGATGAAAGACAGAGTAATAAATGTAACATAATAAAAATCATTTTATGTAGTTCTAAGTGCTGTGAAGGAGATAAACAGGGTAATGTGATAAAAGTAATAGTTGTGAGCAGAAGGGGGTTTATGTATGCATTGTTTACAAATAGAAGTCAAGCTTTAATTCAGATATTAATTTACAGTATGACCATAAGCAAGTCATTTTTAGCCTCTAAATTTTCTTAGGTTCCTAACTTCTAAAATGGAAGTAAATAATTTACTTTACTGATGTTTTTTTAAATACAGTTACAGTAAAAATTTTTTGTTGAAATTTTTTCATAGGTATAATAATGTGCATACCTCTTAGATGTAAGGCTCAGTGAATTTTTATTAAATGAATCTATTTTTGTAACTGCCCAAAACAAGATAAACATTACCTGCCCTCAGGGAACCCCCTCTTGTGTCTCTTCCAAGTCAGTTTTTCATCCCAAATGTGAGATATCTTTCTGATTTATATCATCATAAAGTTTAGTCTTTTTTTTTTTTTCTAGTAGCTTTGTTGAGATACAGTTTGCATACCACACAACCGTTTGAAGTGTATGAAATGATAGGTTTTAGTATTATTCACAGGAGTTATGCAGCTGTCGCCAAGATTTTAGAACAATTTCATCACCCCTGAAAAAAGTCCCATACCTGTTAGCAGTCACTCCCATTTATTCCCATTTCTCCCTGCTTCCCCACCCCCCATACCTGGGCAGTTACTAATTTAATTTTTTATCTCTATAGACTTTGCTGTCCTGGACATTTCACATAAATGCAGTCATGCAAAACATGGTCTGTTGTGACTTGTGCTGGGCATAATGTTTGCAAGTTTCATCCTGTTTTGGCATCTTTGAAGGACTTCATTGCTGAATAATATTCTATGCATATGATGCTACATTTTACTTTTTCATCAGTTGTTGAACTTGTGGGTTGTTTCTACCCTTTGACTGTTGTGAATATGCTGCTGTAAACATTTGCGTACAGGTTACTGTGTATCCATATGTGTTCACTTCTTTTTGCTGTAAGCCTGAGAGTGGAGTTGCTGGGCCATATGTTTAACTTTTTGAGGACTTGCCCATCTGATTTCTAAGATAACTGTTTGCCATTAACATTCCTACCAGCAAGACATGTGTTCTCCACGTCCTCACCAGCACTTGACAGTGTTTGTCTTTTGGATTATAGTCATCATAAATGGCAGTGATGTGCTGTCTCATTGTGGTTTTGATTTGCGTTTTCCTAATGGCTAATGATGTTGAGCATGTTTCCATATCCTTATTATCTCTTTGGAAAAAATGTATTTTCAAATTTTCTCTGCAAATCAAGTCTTTTTGTTGTTGAGGTATAAGACTTTTTAAAAATTTCTGTGTAAATCTCATATCTACATCACATATATAATATGCAGATATTTTCTCCTGTGGGTAATCTTTTCATTTTGTTGATGGTATTCCTTGGTTTTAAATTTGGATAAAGTCCAATTTATTATTTATTTTGGGCTGTTATTAGTTGAGTTTTTGGCACAATGTCTTAGAATCATCTTGCCTGTGTTTGAACACATAGAAATTCATGTGTACTTATTTTTGGCTTCTTTTTGCTCAGACTTACGCAGATAGCTGTAGTTTGTTGTTTTTTTTTTTTAACATTATTGTATAATATTTGACTGCACGTATTTAACTGTTTATTCATTCTACTGGTGATAGATATTGGGGATATTTCCTGTTTGAAGCTATTATAAAATCAGGCTGCTATGAGCATTCTTGAAAATAGTAGTTGGTGTACTTACCCACTAATTTGTTGAGTGTACACACCTGGAATTGTGAGTGGAACTGCAGGATCACAGCTGTACAGAGCTAATGTAGATACTGCCATCAGTTTCCCAAAGTGGTTGTGTCAATTTTCATTCCTCCCAGTGCTCTACATCTTCATCGTTACATCCCCCACTCGTTATTGTCAGGATTTCTTTTTTGTTTGTTTTGCCATTCTAGTGAATACAGTTAGTACAATGTATTTCCTTGATGACTGATGACTTTGAGTACCTTAGGAAATCCTTATAGCTCTCTCTGAAGTGCCTTTTCACTTGTTTTGCCCATTCAAAAAAAAACATTGAATTTTCTTCTTTTTCCTATTGATCTATTGATCCTATTAATCATGTAAAGGAAATCTTTACATGTATTATTAAAAAAAAGAATCTCTCCATGGTATACCTTTTTACTCTCTTAGTGGTTGGTGTCTTTTAATGAAAAGACAGTCAACTTTAAGCTCTGTTTATAACTCTTTTTCCTTATGATTATGAATGTGTTATTCTTTACTATTCTTTACTATTTCTAGAAATTTTGTTTTACCTTTCACATTTCGGTCCATAGTCCATATATGTGACTTTTGTAAGGGTCAAGGTTTATTTTTTACCCACATGTATTTCTAACTGACCCAGATCCATTTATTGCTAAGACTTTGTACCGTACATAACATCACCTTTGTCACAAATCCAGAAGTCTCTATGTATAAATCTATTGCTAGACTTTGTTCCACCTACTAGTTTGCCTGTTGAACTGCCAGTGCCACAGAGTTCATTTACTAGTTGTATCTAAAAAGATTTTTAACTGATGTGTCTCATAAATAAGTCATAGGTATACAGTAAAATGGTAGGAAACATGTTTCAAAGTAAGGTGACTCTTGGGCTGCCATGTTACTTTACCTTTAATCTTTTATGGTATTAGTTGTTAATGGTTATATGTTATATACTTTTATAATCCTGAGGTTGAGAAATGGAAAATATTAATTACTTGAAAAACATTATTAGAGAGCCATTTAGTTTATAAGAAGACATCTAATGTCTACAGAAGAGTTTAATATCTGCCAAGATTAGGCTCTTCCATTTAAGTCAACAATCTGAATATGCTGCTGTTTCACAGAATAAACCCTCTCCTCCCAGGGTATTGTGAGGTGATGCACATCCTGGTTCATTCCTAGGTTGGTAGTTTTCTCTTTGCTGTATTAACTGTTCCTTTCCTCCAATCTCTGTGACTTCCTATTCTAGTTATTCGCAGTACTTTTTTGAAGAGAGAGCTTCTGGAGAAGATATTCTGGAAATGGAAACTCCAGGAGAGGAAGATCAGCTGTTGAAATGTTTTTGCTGCAAACTTCTGTGGCTTGAGGATGTGATAACAGTTTTTGAATGTGATGAAAGCTCCATAACTCTGATTTATCTTCTGAGTTGGCACTTATAATCATGCTTTTCTGTTAAGTTCTCCACCACTGCCCCTGTGTGTGTGTATACATTTTTTTTTCTTTCTTTCAGATTTTCTTCCTTTAATGTTTCATTTTCAGGCACAGGAGGAGCTTAACACACTCTTCACATTTAAAGTTCTGCTGTTTGTTTGGTGGCTATAAATGTTTTATCTTTTTCGAGATGGCTTCTTTTTTCTCCTTTAATGCATGATTCTAGTGTGTGGCTCACTGTTTTGCTAAAATAAAATTAGCAGTGTGTTTAGTCTCTGTCAAAGAGCTGAGTGTTTAGCTGGTTGTCTTTAGCAATTGTAGATGGTGAGCCTAAAGGTAAAGGTGGTATGGAGTTTCTGGAAGGTAGTAAAGGAAAGACTATATTCATAGTCATAAGAAAAAGGTTGGTAAATTGAACTTTTATAGTTACAAATGGGACTCTGGCCCTTGGCATCTTTGCAGAGGGTTTTTTGGACTTCTGAAAATCCATTTCTGCATTATTGCCAGTGTTTGTCTGGCTTTTGAAATTTTCCTCATGCTTTGCTTTTTTTCCAGGTTCTCCTAGATGAGCAGTATCAGTCATAGTTCTTTTAATGACCTTGCTTGTTAACTCCAATGTCTAGCTAATTTATGGGTCTATTCTGTAGTCTGTTTTCCCTTTTTAGGGTGGAGGAGGGGATTTTAAAGGGCCTCGTTTGGTCCTATCTGGTATGCCTGGTAGTTTTGATTAGATGCATGACACTGTATGTGAAAAAGTTATAGAGACTTTAGATGGTGTTATTTTCCTTCAGGGCTGGTGAGGGAGGGAAGTGGTGTTACTCAGTTGTATCTGACTCTTTGCAACCCCATGGACTGTAGCCCATCAGGCTCCTCCATGGGATTCTCCAGGCAAGAATACTGAAGTGGGTTGCCATTCCCTTTTCCAGGGGATCTTCTCAACCCAGGGATTGAACCCAGGTCTCCTGCACTGCTGGCATATTTTTTTTACCATCTGAGCCACCAAGAAAGGCCTACATTTTTTTTTAGAGAGGGTTTAATTTTCTTGTGACAGGCAGAATATGTGCAGATCACCTTGAGGGAGTTGTGGTTTCAGGCTTTGTTAAGGTTGGTCTCTTTCTAGTTTTACTGCTAGTCTGTAGCCATTTGGAGGCATCATCTGAAAGACAGTTCTATGATCTTAAAGGGCCTTGAATCCAGCCTTTGATTCCCAAACTGCAAGAGAGTGTTAATCTCTGAGATCAGCTCTTTGCACTCTTACAGCTACTTTTTACTTGTTTCTGTAGTATTTGAGCCCATATGTGTACATTTTAGGAGGTGGCAAATATCTTGAGGGGAAATAACACACAGATTTTGAGACTTTTCTATTTATTTCTTTTCAGGATCTTGTCCTTTCAAGTCTTGGATGCTTTTGCGGTTTCAGAGTCTAGATCTCTGTTTTCTCAGCTTGATAGAATATTGCAGGCTCTGCCTTTATTCCACTCTGCTAGGACTATTATATACCATTTTTTAAATATAAAATAAGCAAGCACATGATATACACACAAAGATATGCTTTTCTCGCCACTTGTTTCTTAAACAAATTGCACCTTGCTGTTTTCAATTAACGTAATCTTGAAAGTCCATATGTATTCAAAGATATCTTCCTTACTTTTTTACAATAACACAATACTTCATTGTGTAGATGTAGTACAGATACTTTAAAATTGCTTTTTCAGCGAGTAATTTATGATCATATTCTTTTTCTGTGATTTCTAAGAATTTTAATAAGAAGACTTTTGCTTTTGTTTTATAATATCAGTAGTATTAGTTCTTTCTCCAGTGTGAAAATAAACTATTGCCCTAGATTGGAAAGAGGAAGAAAAAATATATATATACTCCTTCTGAGATTTTTTTTTAATTAATATATTTTTTACTTATAACTTGCAATTTTATAGTTTCCCATCTTTGCCCTTGGGGTAACATTAGAGATCATTTGGCTTGTAAAGTCTTAGACTTGTCAAAATCAAGTGGTACTTGTATTCAAACCTGGTTAAGAAGAGAAACTTTCACAAATTTTATTAGCTTGAACTTAGAATAACATCAGTATGCTGTGTACTATTAGTGAGATAAACAATTTATTCTGGGAACTTTCCCCCTTCATCCTGAAAGAGCTGAGATTCTAAAAGAAGCCAGATTCCTTGGCTTCCCACTTGCCAGATCCTCAAATATTGTAGGTTCTAGATTTTTATGACCCAGATGGGTAAAAACATTGATGTTATTCACTTTCCCTATCTAATCCTTCTCCTCAAGCACTTCTAACTTGACCCAAGGTCTGGAGGGATGTTTGTTTCATAGAAATATTCTCTTCTTTTTTTTTGGCTGTGTCACGTGGCCAGCAGGATCCTAGTTCCCTCCACCAGGGCTTGAACCTGGGGCCAAGGCAGTTAAAGCACTGAGCCCTAGCTGTTGGACTGCCAGGGAACTCCTAAAATATTCTAATTCATGGGTTCACAAACTCCTGCTGTAAAGGGTTGGATAGTAAATATTTCAGGCTTTGCAGGCCACATGATCTGTTACAGCTTTCAACTCTTCCACTGCAGCATGAAAGCAGTCATATAGAATACCTAAATGAGTGAGGGTGTGAGTTCCAGTAAAACTTTATTTACAAAAACAAGATATTGGGTTGGGTTTGATCACTGAGTTGTAGTTTACAAATTACAGTTCACTGGAGGGGAAAGCAGGAGGATCTTTGTGAGATGTATGGCATTTCAAAATCTTACTTTCTAGAAGAGGCTAGAGTAGATTTGAAGTTCTCAGTTAATTTCTCAATGTTTAAAAAATTAGACTTCTGTGTAATTCTTAATATACCACAAAGCAATCATTGCTTTATCTCCTGTTCCTCAAATTAATACTTACTACAAAAAAAAAAAATGATAGAAAATAAAGAATACTGGGAAATATTTATTTTGAAAGTTAACTTTGTAACCCAGACTTATTTTTCATTATTGTATCATAGTACAGAAAGAATTTTTATTATGAGAGAAAGCTTTGTTTTCATTTGTAAACTTTTCTAATTATTTGTTTACTTTTTTAGAAGGATAAAGTCATGAACTTTGTAAGCTTTATTTTATATGTCAGTCAACCAGATAGAATATTATAATAAGAGTTAGAGAGGTTAGCTAGCTCTGATGTCTAAGTTTTAGAAGACAAATACTAAAATGAATTAATTCTAGACTTTAGCTTCAGTAACATCCCTTTTTACATACATTTCATCTTTATAGCCAAATAGCCACATAGAATTTTTCACTTTAGAGTTTAAAGTCATTTTTCTTCCCAGTCTTCTCAGACCCTCCCAAGTCTTAACTGCTACTGCTGCTGCTAAGTCACTTCAGTTGTGTCCGACTCTGTGCGACCCCGTAGACAGCAGCCTACCAGGCCCCCCCATCCCTGGGATTCTCCAGGCAAGAACACTGGAGTGGGTTGCCATTTCCTTCTCCAATGCATGAAAGCGAAAAGTGAAAAGTGAAAGTGAAATTGCTCAGTCGAATCTGACTCTTAGCGACCCCATGGACTGCAGCCTACCAGGCTCCTCCATCCATGGGATTTTCCAGGCAAGAGTACTGGAGTGGGGTGCCATTGCTTTCTCCCAAGTCTTAACTGTAGTTACTTAAATTAGTTCTGACCAAAAACAGCAAACATAAGAACAGTAAGGTGATTTGTATGTGACAGTTAGATTTCATACCTTTTGACTTACAGATTTTTAGGTTTCCCTCTTTTCTAAAGTATACAGAATGGGAGAGTCATCCTTTGTAGGACATTGCACCCATCTTCATAGACGACATTCTCTTGTCTTCTGTCACAGATGTCCTTGCTACTTAACATAGATTGTCAGAATAATATTTAAAATTAGTACTTTCAAATTGTTTTAAACTCTTGGCTTTATGCTAGTAATATTTTCCTGTCTCACTCAGCTCGTTAGAATAAGAGAATTAACTTTATGATCTGTATACTTAAGGATTAAAATTCATCTCATTCATCACCGAATGCTAGTTTCTTATCTTCCTGCTTGAGGAATGGATGTGTACTAATAATTCAAAATTTTCAGGAATTCATACAATCTACATCAAAATTTCTATTTAGAGTCATTAAGTATTGTTTTCAGTCTTAATGTCTTGGGTTTACTTATCTAATACTTAGTTTAGATAAGTAAAAATTTCCACAAGTTTTAAAGTGTGCTATTTTATAGATTTTTAAAAATAGATAGCAGTTTGTTTGGTCAAAACTTTGGAGAGGGAACTTCCTTGTTGGTCCAGTGGTAAAGCATAGAATCTGCCTTCCAATGTAGGGGACATGGGTTCAATCCCTGGTCAGGGAACTAAGATCCCACTTGCCACGAGGCAGCTAAACCTGGACGCCACAGCTAGAGAGCCTGAGCACCACAACTCCTGAGCCCAAGTCCTGTAGGCTCCTGTGCTGCAACTCGAGGAAGCCCACACGCCACGAGTACCCAGCATGAATGAAATAAAAACTTCAAAAGAGCGATATATCTTTTCTCAAAAAACTCTGGAGAGAGCATTTGTTTTTTTTTGAATTTTCATTGAATTGTAATTGATTTACAGTGTCATGTTAGTTTTAGGTGTATTGCAGAGTGAATCAGTTATACATATATCCCCTCTTTTTTTTCTTAAAGATTCTTTTAACGTATAGTCCATTACACAGTATTGAATTGAGTACCCTGTGCTATACAGCAAGTTCTTAATTTATCTGTTTTACATATAATAGTGTGTGTATGTCAGTCCCAATACCTCCCTCCACCCCCATCCCCTGGTAACCATAAGTTTGTGACTTTACTTCTGTTTTGTAAATATGTTTGTTTGTACCCTTTTGCTTAGATTCCACATATAAGCAGTATCATATGATATTTGTTTTTCTCTGACTTACTTCACTCAGTCTGACAATCTCTGGTCCACCATATTGCTGCAGATGGTATTATTTTGTTCTTTTGATGGCCAAGTAATATTTCATTGTATGTGCGTACCACATCGTCTCTATCCATTCCTTTGTCTGTGGACATTTAGGTTGCTTCTGTGTCTTGGCTGTTGTAAATAGTGCTGCAGCGAACATTGGGGGGCATATATATTTTTAAATTATGGCTTTCTCTTGGTATATGCCCAGGAGTGGGATTTTGGGGTCATATGATAGTTCTGTTTTTAGTTTTTTGAGAAACTTCCATACTGTTCTCCATAGTAGCTGTACCAGTTTGTACATTCCCACCAACAGTGTAGGAGGGTTCTCTTTTGGAGAGAATATTTTTAAAAAATAAAATAAATAATATGTTTCTAGAGTTAGGATAGAACTTGAGTTATAAAGAATTTTCATTTCTTTGCATTTTTGGAGTGTAAATAGAGTTTTAAAATGTATTAGGCCTTTTTCAAGTTAAAAACGAGGTGTATGTTCATTTAAAGATGTGCTAATTTTTAAAAACTTTACAGATTATATTCCTTGCTACTGTTTCAGCTTCTTTTCATAATGAGAAAATTAGAATTAATCATTGTTTTGGGGGATACATATATTTGACAGAACTGGAAGAACAGACTCGAAAAGCTCTAGAATTGGACCAGGAACGAAAACGAGCCAAAGAAGAGGCAGAAAGGCTTGAAAAGGAGCGTCGAGCTGCTGAAGAGGCCAAGTCTGCTCTAGCGAAACAGGCTGCCGACCAGATGAAGAATCAGGAGCAGCTGGTAAGGTGACCTGAGTTCTATTGGGGAAAAAGAAAAATTCAGGCAAAAGCATGGATAAAATCTATCCCACAATTTCAGACTGTATATTCTCTGAACACAAATGCATCATCCCATGCTCAGTAGCTCAATCATGTCCAGCTCTTTGCAACCCTTTGGACTATAACCTGCCTGGCTCCTCTGTCTGTGGGATTCTCCAGGCAAGAATACTGGAGTGGGTTGCCATCTCCTCCTCCAAGGGATCTTCCCGAACCAGGGGTTGAACTGGCGCATCTCCCTTGTCTCCTGCCTGGCAGGTGGACTCCTTCATTACTGAGCCACCTGGGAAGCCCTCTGAACACAACGGTGTTGGTTAAATGTTTTCAGCTCTCCTCGCTATGGTATATGTGCACTCACTGCAAAGACATATCTTTGTGAAAGTGAAAGTCATTCAGTCGTGTCTGACTCTTCATGATCTCATGGACTATCCAGTCCATGGAATTCTCCAGGCCAGAATACTGGAGTAGGTAGCCATTCCTTTCTCCAGGGAATCTTCCCAGCCCTGGGATTGAACCCAGATCTCCTTCATTGCAGGTAGATTCTTTACCAGCTGAGCCACCAGGGAAGCCAAAACATGAACTCCTAAAATACATTCAAATACCTTTTTATTTGAATGTATTTTAAAGCAGTAAGTAGAACAACAAAGAAACATGAAAACCATGAAGTAAATGAACCATTTTCTGTATTCAGACAGAGGAATACCTGTCATCATAAAGGTAGTATCAGTGTAAAAACAGACAGTTTGGAGGTTGTAGTATTTATTTACTGTAATAAATAAATGATCAATATTGTGCAGCCACTGCCAGAAGTGTGTTGTACCCAAAATCAACAGTAAAAATTTTGTTTGCCAATGAGGACTAATAAGAAAATAAGTTCAGATAATGGAAACTGAAAAAAAGAAAAGGAAGAAAGAAAAAACTTCTGTAAAATTGGGTATATTATACTTTCTTTAAAGCAAACCAAAGATCCATGTAACTTAATGACAGAGTTCGGAAATAAGCCTAAACTGTTTGTTTCTTCTTTTAAAAAGAAACCTAGAAATAAAACCATAAAAGATACATAGAGCTTGTAGCTAACAAGGGATTCTGATCCCTTAGATTTTATATAAGCTACTGGCATGTTTTGCTTTAGATAAATTGCCATTATGTATATTCTAAATTTTATAAGATAATCATAAGTTAACTATAAGATGGGTCGTGATTGGATTTTTTTGTGTGTATTTTCTAGACCTGCAAATGATGAGTATGCATGACACCTAGAAGAATTGGGATTTAAATATTGGTTTAGGCATTTCCTTTCTGTATGTCTCTGGGTCTTTCTGAGCCTCAGATCCCTCCCTTTGATCTAGTAAGGAGTCAAATGAGATTATTTGACGAAGTGCTATAAAAAGCATTATGTAAACAGTTTGTTCTTTTTTTTCCTTCTGTAAGCATTAGCAAATATTTTATTGACAAAAGTTAAAAAGTAGCTCCTAGGTTCTTGCTATGAAAACAGGAGTAACTTTGTGTACATAGAATAATAAAAAAAGTCTCACTTTGTCTCCTTATGAGCTTATAATACAAATAAGATTTTTATGATCTTAAAGAAATAGTTCCTTTTTTTTTTAAACAGAAGGCTCTATGAGAAACGTATAAAGAGAGTCCATGTTGGAATTCCCTGGCAATCCAGTGGTTAGGACTTTGCACTTTCACTGCAGTGGGCGTGGGTTCTGTCCTTGGTGGGGAAACTAAAATCTTAAAAGCCACATGACGTGGCCAAAAAAGAAAAAAACAGTTAATGTGTATTAAAGCTTTTTTGACTTAAATTATTGAAACTCTATTATGTTTTTTAGTATTGGCAATTGTTTCATTTATTTTAGGCAGCAGAACTTGCCGAATTCACTGCCAAGATTGCACTTCTAGAGGAAGCCAAGAAGAAAAAGGAAGAGGAGGCTACTGAGTGGCAACACAAAGTAATCATTTGTTCATCACTGTCATTTACCGAACACCTATTTTGTACCCAGCGTATGCTGAACTTACAGAGATTAAGATACAGTCATGATTTAGAGGGGAAGAGATACCACTGTGTGAATGTGTACATATTGTAGTTTAATATTAATCTAGTGATAAAAGCTAATAAGTACTTTGAGAACACATAAGTGTTAGTTTCTTTAGGAATGAGGAAGGTGTTGGGGACACACACCCTTAAAAGTTTAAGCTGGCTCTTGAATGACATTCAGTTTGGGGGTAGAAAAGATGGGGACTGAAGAGATAGTCATTCCAGATTGTAGGAATTGAATGAGCATAGGAAGAATCTGATTTCAGGAACTTTGAGAGTTGAGGCTAGAAAGTTAGAGAAGTCATTAAGCTGTGAAAGGCTTTAAGTAAATGCCCTGCTCAGAGGAAAGATGTTGGGAAGTATCTGTAGACTTTGGGCTCTGAAGATTTCAAAACACGTTTGTAACATGATTAAGCATGGTTTTATAAAAACAGCTTAGCAATCAGAATGATGGATGGATTATGATAGTGGGCAGGATTACTTATGAGCTAATGACTCACTAAGGATGTGGCATTGAGAAAAGAGAGGGACAAGAATTGTTGAAGGACATTTTTTGATAGACTCAAAGGGGCATGGCAACCAATTGATTGGCTATAAGGTTGAATTAGAAGAATGTAATCAAAATGATACTGAGATTTTGGAGTTCCTAAGTATGTGAAACCACTGTTGTCTGAAATGGCAAAAAATGTGAAAAATTAGGCTTTACTTGGAAGGGTGGGGAATATAAGGTAGGAAGATTTAATTCAGACTTTAAACTTTTAAATGAAACTATAATAATTATTTTTTACACTCAAAGGTATATAGTTCTGTGACTTTTCTACAACAACATGTACTTATTAGCTAAAATGGTTTTCTTTCACTCTTAAATTTTCTTTGTAGCACTTTGGGTTTCATAGGGGAGTTTTTTATATTGAGAGTTATGTATATATGTACATGTTGTTGTTTAGTTGCTAAGTCGTGTCTGACTCTTTTGTGACCCCATGGACAGTAGCCTTCCAGGCTCTGCTGTCCATGGGATTTCCCAGGCAAGAATACTGGAGTGGGTTGCTGTCCTTCTTCAGGGGATCTTCCAGACTCAGAGATCGAACTCACATCTCATTGGCAGGCAACATGGGAAGCCCATATATGTACATAGAACTCCACAAAAGTGAAAGCACTGTTAACTTATGTTAACTCTTCCTTTATTAGAATTGTATCCCTCTTAGGAATGATTGATGAACTTCAGGGACACATAAACTTATAAAAATAATGTATCACAGAAACACATCCTGTGAAGTATAGAAATTAGAAAATGCATGTAAAAAAAAATCACATTCCCACAAACTAGGATCAGTATTTTAACATTGCAGTGCATAGCCTTCCAGGATCTTTTCCTATGTGCATATGTGTGGTGGTGGTGTTGAGTCACTGAGTTGTGCCCCGATGCTTTGCAACCCCATGGACTGCAGCATGCTAGACTCCTCTCCCCTCCCCTATCTCCGGAATTTGCTTCAGTTCATGTCCATTGAATCGGTGATGCTATCTAACTATCTCATCCTGTGCTGCCCCCTTCTCCTTCTGCCCTCGGTCTTTCCCAGCATCATGGTCTTTCCAATGAGTTGGCTATTCCCATCAGGTGCCCAGAGTATTGGAGCTTCAGCATCAGTCGTTGCAATGAATATTCAGGTTTGATCTCCTTGCTGGACTTGCAGGATCTTCTCCAGCACCACAATTTGAAAGCATCAGTTCTACAGCTGTCAACTTTATGGTTCAACTCTGACATCTGTACATGGCTACTGGAAAAATCATAACTGACTACACAGACCTTTGTTGACAAAATGATATCTCTGTTTTTTAATATGCTGTCTAGGTTTCTCATAGCTCTCCTTCCAGAAAGCTAGGCATCTTAATTTCATGGCTGCAGTCATCGTCCCCAGGGATTTTGGAGCCCAAGAAAATAAACTCTGTCTCTGCTTCCATTTTTTCACCTTCTGTTTGCCATGAAGTGATGGAACTGGATGCCATGATCTTAGTTTCTTGAATGTTGAGTTTTAAGCCAGCTTTTTCACTCTCCTCTCTCACCCTCTATATGAGGCTCTTTAGTTCCTCTTCATTTTCTGCCATTAGAGTGGTGTCATCTGCATATCTGAGGTTGTTGATATTTCTCTGGCAGTCTTGATTCCAGCTTGTGATTCATCCAGCCTGGCATTTCACATGATATGCGCTGCATACAAGTTAAAATAAGCAGGGTGACAGTATACAGCCTTGTTGTACTCCTTTCCCAATTTTGAACCAGTCCGTTGTTCCATGTGTGGTTCTAACTTCTTGTCCTGCGTACAGGTTTCTCAGTAGACAGGTAAGGTGATCTGGTATTCCCATCTCCAAGAATTTTTCAGTTTGTTACGATACACACAATCAAAGGCTTTAGCGTAGTCAATGAAACAGAAGTAGATATTTTTCTGGAATTCTTTTGCTTTCTCCATGATCCAGTTAATGTTGGCAATTTGATCTCTAGTTCCTCTGCCTTTTTGAAACCCAGCTTGTACATCTGGAAGTTCTTGGTTCATGTACTGCTGAAGCCTAGCTCGAAGGATTTTGAGCATTACTTTGCTAGCATGTGTAATGAGTGCAATTGTGTGGTAGTTTATACATTCTTTGGCATTGCCCTTCTTTGGGATTGTAATGAAAACTGACCTTTTCTAGTCCTGTGGCCACTGCTGAGTTTTCCAAATTTGCTGACATATTGAATGTATGTATGTGTATACATATACATTGGTATCGCTGAAGAATTGATGCTTTTGAACTCTGATGCTTTTGCACTGTCATGCTGAAGAAGACTCTTGAGAGTCCCTTGGACAGCAAGGAGATCAAGCCAGTCAATCTTAGAGGAAATCAACCCTGAATATTCATAGGAAGGACTGATGCTGAACCTGAAGCTCCAGTATTTTGGCCACCTGATGCGAAGAGCCAACTCACTGGAAAAGACCCAGAATGCATGGAAAGATTGGAGGCAGGAGAAAAGGGTGACAGAGGATGAGATGGTTGGATGGTATCACCGATGCAATGGACATGAACTTGGGCAAACTCTGGGAGATAGTGAGGGACAGGGAAACCTGGTGTGCTGCAGCCCATGGAGTTGCAAAAAGTTGGACATGACTTGGTGACTGAACAACAACAGTACAGTTGTATGTCCAGAGTGAGCTCATGCTGTACATACTGTTCCATTTTAGTCAGTTTTCATCTCATCTTAGACTATTTTCAAAAGTTTTCCATTTAGATATAATTGACATATAATGTATTTTCAGGTGTATAATATGGTTCGGTATTTGTATCTGTTGTGAAATGATCATCATGGTAAGTCTTATTAACATCCATCATCATATAGCTACAGAAATTTTCATCTTGTAATGTAAACTTTTAAGATTTGCTTTCTTAGCAACTGTGAAATATAGAGTATATTATTAACTATAGTCCATGTTAGTCCATATAATGCTGTACATTATATCCCCATGACTCATTTATTCTATACATGGGAGTTTGTACTTTTTGATTCCCTTCTCCCATTCCTCTTCCACTTTTGTTTCTGGTAACCATTGGTCTGTTCTTTGTGTCCATAAGCTCAGTTGTTTTGTTTTGTGTGTTTTTTGATTTTTTAGATTCCACATATAAGTGAGGTAATTTGGTTTCTCTGTCTGACTTATGTTACTTGGCATAATACCCTCAAGGTCCATCTGTGTTGTTGCAAATGGCAATATTTTCTTTTTATAGCTGAATAATATTCCACTGTATATGTGTACTGGATGGAAATCCAATATCTTAAGATTTTGGAAATCCAAAATCTTAATATTTGAACATATTGTCTTTATATTTATATTTGCATTGTATGGGGACTTCCGTGGTGGCTCAGCAATAAAGAATCTGCCCTCAATGCAGGAGACTCGGGTTTAATCCTTGGGTCAGGAAGATACCCTGGAGAAGGAAATGGCAACCCACTCCAGTAATTCTTGCATGGACACTCCTACAGACAGAGGAGTGAGGAGTCTTACAAGCTTCCGTCCATGGGGTTGCAAAGAGCCAGACATGACTTAGTGATGAAAGAACAGCAATACAATATTGGACACTTAGGTTTCTTCCCTATCTTGGCTGTTGTGTAAATAAAGCTGCAGTGAACATATTGAGGGGATGCATGTATCTTTTTGAGTTAGCGTTTTGTTCCTGTGGATAAATACTCAGAGGTAGAATAGCTGGATTATATATAGTAGTTCGGTTTTAAAATTTTTTAAGGGATCTTCATACTCTTTTCCACAGTGGCTACTCCAGTTTACATTCCCAGCGAAGGTGAACAAGTGTTCCCTTTTTCCACATCCTTACCAACACTAATTATTTCTTGTCTTTTTGATAGTAGCCATTCTTACAGGTATGATGTGTTATCTCATTGTGGTTTTGATTTGCATTTCCCTGATGATTAATGAAGTTGAATATCTTTCCGTGTGCCTGTTGGCCATCTCTGTCTTCTTTAGAAAAAATGTCTGTTTATATCATTTGCTCATTTAAAAAAAATACTATTAGGGTTGGGTTTTTTGGATTTTTTTTTCTGTTGAGATGTATGAATTCTTCACATATTTTGGGTATTAACACCTAATCAGACCTATAATTCACATATATTTTCTCCCATTTTGTATCTTGCCTCTTCATATTCTTGATATATATATATGTGTGTGTGTGTGTGTGTGTATATATATATATATATATATATATATTGCTTTGCAAAGCCTTTCGGTTTAAAGTTGTCCCACTTGTTTGTTTTTGTTTGTATTGCTTTTGCTTTTGGTGTTAAATCCAAAAATTTATCACCAAGACCTATATCAAGGCACTTACTGTCTATATTTTCTTGAAAAGTTTTATGGTTTCAGGTCCTATGTTCAAGTCTTTTGATCCATGTTGGGTTGATATTTCTCTGTCGTGTGTACAGTAGGCGTCCAGTTTCATCCTTTTGCATGTGGCTGTGTAGTTTCCCTTCCCTAATCTATATTCTTGGCTGCTTTGTTGTAAGTTAATTAACCATATATGCGTGGGTATATTTCTGAGCACACAGTATTCAGAATTGACCCAAAAAGTCTATTTGCACTAATTTGCCAAGCCAGTGTCCAAAGTAGGACTTTGCATTGCATCTGTTTGCTCTGTCTCTTTTAGTAGGGCAGTTCTTCTTTTTGTGATACTGATTTATTAAGAGGATCCACATTGTCCTTCCTTCTGTATTTTTCTAGTTTCCTTATGATGTCATTCAGCTTGTCTTTTTTCCTTCAATATTCTTGTAAGCTGAAAGATAAATCTAAAAGCTTGAAGGATTCAAGTTAAAAGTTTCTGGCTATGATGCCTTATAAGTGAAATTTTCATATAATTTACTATCCAAACTGGAACACTTTTTGAGAGTATAAGGGAGTGTTGTTAATAATTACACCAGGACTTTTCCAGGCAACCCAGCACGATATAATTACTCAGACGATTGGTGATGTTCGATATTTCCTGTTGCATTATATCAGAAGACACTTAATATCTGATTGGCCCACCATTAGTTATTTTAATTGATCATGGGATTAGAGTAATAACAGTCTTATTCTTCCCATGTCTGATTATATTTTATCATAGCTAAAATGTAATCTATAACGTGAATTTCTTTGTCATTATACCTATATCCATTTTCTCATCAACCATTTGTACAACAGTTTTAGCAGCAATTGATAATCCTTGCTAGAATTAACAGTTTTATTAGGATTTGCGCAGTCGTGTCTTTAATTCTGAAAATAAGCTTCTATCACTGGGGCTTGTTTTTATTATCTTGACATATAGAAAGAAAGGATGACTTGATTCTTTTAATTACTGGTTTTCAAAGTAAGTTGCTGATAAGCTTATTTTTTCTGTTTAGGCTTTTGCAGCCCAGGAAGACTTGGAAAAGACCAAAGAAGAGTTAAAGACTGTGATGTCTGCCCCGCCTCCACCACCACCAGTCATTCCTCCGACAGAAAATGAACACGATGAGCATGATGAGAATAATGCTGAGGCTAGTGCTGAATTATCAAATGATGGGGTAATGAACCATAGAAGTGAGGAGGAACGTGTGACAGAAACACAGAAAAATGAACGTGTTAAAAAGCAACTTCAGGTATTTAAATTTGCAGTTTGTATGCACATTTAAATATAGTTTGCATTTCCCCCATTTGTTAAATCAAACTTACTAAAAAGGAATACTTGATTTTTGGAAGCGTTTGGCTCTAGCTGGCCTTGTGGTTGGTTTGTAAATGCTTGGCCTACAGGCATATTATTTTTTCCGTTGTTATGTCCTTGTTACCAGATGTTTGTTAGCCTTGTGTAGAGACCTTAATTAGTAAGTTATTATTTAATTATAACTTTTAACCTAATGTTAATACTGTGTTTAAGAAGCAAACTTTGTTTTTAAACAGTATACGTATAAAGCAATGATAATTTTAAAAACTACCGGTAAGACATTACAGAATCTAAATTTTTTGTTCAGATTTTATAATGGCAAAAGATCAGCTTATTAAATGCATAATTAGGTCAAAATAGTAAATTTTAGTAGTATTATACCCATTGGAGAACTTGCTAAAATAAGTTCTCTAATTTTTAAATTGTGAAATTTTAAATATTAATAAGAAAAATGAGGTGATAGTGGTAATATTATCCTTTTGGAGAAAGTTTCTCTCATGGTATAGATTTTAGATCTTACGGTAACACAAACCATAATGGCTACATTGAACCTTTTTAAGTCATTTCAGGTATTAGATGAGAAGGTTAAGGAAATTTAGAATAACACACAAATCATAGTTGCAGAGTATAGAAATGAAAGGCCATGGATATTCCTTTCTAACCACTATCCCCCCCACCATTACTAAAAGTAAAACACACAAACAACTTAAAGAAAAAGATTTCACAGTGGAAATTTTAATATAGTACAGAGTCAAAGATGTGTTATATATGTATTTTTGTCTTTAAACCTTTTCCATAGATTTTTTTTTAAATCTAAGAAAATAATAATAGTCATACTCTTTATTTTTTAAACAGGCATTAAGTTCAGAATTAGCCCAAGCCAGAGATGAAACCAAGAAAACACAAAATGATGTTCTTCATGCTGAGAATGTTAAAGCAGGCCGTGATAAGTACAAGACTCTGCGACAGATTCGGCAAGGCAATACAAAGCAACGTATTGATGAGTTTGAAGCAATGTGAGAGCTGTTATTTTGCATACATGTTCTTCATAAGCTGAACCACCAACAGAGAAAAGCAGGCCTTTGCGGATGTGATGGAACGCATCCCACCTTGCCAAAGCACTTACACCAGTTTGACTGTGGTGGCTAAAAGACATTTAAGGGGAGCTTTTCAGCATTAAGGCAGTGTGATACCATGCTTGATTTTCTTTTTCTTTTGGGCCAGGGAATGAAGAACAGTGCTCCATCACCTCCTTTTTCACATTTTTCATTTTCTGTTTTTTTTTTTTTTTTTCTGTTGAAGATTAACACTAATTATCATGTCTGACAAATGTGTGTGTATGATTTAAGCACTTTGTACATTTTATAGGATGATGGTGACTTAATGAGTGTTTAGGTAGAGCACTCTTTCCTTCTCTTCCCATATTTTAGCTGCATATATTTCCAGATTCTCTCTCATTCTCCTTTTCTCAGTGTGTACTTTTCATACCTTAATATGCCCTCTAACCATAGCACTGCACGTTTGAATCATTGGCAGTGATTAAAATAAGCATAGGTGAAAAGTCTTTGATTATTGTGTAGAAGATGGCTATGAATCATGAAAAGGATTAGAAAGTTTAATAAATAGTGTAGTGTACAGCTTGTGGTTAATTTTTTAAAGCTCAATTTAAAACATTATTGGATTTTTAAAAATTACAGTCCTCTTTGACAGCTGGATTGATTGGTGTTTCATCTCCTGTCATCCTTTGGTTTTCTTTGCCCACTGATTTCACAAAGGTATAGACAGCAGGTAGTAAGTGGTTCCCTAGGAAAGTTTATTGATGAAACACTACTGCAGATGACAGTTGTCTCTGAAATATTTCATAGATTGGTTTAGAAAAACAGATATTTAATAAAAGAAATTATACATTTGTTGGTAATTGATTGTCATCATTAAAAAAAAACCCTGGACCTCTCTGGAAGGGCAGCGTATGAAAACATCAGTCCCAAGAAAGGGACAGTAATACTACCTCACTACTATACCTGCAGTGACTGGTCATTCAAACACAGTGAAATGTGTAAGCTGTATGCTTTATGACACACAGAGATACTTTCCATCATAAAGGAATATTTTTGAGATTTCTTTTTCCTTCAGAATATCTTAAGAGTGCTAAATTTTAACTGCCTTTTTGTTGAACTGAACTGTGGGACTCTGATTTGTATTAAAATTGTAAGCTCTCACTGGTATACTATCTTCTGGAAGGGTGTTGTATGTCTGAGGAAGTGTGTATGTGTGTGTGAATGTATGAGAGAGAGGTTGCCCTTGTAGCATATGACGAATGTCTGTACCTTCATTCTTGATGTAATTATTACATAATCATTTTAGCATATTTGGTTTCTAAATCATTGTGCTTATTTTTTTCAATCTCTAAAGATACTTAAATTCTATTAGCTAATTGTATTTTAGAAATTATAATTTTAGGTTATATTAATTTCATTAATGTTTTACAGAGAAATCTTTCCAGTTTAAAAGATGTTGAATATTCACATGTTCTAACATTTTCTTTACTGTAAAACATCTAGATTTGAAGATAAGGAAAGCCTTGTTTTCTCTGTGTGGTTCAGCTACTTTCCATCTGGTATTATGCGTTCAAATTTACATTTATCTATTAAAATTGCCATTTTGTTAGACATTTTTCATGCACAGTAGATTTAAGTTGTGTCTGAAAGTATCTCTTGTGCTTTTTTGATTTTGCTGACTTTAAAAGGATTAATCTGGGCAGACATTATGAAAAGGAAAGGTTGCATTTAATATATTTTTTTGGATTTAGTAGGAGAAATAAGTAACTGGTTAACCTTGAAGTGACTGTTGTACAGTGGTTGTGCACATCCTTCAAAACACGGTGGAAGAGGATGTTTCTTCTTGTAGCACATGAGAGGAATAGATGGTGAGCCCTGATATTCATGGTTTAAAGCATGTGTTCACTTCAGAGCATTAAACAATTGCCATAATAGGTGAAAATTTGGATTTCTATTGGGTTTTTATTAATTTGCTTCATTTTGAATTGTGTGCACTACCATTCCTACTTCAGTTTGATATCAGTGTTGAAAAATTACCAGTTATATTTGCTGTTTATAATCTATTTGTAGATTAGGATTAAAATGGATTTAATCCATTTTTAAAGCTGTGTGAATTTTTCTAAACAGGAACAACTATTTGCAGTATGGGTTTTCATTAAACCAATTATAACTTTTATTATTAGCAGTTGAGAAGCACATGTTCATATAGCAATGTAAAAATATATTAATGAGTATTTGGTAAATTCCAACAGGCTTTTCCCATTAGCATAATTTTGTGTTGTATAATTAAGTTACATTACATCTATAATTTTGGATAACATTCATTGATTAACAATAAAGTGACAAAAGCTCATGCCTTCACAGTTCACTGTTGTTATTTAACATGGACTTCTTATATATATTTCCTGAAAATTATAATTTCTAATCTGTAAATTATTATATTTTTAAAATGAGAAGTGAATAGGAAAAAGTTTAAAATCTTCATACATTTACTGTTTCCCTAAAATAATATATCTCTTTTGGTATGGATGTAAGTGATTGTTAATTTTCTAGAGAAGTTAAATTATTAAAGATCAGCCCTCTTCCTAATAGAATATCATACAAGATTTCTAGTCATTGCTCTTACTGTATAGTGAGTGTTTAGTTTTCCTAAGGAAGAAACAGTTTCATTGTCATTGATTAATCTCACTGTTAAAATGTTAGTTTTCTTTAAAGAGCTATATACTAAGTGCTTCTTAAAAATCATAAAGATTATTCCTAAAGAAACAAGTGATAAATCTATTCTAAGAAAAATAAAAGCCAGGTGTCTTCTCAGTTTATAATAATATTTTGTCACTTTATTATTTCTGCTCTCAAAAACAGGTAGTGATCTCTTTATTCTGACCCTGTTAGAAAAGAAAGGGGAATTTTGTGTTACTAGATTTTGCTTTTTATATGAGGAGAGTTTTTCTCTTAGAACTAGAATTAGCACTTAGGAAGTTATTTTAGACTGATTAGAACTCACTCCTGGTTATCATTAGAAAAGAGTTCCAATGTTATGATTAAAAATACCATTACTTTCTGTCTCAGCTCTTACCACCTGTTGATTAGTGATATTTTTATAATTAAAGATAAAAAGATTTTTTAGGCCCCAGAGCATCCCATTTTATGTATGCATGCATAATAAAAGTAATTAGTCTTTTTGAAATCTAAAACTTTAAAATATAGGGATTATTGCCTTTAGCATTAATTTACTGAACTGATTAGTAAACCAGAGCTTTGGTATCTGTCTATAATAAGGGGAAACATTAAATATGGAACTACACTGGTAGTTCTCTCTTGTTTGTTCTAAATATAACTTTAACTTTCCTTATTCTGTACTTCATTCCTTTTTTTTTTTAACTAGGAGATAGTCTATTAAATAGTCCTGTGTGGTTTATCATGTAGAATGACAAATACTCTACTACATTTTAAAAGCACTATGGATTCAGCAGATAGCATAACTTCATAAACTGTCAAGGCAATATGACTCCTTATGTATTACACTGTTAGCAAGGAAAAATTGGCCTGCCATATATTAAAGCCTGTCACCTTCTCATCCCTGGCTTTTCCAGTTAATTTTAACTCCCCTTTTTTCTAGTGGGCCAATTTCTTAATGTCTCCATCTTAGTGATTTTAAGAGCTACCATTTTCCCTCTGGAAAGACGATGACTTCTTGCTTTGCTGCCTCAATGTTTCAGCCTCCCTTAAACTGTGATAACAAAAGTTTTCTGATTTGAGGTTACATACGCTGCTTTAGGGGATTCCCTGATAGCTCAATTGGTAGAGAATCCACCTGCAATTCAGGAAACCCCAGTTTGATCCCTGGGTTGGGAAAATGTGCTAGAAAAGGGATAGGCTACCCACTCCAGTATTCTTGGGCTTGCCTTGTGGCTCAGCTGGTAAAGAATCCACTGGAAATGCGGGAGACCTGGGTTTGATACCTGGGTCGAGAAGGTCCCCTGGAGAAGGGAATAGCTAACCACTCCAGTATTCTGATCTGGAGAATTCCATGGACTATATAGTCCATGGGGTTGCAAAGAGTCAGACATGACTGAGTGACTGTCACTTTCATGCTGCCTTAGGAGTTGAAATATTCTTTATTATTTCTTACAGAATTTTAGGGTTAAAGATTATGACTGAGATAATTACCCCATGGCATGTCTTTAAATTCAAACTTATGTTTGGCTGTGGAGATCCCTAGCTACTAAACAGTTCCAGGTTCTTAAACGCCCTTCTTCTACCCACGAACTGAGGTAACTTAGGACACACACACATTTAGCCAATATACTTTTATTCAGTATGTTGTATATTCTAGAATATAGAAGTATGATTAGAATGACTGTGACCCATTGTTTTGGACTATATTAAAGTGTGAAACCTCAAATATTTATCTTAGCTCTTGGATCATTTGCAGTAATCTGTTACAATACTAAATTTCTTTTAAGATGGCAACACCATTTTATTGATTCATGGTATTTGTATGCCCAGATTCCTCCGTGCTTATATCTAGTCAGTTGCTTCCATCCTTGTAATTTATTAGTTTTAATTGTTCAGTTTTATTTGATGAACATTTTTAAAATTTAGGTTTGCTTTGATAATTATGCATGTCATTGAGTTTGCTCCTAAAAGTAGTTGACTGGTGTTGTTCAATTAAGTCTATATAGCCATATGTCCATGTTCTTAGTGGTAACATGGGATCAGAATTTCTGAGATTTATGTAATAATCCTTGGGGAAATTCCTTTTGATAAAATATGGATTTATTATATCAAAGCCTTCTAGCACTGTATTATAGTGTATGCAACTTAAAAAGATGTTTTATAGACCTAGAAATGCAGGAATGTCTTAAGCTCATAGGGCAACACTACCCCTTCCTCTCTTTCCTTTTGTTTATACTCTAAAGTCCATGTAATTCAGATGTAGCATTTTAGTTTTATATACCATCATTCCATTTATGTAATTATTTGCTTTTAAATGTTAGCTGATTTGGATAAAAAGATACACTGTGTGATGAAGGAGACGACTACAACATAAAGAAGAGCAATAGAGGAAAATGAGCAACTGGTAGAGAATAAGAATATACAGTACAGTTTCTTAAGTATGGTTGTTCTCTGATAAATGACTTAATTTTCATTTTATAGGTCAAATTTTAAACACTGATCAATGTTTAAAGATCCTCTAAAAAAATAAAGTGCCTAATTTAAAAAGTTTTTCTAACTTTAAAGACTCATTTTATACCCAGTTGACAACCAGTCAGTATAGTTATCTGTGTTCAATACTGAGAAGGTTAGTAGAGTTAGATTTCAGCTGAATCTTCATTACTTTATTGTATTAAAGTATAAGATTTACCATTTTAACAATTTTCAAGTGTTGACATTAAGGGTATTCACATTGTTGTGTAACCACACATCACCACTATCCCATCTCCAGAGCTTTTCATCAGCCCTAACAGACTCTCTCTATCCTTTAATTAACTTCCCATTCCTCCCTTTTCCCAGTGTCTGGTGATCATTATCCTAATTTCTGCATTTTTGAATTTGACAATTCTAGGTACCTCATATAAGTGGGCTGACTCCTATATTTATCCTTTTGTATCTAAATTATTTCACTTAGCATATTTTTAAGGTTCATCTGTATTGTAGGACATAGCAAAGTTTTATTCGTTTTCAAGGCTAAGTAATATTCCACTGTACACATATACCACATTTCCCTTATCCATTCATTAGCTAATGGACATTTGGATTATTTCTGCATTTTTACTGTTGTGAACAGTGCTGCTATGTACATTAGTGTACAGATATCTGTTTGAGTTCCTGCTTTCAGTTCTTGAGTATATACCCAGGAATGTAATTGCTGAATCATGTGGTAATTCTGTGTTTAATTCTTTAAGAAACTTGCCAATACTGTCTTTCTCAGCAACTACACTATTTTATATCCCCACTGGCAATGCATAAGAGTTCCAGTTTCTCCACATCCTCAGGTTGTTATTTTATTTTATTTTATTTGGCCACTCTGCTTGCAGAATCTTAGTTTCCCAACCAGGAATTGAACCCAGGCCACAGCAGTGAAAGTGCTGAGTTCTAACCACTAGACAGCCAGGGAAATCCCTTTCATGTTGCTTTTGCTAATAGCAATCCAAGTGGATGGAGTGGTATCTCATTTTGATTTTGACTTTAATTTCCTTATGATGCATTTCTCTCTGGTGTTGAACATCTTCTCTTAGACGCTTATGGACCATTTGTATCTTGTTTGCTGAAATGTATATTCATGTTTTTACCATTTTAAACTTGTTGAATTATAGAAGTTCTTTATATGTTGTGGATGTTAGCCTATTACCAGATATATGAGTGCAGATAATTTTCCCATTCTGTGAGTTGCCTTTTTATTCTATCAATAGTCTTCTTTGATGCATAAGCATTTTTAATTTTGATGAAATTTAATTTATTTTTCTTTTGTTTCCTGTGCTTTAGTCTTGTGTTTTTTTAAGAGGAAAAAATACCTTTTAATGAAGGAACTATTAATGAGACAGAAGAGAGATTATGTAGAGTGGTCAAAGTCTAGAGAGATGAAAAGTAGACTGTTATAACTGGAATAGAAAATGTAGTTTCCTGTGTTCTGACTGCAGGATGGTAAAGCTAGGGAAGGTTGAGTCAGGAATTAATGGGGGCTTTAATCCTTCACTGAGGTGGTTTAGTTTGATTTGAAGACATCTGGTGCCTTTGGGAATGCAGTTACAGAAGGGAATAATAACTGAACTTTGCTCCAAAGGAAAATTCATGCTGCTCTGTACAATGGACTAGAAAGGGCTATAGTGTAATTAGCCTGCAGAAAGGCTGTGGTCATGGAAATGAATGGTATTACTACCTTCTGAGTGTTTAAAGGAAACATTTAGATGTAATTTGCTCTCATGTTTGCTATATGTGGTAATCTTTTTCCTTCCGTTTGTCTTCCAAATAACATCTTTTGAGGACAGTTAAGACCTCCATTTTATCCCTGAGCTTTTAAGAATGGGTTCTTTAGTGGGACAAAAAAAGAGCTGGAAACTAAGAACACCCAAGAACAAATAGACTAGATTCTGAGTTCTAATTACAAGTCGTTGCAGTCTGTTACACTCTAGTTTTATAAGCGATTTCATAGTTTCAAATCAGAATGTCTGTTTTGGAGCATTTCACTAGGATCAAATACAGACATTTAGATTCCAGACTCATTGTTTCATTGGCATGTGTTGACCAAATGTTAATATCCATGTACTTTTGAATTATTAAGAATTGTTTATAGTTGAAAAACTTACTGCAATGTGTGCCTACAGCAGTTCTATCAATATCCTTTCTGCTCGATGATGACTCTAATAATGTAGTGACTGGAAGAAACTTGAAGGTTTTTTCAAATAGGTTTTAAGGAGTCCAGGAAAAAGTTCTTTCAGATAATTATGAAGGGAGTATATATATCGAAACACAACTCAATGAGGATTATCTCAATATACATAAATAATTTTTCACTGGCTGTGACAACTTTGAACAAATTAATTTGGAAATTTCTGAAGGTTTTTTAAAGTTGAGAATCTGATTATGCTCATCAACTTAGCTTTTTTTTTTTCCCTCTGGATTCATATGCTTATGCCCAAATGATATGTTTGTTTTTTCCCCCCTTATTTTTGCTTATTTTCCCCAGATAATTTTAATATACTTCTCAATTTTTAGGCCATAAAATTCTGAATATAAATTGTATGCTCTTTTGGTAATCTGAGTTATAGGTGGATGGTCCCCCCCCCCAACTTTAAAATATGTTGATTTATCATTGGTATAGAGATTAAATATAGATGTTTGAAGCTTTTTAATTTGTGTTTTAAGAGTACTTTTTAAGACAAAATATATGTAAAAGGAAATCATAATCTGATGAATATGTTTGCTTTCTTTTAAATTATTTCATTAGTAATTTGCAAATGTACTACATGATCACACATTTTAGTTTCTTAGGACTTTCACTTTGATTAATTTTCTAAAATATTTAAAAACTAAAAATGTTGAAAAATATTTTTGTTGATTGGGGGCAAAATCAAATCACTTTTATTTAGCAGTTTACTTGTATTCTAAAAATACATTGTGAATACCTTCATTGTGTAAAAACTAGAGTACCAAACAGTAGAAAACCTGAATTAGAACCCAGAACCTAACCATGTATATTATTTACAGTTTAATGTGCTGGGCCACATTACATTTCAGTATACTTGATGCTTTAAGAATATAATGAATTGGGGGTGGGGCACATAGGCTGTATCAAAGGCTTTTAATCAGTGTATAGAAGATACATCCATTGGAAAAAGTAATTTCATTTTTAGAGCAGATTGTTGGCATTAACGTTTGGGGAATATTCTCAAGCATTAGGAAGACTGGAAGCCAGTATGTCTTCTACAGATTACTGATGTGATGTACAGAAGTAGGAAAATGTTCTCCACTACCTATTTTTGAGCCATTATGTGTTCGTTCTTAGGCATTAGAAATTTTAAGAGGCTTTCAGTTTAATGGTATTATGAAAGGAAAGATGAATGGAAAACTAGGAGGCATGGATTTTCTTCCATTAAGTAATAAGATTAATACATACATGCATATTCATTCATAGAGGCAGTCATTCTTCCAGTGATTTACAGAGCAGTTGCTATTTATGCAAAGCCCTGGTAGAGTTATGAGACAGATTTGACCCTGTGACAGTGTCAAGGAAACTGTAGACATGAACTTGAGACATGAACTCAAATTAAGGTATAGAAAGTAAAAAAATCAGAAGAGAAGTTGAGATAAGATGTTCAGGAGTTAAAATGAGAGGTTATTATGATTAGTATACAAAGAAACATGATATTGACTTGATTAATGAGACTGGGAAAATTTTCCTTCATTTGTAAAATTCAAGCTACTGGGGAGCATCAGAGTTCTAAATTAATCACTGAGTAGGTGTCCTAATATTAACTTGATTCTCTGCCACTAAATAATTGCATTTTCTTTAATATCAGTGTATCTGGTTTTCTTATAATAGAGTTTACTGAATAATAATGGTTTATGTTAGAATAGCCAGTATTGAAATATAATTTAATATTCAGTTTTCTTATAGCCCTTTTGCTAATTACTTAACTTTCCACTAAGTTTACCATTTTTTTTTTTACTATAAATTATTTTTTTACTTTAAGTAAATATCAGGATATCCATTACCCCAAACAGTACAGGTAGAATTTCCTTCTCAAACACTGGTTAATTGTTTGTGTTGATTTTTGTAAATATCCATATATAGCAACAGTTTCTATCACAGCTAAGCCTCAGAAAACTGGAGTATTGAAGGATTTTTGGTTATTTTTTTGAGATTATTTTAATCATTAAAATAATTATTATTGCCAGATTCCCTCTCTTTTTTATTAAAAGAATTTTGAGCTATGCATAAAGAAAATTTTAAAATCTAGGAAAGTAGCTATTAAGTTATAGCTATTTAAGACATACATTTTTCATTGTCTTTATTATCACGTGTTGAAATTGCCTTTGTAAAGGTGCTTTAGGTCATACTTAACTACTTTATGACTAAGTCTCATTTTTAAAGAACTTGGTTAAATCATTAAAATTAAAATATGTAACCATGAAACTGAAGTCAGTAGGTAGAAATAAGGTAATACAGAAAAGTTAAGCTTACTTCCCTCTGTCCTCTAGTCTTGCAGCTCTCCCCAAAGTTTACTATTGGGTTGGCCAGAAAGTTCAGATATTTCCATGAGATGTTATGGAAAAACCCGAATGAACTTTTGGCCAACCCAATATTTTTTTCCAACTTACACCTCCTGGAAATTACCTATACATACAGAAGCTTGCATATGTTATATACTTCTTGTTTACATGAGGTATAGCATTCTGCGTACATAGTTTGCACTTCTTTCACTGAATGGTGTAATTTGGAAATCATTACATAGAAGTACAAAATACCACAGTATTTAATTATGTGGATGCCCCTTATGAAAACTTATATTTTTACTAATACTTTGTTTTATAAACAGTACTGCCATGTATTCTTGTGCAAACACTGCTTGCATTTTATCCTGTTTAAGATATTGTGTCATAGTCAGTGTGGATGAGGTAAGTTTGTATAAGATTTAGATATTCCTAAAATACAGGAGGTTGTTTTGGTTTACTCAGATGACATAGGTGCACTTTTTACATTTTAAAAATGTAAGTAGTAATATGTGCTTATAGAAGCATCTTTATAAGAAAAGTAGACACTTTCCCATTTCGTAAATTGGATTTCTGTATTTCAGGTTTAAAAGGTGAGATGGCTGTAATGGTCTTTTTACTTTTGAGGACCAAAGGGTAAAAGATCAGCCAGTATATAAAACTCCTCTGACTTCTTCAAATTTTATAATCAGAAAATGTTATTTAAAGAAAAAAGAAGCAAATCAGTAGGGTAGGATTTTCTAAAGGTAGCTTGGGTAGCTTTTTGGTTTTTAATTTCATTTGAGTGCCACCATTTCTTCAGTGTAGAGTTTTCATTTGCTTACTTTTATTAAAATGAAAAATGGCAAGGTCAGATAATTGCAGATGAAGCACTTAACTGTGACACCAAGCAGAGGCAAAAGTATTTCATAGAATGTCAAAGTTTTCTTTGGTTTTTAAGAAGATAGATCAACTTAATTCATCCTGCTATTTATGTGATCTTCTTTTCTGACTTTAGGAAAACGTCCTTTGATTTCAGACTTTACTTTTCAGATTAAATATTGCTCTTGTACCTATAGACTTTTGGTTAAGTGATTTTCTTGGACCCCAAATATTTTAGGGGGATACAGCCTAGATTAGTTTCAAAGTGCTAATGATATTTCATGTTGATTAGAAGAAACAGTGATGTTAATGGTTTGCAGTCTGCCTCTCTTCCGATTCCCTTAGAGTCACAGTAAATTCTAAGCTAATACCAGAGAGGCTCATGAAGTCTAGGTCCTCAGTCTGTAGTAGTTGCCATCTTTCTATTGCTCTTCCAGCTGCTGAGTTCTGTTTTTGCGTAGGTTACAGGCATGCTTAGAAATGTTTAGTCAAGTCAGCATATAGACTTCCTAGCCCATGGTTATCCCCTTTCTAGGGGTGCAGGATTCTTTCCCAGATTCTCTTACTTTTTCAGCAGCAGTTTTGTTTTTTTACAATAGATATATAGATCCAGATGTTACCAGTCCAGATCAGGTTAGATGAACAGGCAGTCTGCTTGGCACTTAGAGTGTCTGAAATAGATAGATGGGAAGCAGCACAATGTAGTGAATTTCATCAGGGTTTGTATTACAGCCACTCAGCCATTTTGAGCCTCAGTTTCTCCATCTGTTAAATGGGAATACTACTGACTGTGAGCATTGACTGTAATAATATACATGGAATATTTTGTTTGCAGCCTGGTATATTAAAGGCATTTATTATGCCATTTTTGTTTTTCATAATATTTTTTGTTCATCTGTCAGTGTTGTATTAGTATTTGTACCTCCCTCGGTCCTATGGGTTCTGTTGTTTTTCTGTCTTCTGTTTGCCTTTTAAGGACTTTGTGATTCTCTTTAGAAGGTTCAGTTCAGTTCAGTTGCTCAGTCATGTCCGACTCTTTGTAACCCCATGAACAAGGTATTGCTCAGCATAAGTTTATTGAGTGTGTGCCAGGCCCTGTACTAAGTCTGTAGAGATAAAATAGACAGTTTGTCCTGAGCATGAAGAGTTTGTGATCTACTGCTAGAAAATAATGTGTGTGTTTGAATAAGTGAGGTTCAGGGAACCTCAACCTCTGAATGCTGGAGTGTACCAGGGCCCAGGCCTGCCCTGTCTTCAGTACTTGGCTGTCTTAGTGACCTCATGCCTTGTTGTTGCTTGAGATACCATCTGTATGCTAAAAACAAATCTCTAGCCGAAACCCTCTCCCTTGTACTCCAGACGTGTGTGTCTAACTATTTACCTGATATTTCCACTTTGATATCTAATAGGCATCTCAAACTTGTTACCTCAAACCAAATTGGAGGTCTCCCTCCTCCCCCGCCCACTCGTTACTGCCTTAGCCTTCTGCTTCCCCGGCCCTCCTTTCAGTGGATCTGGCCCAAACCTTGACTGTAATGCGATTCTTCTTTTCTTCTCTTAATCCACACCCAATCTAATCACCAACCTGTTGGCCCAACATTCAAAAATACATTTAAAAAATAACCATTCATACACCCTCCACAGCTGTCAGCCCGTCCCACAGACCAGGATTGCTTGTAGTGTTGTTGGAGCCTTCTGATGGGCTTTCTGGAGTCCTCTCTTGCTCTTCTACAGTCTGTGAAGACAGTAGCCTTGGAAAGGTAAGTCAGATCCTGTCACTTACGCCCAAATAACCCCCAGACCTTTTCCATCTCAGTGAAAGCAATATCCCTCTCAGTGGCCATTCAGAGCCCAGGATCTGATCGCTTGTCACTCTCAGACCTCATCTGCTGATTTCCCTGTTCTCACTGAGTTGAGGTCAACTGGCTTCAGTGTTATCTTCTAAACTAGCCAGTGCTCCTGTTTACCTCGGTCCAGAATGACTTTTTCCCCCCAGATATTTTTACGATGCACTTCCTTACCACTTCCAGGATTTTGCTTCAAGGTCACCTCAGTGCGGCCTTCCCTTTACCACCCTATTTAAAATTGCACTTTGCCCCAGTATTCCGTACCTATGTCTTTTAACTACTTCTCTATGTTGCACTTACTATCCAATGTACTATACATATATTTTTATATTTCTGTATATATGTGTGTGTATTTTTGTTAAATGAATGGGGGTGGATGAATTCTGGGAGCCTAGAAGGAAGGCATCTAATCTTGGTGGAAGGCTCCCTGGAGGAGATGATTCCTAAACCAAGTCTTTCAGGATGAGTTAGACTGTGGTTTGGGGTGAGAGGCAAAGCTAGGAGGGCCATCCAGATAGCAGGTGTTATGTGTGCAAAAACCTCTAGACAAGGGGTATGCTGAAACTACCTGTTTGTTCAGTCGCTAATTTCTGTCTGACTGCTTGTGACCCCATGGAATGTGGATGTCCAGTGGTATTCTCAAGGCTGGTTTACCCATGGGTTAAGGAAAAAATTGTACCTTAAGAGTAATTTCCAATGCTAAAACCAGGGGCGTCAGCCTGTGTAAGCAGAGGCTGATGAAGTCTGGGACTAAAGCCAGCTCTAGAGTTGAGGAGGGGCTAGACAGTAGAACTGCCTTGGGCTGTGGGTTAGGAAAGTTCACTTGGGTTACTTCTAGGGACCTGAGGACAGGTTAAGATGGCTTTTATGTATGTTCTGGAGCTACTAAGGAACTTCTTTGGAGGAGCCCTTGCATTTATTCACCCGAATATTTTAGTGCCTGGTACCTTCCAGGTACTATGTACATTCTAGTCACCGAGAATATAATAGTGAAAAAGACTAGATCCTTTTCAATGGGCTTACTTTCTATGGTAAAACATGAAACACACATGCAGAATAATTTAAAATTTGTAAATTGTATTAGATTGGGTCATGAAAAATTGACAATATTCAGCCATCTTTGACCTATGAAAGCAACAGATCTATATTAATATTTTGAAAGGAACAAGGGAGTGAGTTGAGAAAAATATGATAATTAGGGTAGAAAGGTCGGAAGAAGTCTCTGAGAGGAAGTGGCATATAAAAAAAGATTTTAAAGTAAATCAAGACAGTAAATGTAAATGCCCAGAAGGATCAAATGAGCACACTGGGCCGATGGGGAATCATCCACGCCTGTCCAGAGGGCTCAGCTCCTCAAAGCAGCACCCTCAGTGCCGCTGCCCCTTCTGATTCTCCAGGATAAGCCAGCAGACACCTTTTTTTAAAAAGTGTCCAAAGAGTAATGCTTTAAACATTTAAGTAGAAATGGAATTTTATGTGAAATCTCCTAAAGTTTGCATGTCATTTATTTCAAAACATTTAGAAAACATTTTGCAAGCCAAACAATGTGTCTGTCCTCCAAAAGTGGCCCACTGGACACTGCTTTATAAGCTTTGCTTTAAAGCATTCCAAGGGGAGAGAAAAGCATGTGCAAAGAACTTGAGGCAAGAAAGGGCTTCAACTGGTTCAAGGAACAGGAAAGAGGGCAGTATGTCCAGAGCTAAGTGAGCCTGAGGGAGAGTTATCTGTGAGATGAAGTTTCGGAAAGGAGCCAGATCTCAAGGAGCCCACAGAAGCACAGGGCAAAAGTGGAGGGACAGATGTGCAAATTTAGTGTGTGCCAGGCAAGCATGCACCTTGGGTCCACGTGCCTGGAGGGACGGACACCCTTTCCTAATCTGTACAAGGATACCATAAATGCTGTAGGCGCCCTTGAAGGTAGGTGCACTATCCCATTTCAGACTTCAGTAACCTGCTTCCCTGGTGGTTCAGACAGTAAACCCACAGGAGACCCAGGTTCAATCCCTGGGTTGGGAAGATCCCCTGGAGAAAGGAATGGCAACCCACTCCAGTATTCTTGCCTGGAGATTTCCATGGAGAGGGGAGCCTGGCAAGCTACAGTCCATGGGGTCCCAAAGAGTCAGACAAGACTGAGCGGCTAACACACACAAAAAACTTGCCCAAAGGCCAATATAATGGCAGAGTGTGCCGTGGGTATGGGTTTCTTTGAATTGAAAGTCGCCCTTCCCCTGCTTTTTAAAACTATAAAAGGTTAAGTTTCCAATCGAGACATTTTCACATGACTGTCCTTTGGAGGATTTTCCTGTCTACGTAACTTAAAGTGAATGAATTCATTAGAGGGCAAAGAAGAATGCTCTAAATATTATACTGAATACAGAGTAACACTGACCTGGAGACCAAACCCCATCAAATTAGAGATCAGACTTATTCTCGCGTGGGCTAGTAATGCCAACCTGTGAAGAGTTTAGTGCTCTCATTTTCAAGAAAAGGGGAGTATAGCTTAAAGATTTTAAGTTGAAATATGTGATTTATTCTTGTGAGGGTAAGAAAACATCCTTTTTTTAATTGAGTGTTAAAGCTCTCAAAATCAAGTGGGTCTGTGCTCAAGGAATCTTAGAAATCTAGTGGAAAATAAAATTTGAGATGAAGATGGTTATGGCTAGAAACAGGCCGTTTCAGCTAGTTAATAGATGTTAAATAAAATATATTTCTGGAATTTGGTGAGCAGGACTTCAGTAATAAGTAGTGAACTTGGTCTAGAAAAAAATTCAAGAGACTGAGGATCAGATTGCCTAGAGAGTTTCAGCCAAAGAAGAGCCACGGAGGAAGGCGGCTGCAGAGTGAGGCCTGAGAAACAAGTCTCTGCAGCCTTGAGACAAGTTCACACTTTAAGTGAGCCACCTGAAATGCCTATGGAGATTTCTAAGCTAATTTCCAGAGCTAAATGTGATGGAATATTTCATTAAAATTCACCAGCTGTTTTTGTTTTTGTTTTTTTTTCTTTGGTCACTTATTAGAATATTTGAAGACAGAGAAAGTAGCATAATTAAAAACATTCTTCCGATGCTCTGTGTGGGTTATTTGCTTTACCTTGTCGATAAAAAATGGATCTGATTTAACTTTCCTAAGAATTCTTTTAAACTACTATATTTTTGCCTGTGGAATTAAAAGGAAAATTGTACTTTTTGGAGAAAAATCACTAGGATTATATTGCGCTTTGAGGTATAGACTGTAATTACTGAAAAAAGTAGGAGTCATCAAACTTTTTTTGTAAAGATATTAAGTATTTTCAGGTCCAGATATTAAATATTTTCAACTTCGTGTGCCAGACATTTTCTGTCACATCTCACAGCCCCGCTGTTCTGGCATGAGAGCAGCCATAGGTGATGTGAGTGAAGGAGCCTGGCTACCTTCCAGTAAAACTTCATTCACAGACACTGAAATCTGACTTTTTTATAATTTTATGTGCCATGAAATCATCTTCTTTTGACTTTTAAATTATGGTCTCAACAACAAAAAAAAGATGAGCTGAATGGTCCTTGAGCCATAGTTTGCTGACCTCTGAATTAAAGGATTTTAAAAACCATTAGAATCTTCTAAGGGCCAGTGATACGGCTTTCTTAGCTGTCTAGATTGTTTAGTTCATGGTAGAGGGGTTTTATTTTGTAATAATGAAGAGATTTCCTTATAAATTTGAAAATTTTCCAGCAGGGATTCTCAAACTGGGTGCATCAGAATCATCTGCAGACTTTGTTAAAATGCCGATTTGCAGGGCTTCTCCCTCCCAAAGTTTCTGAGCCAGCAAGTCTATGTGGGGCCCAAGAACTTGGATCTTTAACCAGGAGGCTGATGCTGCTGTTCTGGGACTATACTTTGAGAATCACTTATTTAGAATGAGGGTGTGCGACCCTGTGAGACTAACACAGTTGCTTCTTTTACGCAGTGTCCTCAGAGTAGCTACTGACTTCTTTCTCTACCTAGAGGGTTTGAGACCTTCAAATTCTAATGATTAAAAGATCAAAGATAATTGGAACCAAATTTATAAGTCTATTATAGTATTTTTCCTCCATTGATTTCTGAAAGTTTTAAACACATACAAACGAGAGAGTGCTTTTCAACAGGGTTAGGGAAAGGAATGTGCCTAGGAGAAATATGAACAGAAATATTATATACAGTACATTTTCTTAGTAAATATATATATAATAGATACTCAGGCATCAGGTTTTAAAATAGTACATTGCCAGTTGCTTTGGGATTCTATATTCCTCCCCTATCACATCACCTTTTTTAAAAATTTTAACTGTTTGTATCTACAGTATGTCTTCTTTTGCATGCATAGGAATTTTACCTAATTTTGATTACACACACGCACATCTGTTTTGATGAACATAGCTGTGGTTCATTTTCACTGCTCTGAAGGTGTCTGTCTCATGAATGCACTACAATTTTTCTACTCTCTTGATGATGCCCACTTGGATTGTTTCTAGTATTTTTTATTTTACAAACAATATAGCCTGAAATCTTCTTGAACATGTTTCCTAGTAATGTAAGCAACAGTATCTGCACCTATGGAGGGGAATCGATCGGTTCAACTTTTCTATGGAAGCATCAACTTGTGTTTCAAAGGAAGAATATATCCACACTGACTTGAACACACTTGCTATCACTAGATTTTTAACTTTTTGCCAGTTTGAAAGGTTTAAAATGTGCTTTTAGTTTGCATTTTCTTGATTACTAATATAGTTCAGAATTTTTCTTAAATTTATGGACTTTTCATGTCTCCTTTGAAATAGCCTTTTTTGCCTGTTTCCTTTAAAAGTTTTTCCACCTTGTTTTGGTTTGGTAGTTGTGACTAGTTTTGACCCTTTCTTATTGTTCTACATAAATTTTAGAATTAGTTTAAATACTATGGTGGAGAAGGAAATGGCAACCCACTCCAGTACTCTTGCCTGGAAAATACCATGGACAGAGGAGCCCGGTAGGCTACAGTCCATGGGATCGCAAAGAGTCGTACACGACTGAGTCACTTCACTTCACTTCACTTAAATACTATGGGGAAAAAGCCTTTTTGTTTGAAATATATTAATAATTTGGAGAAAATTACATCTATACAGTACTTAAGTATTCCTAGTCAGGAATATGTAATATCTCTGCATTTATTTATGTCCTTAATACTTTTCAGTAAAGTTTAAATTTTCCATTAAGATCATGTATTTCTTTTGTTAGACTTATTATTAAGCATCTTATTTTTAGTATCTTTTTAGGTGTTACATTTTAAAGCTATTTGTGGCTGGTATATAAAAATGAAGTTGATTTTTGTTCGCTGATCTTATATTTAAGAATCTTGCTCAATTCTTACTATTTCTTATAATTTCTGAAGCCTTTCAGGCTTTCTGCATAAATAGGCCTCTTCTGCAGTTAATACCATTCTCAGTCTGTCTTCTCAATCCTTATAACTTCTTTTTCTTATCTACCAGCTTGATTTGACTAAAGCTTTTGGTACAATGTAGAACATATGTGCGCCTCATTTCTGATTTAAAAAGATCCTTCTAACATTTGCCATGACATATGTTTGCTGTTTTGGTAGATGACCTTTATTAGGTTAATGAAACTTCTTTATATGTATATGCCTATTTTGCCAAGAGTTTTTCTTACATAAAAAGGATACTTAAAATTTATCAAATGCAATTTCTTTGTATTTTGAGATAATATGTGTGTGTGCTTGTTTGTTAGCATATTGAATTAGTAGATTTTTCTAATATTAAACCAAATTTCATTCTCGGGATAACAGTATGGTTTACGTCCTAACCTATGGCTTGGCACTCCATGAACAGAGTCACTTGTATTGTGAATATCTGCCTCGCTGATGTGTCTGTATCTCTCACTCAGCCCCCATCCCCATCAAGAGTTGATGTTTTTCTTAGAGGCCTTTTAGTTTTATGGTGCCCCCTGCTGGCGAGCTTTCAACATTTCTGATACTCTTCACCTCTCAGGCAACTGCATGCGTGGTTTTCTCTGTTACAACTGTAACTCCTCATTTATTTTTATTTTCTTTCTTATACCATAATATTTATTCACTTTACTCCCCAATCCTCCTTTCTCTTGCTCTTACGAAAATTTTTTTCAGTATACTCATGAAAATCATTCTCTTTTCCTTCCTTTTCCTTCTCTCCCATTTTGTTCCTTTATGGGTACTATAAATCTACTTCGTTGTTAAGAATGATGAGAACAGTGCTGGTTACTAGGGGGAAATATACAGCAATACATTGTAGACTGACATTTGATACAGTAAAGTGCCAGCTCTGCTAACCTTCAAAGTCTTTGAAAATACTTAAAATTTTCTGTAAAGTGTTCTTAAATTTCAAATACTACTTAATCACCCTCTAATTAATTCTGCCTATTTAACATCAAAGTTCACTATAAAGAATAAATTGTAAAACTCCTTTGTTTCATTGTTTCTGTGTTCCTTTATCCAAGTTTGAGAGTTCTACTGTATTTTACTACAAAGACTCATGCATTAAACTGGTTGGAAACCAAACCAGTCATCCATAACATGGTTTCCATGGGAAACAGCCCACCACAGCTGCCCTTTTGATAAATAACCCACTTATAAGATAGAGATTATCAGTAACTGTGTTTCCAGTTGCTTAACCCTCAAGCATAGAAAATATGGTAAACAATATTTTCCATTCTCCCTGGTCATAAGACTAAGACTAGTTTGTGCGGAATGGCTGCAACTATGAGAATTCTAGCATCTCTTTAAAAAGGAGATTTAAAGTTATTCTTATTTTCGCATTGTAATAATTGTGGAGATTCAAAAGTGATTGAAAAAGAAAAGTTAGAGGTTAAAGATTAGGAAAGAGATTGCTTTGGCAATTTGGTTACCCAGACGGCTCTACAGAATGCAGGGGACAAGGGTGCTTCTGGCTTCTGTACTACAGCGTTGGCTTCCTTCTGTGTTGTTTTGCTGAAATGCTTTCTAACCTTTCTATGTCTCTTTTAAAAGGTGGGGACCCAAACTGTATGCATTGTTCCAGATGCGTTCTTGCCAAAGCAGTATAAAACAAATGTAACAGTTAGGAAGAAGGCTCTCTGCCTCACTGGGTAAGTACAACTGGTAACAGATTCCCAGCAGACCTGCCACACCCTCGCCACTTCAGAAATGCTGGCAGGACCCCATGAAACCTGAATCTGCATCCACAGCCCCGAGCTTTTAGTCTAGTGAAATGCCAGTCGAAAGAGTTGACCCAGAGCCAGCCCTCCCTGTGCAGCACCTAATCTCACCCACTCTAGATTCTTTCTCAGCTGTTTGTCTCTCTTCAGCTCTTTGCCAGTCAAGAACATTGAGGTCAGATAGAGTTTACTACAGTGAGATTTTAGCTGTAATCTTTATGAGGTGATTAGACATGCTACTTTAGACTGTTCTCTTACTTTGTGAAAGAACCTTCTTGATGTAGAGTAACACTGTGCCAGCTCACACATACGATACTTGTGTGTTGTTGGAAGGATTTTTTTTTCTTATTTGAAAAAATGTTCAGATATACTTAAAAATAAAGTGTCATACCTATATATTAAGTAAAAGAATTCCAGAATTGGTTCGTAAACCAGATTAGTATTGTGCATTGATTGCAATTTGGAAATATTTAAAAATCATTGATCAACGTGATTACCATAAGAAATTGTTTCAGAGTTATGTTTCGACTCATCCCATTTCTAAATAAAACTACAGCAGAACAGTTTATCTTATAGATCTTAAGTGGTACATTTAAGCCACCCAGCCCAACTTGCTGCTTAAACCTCCCCAAATTCTACACACAAAACTCAGTGAGAATATATGTGAGACAATACTTTAAGACGTGGAATAACTGTTATTTTTTAGATTCGTTTCATGTGACATTAAACAAATGGTGATTTATTTTCACTTAGCCTGGATAATTTTTAGAAATGATTTGCTTGTTTGGCCTTGCTATTTATTAATTTTCTAATCCCAAACTCCCAATACTTCCCTTCCCAACTCTTACTCCCCTTTGGCAATCACAAGTGTGTTCTCTCTGTCTGTGAGTCTGTTTCTGTTTCATAGATTTGTGTCATATTTAGATTTCAAATGTAAGGGATATCGTATGGTATTTGTCTTTCTAACCTATTTTGCTTGGTATGATATCTCAAGTTCCATCCATGTTGCTGCAAATGGCATTATTTCATTCTTTTTAATTACCTTGACTTCTGGATTGCTATGAATTGAGTTTAAGGTCATTCACTGAATCTCTGACATTCCATGACATCCCCAAAATATTTTCATTGTTTTGAAATCCACTCGAAGGGCTTGATTTGAAAGGCATGTAGCTGTTTGTGACTCCATAGAATCTAGTCAGTCTTATTCCTGATATTAGAGCTAAAATCCTTGGTTAAAACATGTTCTGAACAATCCAGATTGCCACAAATAATATTGTTCTTAGCTATTCATCTTTAAGCCATTAATTCCAATGCAGGCATTTATGTAACTCTTTTCCATTTTGGAAAGTAGGAAGTCAAGAGATATCTGGAATAACAGGCAAGTTTGGCCTTGGAGTAAAAAATAAAGCAAGGAAAAAGCTAACAGTTTTGCCAAGAGAACACACTGGTCATAGCAAACACCCTCTTCCAACAACACAAGAGATGACTCTACACATGGATATTACCAACTGTTCAATACTGAAATCAGATTGATTATATTCTTTCTAGTCAAAGATGGAGAAGCTCTATACAGTCAGCAAAAACAAGACTGGGAGCTGACTGTGGCTCAGATCATGAACTTCTTAGTGAAAAATCCAGACTTAAATTGAAGAAAGTAGGAAAAACCACTAGGCCATTCAGGTATGACCTAAATCAAATCCATTACAGTTATACAGTGGAAGTAAGAAATAGATTCAAGGGATTAGGTCTGATACATGCCTGAAGAACTATGGGCAGAGGTTCATAACACTGTACAAGAGGCAGTGATCAAAACCATCCCCAAGAACAAGAAATGCAAAAAGGCAAAATGGTTGTCTTGAGAAGGTCTTACACATAGTTGAAAAATAAGAGATGTGACAGGCAAAGGAGAAAAGGAAAGATAACACCCACCTGAATGCAGAGTTCCAAAGAATAGCAAGGAGAGATAAGAAAGCCTTCTTAAGTGAACAATGCAAAGAAATAGAGGAAAACAACAGAATGGGAAAGACTAGAGATCTCTTCAAGAAAATTAGAGATACCAAGGGAACATTTCAAGCAAAGATGGGCTCGATAAAAGACAGAAATGGTGTGGGCCTAACTGAAGCAGAAGATATTAAGAAGAGGTGGCAAGAATACACAGAAGAACTATACAAAAAAGATATTAATGACCCACATAACCACAATGGTGTGATCACTCACCTAGAGCCAAAAATCCTGGAGTGCAAACTCAGATGGGCTTTGGGAAGCATTACTACAAACAAAGCTAGCAAAGGTGATGGAAATTCAGTTGCGCTATATCAAATCCTAAAAGATGATTCTGTGAAAGTGCTGCATTCATTATGCCAGCAAATTTGGAAGACTCAACAGTGGCCACAGAACTGGAAAAGGTCAGTTTTCATTCCAATCCCAAAGAAGGCCAATGCCAGAAAATATTCAAACTACCACACAATTGCACTCATATCACATGCTAGCAAAGTAATGCTCAAATTCTCCAAACTAAGCTTCAATAGTACGTGAACCAAGAACTTCCAGATGTTCAAGCTGGGTTTAGAAAAGGCAGAGGAACTCAAGATCAAATTAACAACATTTATTGGATCATAGAAAAAGCCAAAGAATTCCAGAAAAACATTTACTTCTGCTTCATTGACTAAGCTAAAGCCTTTGACTATGGATCACAACAAACTGGAAAATTCTCAAAAAGATGGGACTACCAGACCATCTTACTTGCCTCCTGCAAAACCTGAATGCAGGTCAAGAAGCAACAGTTAGAACTGAACATGTAACAATGGACTGGTTCAAAATTGGGAATGGCGTAAGTTAAAGCTAATTATTGTCACCCTTCTTATTTAACTTATGTGCAGAGTGCATCATGAGAAATGCTGGGCTTCTTGAAGCACAAGCTGGAATCAAGATTGCAGGGACAAATGTCAATAACCTCAGATAAGCAGATGACACCACCCTTACAGTAGAAAGTGAAGAGGAACTAAAGAGCTTCTTGATGCAGGTGAAAGAGGAGAGTAAAAAAGCTGGCTTGAAACAACATTAAAAAAACAAAGATCATGGCATCCGGTCCCATCATTTCATGGCAAATAGATGAGGAAACAATGGAAACAGTGAGAGACCTTATTTTCTTGGGTTCCAAAATCACTGGGAATGGTGATTGCAGCCATGAAATTAAAAGATGCTTGCTCTTTGAAAGAAAAGCTATGACAGGCCTAGACAACATATTAAAAAGCAGAGACATTACTTTGCTGACAAAGGTCCATCTAGTCAAAGCTATGGTGCTTCCAGTAGACACGTGTGGATGTTGAGAGCTGGACCATAAAGAAGGCTGAGTGCCAAAGAATTGATGCTTTTGAACTGTGGTGTTGGAAAAGACTCTTGAGGGTCCCTTGGACTGCAAAGAGATCAAACTAGTCAATCCTAAAGGAAATCAACCCTGAATATTCATTGGAAGGACTGATGCTAAAGCTGAAGCTTCAATACTTTGGCCCCCTGATGCGAAAAGCCGACTTATTAGAAAAGACCCTGTTGCTGGGAAAGATTGAAGGCGGGAAGAGAAGAGGACGACAGGATGAGATGGTTGGATGGCATCACCGACTCAATGGACGTGAGTTTGAACAAGCTCTGGGACATGGTGAAGGACAAGGAAGTCTTCCATGCTGCAGTCCATGGGGTCGCAAAGAGTCGGACATGACTGAGCGACTGAGCAACACCACCAGCAAAATCCTTCCAATTGAAATTTGCCTGATGTTTTGCAATTTTTCCTCATTGCTTTTCTCGCATTTATGTTTTTGCTTTTTAGAGTGAATCCTTTGAGTGAGTTTAACTCTGCTATTGCCGTCAGACATACGAAAAGAAAGTTTCTGCAAGTGACAGACATTTTGAATTGTCCAAAGACAGATTTATCAAGGGAGATCAAGGGAGGTGGCAATCAGCACATCCTTCAGCTTGAAAAGTCACATAGTTGTCCGCCTCAGAACAGCTGGGCCCCTTCTTAGCTGATTATAGTGTTATTGACCCAAGGAAAAAGACAGGGACTTCTGACAGGTTTCGGGGACCTGTGGATTTCTGTATCAGAATCCTCACCCTCTTTGTGATTGAGTGGTCCTGAGGGATTATGATGGCGAGGAATTAGACATGACATGGATAGCCATGGACCAATGAACTATAGCTGGCAGATGTCTTCAGGGATAGGACACCTACAGCCTCGGGTGGCAGGCTGGATCTGAGTCCTGAATCAGCCCCAGAGGCCTCTGCATTCAGAGGCTGCATTCAGACCTCCAGGCTTCTTGTTCTCAGCCTTTAGGCCTTGCCATTTCTCTGAGGTGCTAGGCTGATTCTCGTTTAGGAGGCTGTGTTAGACCTGATCTGATGACCTTTCCTGGACCCCTGGTGGTGGGGGAGGGGGAGTGGCCTGAGGTGGGTAAGACGGAACTGGTGAAAATAAAGGGACTGATCCTTTGGGCACACCTGCTCACTACTTCTCTTGGGATTCACATACAAAGGCTTATCAGATTGTGACGTGAAGGGGAGTTTGTTTATACCATGATCTCGTATCTGCATCAAGATTCTGGATTTGAACACTGCAAGATCTATCATGTTAGATTCCTTCTGAGAACCAAAAGTAATTCTAGCAAGGCTGAGGTCAGAGTGTAGAGTCTGTGGAACCACCTTTGTTTTGTTGCAGTGTGTACATCATTGTGTTTCCTCTGTGGCATTCCATCCCCCTTCATAATGAAATAGTAAACTCAGTCTTGGCTACGTGTCACCAGAAAGGTGTTCAGGGTGGTGCCCTTTTCAACCGTATTATGGTGATATAGAAAAGTTTTGTTTTCTTCTCTCTTGCCTAATTTTCCTGTTCATTTTCTGTGTCTTCATGCAGGTCCCTGGCATTTGACACATGGCGAGTTTTAGGATAAGGTCATACCAAGATATGCCTGATGATTTGAATGTCTCTCTCCCCCAAAGTCCAGAATCTCAGCTGGAGCCCAATGGACAAGTGTTCCCTCAGTCAGGGCTCTTGGTGGTGGTTCTTTCCACACCTGTCAACTGTTGGCTTCCCTTTTCTTGCTCTTCTGTGTCTCTCCTCCCCCTTCTCGATCGTCTTTCCTAAGGACAGAGCTTAGAGAGCTGGGCCAGGACAGTCGAGCTCTGCACTGCACCCGAAGGTCCTAAGCCAGCATCCTGTCTTCAAGGCTCCATCCTCACAACAGATGCCTGAAGGCATAGGCTTCTGAGAATCCACTTTTTTCTGCATGACTAGCTTGTAAGGAGGAATAAGCTGAGAGGATTTCCAAGAACTTTCCATTAAAAAAAAAAAATGTATGTGACATTTTTGGCTTTGAACCAAGAGCAGACTCAGTGGTATATAGCTCTGTTTCCTGGCACACATCTGTGGAATCTGGAAAAATTGTTGCAACACTCTCTTTCATTCCTGGCTGTTTGTATAACTGTACATAAATGTAGCAATAAATATATTCTAACATCAGCCTGGGGCACTAGTTTCTGCTTGATTCTGCACACTGATGGTGGGCAGTAACTACCACATTCTAGAGGAACTGCCCTACTGGCCAGCGGGCTTGCCTGTCCCGTCTCAGATTCTCATCTTCTCTCATTTCACAAAGTGTCAGCTTGGAGTCAGCCAGTGTTTGAGAAAGAAGGCTGAGGGGTATGGTGGCAGAGCTGGGACGTGAAGCCACATTATTAATTCACTAGGTGGCACTATTCCTGACACTGCAAAGTGGCTTGAATGTCTGAGGACTGAAGCTTAGAGGATTGGGTAACAGGTTGCAACAGGAGTCGGCCTTTTCAATAGCCACTCTGACATCCTTGAAGAATGTATTGTGCTTCAGTTATGTGACAGGTGCTCACTGGCCAGGCACAGAATTACCTCTTAAAGACTTTCAGAAAAACCACACAAAGTATGCCAGCATGATATTGAATCTGTCCCTGAGGTTTTCCAAGGGCACTAAGTCAGTCTGGTTGTTATAGAAACTGTGCCCTTCCAAAGGGGACACATAGGAAACAACTTTTTTGTTATGCCGTTTGTCAACTTTCAAGAAATATTTGTTCCCAGACTGGTCTCATAGTTAATTTGAAGTCTTTGCTTTATCAGGCATTTTTTATAACTTGAAAGATAATCACATACTTTGTGTGGCTTCTTATCACACTGCGGTTTCCCAGGCCGCTCCTTGATGACAAGCGGCAGGTGGTGTAGAAGCATTCGGCCTTAAAGCCTGGGGGTGCAGTGGAGCCCGAAGCTGGGATCCTGCGGCCGGGGTTCTCAGGCAGCACTTGAGAGACTGCTGTTATGTGTTAGAACAATGCAGTCTGAAACACTTGAGGAAATCACCTGGTGGGGCCTTTGAACCACTGATCAGGTAACAACCCAAACAGTCAGCCAGGTATGTTCTTACTTTCACCTTTTAATAGATCCATCGGAGACCCCGAGGCTTGAGGTCAACAGGGAAAGGAGGCGCAGCGTGGGCTGCTGCTACTGCAGCCAATTCCCATGTGCTACCATCAGATCTTTCCACACACAGATTGGTCTGGCTGTGACTGCTGATACAGGGGGAAATACCAGAAAAGAGACAGGATGAATGATCAGTCACCTCTGTTACAGTGTGACTATAAGAGATAAACACAATTACAGATAATGCCATATAACCAGCTGCTCACAAGCTTGTTCGTGGAGATGGGGAGGGTTGCGGATTTTCAGCCTGTGGGTGTCAAACCTAGGCATGGGTCATGGTGAAGACCCTGGATGGGTCCCTACAGTGCCCTGGGCCTTGGATGCGTCTGCCAGAAAATGAGACATTTGGACTAAATGTCTAAGACCCTTTCTGTTCTTTGGGTTAGGAAGGGAGTTAGCCTCCTTTGGCCATGGGGGAGGCACAGGTGGGCAGCTGGGCGTTAAGGAGAGTTTGAAGCTCACTCATTTTCAGGTTATAAGAAATGCATGAAGATAACAAGCTCAAAGCACCACCTTTGTCAAACCCCTTCTGAGGAAACAACATACTCGGCTCTCACTTCCTGTGGGAGAGGAAACTGGCTGGACCTCGTCGTGAGCTCTCTTCTGCAGGGGCAGAGAGGCTGCAGTCTACACTGGGCCCTGGGACTGACGGGTGGGGAGTTGAAGCCTTAGCACAAGAAGCCCCTTTTCTTCAGGAACTGCTCACACCAATAGAGGCAGCGATGCCGTGGAGCGTCAAGGCCCTCGTGAACTGCTGGACTTCAGTCCTGGTCAAGCCAAGCTGTCAGGGCATAGCCACCCAAAGGGAGAAACGCCGATAACTCCCAGTCACTAAGGAACACACCGGTGGGCAGCGTGACCTTCACCCAGCACAGACGCAACTGCTCTAGCACAGTGCCTCTGCCCCCTTGGCCTCCGCTGGCCCCCTCCTTCCTTTCCAGGCAAGTGGGACAGGCCGCTTGAGTGGTGAGTTTGCAGAGGAGTCGTGTCCCCACTCCTGTTCTCTGTCTCCAGGAAGCACACACCATCTTGACTCCTCCATGCCCTACTTCCAATGAGGCAGGCCTGGGCTCCTGCGTGAGACAGGTGTCTGTCAAATTTGGGATTCAGTATTAGAATCTGCCTGCAATGCAGGAGACCTGGATTCGATCCCTGGGTGGAGAAGATCCCCTGGGAAAGGAAATGACAGCCCAGTCCAGTATTCTTGCCTGGAGAATTCCATAGACAGAGGAGCCTGGCGGGCTACAGTCCGTGGGGTCGCAAAGAGTCGGACATGACTGAGAAACTGACACATTAGGGAGCCCACTTGCCTTAGGCACAAGCCCAGATGAAGGTGATCTTGTGAGTTTCACCTGCTTACTATTTTGCTTTAATTCTCAGTTTCACTCATTGGTTTTACTTTCAACTTTATGAGCATCAGTATCATCTGGAGGGTTTGTGAAACCACGGATGTCCCCTCTACCCGCCCCTTCCCCCCGGGCGTCTGATTCTTGGTCAGGGATGGGACCCAGGTCTGGGGACCACACATACAGGCTTGGGGGCACTGGACAGAGAGGAATTCTGTTTACTGGTTTTGTCAAACTCCAGAACTAAATGTTCTGGAGGCTGTCTGAGTCAGCTGGGTGCCCTTCACTCAGCTGGGGCCAGAAAACATTCTTGGTCTGTATGAGGAATTCTCCCAGATCAGTGTCCTCTTCTAGTCCACAGCCTTGGGCAGCAACAAATGGTTGTGGATTATGCTCATTTCTGTTCTGAGTAAAACATGAGAGGAATCAATTCTAGCCATACAGCAGCCTGAAGTACTGATTTAAAAACAGAATCCAAGACATGTATGGTTCTCTTTTGATAAAAGAAGAAAAAAAAAGTTGCTGCTGTGCCCGCCACCCCAGAACCACACCGTCTCCCACAGGCTGTCTGTTCCCCTGGCCAGAGAGAGGCTGGACCCTCCACTGCCTTGGCCACTGGTTCCCTCCACCCAGCTCTCCTTGCTGTCGGGTCTCTGCTTTGCCCCAGGCCCTTGGCAGAGTATTACTGTGAACAACAAGGTTTTGCTTTACAATCTGAAAGAGCCGATGCCTCTCAAAACCATTTTCTTTTCCCCTGGGATGATACAGTTGAACCCCCAAAATGTTGGATCGATCAGAGGGGAGGGCTGTGTGGGCAGAGCTTGCCCGTGGTGACAGGGGGAGGTGGTGCACTTTGACCCCACGCAGAGACGGGGAAATTGTGCTTATGCTTCCCATTCAGCAAAGAAGGCTCAGGAAGGCAGTCTGGTGACACTGCTACCTGTTTCAAAGGACACAGAGACCTGCCAGATGGGCTGCAAGTTAGGAACCACACCCCTGGTGGGTCTCCTCCCCCACCCCCGGAGCCCCCGGGCACTGAGGCCACTAGAGGCCGATCCTGAAATGACTGTGCATCTTAACCACCAAACAAGAGCCTGTGGCTGGGTTCAAAGGTTCCGTGAACCTCCGCTTTAGCCACTTGGCATTTCCCACTCCCAATCTGGGAAGCGGATTCAAAGGCTATAAATTGTTAGAAAGATGGGGGGAATCTCTGGAAGCCTGTCGCTGTCTTCTTCCCCAGAGTCTCAGCCGCGGGCGGACTCTGGCTGGGGTGGTGAAGAGGCGGAGCTGAGAGAGCGCCTCCGCAGCGAGACTCAGAAGCGGGAAGAAAGGTGGGGTGGGGGGCGGCGCGGTGTGAAGCGCTGCGCCCTGACAGGGAGGGACCTGGGCTCGGCGGCCCGGTCCCCGAGCTGCCCCTGGGCCAGCAGGCGCCTCAGGGGCCCCTCGGGCCCCTCCTGCAGCTCCCCACCTCGCGAGCTCCGCTCAGCCCATGCCGCTGAGCGTGGACTGGGACCCTCACTTCCCTCTGATCGCCTCTCATGTGCCGCCTTTACAACTGCGAAAGGTCCTTTATCCTGAATTTGTTAATCTGGTAACAGACATGGCAAACCGATAAATCTCCTCTGGAGTTTACTCAATAGCATTTCATGTAGTCATAAATTGTATTTGCCATCTCCCTTAATCTTTTCAAAGGCATGTCTGAAAGAATTACTCAAATGAATGAGAATTACATCTTTAGAGTGGAGGGGGAGAGAGCTTTGAAGGCTGAGGTGGCGACAAGGCCAGTTTCCTGGACCCCACTGTCCGGTGCTCGCGGCCCGAGGGCGGAGGCCGCCCGGCGCTCCCAGCCCGGCCGCCCAGAACCGAGGCCGCGGGATGGGAGGGCCGGAAGGCCATCGCAACGTTTTATTTACCTTCTTTCAGCACCGTATTTGGTCCCTCATCCGGCTCTCCTGGGAATTTGTTCGACAACGAATTTAACTTTTCTATTTCTAATCTCATGCTGAATTTGTGCAAATGGAAAATGCAAATGGCAGAAAGCATGGAAAATGCAAATGGCAGCTGCCTCACACAGAAGCTGCTGTGTGCTCGGAAGGCCTTGCAGGAATCTGAAAGCTAAATTGGGCTTTGAAAAAGACGCCTGAGGGGGACTCTGCGTGTGACCGGAAACATTAGAAATGAGTGAACTGCCTTTTCCTCTCGAGGCCTACAAAGAGCGCCACGGAGTGGAGATGGGAGTCCAGACTGTAAAACCACCTCCATCCACCACAGAACCATTTTGCTCGTCGGAAGGGCTGCGGCCTGGGCCCTGGGCCTAGCAGCTGGGCCAGGGCCTGTCCTCACAGGCCTCTCAACCAGCAGCTCTCTGGGGAAACTTTCCACCCACACAAGAGATGGGCTCCTCATGACTCCACAGGAACCAGCCTGGACGGTGTGCCTCTAGGGAAGTTCTGGTGAAGTTTTCCAGGTCTTGCCCTGCCCCCATGTAAGTTAGCATGTCTAAGAATGTACAGTGGCTACACAATGCCACAGGTGTAGCATTCCTCAGAACTAGACTTTAATAAAATAACACACCTAGGATGATCATGGGTTCATTCCTATTACTGTCTTGCAGCAGAATAATAAGAAAAAAGGGAGTTTGGAAGCATGTAGAGAGGCGTTTGCTTTTCAGCAAGTGCTTTAAAGTCGGTCTTCTTATTTCTAAAATAAGGATAATGCCTGTTTCATGTGGTTATACTTTATCTATTGCACCAGACCTTCACATGTGAGTGGTCTCCCCACAGCCCTCTCTCTCCAACTGGAGTGGGTAGCCTGTTCCCTTCTCCAGGGGATCTTCCCAACCCAAGGATTGAACCCCCCAGGTCTCCCACATTGCAGGCGGATTCTTTACTGTTTGAGCCACCAGGGAAGCCCTTAAGAGCAGCAGTTAGTTATAAACCACGAAGCACCAGCTCCTCTGTCCAGACTGGCTTTGTAGGTTTTGATGGGTGAAGGGCCAATATCCCCTTCCTACAGGTCAGTGGGGGAGGGGCAGACAGGTCTGCCCAGCCTAATGTTCTGGAATGAAACTGGCGCTCAGCCCACAGCCTACTGAACTATAGCTTCTGGAAGGCTTTCTGTTTTATTACTGTTATTTTTGTTATTCCATCTATTTCCTCATTAAAATACTATACAAAATCTGTAAGCCAAGAAGGGCCACCCACAGGGATAGCAAGGACATGGGGTGCCAAGAACTCTTCACAGGGGAAAGTGTCCCTTCTGAAAGGCACATGGGCATGGAATACTCATTACACTAATGACAAGAGTCCAGCTCTTCTGCAACAGAATGGATAGACAGGAAGGCTCTCATAAAAACATCTGAAACAACTGTTTTTAAGCACCTCGCATTCACCTAACAATAGTTGTCATTACATGCACACTATGGATCGTCGTGTTCAGAGGGTTTAACTCATTTACTCTAAACAAGCCTAGGGTTTGGGACATTATTACCTCTCTAATGTGCCCGTCTCTACCTGTAGGATATATGCAGCAAGATATTGCCTCCAAAGGCTGTACTCTTAACACAGAAATACATTTTTAAAAAGGTTAAAGATCTTAAAAGAAAACCTTTAAAACACTGAAAGACTAAAAAAAAAAAAATGCTTGTAACAAGGCTTAAAACACCAAATGAACATCATTAATTTAAAAACAGCATCTGAGGCTGAGGATAAATGATGTTAAGTACATACCCTAACTAATGAGAGGGCCAACTGGAGGTATTTTGTTTAGAATAAGCTACAGTTTCTTTTTACAATCGCCTCTTCTGGAACATTAATTGATTCATCAGTGTGTGTGAACCTTTTCTCTTTAGACAAAAGTTCTAGGTGGAGGAGAAATGAACTACTAGCCCCAGCCAGCAGTGTAGTCTAACACTCTCTGAGATCCTCAGCTCAGACTCTCCCACCTAATACTGTGGATTTGCTGAGTTCTCTGCCAACCATAGTTTACCATGAGAAATCAACTTTGCTGACAAAGCTGAGACAAGTTACCTAAATACATAAGATCTTAGTTAAAAAGTTTAAGTGGGGTGGGGGGAAAAAAAGAGTATACTTAACAATGGCAAATAGCAACTTTAGGAAAAAAAATAAGAAAAGCAAAAGTCTGAAAAGCAATGATGGGTAAAAGAAATCTGCTATCTGAAATGAAAAATTCCTAGGAGGTCACAAAAGAAGTGAAGTGAACCTACCGGGGTCAGCATTGCTGCTAAGTCGCTTCAGTCGTGTCCGACTCTGTGTGACCCCAGAGATGGCAGCCCACCAGGCTCCGCCGTCCCTGGGATTCTCCAGGCAAGAACACTGGAGTGGGTTGCCATTTTCTTCTCCAATGCATGAAAGTGAAAAGTGAAAGTGAAAGTGAAGTCGTGTCCAACTCCGTGCCACCCCATGGACTGCAGCTGACAAGGCTCCTCCATCCATGGGAGTTTCCAGGCAAGAGTACTGGAATGGGGTGCCATTGGGGGCAGCATTAGTAAGGTACTAAACTTGATTCATGCAAACAGAGATGCAGAAAGACCTTTACAACAAAGATTCACAAGAGGTGATAAGCCTCAAGGCAAAGCCACAAACAGCCTAAGTTAATCAATGATGGAACATTATTAGAACCATAAGGTAGGCCTGACTAGTTGTCTTTGGCATTTAATTCTGATTGTCATATGAATTAATCACAGCTCTAACACACACTGATACTGAATGTGTGCTGACGCTAGGGGACGTGTCTCCTCGGCGCGGCAGGCAGGCGGGCGGGCCGTGGGGCGAGGGGAGGACGCCTGTACTTAGAGGGCTGCTGTGCTGCTGCATGTCAGCTTCTTCATGAAACAAAAACAAACCACCGTAAGAAAACTGAGTTTTTTAATATATTTTTTTTTCTCAGTGGCAGAATCACATAGCTGTTTTGATATGGATTTCCGGTAGGTCTAAAATACTGCTTTTTTTTGGAGCTGTCAAAATCCCATTACACAAACACACAGAACAGACACAGAATAAACAGAATCACATGAATTCATCAGATGGTTATTCTAAACATATTCTTTGCCTTGTTTTCTTATAAGTTTGAAGGATCAAATTGGAATTTCTACTCTCAGCAAAAGACTCTGATCTGGAAGGATAAAACCTAGAAGGAAAAGGTAAAGTCAGTATCTGGGTTCACTGGCAATGCCATGTCCGCACGTTTGTGGAAGTGTGCATGTTGACAGGTGTTCTGTATTAGATGAAATGTTTATAATTTCCCCAAACTGAAGAAAAATCTTCATATTTTTAAAACACTTCATATTTAAAACCATTGTTCTTCAATGTTCTCTTCCCTTGAGGCACAAGTTGCTTCAAGAATGGGGTCAAAAGCTTTAAATGAACAATTTGTTATTCATCTGAAATACCTAGACAGAAAATTGGCAAATTCGGTATATGGTTTAAAAAATGAAATTTTACACTATCTATAAAACTGAATTGAAACATGCACAGAATTTCCTTTTTTACTGCCAAATTGTCAAGTGGTCAAAACCTTAAACTGCTTTTCAATCTGAAAGACTAAGAGCTTTAGGGAAAAAGCCACTCCCAACATAACAAAGTATTATTGTAACAGAAGCAAAAAGCAGGTTAACAGAGGGCATTAAAGAAAAAAAAAAAAAATTTAAAACAGTAAACACCCGTTAAAACTTGAGTTATATTCCAATCTTAAAAGAAAGTATAGCAACCTAAGGGGATGACAACATTCAAAACTACAGTTCAAACAGATGTGATTTTATGATGTTAACATCATTTACAAAGCACTGTGAATGAACACGCTCAGTGGTGTACTCCAGTGAATTTAAAACCATACATGATCCTGTTAAGAGTATTTCACTGAGGACAGTCCTAAGGTGTCTTAAATCTATACTAAAGGTTTGGATAGAGAAAGCAGGTATACATTTTTGTTTCTTATAAAGAGATTCACAATACAACATGTGCACTTACAATTATACTAGTCACAGTTTTTAATTTTACAGAATAAAGTTTACAGCATGTAAACTTACAATATATTGATCTTCTTTAAAACCATTTTTAAAGAAGGGCCAATCTGCCATTTTTTAGAAATCAAAAACCAGCAGAAAAATGCAACTGATAAATGCAGTCTTTAAAATATTTTATGGCTAATTATATGCTAATTTTCAAAATACAACAGAATTTTTGGTCCATGAGGCCCTTAAAAAACCAAAAGGTAGGTAAGGATTCCCATTTATCAGTACAAAGTTCATGAAAAATTCCAATATTTATTAAAACATCTTTTTACAGAATGCTTTTTTTGGATGGTTAAACACAAGAAATTATCTCTACTAAATAATGGGTGTGACCAGGCAGAAAACATAAGTGAATTAAGATGCTTTTAATATGTGACTATCTGAGAAATCTTTTTAAGGTCATCAATAGTGGATTTTCTTTGAATGCGAACTGAAATGTAAGTATGATTTCTTAATGTATATCAGTATTTGCTGCTTAATATGCCTGTTTTTCTCCCTCTAGGGTAGGAATCAGCAAACTATGGCCCCTGGGCCAAATCTGGCCTGTAGCCCCTTTCTGTGAGAGTTTTACTGACATACAGCCACACCCATTCATGTCTGTATTTTCTGTGGCTGCTTCTTTCACTTTAAGGGATGAGGGGAATGGTTTACAGAGACCATATGATTCTCAAAGCCTGGATTATTTACTATCCTATCCTTTACAGAAAGAGTTCGTCAGCCCTTGCCCTGCAGGGTTTCCCAGACCAACATAAAGTAATGCATTTACCTCTCTACTGTTATTGACATTCTGCTTTCTCGGTGTATAACAAGGAAGCTCAGCATACTAGCTGAATTTCTGTGTTTAACATATTTGGAACACAACTGATCTCTCCAGCCATAATCTGTTTGATTTTAGGTCACTCAGAAATTCTCCAGGAGCTGGATGATAATAAAATGCATGAGCCACATCTAAAAGAATGGCCAGGAAACTGTACATCCTATTTATCTTGAATAAGGAAGCTGAGTAGCAACAAGAATAATGAAAAGCAAATATCCCTTAGGGTAATTGCCATTAAGTCAGGGGAAGAACAGCTCGAAAGTTTTCAAAACACACACAGACATATCCAGAGCCATCCATCCTCCCATCTATTATAACAACTACAACATAAAGTATATTTGTTTTATAAATATATTACTGTCTATATACATATAGATACATCCATAAAAGACATGTTAAATAATTATCTGTATAAGCAATACTACTTTAAGTTTTTTGTGTGTTTTAAAATTACACATTCTATTAAATTATTAAAATAATTCTTTAAAAATATCAGGAATAAAGCCAGTAAAGAGTTGCTTTCCATTCAAATGGTTCTAAATCTTATCATTGGTCATCCAGACTCCAGACTTGGTCGTCCACAACTCAAAGAAACAGTTCAATTAAGGAAAAGTTAGCCATCAAAAGCGTAACATTTTTCCATTTTTAATACTTCTTAACAAATGTGTATGCGTGTATGTATATATATATATATATAACACTCTTTTAGTTATATTACATATTCTCATAAATGAATTTTCATAAAAACACAAAGTTCAAGTTTCTACCAGTATCAAATATTTTATACTGGTGTGCATTTCTTTCAAATGTTTAGGTCAATGACACACTCTATCAGGATACAGGGATCATATAAAGGAGACTGAAAACTTAGGTATCGCATGCAAGAAAGGAGGAAATACTAAGGGCCAGAATTTGGCCAGTTGAGTACAATTCCCTCTGTACTAAGACACAGAGACAACAAACCGGCTAGTTACTGTGTAAAGTCCAGTCAACTGTCAATTACTCAGGGCAGAATATTCCAGTCTGAATCCCTCTTCTTCTGTCAGCTGACCACCCCGGCAGTTTCACTACTTCCTAACACACCTCTCTCCGGTTATTTGTTAGTGAGTCTGAAGATATGATTCAAGTGAAAGCTTTGGCTAAAATGAAGTTCTGAGATGAGCTCTGAATTTAATTTAATGATGGATCCTTTTACTTATTGCTTTAGATAATTAAGAAATTGCTGTATCTAAAGTCAGCCAAATTGCTGTATCTCATTCTTAAGCTCGGAAAGCAACATCAGTGCTTCCAAAAAAGGGAGAGGAGTACAGATTGCCTCGACATAAGAAAACTGCTACTTCTTAACTTGCAGTCAATTACACTGAAGGATTTCAGTGTGGCTGCTCAGAGCTATTCACGTCAGGACATGCAGCGGCAAGCTCCACTGTTTTGCCATAGTCTAAAATCCAGGAAGCAATGACAGATGGTTAGCTACAGACATTAGGAGGTCAAATTAAAGGGTGTTCTATACATTTCACCTAAGAGCTCATTTAAAGAAAAGTAATAAAGTTTGGCAAAATCTTCAAACAATTCAAATGCAAAAACTTAAGAAAATGGAAGCAAAATCTACATGTATAATTTAAAAATGATTTCATACTTAAAAAAAAAAAAGCAAGCTTAGAAGAAGACTGAAATGAAAGGTACTCCATGTTTGTAACCCTACTTTTGGCACTGGGTTAGCGTCTACATTAAACTTGTTTACAGAGAGTGACCGAGAAAATCAGGAGAACGATTTCACAAGTGAGCAGGTCGCTCAGAGGACGCTGCAGCAGGTGTGTGCGGCAGCGCCCATATCCTCTGCAGGCGCAGCGAGGGGCACCTCACCTCGCAGGCGGCAGCAGCGACTTGAACCCCACTTTCCTGAATTAGGTTTGCTGAACACGGTTCAGATTATTGGATATGTCAATATGCACAATGCCTTTTAGAAGCATTTACTGTAACCCAAATCCTACTTCATGCGACACACAGTGTCACACGAGTAGTGAAAATGTTGTACTAGTCAAAGGTGCTTGGACGTTATTTTCAGGCAGCATTTTACCTTTATTTTAAGTTCACGCTAGATAAGTTTTAGGAGAAAGAAAATGCCAATAAATCCATTTAATATATTTTAATATATAAAACTATGACAGACACTTTTATTTACCTAAATTGTTACTTTTATTTTCTACCCTATTCTAGACTTCGATTTTACTTTAAAAATTTGTATTTAAATAAGGGATAAAATGTTGCCCAAAAGTCTAATCAGAGTTACACATTTGTGTTTTAACTAGATCTACAAATCAAAATAGTTCTTATAGTTAAAAAGATACAATTTGTATCAACAGTAAAAGGTACTTTCTGGTTTTTCAGGGCTTTACTTCAAACTGTAGCACGTAGAATAATCAGGATAACCATGGCATCTAGGCAGACTCCAGAAACAGCTCAGAATGAGTCTGTTAAACTAAGCAAAATTCGAAAACTGGAGGCAACAGTGAAGTCCTCATGTCAGTCACACAACTATCTGCCACGGATTGCAACATCTCTCTTCTAACCAACAACAGAAACGAATCCACACTCAGCAAAACCCATGACTTTGAAACCAGAAATATCCCTTACTAATACAAGAACAGACTTCAGTCTGTATCTAAACTACACTATTTGTGGCAAGAATCTGGCCTTAATAATATGACAGGCCCCCCCCCAAAAATTACCTTCAGGAAAATGGAAAATATACAGTATCTTACAAAAATTTTAAGTTACCATTTACAACTCCTCCATCACCATTTCTATAGTGCAGTATCAACAAATGTTGCATATCCTCAACACATAAAACCACCTCAGGCCAGCCTTGATAAATAGCAGGACAGCTAAAGAGTATGTTAAATATAAAAGTTGCATTGAGAATAATTAGATTCATTAAAAACAGGCAAGTACTGCAAAAGGGTTATTTTATCCAGTATTGTTGTGCCCCCAAACAAAAAGACAAACAAACACATTAAAAAATACAGGTTAATGGAAGTCTAGGAATTCAATTCCATTTCTACTGTCTAGAAGCACATCATAGCTGGATAACAAAGCTCTATACTGTAACAGTTAACGGCTTTTGCCTTTTTTATATAAAAAAATGGAAACAATTTTTTCCATTGATTGCATCTGCTTTCCTTTAAGTCAACCATATTAAATTAACTAATTACTTAACACAAAAAATCCAAACGAAAATAAAACAATGAAAAGTGCCATATTGTAAATCATTCTAATACATACTGTTACCCATTTCAACATAAACTTGTAACTTACATTTTGTTTAAAATATAAAGTCAGTGCTGTAGTATATCTTTGTTTCTATAAATAATGATTATAGCACAAAGAAGCCCACTTTCCCCAAATAAAAATAACTTAAAAAGCTGTAAAAGATTCCAATTAAGCTTGGCTTGAAAAAATAGTTTGCTAGGTCTAGTCAAATGTTCAACATTCTGAAGGTATTGTTAATTGCTTGCAGTTGATAGACAAACACCAAGTTAATAAAACATGAAACAAAGATAAAAAGTGCTGCATATAAACCCCTGATGCACCAAAGATTAATATCAAAGATCACCGATACATCTAATAAACTGGAAAAATTTCCAGCCAAGGATATATAGCTTTAAAAAGGAAATGTTTAAAAAAAAAAAAAGTTTGAATGTAAAGCAATCCCGTGATACTTCCACTATGTGGGGCTATACATACAGATTCCATGATACAGTATTTCACATAAATGGATACTATATAACCTCCTTGCTGAGAAGGAGATCACATGTGCTATTGTAGCAAACCTCCCTCAGCGTTTAAGCTGAACAAAAAAAAACTACTAAACACCACAAAGATGCATCATCTTTCAATAGCCCAGCTGTGATTTCTCCACTAGAATGGCTGCAGCCAGCTGCTGGGCGTCTGTCATGTGAGGGTTCCTCTTCATGACGAGTCTCACCAGGTCGGGCGGGAAGATGTTGCACAGGTTGACGAAGATCTTTTCTCGGCTGTCCTGGTACCTGGGGGGGTCCGGCGGCGGCGCGCCGCAGTACGGGACGCGCCAGGTGGGCTCGGGCTGCTCGGGGAGGCTCTGGAAGGTGAACTGCTCGTAGCACGGCTGCGTGGGGTTATCGGGCAGGGAGTATGTCTGCCGGTAGCCGTACGCGTCCATCCCGTAGCCCTGCCGGTCCCAGCCGCCCAGGCCTTCCTGGCGGGCGTGGGGCTTCCGCGGCCTGGACGGAGAGCCGTCGTAGAGCCGCGAGTCGGAGATGCTGTCTATCCTTGTGGCCACCAGGGAGCGCCCGAGGTGCGGCGCCTTGGCGTGCGCCGAGCCGGGCGGGGACGGGTAGTCGCCGGGACAGCTGGACCGCGCGCCCACGGCCGGGTGCTGCAGGCGCACGGCCAGGTGCGGGAGCGGAGGCTTGTGATGGTACTTTGGTTCTTCGTGACTGTAACTCTGCACTCTGGTTAAGGGGTCGTGGAAACTCTGCAGGAAGGGCTGGGAGTTAAGGCGGCCGTGAGGGTGCATGTGCGGACACTTGAGGTTCTCTTCCAGCTGCGGGTCGGGGGAGCTGACGTAGGGGCGGTCGTTGTACCCCACGTACGAGTCACTGCTCCCGCAGCTCAGGCTCCCTTCGCTGCTGCAGTCAGAGGCGACAGAGCTGATCCTGTAATCTGTGTCTAAGGAGAAACGCCTTTCAGGGCTCCGTGGGCCTGAGATGCTCAGATTTGAATATGCATTCAACATGGAGTAATATCCAATGTCGACGGGCGAGTCACATTTTGGATACTGTTCATAAGGCATTGGCGTTCCATGATTTTTGGTTGCCATCATCATCGGAGGATATTGCCCCTGTGGTCTTTGATCCTGAGGTGGGAAGTGAACTCCAGATGGTAGGCCATTGCTTAAAGATGTAGTGCTTTGGGGTTTGGCGGTAGAAGTAGCCGGTATACTAACCAAGGAAGGTACAGACCTGGTTTCCAGTTTGTTTTTGGTGGGAAGCTTTTCCTCTAGGTCCTGGTAGACTTGAGTCCTTATGCTTGGGTCTGATTGCCTCTTTGGAGCACCTCGCTTGACATCAGAAGTGCTGTCGGCCTTAGTGCTGCAGGGGACGCTGTTGCTTTTCACCAGTCCTCCTTCATTCGCAGTTTTGACTGCTGTGTTTCTGGACATGGCACGCAGCTCATCAGCCACTGACCGCTGAGGCTGACTGCCCCTTTCCGGATGATAATATTTGCACTTGTGTCCATAGGTACACTTCTTTCCTATGAAGAGTAAAATCAATTAGGCAAAGGAACATTCTGCCAGATCCTGAACACTCACTGTGGCACTTTTAAGAAAGAAGCAAGTGCAGGAATGGGAGCTGTGCTCAGGGCCACTCTGCTCCCTGCTTCTGAGAAATGCCACCTTTCAGTCTTCCCACGTCAGCGCTATCAAGAGCAATAAGAAAGTCAGCTGACTGAGTAATAATTCCTTCCATGTCCTCAACTCCTACCTGCCTCTCCTCTTCCAGTACAACTCTGCAGTCAGGTAGGACATTCTGTTCTGCGGAGCAAAATGTGCTGCTGTGATGTGATAAAGGCACTCTAATCTAACGTGCAGCTAGATGGAAGAACTCCAAGTTTTTATCGACCTGAAAACTAACTTCATGTAGAATTAATCTGAGTTTTTAGAACAGTGCTTTAATTCAGGGGAAATGCATATACACTGAACCCAACTAGGTAAAAAGAATTATTATTTTTTAAGTTTAATTACTTTCAAAAGAACCGCATACTATATGCCATCCAAAATTTTAAATGTTTATTTTAATAACAAACATTTAATATTGTGCTCTAAAGTGAAAAAAAACTGAAAGTGTAGTTACTCAGTTTGTCGGACTCTTTGTGACCCCATAGACTGTAGCCCACTAGGCTCCTTTGTCCATGGCATTCTCCAGGCAAGAATACTGGAGTGGGTGGCCATTCCTTTCTCTGGGAGATCTTCCTGATCCAGGGATTGAACCTGGGTCTCCTGCATTGCAGGCAGATACTTTACCGTTTGAGCTATGAAAGGCATTTATCAGATACTATAAAGAAAGTTACCATACGGACAAGGCTGCTTTTTGTGTTCAGGAACAATAGGTTTCTTCCTTAGAAAATTATCCAGGCTTGGGCCATGTCTGCCAAGAGGGTCATCTGGAGGCATGAACCTGTCATGGACATAATACAAAATTATATCTAAAGTAAAAGGTTGACAATTTAGTTCTAAAGACAGAGTGTAAAGAATATTCACCCTAAGGTATTTATTTTGAGATTTTAATCCAAGTATTTTGATTCAACATTTATAGGATAAAAAAAATCAGTACAAAAAGTTTTCTTAATGAAAACAAAATTAAAATGTTTCAAGCTGAACTTGCATTTGTTTTAATTCCAACAAGTTTTGGGCCTAGCATGTTCTAATTAAGTCTTCCTTTTCTCATGGGATTTTGTAAGGACTTAAGAAAATGATCACAATGGCATTTTAGGACAGGCTTTAAGAACATTAACCTTGTGAAACAATATGAGGCAGGTGGGAGTCAGGAAAAGCAGCTGAAGGACAGAAGGGAGAGGTGGGAGAGAGTATCGGGCAGACTGAAACGACCCAGACCCCTAGCATGCATCAGATGCCCTGCACACATTGCTGCATCTCATCCCAGCAATAATCCCTTGAAGAATTAGTTCCATTTCACAGGTGAGTACACTTTTCTAACTTAGGCTTAGATGAACTAAGTATTTTTATCTCAGTTCACATGTTATAACCAAGATTCAATTTTTCCAACTCCACATTCATTCTCTTCCCACTATAACAAGGTTACTTATTAGCTGAGATAGAAAAGATCTTAAGGAAATAAACTATTATTTTAGATTGACTGTCCAATGGAAGCAAGAATTCATGGCATGAATACTGTTAAGAGGTTATGACTGAGGAGTTCTATTACTAGTTATGTTATTGAACATGAAATAAACCACGTTTACCTGTAAAATGTGAATAATGTGTCAACTCCTAAGGGAGTGTTAACATGCCTGAGTAATACCATTGAGCAACTATGATGTTTACTATTATTATACGCACAATATGGTAATATTAAAAGGTTAAAAATTGAAGACAAACTCAATCCCACAATCTTAATTATTTTCCATTATGTGTTGCATTTTAGTTATTTTTCTCTATGCACACGGCACTTTACAAGCACAAATGCAATTTTATACTTTGCTTTTTAACAAGTATTTTCCCATGTTTCTGAATAGCTGAATAATATTTCACTAGGAGATGTACCGCAATGTAACTGATTTCTGTATTGTACCTTTAGTTGTTTTTGAACTTTTGCAATTATAAATATACAGAAGTGAACGTTTTTGATCTTCCTTTTTCCCTCATTATATATTCCAAGAAATGAGACCATTGCTTTGAGAGGGTATTTTTAAGACTTCTGCTAAACCATACCCAAATTTATCAGTTTCATTATGTCTTTAATAGCATAGTGAAATGAAATGAAGAGGCTCAGTCATGTCCAACTTTTTGTGACCCTATGGACTGTAGCCTACCAGGCTCCTTTGTCCATGGGATTTTCCAGGCAAGAATACTGGAGTGGGTTGCCATTTCCTTCTCCAGTGATAATAGCATAAGGCATATACAAAAATATGTTTTTTAATTTTGTGAATTAACTGAGTGAAAAATATACTCTTTGTAGATTTAATTTTCATTTTTGATTATCAGCAGGTGAGCTTTTCCCACATATTGGTAAATACAGTTAACCTGACATCTTTGTGCATGTCACGTGTCCATTATCAATTTAATCATGAATAGTCTTACACTGCTACAATATTTTAAAAAAATAATACATTTAAATAAGCTCTCAATGCTCTAAAATAGATTTTGAAAGGCAGTGTTCTGGTGGTCAGTGTGTTCTGCATTTGCATCCTCCGAAGGTGGCCAGCCTCCGCATGTCAGTCACTCAGGGCAGCGTGCATCTCACACAGGGCCTCCTAAGACAGGACTCTGCCATTTTCTGACTCCCACTGAGGATGAGTGGGGACATCAATGGTTGGAAGAAACTGTCTTATGTCTGGTCAGTGGCAAAAAGACAAGTCTGTAGCCTGCTGCCAGAGATACTCAGATTTGCATGGAAGCAGTGTTACTGTAAGTGGTTTTACTTACTTGTCATTGACAAATGAGTACATTAATAATCGCTCATCTATGAATTTTTTCCATTCTGGTTTCTCATTTGCCAAATCCCTGTAGTTATCATTGGACACAATTATACCATCCGACTCAAAGGCCAGTTTCACGATGAACCTGTCATCATAGCACACCACTCGCCTCCCCTGCACTCGTCGCGAAGGTGTGAACACCAGGATTTTTTCCTTCTCTAATTTACGTAGGATTTCTTGATCTGCAAGAATAATCAGGGTAGGATTTTTAGTAATAAATACATACAAAACACATCTCACAACTTTCATACAAAGTCAGTTTTTATAACATGAACGGGGTGCATGCACCCATTTAATTAGGGATTATGATTTATAGTTTGTAGATGGAGCAAATTTGTAGCTCCCAGTAACAGTTTTCCTTCAGGATTTTCAATTAAAAAAAGGTTTAAAAAAAGCCAAAAAAAGTGAACCTGAAAAACATGAAGAGTAAAACTTAAAAAAAAGCATAAAACTGAAACATGACTGACCAAAGTCTGATTTTCATCACATAAAGCTTTTCTTTGATAGCTGGAGCCACCAGCTCTACACAGTGAACTAGCTTCTCACACCTCCCTAGCACGACACTGTCCTAACAAAGCAGCTGTGGTGGGTTTATGTCTGAGCAACAGATTCTTTCCCCCATGTTTATTTTGTGGTGCTGTTTTTCTAACTAGCGGATGTGATGATGGTGGCGGAGTTTGAGAAGTAAAGACATCGAGGTAGCAAAGGGAAGGGTCTTCAGATGCAAACGTTTCAAAGAGTAAGCAGGCAGTGAAGTCACAAGTGCTGTCCTGGACGAGGCCGTTCTGTGCTCTGTGTCTTTCCTGTTGAGACAGCTACTAACAAAGACCAGCCGTCTTGTGGGGCTGGACTGAGTAAGGTATTAGAAGCGATTACGTGGGGAAAACAGCCATTGATTAAAAATGGACAGGCAGGGGAATGCTCATTTTCTCTTTGGTTAGCACATTCTTTCAGCACTTTCTAACTCTACTGACTGATTAGTGTTTGGGGTTTTTTTGTTTTGTTTTTTTAAAGGTAGCAGAGCTCATATTTTGATTGATGATAAAATTGTCTCCTCACCATGCCTTCTTCCTACTTTAGTTCTTTCAATCCCGGACTTCCTACCATGGTAGGTGCTAGCACAAAGTGCTGGGTATGAGCTGACAGATTTCATAATATTTTTTAAAAAAGGCTCACTTCTCCTCAGTGCTTACTAACTGGAGTTAGTGATTTCTGAAAAATTTCTCTTCTCAGTGGATAATCACTACATGCCTACTCTGTGGTATGTGCTGTGCTAAGTGTCAATGACGTCCAAAATGAAGAACATTCCCTCCTCAAGGAGGCCTCTGTTACTGGGTTGGGCAAGCATGTAGACTGCGCAAGCCAGGTTTGTAATTGTCACAATGGAAGTATGAGCAGAGTATAGGGGACGGAGAGGTGACATGGGTCAACTTGGCATGTAGATTTCATGATGTCCCAGACAAAATGAGTTCAGGGCCAGAACTTTGGTTTAGAAAAGTGGTAGAGAAGTAGAAGTATGAGTGTTCAGAGTTCGGAACTCATGATACATCTCAGGTTCTGCCACTCTCTCTATCTAGCAACTGTAGTCTTACTGAGCCTGCTTCTTTACGTTCTCAAATGCTGTTTATAGGCTGTGAGGAATCAATGAGTTATCAGGTGTGAAAGCACCTAGCACAGTGTTTAGCAAGCTCTCACTAAACACTGTGTCCTTCAACTAATCAGTTCAGTTCAGTTCAGTCGCTCAGTAGTATCCAACTCTTTGTGACCCTATGGAATGCAGCACTCCAGGCCTCCCTGTCCATCACCAACTCTTGGAGTTTACTCAAACTCATGTCTACTGAGTCAGTGATGTCATCCAAACATCTCATCCTCTGTCGTCCCCTTCTCTTCCTGCCCCCAATCCCTCCCAGCATCAGAGTCTTTTCCAATAAGTCAACTCTTCGCATGAGGTAGCCAAAGTACTGGAGTTTCAGCTTTAGCATCATTCCTTCCAAAGAACACCCAGGACTGATCTCCTTTAGAATGGACTGGTTGGATTTCCTTGCAGTCCAAGGGACTCTCAAGAGTCTTCTCCAACACCACAGTTCAAAAGCATCAATTCTTCGGCGCTCAGCTTTCTTCATAGTCCAACTCTCACATCCATACATGACCACTGGAAAAACCACAGCCTTGACTAGATGGACCTTTGTTGGTAAAGTAATGTCTCTGCTTTTGAATATGCTGTCTAGGTTGGTCATAACTTTCCTTCCAAGGAGTAAGCGTCTTTTAATTTCATGGCTGCAGTCACCATCTGCAATGATTTGGGGCACTGTTTCCCCATCTATTTGACTGAAGTGATGGGACCGGATGCCATGATCTTAGTTTTCTGAATGTTGAGCTTTAAACCAACTTTTTCACTCTCCTGTTTCACTTTCATTAAGAGGCTCTTTAGTTGTTCTTCACTTTCTGCCGGAAGGGTGGTGTCATCTGACTATCTGAAGTTATTGATGTTTCTCCCGGCAATCTTGACTCCAGCTTGTGCTTCTTCCAGCCCAGAGTTTCTCATAATGTACTCTGCATATAAGTTAAATAAGCAGGGTGACAATATACAGCCTTGACGTACTCCTTTTCCTATTTGGAACCAGTCTGTTGTTCCATGTCCAGTTCTAACTGTTGCTTCCTGACCTGCACATAGGTTTCTCAAGAGGCAGGTCAGGTGGTCTGGTATTCCCATCTCTTTCAGAATTTTCCAGTTTATTGTGATCCACACAGTCAAAGGCTTTGGCATAGTCAATAAAGCAGAAATAGATGTTTTTCTGGAACTCTCTTGCTTTTTTGATGATCCAGCAGATGGTGGCAATTTGATCTCTGGTTCTTCTGCTTTCTAAATATTCAGCTTGAACGTCTGGAAGTTCAGGGTTCACGTATTACTGAAGCCTGGCTGGATAATTTTAAGCATTACTAGTGTGTGAGATGAGTGCAACCGTGCAATAGTTTGAGCATTCTTTGGCATTGCCTTTCTTTGGGACTAGAATGAAAATTGACCTTTTCCAGTCCTGTGGCCACTGCTGAGTTTTCCAAATTTGCTGGCATATTGAGTGCAGCACCTTCACAGCATCATCTTTTAGGATTTGAAATAGCTCAACTGGAATTCTATCACCTCCACTAGCTTTGTTCATAGTTATGCTTCCCAAGGCCCACTTGACTTCACATTCCAGGATGTCTGGCTCTAGGTGAGTGATCATACCATCGTGATGATCTGGGTCGTGAAGATTTTTTTTGTACAGTTCTTCTGTGTATTCCTGCCACCTCTTCTTAATATCTTCTGCTTCTGTTAGGTCCCTCCATTTCTGCCCTTTATTGAGTCCATCTTTGCATGAAATGTTCCCTTGATATCTCTAATTTTCTTGAGAGATCTCTAGTCTTTCCATTCTATTCTTTTCCTCTATTTCTTAGCACTAATCACTGAGGAAGGCTTTCTTATCTCTCCTTGCTATTCTTTGGAACTCTGCATTCAGGTGGGTGTATCTTTCTTTTTCTCCTTTGCTTTTTGCTTCTCTTCTTTTCACAGCTATTTGTAAGGCCTCCTCAGACAGCCAATTTGCTTTTCTGCATTTCTTTTTCTTGGGGATGGTCTTGCTCCCTGTCTCCTATACAACGTCATGAATCTCCATCCATAGTTCATCAGGCACTCTTGTCTATCAGATCTAGTCCTTAATAGATGCATGTAATTTTTGATCTCTTTTGAAAATCATAGAAAACCAAAACAAGATAAAAAGCCCAGTCTCAGCCACAGGATTTGCCATATTATAGTTATTCTGTGTGTCCTCTACAAATATTTTGAGATGCCCCTTGACATCTCATTTATCAGTGTACCCATCATCAGGACTCAGATAAGAATACTCAATAAATGACTGTGAAAGGAATATGGAAGCTAGTTAAAGATGTGTATTCTGAAGTCTTCCAGTTTATTCACTGTCCATTTTATGCACTGTTCATGCATAATCCGTGGCCCTTTATCTGTGGGAGTGTTTACTCATGTACAATATGCCTGGATCCTGGAAGTGACTGGAGGAGTAAGATGGTAGCCTAAAAGTCATCACCATCTTGCTTAATTTGAATTTCTTTACCAGCTAAGATTAAAAGGACACTAATTAGGAAGATAATTAGTGATAATTAATTAGGATAAATAGTCCTAACTTAAATAAATATGAATTCAGTCTAGCTGGTAAATTAATTTAATCTCTAGTTCCTAGCACAGTACTTGATAACAGTCTTATGCTCATTTGTTTAATATTTGTTCAATCAGTGGAAGCCCAGCTAAAGAGCAAGCTTCAATCTGTATCTGAAAACTTAACAATATTTCTTGCTGTTGTTTCAGCCAGTAAGTCCTGTCCAGTTCTTTGTGACCACAGGGACTGCAGCATGCCAGGCTTCCCTCTCCTTCACTTTCTCCCAGAATTTGCTCAAAATCATGTCCATTGAGTCAGTGATGCCATTCAACTATCTCATCCTCTGTCCCCCCCCACTTCTCCCACTGCCCTCAATCTTTCCCACCATCAGGGTCTTTTCCAATGAGTTGGCTCTTTGCAACAGGGGGCCAAAGTATTGGAGCTGCAGCATCAGTCATTCCAATGCATATTCAGGGTTGATTTCCTTTAGGATTGACTAATTTGATCTCCTTTCTGTCTAAGGGACTCTCAGTCATCTTCTCTAGCACCACAATTTGAAAGCATCAATTTTCAGCGCTCAGCCTTCTTTATGCTCTAACTTTCACATCTGTACATGACTACTGGAAAAACTATAGCTTTGACTATATGGACCTTTGTTGGCAAAGTGATGTCTCTGCTTTTTAATATGCTGTCCAGGTTTGTCATAGCTTTTCTTCCAAGGAGCAAGCATCTTTTAATGTCATGGCTGCAGTTACCATCTGCAGTGATTTTGGAGACCAAGAAAATAAAGTCTGTCACTGTTTCCACTTTTTCCCCATCTTTTTGCCATGAAGTGACAGGACTGGATGCCATGATCTTCGTTTTTTGAATACTGAGTTTTAAGCCAGCTTTTTCACTCTCCTCTTTCACCTTCATCAAGAGGCTCTTCAGTTCCTCTTTGCCTTCTGCCATTAGAGTGGTATCATGTCCATATCTGAAGTTGCTGATATTTCCCCTAGAAATCTTTATTCCAGCTTGTGAGTCATCCAACCTGGCATAAATATTTCTTATCAAGTTTCTTATTTTGGTATAGTGAAAAAAGACTGGACTATTCAACTTACCAGTTATTACCTTGTTGACAGTTTTCGTCAAGAGAATTATTACCTGGAGGAGAAAACACCTAACAGCCTCTGACAATAGTGGTACACATTTCACAAAGTAAACTGCATACTGATGAGTTCCAGAGAACTGATGTGCTAGTATCTTAAAGATTAAACTCAGCCACATCTCACACTGAGCATTACGATTTTCCTTTCTTTTGGATCTCATATTCCTTTCACACTCAAGAAGCTTTCATTTACATGTTTAAATATTGCTTTTTCTTTTTCAGTTTATCTTCCCCCTGATTATTAATGCATTATAGTTTCCTGTCAAAAATTGGGAAAGAAAAAGTACTAAGAAGCAGGGAGAAAATAAGACTTCATAACACATGACCCAGAGGGAATTACTGTTAATATTTTGGTATATTTCCTTCTAATCATTTTCTATATATTTTTTCCTTCTATATGTGTGTATTATGTATGTACATATATGTGCACACACCCATAAAATAACAAAACCTGCCTTAAAGTAAAAGAGCATTCCCTGAGATCATTAAAAATTCTGCCTAAATATTCTAATACTACATATTCTATCATATAGATATATATTTATTTACTAAGCCATTTTTCTAATTAATATATGGTTTATTTCCATTTTTTTTTTCTATTATATGTAATATTGCACTGGATGTCTTTGTGGTCAAAAATCCCCCCCATACCTTTGTTTATTTTCTGGGGCATTATTCCTAGAAGGGGGACTAGTAGATTCAAGTATTAACGTTTTAAGACCAAACTTTTCCAGAAAGGTTGTAACATCTATGTTTCCATAGCAGTGTACAAGTAACTCCCTCCAGGCACTGAGTATTATCAAGTTTTTAATCTCTGCTAATTTGATGGGTTAAAAAAAAAAGCCATTTAAATTTGCATTTCTTTATTTACTAATGAGGTTGAACATTTTTCCCCCTCTTATTTGGCATTTGCATTCTTCCAAATATACTGTTTTTAATCAATGTGTACTGTTTTTATCAATGTGTAAGAGTTCTTTTTATGTTATGGATGTGGATTCTTTATTTGTTGTATTTTTCTTGCTTATTTTCAAGAAAATTTCCTGAAATACAGAAGTTTGATCCAATTAAATCTATCTTTCCCATCATAATTTCTTCTAAAACTTTTAAATTTAGGAAGGTCTTACCCAGCCATTCAAAGACTATTTATAATCTCTGATGGAGATTTTTGACAATTAATTCTTCAACCATCTGCAATTTATTGTTATATGGTGTAAGATAAGGATCTAAATATGCATATTTTTTCCAAAGAGTTATCCAGTGTCTTGGTACTGCTGACTGAATTATCCCCAACCTTCCCACTTTACAGTTTACATAGGCTAGGGTCCGATTCCATGACTCTGGGCTCCATCATAACTTGTCTTCAGGTTCTTATTCTAATTTAATAATTATAGAGAAAAATAAAGTCTTAAACTTCCCTTGGAGTACGTGGTGGGTGGTCACTCCACTGGTTTCTTATTTGAACAGTGTAGCTTCCTTCACACGGGTTCCTCAGTTTTGTTAATGTTAGGTGCAGAAAGGGGCAGGAGGGGTTGATGAACCACTGACCTGAGCAAAATGTTGAGCAGCAATAATTAACAGTTACAAGGGACACTTCTGCCTGAAACTCATACATTTAAAAATTACAAGATAATGCAAAACATGGATATTTTATTGGGATTGAATCATTTCCTCTACTTGACACCAGACAGCATGACCCTAGGGGTTTTTTTGCTCTGTAGTCACGGCTGTTATTCAGTCGCTAAGTTGTGACCCCATGGACTGCAGCATGCCGGGCTTCCCTATCCTTCACTATTTCCTGGAGTTCAAACTCGTGTCCATTGAGTCGGTGATGCCATCCAACCATCTCATCCTCTGTTGTCCCCGTCTCTTCCGGCCTTCAATCTTTCCCAGCATCAGGGTCTTTTGATTATTGCCTAGTTTCATACAGCAGATGAGAAAACTGGAGCCCAGAAGGGTCAGTGTGCTGCTCAAAGTGCCAGGAATTTGAATCTAGGCCTCCTGACTCCTAACATGTCTCTAAAGGTCAGAATTTTTACAAAATTTGAAATAAAAACTTGGAAAGTAAGAAAAAAAATGGCTTAACTAGCAAGAATTACTGTTTAGTTAACATAACCAGATAGTTTTTAAACTAGAAAATAATGTCCCACCAGGGACTGAGTAAACTGTGGCAGACACATGGATTATTCACTGGGACACTGGCTCAGGTGTGCGCGGAAGTTCACGGGCTCACCTGTAATAAGCGCATCAGGCCGGGACTGCTCTTTCCTCCAAGCAGGAACAAAGACGGTGACATCCTTGTGGCCTCTTTCCAAAAACCAATCCACTGCTAATTTTATTCCTCGGCAGGAAAAGACTTCTTTGTTTCCATGGCTGAAATGTTATTTTAGAACACTTAAAACACAACGAAACCTAAATTTGACTTCATTAATTCAAATTTGTAAACAGACATGATAACATAATTAAAACAGTTAAAAGAAATTCAAGTTTAAGATGGAGTTTTATGGCTCAGAGAAACAATGAAAAAACTAAGGAATGGAAAATTGTAAGGAACAAAAAGAAAATTAGGATTATTGTGTGGAGAATAAAGAAAAGTGAGTTTTCAAATGAGAAGTTGTAAAGGTAAACTAGTTAGAAAGAGAAGGCTCTTTTAGATAGGAGAGGGAAAGCTGGGCCTGAGTACAGTGAGAATAATTTCAGTCAATGTAAAAAAAGAAATCACATAGAAAAAAAAAATCTGTAAAAACAGTGGAAACAGAATACTTCATAAGAGTTTCTAAAAACTTTTCCTTCTCAACAGTTCTAATGTATATATTTCAATCCAATGATTAAGCAATGCACAAAATTTATTAGGTGACTAACGTAAAACACATTCACACATACACTCAAATGAAAAATTCAATGCTTAATCTCATACAAGAAACACTTTCTATGTCCTTCAGTGAAAAGACACCTGGTTTCTTTTTAACAATATTGTGTTGGACAAGGATTAATGACAAAAGGGCATTCAAAATTGGATTAGCAGTTTTAGTATCTAAAAGAAAATGCCCAACTAACAGTGTGGTCATTCAATAAATATTTATCTTAGCACTGGGCTCTGCTTGTGCACTTTAACCTAATAATTCAAAGTAAGACTATTCTAATGTTTTAAAAGAAACAGTCTCCTGCTTTCACTGAAATAATTACATTCTTATTATAGTTTCAGCCCTGAAGGCTCCATTCTTATCTAAGGGGCAGAAATTCTTTAATTCTTGGGCTAAGGAGGGCTGAATGGAATAAGGTAAGTAAATGCTCTGTTAACCTTTAACACAAATCAAACATTAGGTATATAAATATATTGTTCTGGTGGTTCTCTGGGAAGCACTAAAACTGTCTAAATACAGTTAATCATATTTGAAGGACAAAACAGAAATAGACTAACTTGCTTTGTAGGTGCTGGAGGCTATAATGCAAACCACAGGAACTCTTTGTGTTCCATAGACCTGTCCTAATGGTTTGGGACAAGATTAGAGGTGAAATCAGATGCACTGAAAGTTTCAGAGGAAGGGATAAAGGAAGGAGTCTGAAGTACATTTGCTAGGAAAGAAGGGATACCTGATGGCTTCTACAAAAACGCCCCAGCAAATGGTACAGAGAGATGTTGAATTTCCTAGAAAATACTGAAATGTAAGCAGTCTTCTGAAAACTATAACAAATGATGGCATTTTCTTGTGAGGATACACATACTAATTATTCCTCAATACAAACTCAACTTGCTGAGAGCCAAGGATAAATACACTCTGCATTAATGCTTTGAGATTTGAGTGAATTGTGCTTTGCTAGTCATTGTGACATTTGGTGTGCTGAGACTTGAGTGTTTCACTGCCTCTGGCTCTAAAGAGAGGACCATAAGCATTTTGTGTCAGGTGACTTCGGCTGGTAAAGGCAACCATCAGTTGCACTGTAGAAAGATTTCCTCTTGTAAGTAAATAACTTTCATAAAATGTGTATAAATAGCAAACCACTTACAAACACAGAACATAGATTTTATAGATTCTAACCCAGGTATTATACTGTATGCAACACTTACCACAAAGATTGTTCCCATTATCCGCTCCCTCCCCTGCGCCCACAGCCCTGCCTCCCATCCTGCAAACCCTCACAGGGGGAGTGCCAAGCAAGAGGATGAGTTCCATTGCCACACTATGAACTGCAATAGGACGGATCCATTGTTGCTGGATCTTGCTTCTAATGATCCGATGCGGTAAAGAGCAATATTGCATAGGAACCTGGAATGTCAGGTCCATGAATCAAGGCAAATTGGAAGTGGTCAAGGAGGAGATGACAAGGGTTAATGTCGACATTCTAGGAATCAGCGAACTAAAATGGACTGGAATGGGTGAATTTAACTCAGATGACCATTATATCTACTACTGAGGGCAGGAATCCCTCAGAAGAAATGGAGTAGCCATCATGGTCAACAAGAGTCTGAAATGCAGTACTTGGATGCAATCTCAAAAACGACAGAATGATATCTGTTCGTCTCCAAGGCAAACCATTCAATATCACAGTTATCCAAGTCTATGCCCCAACCAGTAATGCTGAAGAAACTGAAGTTGAACGGTTTTATGAAGACCTACAAGACCTTTTAGAACTAACACCCAACAAAGATGTCCTTTTCATTATAGGGGACTGGAATGCAAAAGTAGGAAGTCAAGAAACACCTAGAGTAACAGGCAAATTTGGCCTTGGAACGCGGAATGAAGCAGGGCAAAGACTAATAAGAGTTTTGCCAAGAAAATGCACTGGTCATAGCAAACACCCTCTTCCAACAACACAAGAGAAGACTCTACACATGCACATCACCAGATGGTCAACACCAAAATCAGATTGATTATATTCTTTGCAGCCAAAGATGGAGAAGCTCTATACAGTCAACAAAAACAAGACCGGGAGCTGACGGTGGCTCAGATCATGAACTCCTTATTGCCAAATTCAGACTGAAATTGAAGGAAGTAGGGAAAACCGCTAGACCATTCAGGTATGACCTAAATCAAATCACTTATGATTATACAGTGGAAGTGAGAAATAGATTTAAGGGCCTAGATCTGATAGATAGAGTGCCTGATGAACTATGCAATGAGGTTCGTGACACTGTACAGGAGACAGGGATCAAGACCATCCCCATGGAAAAGAAATGCAAAAAAGCAAAATGGCTGTCTGGGGAGGCCTTACAAATAGCTGTGAAAAGAAGAGAAGTGAAAAGCAAAGGAGAAAAGGAAAGATATAAGCATCTGAATGTAGAGTTCCAAAGAAGAGCAAGAAGAGATAAGAAAGCCTTCTTCAATGATCAATGCAAAGGAATAGAGGAAAAGAACAGAATGGGAAAGACTAGAGATCTCTTCCAAAAAATTAGAGATACCAAGGGAACATTTCATGCAAAGATGGGCTCGATAAAGGACAGAAATGGTATAGACCTAACAGAAGCAGAAGATATTAAGAAGAGGTGGCAAGAATACACGGAAGAACTGTACAAAAAAGATCTTCACGACCAAGATAATCATGATGATGAGATCACTAATCTAGAGCCAGACATCTTGGAAAGTGAAGTCAAGTGGGCCTTAGAAAGCATCACTATGAACAAAGCTAGTGGAGGTGATGGAATTCCAGTTGAGCTGTTTCAAATCCTGAAAGATGATACTGTGAAAGTGCTGCACTCAATATGCCAGCAAGTTTGGAAAACTCAGCAGTGGCCACAGGACTGGAAAAGGTCAGTTTTTATTCCAATCCCAAAGAAAGGCAATGCGAAAGAATGCTCAAACTACCGCACAATTGCACTCATCTCACACGCTAGTAAAGTAATGCTCAAAATTCTCCAAGCCAGGCTTCAGCAATACATGAACTGTGAACTCCCTGATCAAGCTGGTTTTAGAAAAGGCAGAGGAACCAGAGATCAAATTGCCAACATCTGCTGGATCATGGAAAAAGCAAGAGAGTTCCAGAAAAACATCTATTTCTGTTTTATTGACTATGCCAAAGCCTTTGACTGTGTGGATCACAAGAAACTGTGGAAAATTCTGAAAGAGATGGGAATACCAAACCACCTAACCTGCCTCTTGAGAAACCTGTATGCAGGTCAGGAAGCAACAGTTAGAACTGGACATGGAACAACAGACTGGTTCCAAATAGAAAAGGAGTACATCAAGGCTGTATATTGTCTCCCTGCTTATTTAACTTCTATGCAGAGTACATCATGAGAAACGCTGGACTGGAAGAAACACAAGCTGGAATCAAGATTGCTGGGAGAAATATCAATAACCTCAGATATGCAGATGACACCACCCTTATGGCAGAAAGTGAAGAGGAGTTAAAAAGCCTCTTGATGAAAGTGAAAGAGGAGAGCGAAAATGTTGGCTTAAAGCTCAACATTCAGAAAACAAAGATCATGGCATCCGGTCCCATCACTTCATGGGAAATAGATGGGGAAACAGCAGAAACAGTGTCAGACTGTATTTTTTGGGGCTCCTAAATCACTGCAGCTGGTGACTGCAGCCATGAAATTAAAAGATGCTTACTCCTTGGAAGAAAAGTTATGACCAACCTAGATAGTATATTCAAAAGCAGAGATATTACTTTGCCGACTAAGGTCCGTCTACTCAAGGCTATGGTTTTTCCTGTGGTCATGTATGGATGTGAGAGTTGGACTGTGAAGAAGGCTGAGCACCGAAGAAGTGATGCTTTTGAACTGTGGTGTTGGAGAAGACTCTTGAGAGTCCCTTGGACTGCAAAGAGATCCAACCAGTCCATTCTGAAGGAGATCAACCCTGGGATTTCTTTGGAAAGAATGATGCTAAAGCTGAAACTCCAGTACTTTGGCCACTCATGAGAAGAGTTGACTCATTGGAAAAGACTCTGATGCTGGGAGGGATTGGGGGCAGGAGGAGAAGGGAATGACCGAGGATGAGATGGCTGGATGGCATCACAGACTCGATGGACGTGAGTCTGTGTGAACTCCGGGAGATGGTGATGGACAGGGAGGCCTGGCATGCTGCGATTCATGGGGTCCAAAGAGTCGGACACGACTGAGCGACTGAACTGAACTGTTGCTGGACCCACTTCTCTCCCTGATTTTGTTATTTGATAACAAACAGCTCCCTAACATTTGTTTAAGAAACTAGTTGCAGCTAAACACATCCTTAACTGCTATGTTATTCACACCATAAACCGACAGGAAACTGGCAAAACTCTATTAATATCAGAAAAAATATATTTAAGGCAAAACATTACTAGGAATAAAAAGTTACTACATAAGAGTAAAAAAGGAGCAATTCACACGGAAGCTGTAATAATTGTGAACTCAGTCTCCATACGAGTAATGAAAAAGATCATGGGATGACATGAAGAAATAAATTCACAGTCATACTACGAGACAGGTAAAGCAGAATACATTTAGTAAGAATCCAGACAAGTGAATAACTAATTACAAGCTTGACCTACTAGACAAATGCAAAACCTTGCACAGAGTTAAAGAGAAAATCTTTTCAAGAACACACGAAGAGTTATAAAATTGGCTGTGCACTAGGCCACAGAATAGATTTCAACAGACATCTTGTATCTATCATACAATGTTCTTTGACAATGTTATTAAAGATTAATATTGCTATATACCATAAACCAATTTAAAATTTTAATTTAAAAATGACCCTATTTGTAACAGTAACAAAAACCAAACAAATATAAAGAAGATATTATAAGAGCTTTATAGAGAAAATGAAAATTGAAAACCTGTATTAAAGAGCATAAGAGAAGACCTAGGTGAAAGGAACACTATCCCATTTTCACAGATGGTAAGACTCAATGTATGAAGATAGTAATTCTCAAATTAATGTTAGTACACTGAAATCCCAATATCAAAGGGTTTTTTTGTGAAACTTGAGAAGTTGATCCTGAAGTTCATTTGAAAAAACAAGAGGCCAAGGATAGTTAAGTAATCCTGAAGAACGAAAAAGGAGGAACTTCCCCACTAGCTGTCAGTATTTTTGCATAAAACTACAGAAATCCAATCAGTGTTATATTAGCAACGATTAAAAAACAGAAAATAAACAACAGAAAAGTGAACCTAAGATCGATCTCTCTCACACACACATATATCAGTTCAGCTCAGTGCAGTCGCTCAGTTGTGTCCGACTCTTTGTGACCCCATGAATTGCAGCACGCCAGGCCTCCCTGTCCATCACCAACTCCCGGAGTTTACTCAGACTCATGTCCATTGAGTCGGTGATGCCATCCAGCCATCTCATCCTCTGTCGTCCCCTTCTCCTCCTGCCCCCAATCCCTCCCAGCGTCACACTCTTTTCCAATGAGTCAGCTCTCCGCATCAGGTGGCAAAAATATTGGAGTTTCAGTTATACATGTGTATAAATGATAAAAGTGACATTACAGATAGATGAAGAAAAATATGGATCATTTAACAAATGGTACTAGGGCAATCAATTATTTGTGTGGAGAAAATAAAATTGTAATTTTACCGAATACCACACATAAAAATAAATTGTATATAGATCAAAAATTTAAATATGAAAATACTATAAAACTTTTAGAAGAAATTACAGGAAACATTCATATCAAGATAGAGAAATTCTTTTTACTACCAAGGAAAAGAATGATACATTTGAGCACATAAAACTTCTTTGTGAAAAGGATTCCATAGACAAAATAAAAATGCCATAGTCTGGGAGAAGGTATTTGCATAGGACTGATAAAAAGACTAGTTCTCAGAATACATAAAGTATTCCTGTACATTGAGAAGGGTAATCCTCCCCTATTATTTTTTTTAAGGCAATAGATATAAACAGTGAATTCACAAGAGGGGAAACCCAAATGACCAACAAACAAATGAAAAAAAGCTCAACAGTGAAGAAATGCAAATTAAAGCCAAAGTGAGACACCACTTCACACCCATCATATGGGAAGAAATAAAGTCTGCAAACACCAGATGTTGCCACGGATGTGTGACAGAAGTAACTCATACATTACAGGTGGGAGTACAAATTGGTATGACTATTCAGGAGGGCAATTTGGGAATACGTTATTATCAAGTTGAAAGCCATGTTTTCTCTCAAACATAGTAATTGTAACATCCAGTCGTACCTTGAAATCGGATTGAAAGCACTCAGCAGTTGGCCAGCCTGAGATCTCACATGGGGGACGGCTAACGTCTTCTTTCTCTTTTATGGTTGGGGTGAGGAAACGGACAGGCACCTGGGGACATGTAGGGTTGGTCCTGGGTATCCAATATTTCCCCAGCCAGTCGTTTCCTGAACAGGCCAAAGAAATGAATGCTAACTAGGAAACCCCTGGAATGGCTGCTGTTGTCTTGGAAGTCCCTGCCAGCTGCCAAGGTCCAGAACCATTCCTAGTAACAGGAAAATGAGCAGCTACTGGGTGATTCCAAACTGCAGATGGGACTTCCACAGACTGGGAGAGGCTGGGGGAGACGGAACTGGACCTAACTTCATGAGGCGTGTTGAAGGATGTGCTGGTTATAATATAAGGAGCAACTGAAGGAGGCTCTGATAGAGTTATAAAAACAGAGGGATCTTGATTTAAAAAATTATGAAAAACAGGATGTCAGAGTGAACACAGTGTAGCTACCAGTACAAATTAACTGTTGAGTGTTGGGTGTTTACTAAAAACGTAGAATGATGTTTACAAACTGTAGTTTTGCTACTGCTAAGTCGCTTCAGTCGTGTCCGACTTTGTGAGACCCCATAGACAGCAGCCCACCAGGCCCTGCCGTCCCTGGGATCTTCCAGGCAAGAATACTGGAGTGGGTTGCCATTTCCTTCTCCAATGCATGAAAGTGAAAAGTGAAAGAGAAGTTGCTCAGTCATGCCCGACTCTTAGCGACCCCATGGACTGCAGCCCACCAGGCTCCTCCGTCCATGGGATTTTCCAGGCAAGAGTACTGGAGTGGGGTGCTATCACCTTCTCCAGTAGTTCTAGTGCCATATAAACAGAGAAGAAAATTCATTACGGTTCTGTAGTCACTTACAGGCTATATGTGTATGCATTTGGGGTTTTTTGCTTCGTAGTAGAAATAGCTAATTCTATATTTATGAATTGGCATGATCCTATGGGCCTCCGTTTGTTATTTCAACAATTTGGCAACAGGATGGTATACTGCAAGCGAGTCCTGTTGGCGACTCAGAACATTTGTGGCCACTTTTGATTAGGAAAGAGACCCTGGATGTTTGCTACAAAGTATCCTTTCAACTACTTTGCTCAGTGGGATTGGTTTCCCAGGGAAAATGCCAAAGTCATTGCTAATTCTAAGTTCCTGGTGAGCAAAATGGGTAATACAGCTTGAAGGTTGTGTGTGATTAAACCTGGCCTTTAATGCAGAAAAATATAAGGAGCCTGCCAGTAGGTCTCTTTCTTAAAGGGCTTATTTTACTCGGTCATGTTTGGAATAGGCATGTTTACAAAATCTTGCTTTGCAGTGGCCAGAGGAAGGCTCACTTGAAGCAGACAAACTGGTATATTTACACCGAATTTTAGAAAAACCCTACTTAAAATAGAAGGATTATTAGCATCTCTGGATCTCAGGAAATAAATGAAGAATGAACTGGACAGCCAGTAAGAATGAATTTAAAAACGGAAAGAAGAGATTATGAAATGGAAAGCACCTATCTCTTTCTCCAGGTTCTCAACCCTTCTCTGCGGCTGCTCCCTTCCACCCACCCTCAGTCTTCCTTGCTCATCTGGGACCTGGGAGGAGATGATGGCTTCTTGGACAGATGGTTCCCAAGGGCTTTAGGATTTGGGGATAACTTACTTGAATGTTCTGGTATGGATTCCACCTCCAAGACTCCCCCTATATTCAACATGCAAAACATAGCTAGGGAGGCAGAAATGGTCAAGAGAAAGTAACAAGGAGTCTGAGAATGTGAGTAAGAAACTGTCCTAGAATTAAGGCATCAGGTTGGCAAATGGTTGCCCTGATAACTTGGAAGGAAGGGGAAACAAAAGGAGTCAGGCTGCAAAACAGCAGCATGAGCCTGAAACTACAGGGCTATACACGCCAACTTTTGTCTAAATGCTGTTCATCTGTTGGGAAGAGATCTCCTGGATAAACAAAAGGCTATCACATTCTGTACTCCAAGTAGAAGATTTTTGAAAATCCTGGGAGATGGTTAGTATGTGCTTATTGATACTGAGAGTAAATATGTGCTAGGGGTGTGCAAGGTTATGGGCCCAAATTTTGAATGAGAGGTTTTCTAGCACATGGGCAACTAATATTCCACATGGAAAACGAACTGCTCATTTATTAGTCATTGCAACTTCCCCAGCAGATTTCTGTAATTCATTGTAGAGCTTATTCCAGACAATAAGATGAAATTAATTTGTAGACCAGGCTGTGAAAAGTGCTACGAAGGTCTGGGACTTGGCTAATTGAAGCCTCATTGCGTGTATCCAGGGCCTCCCACTCAGTTTCAGACGTATGTACCTACTAGTGAACTAGAAACTGGAAACCATGGGGAGCTGAAATGAACACAAATTATCTTGACAAACATATTCTTTATATGATTTCCACTATCATAACTTTTCATTATTTTGTAGGTTCACTTTATCTCGTATCTAATGGGATTATCTTTAAGTTATTCACATATACTACGGTAACAAATCTGAAAAGCCCATCAATTCTACTTTTCCATCTTCAACAGAAGGGCAATTTCATAAACACTCAAACTAATATGATATTTGTTATATCATAAAAATATCATATATACTTTCCACTAGAGAACTGAAGTATACTTGCTTATTATGTGCCATTAAATTAGTCACCTGTGATGGTTAATAGATAACAAAGATATATTTTGTGACACAGAGAAAAATTCAGGGAACCACACATTTTAATGTAGCTTGCCTCAATACAGGACCTAGAAGAGAGGGAAAATGGGTGAACCATTCCATCTGGTGTATTTAGGAAACATAGTCTCGTGTATTACACTGATAAGTTATATATACACATAATCATTACTAGGTTAACCACAGGATAAGGAAGGGTAATTTTAGAATTATAACTGTTATCTTCCCATGGCAGACATGAGGAGCAATCGAAAAACATGGAGAAGCCTAACAAGGGAATGAAAGCGACTATTAGAAGGGACAGCTTCTTTATAATTCTTTCCATGGCATTAAAAAAGAAAAATAAGCAACCTTTTTCCAATTATCTGTTATTTCTTCAAATTTGATTTTGCTTTAGTTTGAGTACTTGGTTTGAATTAACTTACTACTTATAAGCTTCCCAGGTGGCGCTAGTGGTAAAGAATCTGCCTGCCAATGCAAGGGATGGTAAGAAACATGGTTTACATCTCTGGGTTGGGAAAATCCCCTGGAGGAGGAAATGGCAACCCACTCCAGTATTCTTGCCAGGAGAATCCCATGGATAGAGGAGCATAGCTGGCTACAGTCCATAGGGCTGTAAAGAGTCAGACATGACTCAGCGTCTAAGCACACACACAAAACTTGTTCCTTATAATGCTTGTAAAGAACCTTGGAAATCATAGGTGGTTTTTATTTTCTTATTTTCTAAAATTTATGTAATAAGTGTATCCCTTATACACTTGTATATGATCAAAGGACTTTTTTGTAAAAGTCACTGTTTTGAGCACATTTCTTTGAAAAATGATGATGGTTTTGTAATGATTTATTTTCTTAGATTCCGTTTGCACTGCAGTTTTTAGGATCCTTCTGGAAATAGTGTGACTATTGCATTTTGCAGCATCAACGATAGTAAATGGTCTTAAGTTCTTAACAACAAATGGATTTCTCTAAAGAGACCAAAATGGTGACTTATCAGTTTTTCTTATGCCCCCTAAAAACTGGCTCTGCTTCAGCAGATACTTGCCAGTTTTTAATTTATCCATGACTTCTCACCCTACCCCACTCCCATATACCTAACATCAGCTGTCTTGTTTCATCACTTCTCCAGGGTTCAGTGTGCAGTGAGCAATTTTTGTGTCAGAAATCCCTTGTCATAACAAATAGATTTAACAAACTCAACTTACATAAAGCTACCTGTGTTCTCTTCATATGTCTGTAAAAAGATGTCCCTAATTGATTATGTAGTGTAAGAATAGTTGAAGATAGACCAGAAAGACTATCTGTGAATTAATTATCCTGCCTATGTAGAAGAACAGTGATCACTGAAGAAAACTAATTAGTTGTTATTAGCCAGTTTAACTTATTCAAAGCCTCTGTTATTTTATTGCATACTAAACTAGTGAATTAGTTGGAGAAGGCAATGGCACCCCACTCCAGTATTCTTGCCTGGAAAATCCCATGGACGGAGGAGCCTGGTAGGCTGCAGTCCATGGGGTCGAGAAGAGTCGGACACGACTGAGCGACTTCACTTCACTTTATGATCAAAGGAAAGCCATTCTTAAAAGGTTTTCCTTAACTCATCTAAAATCTAACTGTAAAAATCACACCTAGAAGGGCATGTTTAGTATTACTGCTAATAGTAAATTGAAAGTATTAGAAAAGAAAGTGCTAGTCGCTCAGTCGTGTCTGACTTTGCGATCCCATGGACTGTAGCACACCAGGCTCCTCTGTCCATGGGATTTTCCATACAAGAACAATGGAGTGGGTTGCCATTTCCTCCTCCAGGGGATCTTCCTGACCCAGGGATTGAACCTGGGTCCCCTGAATTGCAAGCAGATTCTTTACCATCTGAGCCACCAGGAAAGCAATAGTAAATTAGGACTACTAATTACCAGGATAGTATTAGTACTACTAATACTATGACTAACTAGCATTACTATTAAATAGAGATGGCTTTTCATGAATAGGTCAACTCAGTGAAAATAACAAAGTTTGGAATTAGACATGAATTTAAGTATTTTCTTTCATACATTTCTGTGTGACCTTGGCAAGTTACTTATTCAGAACCTCACTTTTCTCATATTTAAAATGGAGGTAATCCCACCTACATTACAGGATTGTGAGAACTGAAGAAGTGAAGTGAAGTGAAGTGACTCAGTCATGTCCGACTCTTTGCAACCCCATGGACTGTAGCCTACCAGGCTCCTCCTTCCATGGGATTCTCCAGGCAAGAGTACTAGAGTGGGTTGCCATTTCCTTCGCCAGGGGATCTTCCCGACCCAGGGATCGAACCTGGGTCTCCCGCATTCCAGGCAGATGCTTTAACCTCTGAGCCACCAGGGAAGCTCATGAGAGCTAAACAAGGTAACATCCACAGAGCACTGCCTGCACACAGAAGGTTTCAACAAATACTAGTTTCTCACTTTCTCATATCCTTTTGGTCCTAATTTTTAGAAAATGGTAAAAAAGCCTGTTTTGGAATGAAAATGAAACCAGTAAATTTGTAATAGCTTTAATCTCACTGCTGAAAGTAAATTGTGATTTTTTTTTAGATCAATGTGTTTGATATGTGGAGATCACAAAGTGAAATAGTCCATGGAATTCTCCAGGCCAGAATACTGGAGTGGGTAGCCTTTCCCTTCTCCAGGGGATCTTCCCAACCCAGGGATCAAACCCAGGTCTCCTGCATTGCAGGCGGATTCTTTACCAGCTGAGCCACAAGGGAAACAAACAAAAATGAGATCAAGCTAATCAGGGGACTCAAAAAAAAAAAATCAAAAAAACCCTAAAAGATAATCCATCAGTTTTTTATAAGCTTTTATATATCAATTTTTAAAATTTAAATCAAAACCTTGACCTGTAAGTTTGCTATACTCTCCACTGGACTATTCAAATATGATCATAAAACTTTCGTGACTTTAATGGGTCATTATGAGCGAGTGAGTGAAGTCACTCAGTTGTGTCGACCCCATGGACTGTAGCCCACCAGGCTCCTCCATCCATGGAATTTTCTAGGCAAGCATACTGGACTGGGTTGCCATTTCCTTCTCCAGGGGATCTTCTCAACCCAGGGATCAAACCCAGGTCTCCCACATCGCGGGCAGATGCTTTACCATCTGAGTCACCAGGGAATCAGCTACATATAATGATAAGGATACAAGTTTGGCAGTGAAGTACTTACAATGAGAAATATAAGTAAAATGTATCCTTTTAAACTAGAAAACCATATTTGAATCTTTAGTACCGAAAGTCCTAAGTCCTTCAAGTTTAGATATAGTTAGCTTAATTATATTAATATAATAATAATAAATATTTATTGAATACTAAATTATTAACATACTTAGGTGCTCTTCAAATATTTGATGACTTTAATTTTTCAATTTTTTGGCCTTATTGCACATAAATCATGTTGAATATGTGAAAATAGATTTTAATTTTAAGCAACCCTTTCAAATACTAATGCATTATCAGTGTTAAATGATCGTTAAGAAGAAATTCTCCAACATTTACCCCATTTCCCTTAAATAGGGAGAAAGGAGTGCAGCTGGATATTATCTTCAATATGCAAACAAGAGAATATTTTCCTCCCTATCACTGTAGTCTAATTAAATTTCACATTGTATTTAAATATGTATAATTGCATATGCTGACTCATGGGCATCTAGAACTTTTTATATTCAAGGCTCATAAGGAGCAATTTATGCCGATTTTGTCACTCTTAAAGCTACTCAACTTTTATTCTCTGATCTCTCTCCCGCTACATCAAGATCACTTTGAACCTAAACCTAGTGGTCAGGAGGCAATACACCCAGAAAATGCTCCCTTGTTGCAGATAACTTGATCAAGTTTATCAAGTTGTGTCCTAAATAGAAATCCCAGTGTGGCTCAGAGGCCTCTGTAGGGAGCAATGAATGAAATTTTTAATTCCCACTTCTACCTTTGTTCGTTTTAAATAGTGGGCTTCCTTTTAAGATTTGCAGGATTGTACTGCTTTAAAGGAAAATAAAAGTCTGAAAAATCACTGATTTAGGACAATGAAAATTTCAACACCAAAATTACAATGGAAGTCTTAACATGAAATAGTTTACTCTTACCTTCCACAGTTGATACAGACAGAGCGGTGTGGCCAAAGTTTTGAGAATGGAAAAGGATTAGGAAAAAGGGAAGTAGAAAGATTTCTTCACTTTACAAGGTCCACAATTTGAAGCCAGAATTAATAATAGGAAGCACATCTAGCTAATCTAGATCCAAGTGGATCATTAGTCTAAAGATGCTGAAGAGAACGTGTCTGTTAAGTAGATGCAGAAATGTAAAACCTGAATCACTTTTTCCTATTATAATCGGGTGACTTCCCATTTCTTATAATCACTAGTTAGGTGATTTATAATTATCAATAACTTTATTCATATGTAATGGGATTATTAACATTGGTATTTCCTAGGTTAAGGTTTAAATAAGCACATATGAGATAACAGGAAAGTTTATGACCATTTACTGACCATCTATTAAAATTCATGACTGATGACATGTAGAAGACACACTTAGGATTATAAAGAGATGCAGTGGAATAGAACTAGTATCTGTCTTTGTCAGACCCACCCTGATATAATCAAACAGCAGAAAAAACTAGTTCTGATTCTCTGATTCTTTTTGTAGTATCTAGGATTTTCTCTAAAACAATAAGAGAAACAGGACACTGCCAACTAACCTTAGGTAGAACCTACGACGCTGACAGTCATCTAGAGGGAAATTAAGCTGTCCTTTAATTGATGTTAAGCGCTTACTAAGTTGGGACTTAGAAAACATTTCACTGAGAAGTCCAATAGAAGTATGATGTGAACCACATATATAATTTAAAATTACCTTTTAACAAGTAAAAAGTAAAAGTAAAAGACTTTTGGACTCTGTGGGAGAGGGAGAGGGTGGGAATGATTTGGGAGAATGGCACTGAAACATGTATAATATCATGTAATAAACGAATCGCCAGTCTAGGTTTGATGCAGGATACAAGATGCTTGGGGCTGGTGCACTGGGATGACCCAGAGAGATGGTATGGGGTGGGGGAGGTGGAGGGGTTTAGGATTGGGAACTCGTGTACACCCGTGGCGGATACATGTTGATGTATGGCAAAACCAATACAGTATTGTAAAGTAAAAAGTAGGTGAAATTAATTTTAGTAATATATTTCATTTAACTCAATGTATCAAAAAATATCATTTTTATACATATTCAGCATGAAAATTGTTGATATATTTCACATATTTTTGTAGTAGGTTTTCAAAATCTGGTATGTGTTTACAGACTATCTCAATTTGGATTAGGCGCATTTCAAAAGCTCAACATGTAGCCAGTAGTCACCATACTGGACTATGCAGGTCCACTGCACTTAATTTTGAGACATTTTGTTGAGAACCAAAATCAACTTTGATTGAACCCTGGCAATTTGCAGTCTCACATCTGTAATCTAAACCAAAAACTTGGATTAGGTGTCCAGGAGGATTTAGTATATCTCTCTATACTAAAATGGTAAACAGAGCTATAATAAAATGGTAAACAGGCAACAGGATGGCAATGCCACCCAACAACTGAAGGCAAATTTTGGAGCCTAGACAAGATAGACTTCAATATTCAAATTCACACTGAAAAGAGTTCTCAAGTCCATATAACTTTCACAAATCAGATTAGATACATAAAAGCCTTTGTACCATTTGAAAGATTAATCTATATAAATAAATCCTATTTATAAACACTGCTAAATTTTGCTTGTATTTTATAAATATGTAGGCTTAGTCCACTATTCTTGATATAAAGAAAAGTTAACACAACTTGGACATTTTTCTGTTCATATTCTGACTCTGTATCTGTCTAGACTTTAAGAAAATGACTTTAATGACTCACCTGGAGTGCTTTTCTACACGCCAGGTAAGGTTCAGATATATGGCACACCAGCTGGTTTCTAAGCAAGTCTTTTTGATGGGTAGGGATCAAGCAGATGGTTGTTTTATGTCTGTATTCTCTGCCATTAGATTGGTATACAAAAGCAATATTCTTAGTTCTTTTGCCAGAAGTTGTCCACAATTTAACTTATGCATATATTTTCAAATATAAATAGGTGTCTTTGTCGGCAGTCTTAGTGCTCAAATCCTTCTCTTAATTTCTCTATAGAGTGAACTTTCTTAAAGGTAAATATAAACATAGAAGCAATACAGGAAGGGATCCTATCGGTCAAAAATGGCCCACCTAAGATTTTTAGCAAAGAAAATATCTTCCTAATATTCATTATAGGGGACTGGAATGCAAAAGTAGGAAATCAAGAAACACCTGGAGTAACAGGAAAATTTGGCCTTGGAATGCGGAATGAAGCAGGGCAAAGGCTAATAGAGATTCGCCAAGAAAATGCACTGGTCATAGCAAACACCCTCTTCCAACAACACAAGAGAAGACTCTACACATGCACATCACCAGATGGTCAACACCAAAATCAGATTGATTATATTCTTTGCAGCCAAAGATGGAGAAGCTCTATACAGTCAACAAAAACAAGACCGGGAGCTGACGGTGGCTCAGATCATGAACTCCTTATTGCCAAATTCAGACTTAAATTGAAGAAAGTAGGGAAAACTGCTAGACCATTCAGGTATGATCTAAATCAAATCCCTTATGATTATACAGTGGAAGTGAGAAATAGATTTAAGGGCCTAGATCTGACAGATAGAGTGCCTGATGAACTATGCAATGAGGTTCGTGACATTGTACAGGAGACAGGGATCAAGACCATCCCCATGGAAAAGAAATGCAAAAAAGCAAAATGGCTGTCTGGGGAGGCCTTACAAATAGCTGTGAAAAGAAGAGAAGTGAAAAGCAAAGGAGAAAAGGAAAGATATAAGCATCTGAATGCAGAGTTCCAAAGAAGAGCAAGAAGAGATAAGAAAGCCTTCTTCAGCGATCAATGCAAAGAAATAAAGGAAAACAACAGAATGGGAAAGACTAGAGATCTATTCCAAAAAATTAGAGATACCAAGGAAACATTTCATGCAAAGATGGGCTCAATAAAGGACAGAAATAATCTGGACCTAACAGAAGCAGAAGATATTAAGAAGAGGTGGCAAGAATACACAGAAGAACTGTACAAAAAAGATCTTCACGACCCAGATAATCATGATGACGTGATCATTAATCTAGAGCCAGACATCTTGGAAAGTGAAGTCAAGTGGACCTTAGAAAGCATCACTATCAACAAAGCTAGTGGAGGTGATGGAATTCCAGTTGAGCTGTTTCAAATCCTGAAAGATGATACTGTGAAAGTGCTGCACTCAATATGCCAGCAAGTTTGGAAAACTCAGCAGTGGCCACAGGACTGGAAAAGGTCAGTTTTCATTCCAATTCCAAAGAAAGGCAATGCCAAAGAATGCTCAAACTACCGCACAATGGCACTCATCTCACATGCTAGTAAAGTAATGCTCAAAATTCTCCAAGCCAGGCTTCAGCAATACGTGAACTGTGAACTCCCTGATGTTCAAGCTGGTTTTAGAAAAGGCAGAGGAACCAGAGATCAAATTGCCAACATCTGCTGGATCATGGAAAAAGCAAGAGAGTTCCAGAGAAACATCGATTTCTGTTTTATTGACTATGCCAAAGCCTTTGACTGTGTGGATCACAAGAAACTGTGGAAAATTCTGAAAGAGATGGGAATACCAGACCACCTAACCTGCCTCTTGAGAAATCTGTATGCAGGTCAGGAAGCAACAGTTAGAACTGGACATGGAACAACAGACTGGTTCCAAATAGGAAAAGGAGTACGTCAAGGCTGTATATTGTCTCCCTGCTTATTTAACTTCTATGCAGAGTACATCATGAGAAACGCTGGACTGGAAGAAACACAAGCTGGAATAAAGATTGCTGGGAGAAATATCAATAACCTCAGATATGCAGATGACACCACCCTTATGGCAGAAAGTGAAGAGGAGTTAAAAAGCCTCTTGATGAAAGTGAAAGAGGAGAGCGAAAATGTTGGCTTAAAGCTCAACATTCAGAAAACGAAGATCATGGCATATGGTCCCATCACTTCATGGGAAATAGATGGGGAAACAGTGGAAACAGTGTCAGACTTTATTTTTTGGGGCTCCAAAATCACTGCAGATGGTGATTGCAGCCATGAAATTAAAAGACGCTTACTCCTTGGAAGAAAAGTTATGACCAACCTAGATAGTATATTCAAAAGCAGAGACATTACTTTGCCGACTAAGGTCCATCTAGTCAAGGCTATGGTTTTTCCTGTGGTCATGTATGGATGTGAGAGTTGGACTGTGAAGAAGGCTGAGCACCAAAGAATTGATGCTTTTGAACTGTGGTGTTGGAGAAGACTCTTGAGAGTCCCTTGGACTGCAAAGAGATCCAACCAGTCCATTCTAAAGGAGATCAACCCTGGGATTTCTTTGGAAGGAATGATGCTAAAGCTGAAGCTCCAGTACTTTGGCCACCTCATGCAAAGAGTTGACTCATTGGAAAAGACTCTGATGCTGGGAGGGATTGGGGGCAGGAGGAGAAGGGGACGGCAGAGGATGAAATGGCTGGATGGCATCATGGACTCGATGGACGCGACTCTGAGTGAACTCCGGGAGATGGTGATGGACAGGGAGGCCTGGTGTGCTGCGATTCATGGGGTCGCAAAGAGTTGGACACGACTGAGCGACTGAACTGAACTGAACTGAACTGAATATTCTACACAAACATGCAGCAATAAGGCCTACCCACCAGTTAGGAGATTCACTCTGAAACCAAAAGGCTGGATTTACTGACGAAGAGAGAGGAATTGCAATAATAGGGGAGTAGTGATAAGGAGGAGTCTCAACAGTTTGTTCATATCAAATAGAAAAGGCTGCTGCGCCTAGCTTCTATTCCATGAAACAGAAGAATTTGTGCTGTACACGGCATAGAGGAAGTAATGAGGCTCTGGGTTTTTTTTCTTGTTCATCACTCTTATTTCATATATTTGGTAGAAGCTAAAGGAGAATATGGAGATATAATTTTAATGAAGTCCAGTGACTAGGTTATGAAAGCGTACTGAAGAAATAAAAAACTTTTAGGAATCTAAGAGCACTAACATCCAACTTACACTCCCTTCCCTGATGGTTCACAACATGGTAGTGTTAATGGCAGGAAATGTCATCTGAACCTAAAACCACAGGCAAATAAAAACACTGGACTCATTTAAGGAAAAACTAAACTATCGGATACATGTGGATAAAGAATAATTCTGTACTCCACTGCTGAACTACTGCAGGTTTAACCGAATCAGAATTTGAAGAATGGTAAAGCTACATGGAGGAAATAAAAATCACAGTATCATTTAGAATTTCATTTTAGCAATATGATAAATATTGCTTATGCTTTATTTCTGTGTCTATATGTGGAGTATACACTTCACTCATTGGAAAAGACTCTGATGCTGGGAAAGATTGAAGGCAGGAGAAGGGGACGACAGAGGATGAGACAGTTGGATGGAACCGACATGAGTTTGAGTGAACTCCAGGAGTTGGTGATGGACAGGGAGGCCTGGCATGCTGCAGTCCATGGGGTCGCAAAGAGTTGGCCATGACTGAGCAACTGAACTGAACTGATACACTTCATGGTACACTTATCAAAGTATCCACCCTACTATGGAAAGAGGCCTATTTGCTCAATGACCAATTTGCAAAATTATTGAGAAGTTTTTGGGTTTCTTTAAGCTTTTTGAAGAATTAACTGCACCTTTTTGTCAGTAATTGCTAGTTAGTCCAGCTTCACTAAATATTAATTTTATTCTATTTTATATTTCAGAAATCAAGTACTTTGGCACAAAAGTTTAGGGCTTTTGCTAAATTTATTAGTTTACTCTATTTTTGAATATTTGTCAATTTTGGGTGAATTGCTTATTTAAGAAACTTACCCAGAACTTCTATCAGTGTGGCACATTTTTAAGAGGATATTAATAAGCTGAAAGAAGTATGCTTCCTGCAAAGCAACACAGATCCCTCTAATTTTGGGAACTATGCTGTATATTACAGTTATAGGGCTTATCCTTGGGCAATTTTGGGTTCACCCAGATCTAAGAGCCCAAGTCTCCTTTATGAAACAAATAGAAATCATTGAAAACAATTGATGATATAAATATGAAGAATTAAAATATACCTATAGGTTCATAAGAACAAGATGAACTGATAAATTGCTATGGGTTAAACACTGAATTAACACATAATTCAACACAATTCTGTGGTGTTGGAGAAGACTCTTGAGAGTCCCTTGGACTGCAGGGAGATGCAACTAGTCAATCCTAAAGGAAATTAATCCTGAATATTCATTGGAAGGACTGATGCTGAAGCTGAAGCTCCAATACTTTGGCCATCTGATGTGAAGAACTGACTCAGAGAAAAGATGCTGATGCTGGGAAAGATTGAAGGCGGGAGGAGAAGGGGACGACAGAGGATGAGATGGTTGGATGGCATCACTGAGACTTGATGGACTGAGTTTGAGCAGGGTCCGGGAGTTGGTGATGGACAGGGAGGCCTGGCATCTGCAGTCCATGGGGTCACAAAGAGTCAGACATGACTGAACGACTGAACTGAACTGAAACATTGAATAAAAAAACTGAAACAACTAAGTTTTCATTACATTAGTTACTATATTCTGGATTAAAATGTAGAATCTAGCTTTTTAATGTAATAATAATTGTAATTTACTGAGCACCTATTACATGGCAGGCCCTCAGTACTGATCATCTTTAATTCTAATAACAAGCCTGCAAGATAAGGTTCCCCCCTTTTTAGAATCCTGAAAACTGAGATTGGACAGTTTAAACAAGTTCCACAGAATCACAAACATAGTGTGTAGAGAACTAACTTTTTTAACAGCCCATTTTTGTAATTTTAATCAAGTGCCTTTCTTTCCTTTTAATTTACATCTAAAGAGTCATTTGTATCAGTTCTATTACTAGCATTTAAGTGAAATTAAAATATATTCATCTTATGTATGGAATATACCTGCTTGAGAAATCAGAAAGGAAATAAAATAATACTCTATTCTTAACTTACCCTCACATTTACCTTTTATAATTTACTATGTGTATAAATTTATTATATAACAGGTGTGCTAAAGTACCATGAGTAGGATGTTAGGTTAAAAAGTAAAAGCATGTTTGTTATATTTTATACAACAGGAAATAGGTAAAATCTCTCTGCATTTTTGTTAAAATTAAGATTTTGAATCTGAAGTAGATATGCATTTCTAAATGACGTTTTTACTTTATGTAGATCTCATAAGTGGCAGAATGTAAACATTTACTGTAAATTTCCGTAAGTTCTGGCACTTTCAAAGTTATGGGTGTGGTACAACATTTCACTGTGACTTACAGTATAATCCTGCTAGAATAAAAATTGGCTGTCAAGTTGTTCTCTCCTGAAATGCCTGAAGCATCTCAGTTTACGTGACAGAATAAAATATATGATGGAGGTGAGAACTGAATCTGCATTGTTCCATCTTTTTAGTAAAAGGAACAGAATGGGGCCCAAATAAGGTGGGGGTACAAGTGTGTTTTCAATAATTTATGTTGAAGGCCATGGCACCCCACTCTAATACTCTTGCCTGGGTGGGCTGCAGTCCATGGGGTCACTAAGAGTCGGACACGACTGAGTGACTTCATTTTCACTTTTCCCTTTCATGCACTGGAGAAGGCAATGGCAACCCACTCCAGTGTTCTTGCCTGGAGAATCCCAGGGACAGGGGAGCCTGGTGGGCTGCCGCCTATGGGGTCGCATGGAGTCGGACACGACTGAAGCGACTTAGCAGCAGCAGCAGCACAAGTGTGTTTTCAATAATTATATATAATAGATTGTTTGAAATGCCTCCATTATGTCATTTATTTTTGTATCTCATCATCTGAGATACAAAATTTTAGAGTTTTATGCAGATTTTCAGTTATCAAAGTACTTTTTAATTGCCGCTGGGAACTAGATTTCAATCATGTGAGTTGATTCAGCTGTGACATCATTTATCTAAAGGACATCCACTTAAAAGAATTCACGTCTATGGGCTTTGATGCTGTTCCTCCCCTCTAGGTTGCTCTTCTGACAACCCCAGAATGCCTTTACCTCCAATGCCAAATTCTCCACTTCTGTCTTTCCTGTCTCCTCCTTCAGAGAACTCTGCTTCAAAAATTGAACTCTCATATTATTGCTGTTGTGAAGACTTTCTCCCAAGCCCCTCAGCTGATATAGTTTCATTTTATGTAAAACTAAAAAGTCCTTTCCCAACTCCTCCTCTTCCTTCCCTTCCTGTCAACTTTCTAGAATAACAGCTTAGCTCTGTTTCTTCATTTTTTGACATATTGTAACTGGGTTTCTTTTTTTTTTTTAACTATTGTTTATTACTTTTTTTTCAACTCTACCAGTTAGTCTTTCTTTTCTGTTTTTCTTTTGGCTGTGTTAGGTCTTCCTTGCTGCACAAGGGCTTTCTCTAGTTGCCGTAAGTTGTGGCTACTCTCTTGTTACCATGCACAGCCTTCTCATTGTGGTAGCTTCTCTTGTTGCAGCTCAAGGGCTCTAAGGCGTGGATTTCAGTAGTTGCAGCTCACAGACTTTGTGTAACTGGGTTTCTATCTTTAATACCATATGGCTCTTGAAGACAATGACTTCCTGGCTGTCATGTCCTTGATCTTTTTTCAGATCTACCCACAGGATATTCTCTCCTTAAAGCCTCTTCCTTGATTGCATTTGTGTGTCTCTTGGTTTTACTAGCACTACTAAGACTGGTATTTTCTAAACTACTCTTTCCCTGGATCATCAGTTTTTTCCACCTCCCAACCTATTGCTATCCATACTTTTCATGATGAATGGTTCTCAACACTGACTATGCATCAGAAATACCTGGGCCTTTAAACATACTGTAGAGTTATTTGAGCTCTATCATACACTCTGAGTCAAAGTTGAGCCCTGGAATATGTATTTTGTTAAAAACCCCTCTGCTGCTTTGGCTGCATATGGCTATGGCGGCAGGTGTTTCTCTAGGCTGCCTTCCTTCATTACTCGCTTGTTTGGCAATTCCATGGTGTTTCGGCTTTACACAGTATCACTCTGTTAAGGTACTTGTTCAATAGTTCTGGATTGTTTGTAAGAAAAAAACTCATTTCATGGCCAAATGTGGGAAAGATTAAACAACAGGGAGATTATTTTGCTGAAGGACTTCTCAAAGTTGTATGTACACTTCATACCTTTATGATACTTAAGGCCCTTTTTACTCCATTAGAAAGTGTTGTTTGCATCCAGCTTGATTGCCTGCCTCCTATAATCCACTATAAATATCATGGGCAGATTATCAGTTTAAGGCACAGCTCTACTCTTGACATTTCCCTCCTCAAAAATTGTCAGTTACCTGTGGCTCAGAGCCAAGTTTAAATTCTCTAGCTTGGTATTTGAGGTTTTGGAAAATCTGACTTGAACATTTTTAACTTGCTTTTTACCTTTCATTAGATGATGAAAAATGTATAGACTCTGAAGTCAGACATATTTGGATGTGAATTCATTTTACCCTGGGCAAGTTTGCTTATGAATGAAAGATCACCTTTCCCTTTCCATCAAGAAGAAGCAGTATTATTTTGAGGATTACAAGTTAGTCCTTCTCATACCCTATGCAGAAATTCTTGCTAACACCTAGAAAACAGTGGTTCTCAAATTTTAGTAGGCACCATTATCAATGGGGCTATTTGTTAGAAAAGGAGATGGCTGGGCTAAACCTTGATCTAGACTTGGTAGGTCTATGCATGTACTTGGCAGTTTCTAGAACTACACTGTCTAATATGCAGACACAGGCTACAAATTAAGCATCTGTAGTATGGTCAAGTCTGAACCGAGATGTGCTATAAGTGTAAGATACCCAATTTTAATACTTAATATGAAAGAAAGAATGTCAAAATATCTCTAACAAGTTTTTTATTGGACACACATTGAAATAATATTTTGTCTCTATTAGCCTAGCTAAAATGTTTTTTATATTAATTTTACTTGTTTAATTTTTGATTGTGCCATTGAACAGCACTGGTCTAGAATGCACACAAATTATCCCCAATGATTCTTTGGTAGTTATTCTCAGATCACTTTGAGGAACAATACATGAAATGTTAAGCTTTCTGAAAGAAGAACCAATACCTTTATATATCTTTATATCCCCATAGTATTCTGAACACTGTGGGCAGTTAACTATATACAAATTGAATTTAGACTCACTTTACATTTTAAGCCATCAAAATCCTAAAAAATTATTTTTGAATTACATTTCTTAAGTGGAACAATAATAACAACAACAACAAAAAAACCCAAATACCTGAAATTATGGCTTTGTTCCCAAATTAAAAAAAAAAAATCTTCTCAAAGAACTGGGATTTTATCCTATGGTTATTTGACTTTGTAGAGAAATAGGCCATTTATCCCTCTAGGTTCCAAAACTGTTCAATATGATCATACTCAAGTTCTTCAATTAAAACGAATATTTAACTTTATACTGGGATATGTGCTAATTTTTATACCATAGTAAAGTCAGCCAGATGAGTGGGGGGAAACATATCTGGGGAAAAGGAGGTCTTTTATTTAGGGACAAATGAGGTGAGAATGGCTGACCACTCTGGAAGTAAGAGCGAGAACTAAGAAAGACACAATTAGAAATACTGAAACTAATGCTGGGATGAAGAACAAATTTGACATTAAGAGAAAGGGTCACAAAATTAGAAATATGTTTTGAAGATTGTTCAGTAATAATGAGTGAAGATTTTCCACTTACCTCATTGCCACATTGCTGCCATCGATAACTATTGGTCTCAGATTCTCCCCATCATCTGTGATAATCTCTTGCATCGGAGATTCAGACCTCTGAGATTCCAGGGAAGATGTTTCCCGCATTATAATATTAAGTGTACTCACTGTTTGTTCAGCCTCACTTTTATTTCCAAGTTTGACAAGTTCTCCCAGAATATCATTGATTAAAGCATCAGTACCAAGTTTGTTTAGCACAAGTTGAACCTGTTCTTCAGAATAACCTAACTTCAGTGCAAACTCCAGTTTTGTTTGGTATTCTCGCACCACATCAGGGGGTTTTTTCATTTCCTTGGATGGCTGGGACTCTTCAGGTTTAAAGTCTTGCAAAATTTCACTGCATTTGAGTATGTGAGGCTCTAAACAGGGAGACCTACATAGCTGTCTGTGAGTCTTGGTTAATAAGCATGGCTCTACTGAAATGCTACTCAATTGTTCTGACTCATTATCAGAATTTGTGCTTTCTTCAGAGTCACCAGAGCTCGCATTCTCTTCAGACACCTCTTTTTCTTCCTTGCCAGAATTAACTTTATCCATTGTTGGTTTTTCTACCATTGACCAAGGTACAGATGTACTTAAATGTGGGTCAGTGCTCTCCACATAAAGGTGGCCTGGGTCATGCCCCAGATGATCCTTCAAGCCCATGAAGCTGTTATGTGTACTTGACTCCACTTTGCTGGTTTTTCTGTATTCTTGAATGCAAAGCACCCCGTATTCCTAGAGAAAAATGTAGAATATTTAGAATTTCATATTTACTGGTTCATTTCTGGTTCAATAAAGAAGTTGGGAGTTATCAAACTACTGAATATCAACTTTGTTTTGTCTACATCCTCTCATTACTCATAACACCCTTCCAAGACAGTATCATGTCTTTTTCAGACAATGAAGTTAGGAGTTAGAAAGGTTAAGTATTCCCTCCAAGGCAGCAAAGTAAATAAGTGGAGGAACTGGATTTTTTTTTACCCAGTTTTGTCTGGCTTCCAAACCCATGGTTTCCCCATAGTATCATGCTGCTTCTCAATCCACGTGGAAGATTTTCCCAGAGATAGAAAGGCTTGTTTCTATAGTGACACACAGATTATTATTTTTTTTTAAAAGCATGTTTTAGATGTGCTATGACAGGTTATATGCATTTTCTCTAAAATAATTCATAAAAATTTGCAAAAATTCTTTTAAAGAGAAAGTCATGTGAAAAGGAAAACATTAACTTACTATAATTTAAAAGCTGTTAATCTGGATTAATCTAAAGACTTTCAAAAATAATTTAGGTACTGTAATAAAAGAGCATAGATTCTACAAGAGCCAACAAGGAATGAAATAATTACAAAGTGAATTATAGTCCACTTAAGAAGTGAATATTTTTGCCCTAATAATCTTTATTTTGTGAATCCTGAACACAGTAACAGAATACAACTCTCAACACTGTGCTACCCTTATTAAGTGCCAAAGACTAGTCTCTTTCATTCCAGGGGGAAAAGCTCTCATTCTAGCACAATTATAGAAAGTATAGGAATATATTTCATTAGCAGCAGATAATTAAGTACACTGAATAAGTGAATAAAATTTATTCAAAATAAAATTGAATAAATGTTATCTTAATTTCTTGAATTTGATGGCAGAAAATACTTCTGTATCACATTAGATAATTACCTAACTGCTATCTGCATTTGGTTAAAGTCATCTTTTCTTCTACTTTCCTCATGCAGGAATGCTTTTACATTTAAAATGCTTTTGTCAATTTTCTAGTTTCTTTAGAGTCTATTGAGATTAATCATTATTTCTCTACCAGGAACAGGTTAGCAAAATAAAATTATTTTCTCTTGTGCTTCATTGTAGGGACTATATGCACATCAGTAGTTTACTTATTAAGGCAATTTCAGGGTTCTATCCATGATTAACATTAGTAAGCCAGTGGCAGCTGAATTGGAAACTGTCATAAAACACCTATTTATATAACCTAAAAAAGAAAATTGGAAAAACATTTTATTCTACAGTTCCTCAACATCTTATTTACAGTAGGAAGAAGCTATTATATAAATGCTAAGAGAAAAGGCTAAGTGATTTTCTAAAAAGCTGCACATTTGAATGCATTTGATGAACTTATTACAGAATGAAGTATTTCCACATAATGAAATAAATTATATTAACTATGGTAAATACTAGAGAAGAGACCATGGAATCTTTAGCTTGATAACAGTACACTTAAAATCCCTCCAGTGTAGAACTCCTACACATTTCCACAGGAGTTTCTTCAGGTTTTATCCCTTGAGAAGACAGATAACTTTAACATCATTGTTCTAATATGGCATTCATTAGTTTTTAAAGAAACATCACCCTCTCTTTGCTTCTGATTGCACAAATGATAAAAAAAGAAATTTTCCTTGGGAGACCTCTATATACATCTGCTCTATTATGAAGCTGTATCCATTTCAATTTTTTTCTATTAATATGGATGTGCATGAGCCCAATTATTAGAATTAAAGGACGGGATTTTGAAAGCAAATCTTTATACTCAGTGATTTATTAACTACTGTAATATACTGACACCATAATGCAAGCAACAAATCACAACAGCATTCTAATAAAGGGATACAGTTAAAAAGAAAAATCTGTATTGTGGCCTTGGTAGAGCTTCTACCAAAAGTATCTTAAACAAGGAAAACCTATTGGAAGCTGGGCTGCCTGGCAACCAGAGCTGGTTGCTAAGCGGCACTCTTTTAACGTGCCATCATGAATGCTAGCACAGTGAAAGAATAATTTGGTATGAACAAAAGCCTATAAAAGAGACTGGGACTTAAGTGCGTCTGGTTTACCCTCTGAGAACAATGCAGCTGCCAAACCAATCTGGAAGCTCCGACATCATTGTTCTGTAAACCTCACAATCTGCTCTGACTGCAGGAAGTGTATTTAATGGGCAACATTTTTGATCTCCCCTAAAAAGTTTGGTTTTTGCATAAGTGCTGTTGTGAGATAATTCTTCAAGATAATGATTCACCGACCAAATCCCTGAATTGAACTAGGAAATATTATTTTAATATTGAGCTGTAATGTTTTTCATTTGGACTGTTTTAAACAAAATGAACACTTTATGAAAAATACAGCCAGTGGGGAACATTAGAATGAAATATTATGTTTAAAGAATTTTCACATTTGTCAAAGAAGTAAAACCAGATATAAAGTTTTTAAACTGAAAATTAAACAGCCTAAAAACATATTTAAATCTTTTCTGTTATCACTTTCAGTCTCATATTAAAAGTGTTGGTAACAATATGTAAATCTGCTCTGTGTAATTTTATTATAGGACTACAATGATTAGATAGGGATAAAATGGTATTATCAGTTGTTTTCTTTTTATAATATTAAGCTGGATAAAACTCATTTGTACTGAGTGAATACCACACCTTTAGGCTATGACAATTCATATAATTTATATGTACTATGAAACTGAAATGTTTCCAAGTAAGCTAACATGATTTTTAATATTAGGTATAAGTGTAAGCTTGATTTACACTACTTCAAAAAATTTATACCTAATTTTGTTAGGCAAAATAACTTTTCTTTTAAAATATTCTGGTTGAACTCTTTTTTCACACTGACAGGCCTTTCTTCATCGTCCAGATTTCACTGATTACCTCAAAGAAAGTTATCCAATGTCATCTTGTACTAAGCAAGCAGTTAAATAATTTTTAGTTCCTATAAATCAACGGACTAAATATGAAATAGTACATATAATGACAAGTTTAATTATCAGACCTGTAAGATGCATATATTTTCTCCATTACATAATATAAATTTGAAATAACTTGTTTTTACTGACCCAAATGGTAAAGATTTAGTTTTTAAAACTTGAATCTCTAAAATGCTTTCTTATTCACTTGTAATTAGTAAAAGATTGCCCTGAATGAATATGGCACTAAGAAAAATTGGCAATATTTTGAAATCCAGTCAAGAAAAAATTAAATGCTATTCTTAAAATTTTAAAGCCAACAAAAATAGTCTCATAGACTGCAGTAGTACTTAATGTAATGTGCAAAACTTTACAAGGAATTTTTATTATAAGACATCTTAGAACAAAGAATGGTATATGATCTAAATTTTTCTTCAGTGCCTTGAAAATGATCAATATAATTTCGAAAATATTTAGCAAAGACTCCAAAAACATGACAAAATTTACTATTATATGCAAGAAAGAAAAAATTTTTCTCCTTAATTTTTAAACCATGAACTTTTAAGTTTTGCCATTTGAAATGCAAATACATATAAATCATCTTTAATCATCTATTAACAAGAGTAAGTTTCCTCATTTCATGAAGAAGCAGCCTAGACAGTCTCATACACAAAGTAGGTCAGTGTTTATATTCCCACAGTTATCAAAAAACTCCAAGAATACAGTTCACTTTTAGGCTCTATATCAGAGACCCATTATAAGCGCCCTTTATGTACTATATTCATGAACACAAAATGTACTAGGGAAACATTTAATGGTCTAAAAACAGATTTCTGCACTTACAGAGCTTTAGATTTCCTTCAAATATTGTATTGGAAATGAACAATTTTTCTTGCTGAAGGCCTAGTAAGTTAAAAAATAAAATAATATTATATGTTGAAAAAGAACTAAAATGTCATGCTAATTTTGTTGATGATAAAGTATAAACAATTGTTTTAATTGCCAAAAAGAAGTTTTATACTAGCTGAAAGCAGATTTATGATACAATGGCTATTTACTAAAAATCTGCTGCATACACAAAGATTCCCCCATTTAGTGAGCTTTTCTTTAAAGTTCTCATTAGATAACTGCGATATTCCTTTATCTCAAATCCAGTAAAAAAAATTTTTTTATATTCTAAAGAGCATCATATTAATCAGGAATATTAGACCATAAACTTGTTAAATCAAATTGTTTGTTTGTAACATCGAGTTACAATGCCATAAAGGGGGTCCTGATTGTTATCCAAATGGTAATAGTAGGAGAACAATGAAAATAAAATAATGAATATGTAATAAATACCTACTGCTGTAGTCTCTGTGTATTTAATCACCATTGTATTTCAGTGAGTGCTGTTGTCTGCATCCCTCTAGCTAACAAAAGAAGGATGTCCCTTTGAGCAGATTGGTTAATGCTCTGGGGCAACAGATGTCTACTGGAACTGCAGGAGACCAGCAACTGGTGGCCTGCCCATCTTCTGAAAAGTTTCAATAGACTTACGCATATGCTCACACAATAGGGCATGTGGTAGAAATGAAAACCTCTTTTTAACCCTTTATGCTCTTTCTTTTCCTCCCAACTGATAGATGAAAGTCTTTGTCTCCTCCCTTCCCCATTACAGATCTCTTGAAAGCAACAGTTCTCTAAGTGACATCTTCAATCTCATACCTAAAACTAATGCAAGCCCCCCCCCAAAAAAAGTGGGAAGAAACTCATGAAACTATACATGAGTACTGAAACTGCTGACAAAGCAAATGAATGCTTAATCATCATAATTACAACAAGATGAAACATCAAATAGCAATCCATCTCCCCAAGCTAGATTTTTAAGACAATTGAAAAATCGATCAAATCTTACTATCATTTTGCAGCATCTAGGTCTGACAGTGACACCTTAAGGAAACTAGGAATGCGACAAGAAGATAAAATCTAAATTCACTGTTTATCAAAATATCATAACATTTTAACTTATCTTTAAGTACAAATGGTTACTTACATGCCTACTGTCTTGCAAATGTTTATGAAACTATAAGTAATCTTTTATATAACTGCAGAACATAAAAATGTAAAAAGTCTGCTTCACAGACACGTTTTACAGAAAGAATTACATTTTCTGGTATTTTGGCACCTATGTAACAATTTGTAGCCTCTCAAATGTGTACATTCTATCCTTAACAGAGTTCAAAATAATATTCTGAATATTTAGCAAAGTTTAACTTCCAAGGCATTAAGTAACACATATACTCACGTTCACAGGAAAATACAAAGACATTTGGTTTCTGTAGCAGCTTCAGGAGTAACTCCTTAACACAATTTTAGCTGCAGACTTCCAGGCAGGCAAGAAGAACAATGAATGAGTGAACAGATGGAATGGCAATGTCTTTGCTTAACCTATTACTGAGTGGAGTAACAGCCAATCACAGGCCAGAAAGCTCACAATTAGTCGGCCAGGCAGATGCAAGCCAACCTCAGCACCCTGCGTCAGGTTCGCAGGTTTCTAAGATAAGCAAGTTGATGTCATTCTTGGGTCTGCCCGGGGCAGCCTGTGTATTAACGAGGGGGTGTGCAGCAACAATAGGCCATACAAAGCTGACTAGTAGGCAGCTGCTCTTTGAGAGCAGAGTCATTAGGGAGCAGGCTGCCAACAAGAAACACCTGGCTTGGGCAGACTTCAGCTTTTCCTCCTTGTTTTTAAACAAAACAAAGAAATCAATTATATTTTAAAGTAATAAAAGTTGCATGTTTCCTAAAAGTTTAGGCTATCCTCTAGTCTTTTAGTTTTTTGTTTCTGAGAAAAAAAGAAAATGAGGTGTGTCAAAGTAGTAATTAACTACTGCAGTAACCCCTTTTCTTTAATAAATGATTTACAGGGGAAATGAGACAGAGGTTAGAGTAGAACTACTTCCCTAGAAATACTAGGAAATATAAAATATTTGTAAGTGTTGGTTGATTTGTTGCAAGACAATAAAACAGAGATGATGAAAGTTAGATTGCAAAAGAAAAAGGTTTAAGAGCTTATAAACAGAACTGATTTTTTAAAGTTCATTAGAAGTACAGTGTAGTAAGATAAAGCAACTTTGTGCCAAGTGAGTCATCTAAACTGAATTTAGACAAAACTATTTAATTTCAATCTAAAACCACCAAAATGACCCACTTTATGTCAAATAATGTAAAATTATTATATTATCGAAACTAATCATGTAATTAAAGAAAGATCTTTCGTTATGTTTTAATATACAACATGATGTTATGTGTTGTATTTGTATTCCATAAAATTTGTAAGATGTACAAATTTCAGTTCAGGAACAAGTAACAAAGAAGTTATTAACAAAGAAGAAACACTGAAATATTTTAAAAGGGCAACAAGTATACAACAATCATCCCTGTCAGTGAGGAAGCTTGTTATCCTGATTTATTTCAAAGATTGCCAGACTATTTATAATGTTATGGACTATCTGCTTTTGAGAGCTGCATAAATTATATCTTGAGTGGTCTCTGATTATGAAAATTCAATCAAAATTTAAACACCATGAGGTGTTGTGAGAATATTTCCCTACTAAACAATATCTAGAGCTGTTCTACTACTTGCTTATGTGATGTAGAACACACACACACACACACACGCACGCACACACACACATCCTCTTTTATTCCAGTGCAAATTAGAAGAGTGAAGGCAAAAAGCTCCTCTTAAAATACAATTTTCTGATATAAGCTCATTTAAGCTGAGGTTAGGCTTTCCCATTACATAATCAAGCACTCTACAGGTATAAAATTTGGCTAAGGCACCCCAAACAATCTCAATTAATCTAAATCAATCTCTCTTCTCACATACAAATATAGACACTACTCACAGGACCATCTGAGAAAACTTAGAAAATTAGTTAATATTGGTTGGGACTCTTGGGCGTGTCTTTATTGTGCTCAGCCAAATTTAAGTCAGATAGATGCTTTCTGTTTACAAAATAAGAGGAAAATATACGGTTAAAATTTTTCAGTTACCTCACTGAAAACATTCCGTATGCCTACTAAAAGCCTAAAAATTATTGGTATTTCCAGAAAGAAAACTAACATATCAAGTATGGTGTTTGTAGGTCATTGTTTGTCTACAGATATTTTTCCTCAAAAAGAACTTAATATTCCACGGAAGTATGTCATTCCAAAAATGTTAGAAAATTTTAAAATCTGTGGAAATATTTTTAAACTAAATGTAATGATTAGATTCTAAGTATCAAACTAATTTCTAAAGGAAGAATTATTCTTTTTCTACCAAGGATTACAGCAATGTTTTTGCAACAGTTACACCCATGGCCTAATTTCATACAGCCACTAGAGATCAATATAAAGCATTTCTAATATTACAGTTTATTGAAAATTATAAAGTAAATTTCATAGAGTTCAAATTTTATGCATATGAACATCACAGGAATCAAAAAAGTTAGAATTTTATCTTTTTTTTTTGGTGGTGTGCTGGTACTTAAAAAAAATCTCATGAGTAAAAAGTAAGAAAGATAAATCAAGGCCACGAGTATAGTTAATTAACAGACTTTTGGTAAAACTGAATTTGATTAAGTAAGATCAAGATAAAAAATACATATTCATGCAAAGTTGTTAACTAAAACCAAATAAAACGTAAGCTACATGTACTGACTAGAGATAGTGAGGTCAATATTTATGAGTTTACATTGAACCCTTTTCCCTTTTGTATATGAAAAGGACACTCTTTAGTATGAACAGACAGTCCCTCTCTCCTTTGGACTTTCTTCTCTTTTTCCCCATTGCTACTATAGTTACTACTTGATAGCTTTAATTCAGGGGGAGCAGGAATCTTCTCACTAATTCCTGCCACTGTGAACACAAAGAATGAGAGAAAAGTACCCACAGGCTCAGCAGGAAGCCTGATCCCTAGGACTGGATTAAGCTTTTTTGCAAACAGCAAATAAAGGCAGTGGTCTGAAAAAGCTAATCAGATCCTGCTGTGGTATTTAGACTATGTTGGTTGCTAGTATTGGATAACTTGATAAGCACATTAAAACATCTGTAGGTGAAAAGAGGCCCTCCCCCGCCTTTTTGAGTCCAGTGGTCCTGGTCCACTCCCAGTTGCAGAGAAAATGCAAACAGCTGTATTAGGCTGTCTGGATCTCTGCAATAACTGACTGAGCACAGGGCGCAGTGTGTGACTGTGGCTTCAGCAGTGATACTAAAGTCTGTCAGTGTCAAAGGCTTCCCCAACATTTGAGAATCCAACTGTTTGCTGAGGTATGAGTGTGAAACACGTGGGCTGTCATGTTGGTGTTGGCATCAATTCTCTTTGTCAGGGGAGATCCAAGCTGGCTTCCTGGAACCTTTCTCTTAGTACGCATTAGTTCTCCTTCAGTCTACAATCTCTTCTGATCCTCACAACACCACCATTGAAATCAGATTATTAATTCAAATCTTCCCAATTGTCCCCAGAAGTGTGAAAGATTAAATTTAACAAAAAACTCTTATTAATTTGATTAAACAACAACAACCAGCTAACCGAAAACCTAACTTAAGCAGCCGGTGTAAAAGAATGGAGCAAAATCAATCAGGTACTACTCTCTAACCTATGAGAGTTATTATATGTGTAGTAAGTCAGATGGGCAAGAGAGACCCTTACTATATTTCATTTCCTTAGGCTTAGGTTACTTTTGTTTCTTAATTTATCTCCTTCCTGCAATACTCCTTAAGTACATCCCTGCCAAAGTAATTTTCACTGACACCACTCCTAGGTTTAAAAAACAAATCTCAGCAGGAGATCACATCTCTTGTCCTCTGCGTTGTTCTCAAGACTGCCCTTACAGTGGGGGCTGCTCTAAGCTCTGTCATCTTATTTCCCACTTCAATTAAGGTGAAGTCACAGATGCTGAAACAACGGCCCCTTCACTCATGTTCTCTTGCACAGCCTCACCTACCCAGATCATATTTGTACTTCTAATTCCAGCTCAAGGCTTACTTTTCCATAAAACCCTGGACCAGTCCAGTTTTTACTTAATTTCCATAACATGAATAGTCTGTATTGCATGATATAGCATTTACTTATGAACCAGGCTGTAAGCTCCTTGAGGGCAGATCCATTTAATCTTCCATAATCCATACCAAAAAAAAAAAAAAAAATCAAAATGGTACCCAGCAGTGTGTTGCTATCTAGAAGACATCTGACTGAAAAATAGGGCCAGTAAAGAAATGGGCTCCTGCAAATTTGAATGCAGGCATTCACATGAACAAAATGCTCCCTGCCAGCTTTTATTTCTCCTGGTGAACAGGGTGAGCTTATCAAAGAGCCCGCGGTGACCTGCAATGTTTCTACAGCCCTGCCTCTGCCATGGGGGCTGCTTTCCATATTCAGGGCAGCTGTGCAACTGAGTAATAAGCTCAGGCCTGGCAGGCACGAGAGGCCTCTTCATGGTCTCCTCCTCTGGCTCCAACTTCCTGACTAGAGAGGCATCCCTTGGAGTTACCCTCTGGCCTCCTCCTCCTCACCTGGGGAAGGGGTCTGTGTAAGCCAAGCCCCCCCCCACCCCCACCCCTTACACATTTCTCTTGGGGTCCACCCTGGGGCAGACAGCACAGAGTTGCTTTGCTCTCCAGTGCTGCCTGAGACTAAGTGATTAAATCTTTCTAATTTGGGGGTTCAGTGTTACTAAGCCCTTTATGCTGTGCTCTTAAGTCATGCTCTGCATTACCTTCATCAATAAGAACTGCTGTTTTTATGTCCATCTGCCTGGCTCCTTTGTCTGTTTCTCAGCTGGTTCAGAACTAAGGCAGGAAAAAATAATATTCAATAATGTTTTGTTATAAAGAGCGACTAAGAAAAAAAAAAAGGTGATTAAAAAAACTCACATAAATTAACTTTGAACAGACCACTTTAAAAATACTGTGAAGGGATAAAGTTAAAAAAATAAAAAAAACCAATTCTGTAACAAAGAAAGATTATGCTTCCCCAAGTCAAAATTCTTAAGGTTTCACGATAAGAAAACTTCAGTGCCGTATCACTAAGAGAAGATAACTTTTGATTCTCTTTATGGTTCAGAGACCAATAGTAAATCCACAAAGTAGTATTTCTTCTCAGTGATCTAAAAACAAAGAAACTTTTCTATAGTCACTTTAAGTGACAATATGACCTATATCCTAAGACTTCAAATATTTCCTAATGACTAGCTTTCCATTTAGTGTTGTTTTTTTTTTTTTTTTTTTTTTTTTGGCTGTGCAGCCTGACTTGTGGGATTGAAGTTCCCAGACCAGAGATCAAACCTGGGCCCACAGCAGTGACAGCACCATGTCCTAACCACTGGATGGCCAGGCAATTTTCTCCCCTAAGGCCCTGCAAGCTCCATTTCACATTTCTAAAAAATTCAAATAAACAAGCAAGTTTTTTAAAAAGGTAACCTTCAATTCCTATAAAACTTGCAAATACTCAAGGAATGAGCGCTTTTAGTAGAGCTCAGGGAATATAAATGAACCCAAATGATGTACTAGGTTGCTAAAGCAGCTATGTGGTGAGCAGGAGAGAAAATTCATGAGGGAAAAGGGACCTGTATGATTTAAAAGAAGTATGAAGCACATGATATCATCCATGTTAACAGAACACACAGTTGTATTAAGCAGCACTGAAAATGAGGAAAAGCTGACCCAAACTACAATTTTATATGAAATATATGCAAGACATATTCTCTGCATTATAACACAACCGGATGGTATATGTGGCACCTTATCTCTGACAGTAATGATAATAACATTTACAACATCCCTCTCAAAGCCTAGTCTCTCCTTCTGACCCCATAGCACGGTACCTCCCACTTCCCACCCACACATGCTCACTGATGCACATTCATTTCAGCTCAGAGTATGTATACAAGCTGAGGTTGGCACAGGTCTTTTCTTTTTTAGGTGTTAAATAACTATTTAGCAAGCTAATTCAAAACTGCTTGACCAAAAGTTTAAAAGTGAAATTGACAGACTCAGACCATAAGGAATAACCGTATCGGACAGAATTATAAGAGGACGCTATCATTAGGGGTCTCTGTTCTTGCTAATGATCTAGAAGATAGTATAATAGGGCATTAAATATAAAGGAACTCAGGAAAAAATAAAACATAGCTTACGGCAAATAATATAAAAGGATGCAAACCAACTATGACCCAGTTAAAATTCTTTGTTAATTGTAAGTTTGATCTGAATATAAATTCTTACTAATACTCAAGACAGTTGTTTCTTATACGCCAATTTCTATAAGAAGGGAAATGAAATGCTTGAGTTAGTACTTCCAATGGAACTAATGGTTTTAGGTAATTGTCCTAGTGTGAGAGAAACTGGAAAACTCTTGAGAAGCTAACAAAATTACTGGTTGTATTAGAAAATGCTAAGACTAGCACAGAAGTTCACAACACAATTTTTTCTTTATGGAGTTCTATTCATATCAGAGGATGATATAGTAATTTACAATTAAATTTAGAATTCTGAGCATTTAGGACAAGATTCCTTCTAAATGCAAATCACCAAATACTGTAAGTTAAATCTAGACTATGAATCATCCTAAACAGCTGCCAAAACAATTCAACCATAAACTCTTAGCAGACCAAAGATTCTTGTATTTCGTTATCTGCTGTATCTCCAGCACTAGCAGAGTGCCTACAGGTGCTTAATAAATATGTGCTAAATTACAGCATTTCAATAACTGGGCCGAGAATCTCTTTACCATATTTATTTGTTCTTTACTTCCCTTCACATAACCTGCACTCCAGCCAAACACGAGGATTTAAAGCAGTAGTTCTTTCAATTTGGTTGCACACTGGAATCATCTGGGGAGATTTAAAATATACTGGCATACGAGTTTCATCCCGAGAGATGTTTATTTTTTTTTGGTCTGAGTGAAATATGGCCATAGGCCAGATGATTCTAATATACAGCCAAGTTGAAGAACTTAAAGATTCTTTTTCCTAAAATACCTTTCTCCATAGCTTCACAGGTAAAAATCTCACCTATTAGTATTGAAGGTTCCCAACTCTGCCTTGAAACCTTTCCCAGAACACTGTTAAACTCATTTTTGGATCATCTGAGTATTGCACAGGGCCTGGCATACGGTTGGGACTTGATAAATGTCTGAGCGTCTGCGGGCATGGCACACAGTAGAAACACAGTAAATATTATTGGAAGAATGATGTATAGTTGGTCTTCGTTATTTGCAGATTCTGTTCTTGCAAACTCGCCTATTCACTGACATCTATTTACCCAAAATCAATCTTTGCAGTGCTTTACAGTCATTCCACAGCCATGTGCATGTGCAGAGAGGCGAAAAATCTGAGTTCCCAGAAGCACACATTCCAGCTGAGGCTGAACAAATCCCTCATGTTGAAACAAGTGTCCTAAAAAGGACTGGTTAGCTCTATGATTTTCGCATTTTTGTGCTTTCTGTTGGTGAATTTGCTGTTTAAATGGGCCTCAAGTCTAGTGCTGAAGTGCTAAGTGCAAGAAAGATGTGATGTGTCTTGTGAAGAAATATGCGTGTTAGGTAAGCTTTGTTCAGGTACGAGTTACAGAGCTGTTTACGGTTTCGAGTTCAATGTTGATGAATTGACAGTGTATACTTAATAAAGTGTCTCTCAACAGTACCACAGGAGAAGGCAATGGCACGCCACTCCAGTATTCTTGCCTGGAAAATCCCATGGATGGAGGAGCCTGGTGGGCTGCAGTCCATGGGGTCGCGAAGAGTCGGACACGACTGAGCGATTTCACTTTCACGCATTGGAGAAGGAAATGGCAACCCACTCCAGTGTTCTTGCCTGGAGAATCCAAGGGACAGGGGAGCCTGGTGGGCTGCCGTCTATGGGGTCACACAGAGTTGGACACAACTGAAGCAACTTAGCAGCAGCAGCAAACAGTACCACAGTACTGTTTAGCTTCCCTGGTGGCCCAGACAGTAAAGCGTCTGCCTGCAATGCGGGAGATCCGGGTTCAATCCCTGGGTCAGGAAGATCCCCTGGAGAAGGAAATGGCACTCCAGTACTCTTGCCTGAAAAATCCCATGGATTAGAGGAGCCTGGCAAGCTACAGTCCATGGGTTGCAAAGAGTCGAACACGACTGAGCGACTTCGCTTTCACTTTTTCAAACAGTACCACATATACAATAAGGTTATGGATTGATTGGTCCATGAAAAATGTTCTGACAGAAGGTTTGCAGGAACCTAATCTTGTATTTCCTCAGGAGCAGTGGTTCAGTATTTGTAGTAACTTCACAGAACATAACTACAGTTGACTCTGGAACAACACTGGGTTTGAAATGCATGCATCCACAAGACTATGTGATTCTGGGATGGCTGATCCAGGGGTGCGGAACCCTGGATCCTGAGGGCCAACTGAAGTTATAGAAGAATTTCTGACTACAGAGGGTGGGTAGTGTCCCTACTGCCTGTGATGTTCAAGAGCAAACTGTTCAAGGAAAAACAAGATTGACTGTAATTTCACTCTCTCCTCAGAATTCTGAGTGACCAAACCTGTAATTTTTAATGCCGGTTTCATTTGGCAAATGGGCTCCTGTTAGGTGTCAGGTCCTGGGGATACAGCAGGAACAAAGCCAGTCCCTTCTCTCACCAAGTTCACAGAGGGAGAGGATGCAAACGATAAACACACGTCAGGTGACAACAGATACTACAGAGAGACTTTTTTTTTTTTTTTTTTTTATTAAATTTTAAAATCTTTAATTCTTACATGTGTTTGGGAATACAGAGAGACTTTTAATCAGGGAAGGCTTCTCTGATAAGGTGGTATCTGTGCAGATACCGAAATGAAGTGGAAGAAAGGTGTGACAGGAGGAGGCAGGGCTAAGTACAAAGCTCTGAGATGAGTGTGTGTTCACCGGACAGCAAGGTGGCCTGGATGACTGGTGGGAGGTGAGCAAGGGGAGCAGTCAGAAAGTGAGGTGAGAAAGGTGAGGTCCAGGGAAGCCACATCATGAAGAGCTTTCCGGGGAAGGCTTTTCAAAACGTTACACACCATTTGAATCATAGGAGAATCTTTTGCATGTATGTGCTTTGATACTTAAGAACTGTTTTGACAAGTTTCAACCAAAAAGCTAATCGGAGTTTGATGGAGAGTGTGTTACAGTAATACTTGCTTTAAGAGCACGAAAGATTATATTGCTTAATCAGGAATAATTTATTGAAATTTCCTCTCTCAATATAGTTCCCTAGATTTCTTTGTAGGGGGCTTATAAATTTCTTTTTAAACTTGTCTTAAAATATTTTGCTTTTGTTCTTGCTATGAATGGTGGTTTTTTCCTTCCCTCATATTTTCTAATTAGTAATTGTTGGTGTCTAAAAAAATAATTATTTTATTCTCATATATGAAACATCAGTGAATGAGGTATCTCAGGGAACTCAGTATTTCTATTAGTGCTTCACTGAGGCTCTTGGGTTTTCCAGGCATATATAATAATGTAAAATCATCAGATTGCCTCTTTCTTATCAATTTTTATATCTGTTGCCCTATACTTTTGTCTAATTACATTGTAATGTTAACAGTGATTACTGTGTGTTGTTCCTGATATTAACAGGAATGTCTTTAGTGTTTTACTATCAAGCATTATACTTAGCACACAGAACATTACACTGATGGCTGGTTAGGTTGTACATACACATACATACAAAACATACTTTTATATCATGTTGGGCAAATTTACCTCTTCATGCTTCAGCTGTAAATAAATAGTTGTTTTGAGATATATGAGTTAACATATACAAAACACTTAACACTGGTACAGTGCCAGGCACAAAGTAAGCACTCAGTAAGTATTCAGTTGAGTTCAGTTCAGTTGCTCAGTCGTGTCTGACTTTGCGACCCCATGACTCGCAGCACGCCAGGCCTCCCTGTCCATCACCAACTCCTGGAGTTCACTCAGACTCATGTCCATCGAGTCGCTGAGGCCATCCAGCCATCTCATCCTCTGTACCTATATGTAATTATATGTATATAGAGCTATACATTTACATACCACACAATATGTGGCCTTTAGAAAGTTCCTTATAGAAATATGCTTTCCTTCTACATGAAAGATTTAGGAAAAAAAATTTTAAATGTGGATTGAATTAATATGATATATTAAGATGATTATGGGGAAACAGTGGAAACAGTGTCAGACTTTATTTTTGGGGGCTCCAAAATCACTGCAGATGGTGACTGCAGCCATGAAATTAAAAGACGCTTACTCCTTGGAAGGAAAGTTATGACCAACCTAGATAGCATATTGAAAAGCAGAGACATCACTTTGCCAACAAAGGTCCATCTTAGTCAAGGCTATGGTTTTTCCAGTAGTCATGTATGGATATGAGAGTTGGACTGTGAAGAAAGCTGAGCGCCAAAGAATTGATGCTTTTGAACTGTGGTGTTGGAGAAGACTCTCGAGAGTCCCTTGGACTGCAAAGAGATCCAACCAGTCCATTCTAAAGGAGATCAGCCCTGGGTGTTCTTTGGAAGGAATGATGCTAAAGCTGAAACTCCAGTACTTTGGCCACCTCATGTGAAGAGTTGACTCATTGGAAAAGACTCTGATCCTGGGAGGGATTGGGGGCAGGAGGAAAAGGGGACGACCGAGGATGAGATGGCTGGATGGCATCACCAATTTGATGGATGTGAGTTTGAGTGAACTCATGGAATTGGTGATGGACAGGGAGGCCTGGCATGCTGCCATTCATGGGGTTGCAAAGAGTGGGACATGAATGAGCAACTGAACTGAACTGAAGATGATCATAATCATCTTTGAGTTACTAATACTGTGAACTAAATTAACAGATTTACCAATATCAAAACATTTTGGAGGATTATAGTATATATGCTGATACTTCCCTGTGAATTTTTACATCAATAATCATAAGACTAGCTTGTTAGGTTTTTTTTTTTTTTTTAATTTACTTGCTTTGCCACATTTGGGTACCACAATTTTGCTAATGTTAGAAAAGGGATATGGTGTTCTACCCAAACTTCTTCTCAGTGACAAAGTAATTGCCCCACGTACCAAAGGGAACTAGACTAGACTGGGCCATGTGTTCCTATATACGCACCACTATTTCTAATATCTAATTTACTGGTATTCTGAAACCTGTACTGGACCCCTTACTATAAGTTCTAGGACAGAGCTTATTCCGGCATGGTGTTCACAGAAAACAGGATGAGCAAGAAAGAGATCTCATAATGTAATGGCCATAAGAACGGACACCGTAACACACCCTCTCTCAGAAAGTATCCAAATATCCTGGACAAATGACACAACTGCTCCGGGTCTCAGTTTCCTCAACCATAAAATGGGGATAAAAACACCATCAAGAGCACAGAGTTGTAATAAACATATAATAACTTAACAGTGCGTGCGTGCATACGTGCTAAGTCACTTTAGTCATGTCCAACTCTGTGCATGGCTCGACCAGGCTCCTCTGTCCATGGGATTCTCCAGGCAAGAATTACAACAACTGGAATGGGTTGCCATGCCCTTCCCCAGGGTATCTTCCTGATCCAGGGATCGAAAAAAAGTGCTTGGCACATAGTAAATATTAATTCTTATCTTAGAAGTTTATCCTGAAAGTGAAACTTCAGTACAAAAGATGAAAACCTGATTTTCATTATTTTATGTCTTCATTAATATAATTCTAAAATTCTGCCTTTGTTCATGATCTCACAATATGAACTTTGTTAAATTAATAAAATAATTTAGAACAATGTTTCTCAGAAGGAAAGGGGAATAACATTTAGTTTGGAAAAGCCAAAAACTTTTTTGGAAAAAAGTTTATCTTTTTTAGAAGAAAAGCAATTCAAGACTTAAGTGTCATGGAATACTTTGGCTAATAAGGGTAATTAGAAGACAACAGTATCAATAAATAGGAATTTATATATGGTGACACATCATAACTAGACTCATCTTGGTGATTATTTTGAGAAGTATAGCAATACCAAATCACAATGATGTGTAACAGGAACTAACATTGTGTTGTAGGTCAATTATACTTCAATGCAAACAAAAAAAATAGGAAAAGACAGATCTGATTCATGGTTACTAGGGGCAGGGGTAGGGGAAGGCAGTCAAAAGGTACAAACTTCCAGTTATAAGATAAAAAAGTACTAGGGATGCAATGTACAACATGATAAATATAAATAACACTGCTGTACATTATATACAAAAGTTTAGAGTAAATCCTAAGAGTTCTCATCACAAGGAAGAATACTTTTTCTATTTCTTTAAGTTTGTATCTATATGAGATGATAGATGTTTACTAAACTTGTTGTAATAATCATCTCATGATGTGTGTAAGTCAAATCTCTGCTGTAAACCTTAAATGTATACAGTGCTATAGCAATTATATCTTGATAAAACTGGAAGAAAAAAATATTCCAAAAAAAAGAAGGTAATGGTAAAAAGCTTACTAAGGAATATGAGTATAAAAATGGCTGGGGGACCTCCTTGGTGGTCCAGTGGTAAAGAATCCACCTGCCAATGCAGGGAACATGGGTTCAATCCCTGGTCTGGGAAGATTCCACATGTCTTGGGGCAACTAAACCCATGCACCAGAACTACTGAAGCCCACACACCTGGAGCCCAGGCTCTGCAACAAGAGAAGCCACTGCAATGAGAAGCTCACTCATTGCAACTAGAGAGTAGCTCCCATTCACCGCAACTAGAGAAAGCTCGTGTGCAGCAACAAAGACCCTGTACAGCCAAAAATCAATAATAAAAATTTTTTAAATGGCTGGGATGAGGGAAAATAAGGCAGAAATAAAGAGGTCTATTTCCTGTTTAAAAAAAAAAAAAGGACTGGCAATCAGTAATTTACAAGAAATACATTGATTTTGATGGTGGGTATAAGTGAAGGGACATGGAAGAAAATGGAAGTAAAATTAGAACAAAGTATAATAAGCACCTGAAAGGAAACAAAGGTTTTCTTATAGAAAATGAGAAAACATTTCTTTCAGTTTAGCAATATAGATGGTGGATTATGGAAAATTATTTTATAATAAATGGTTGTAGACAATGATCAGCCATTGCCTCCACCTCTCTCATAATTTCATTAACATTTAATAAAGTAATAAATTAGTATACTTTTCAGAATTAGCTTTCTCTTAAGATCTGTAAGTTACTGTAAAAAATTAAAGCCATAATAATTTTCTCCCTTAAATAATTGTTATTTAACAAATCTTTTATGAAAAAAAAATGCTATGACTTAGGAATCTATTTTGATAGTATTATCATTAGATATGAAGTAACTTAGTTCTTATGGCATTTTTGCAGATGTTAGCTAGGTGACCAAATTCTATTTTTAAATGTGCACAACTAATACTTTTTATAATACTCTGGTGAAAGGCAGAACAATAGCAGCCTGGTTCATGCTCACCTAATCAAACAAAATCAACCAGGTTAACTCAGTATTCAGTGAATTCATATTGTCACTCAAGAAATGTTTACATTTATTTAAATGCCTACTATGAGAGATACTGAGTGAAGATGAGAGAGGGTACAAACATGAATAAAGCTGCTACACTAAGGAATATAAATACACTAAAGAAACCAAATAGATGAATACCTATACAATATAGGGCATGTCAAAATTAATGCTATTAATAGTGACATATCATGGAGTTGTTGTTGTTTAGTTGCTAAGTCATGTCCGACTCTTTTGCGACCCATACACTGAAGCTCACCAGGCTCCTCCGTCCATGGGATTTTCCAGGCAAGGACACTGGAGTGGGTTGCCATTTCCTTCTCTAGGGTATCTTCCCGACCCAGGGATTGAACCTGCATCTCCTGCATTGGCAGGAGGATTCTTTACCACTGAGGCACCAAGGAAGCCTGATATCATGGAATACAAGAGACAAAGACATTGGCTCAGATTTGAGAAAGTTCTGAGAGGTGGATGTATAAGCTAAGAACAGGATGACAATGATGACACATTCCTATATATACTATTGTGTATGTGTCTCTGGTAGGGCAACGTGTGGAATGGAGCAAGGAACGGAAAGAACGATTTTTCCCTAGAGAAAACAGGATCAAAGGCCCAGAGACATGAAAGATGATAAAATATACAGAAAAAATGTGAGATTAATACTGCTGTAGAAGAGGCTAGAAAGTCAAGATGTAGATAGTCCATGCAAAGTCTTGAATGCCATACTAATGTCTTAACTTCATTACCTGGAAATTACTGAAGGTTTTTGAAAAAGGCAATGGTGTAGTTCTACCCACATTTTAGAAAGGTAATTCAATCAACCATACACTAATATAAAATAAAACTTGAAATAAAAGCAGAAAGAATGGGGAACCACTGAAAGTTTCTGAGAATGTGAATGACATATTTCTGACTACATTTTAGGATGGTAATTCCAGCTGTAATTAGTTTTGAGGGACAAGAAACTCAAAGCAGATAATTTAGGAAGGTATTATGAGATATTTTCTAAGATGAGCCAATGGGTCCAGTAAGGATTTGATATTAAAGACAAAATGGGAGAGAGTAACAAAAAATAATTGATGGCATCAAATGATACAAATACACTGGAGAATGACTGAGGACATTGGGTAAAGGTGATGAGTGGCCACTGAGGGAGGTATTTTGGAGATATGAAGACAGATGGAGTTAAGAGGCAGCTGCTCCTAACCAAGTTTTTACATCATAGATCCTTTATCAGTCTAATGAAGACTACACACCACTTTTCAAAGCAATGTTTTTAAATGGGTAAAATAAAAACAGGTTGCATTATAAAAAATCAATTCTATTAAAAGTCATCAAAATATGTAAAAATGTGATACAGTAAAATATATGCCTTTTATTTATACATTAAAATAATAAGATGTAGCAGATCTAATAATTCTCATGATTCAAAAGTAGTTAAAAGTGATAGTTAAGAATATTTATTTCAACTGTAACACAATAGGGAAACATTTGATTTCTATGGCTGATAGGGAAACATTTGCTGTTATTAAAATTGGACTTGTTGCTTACACTGATAATTGAGAGAAACAGTAAATTTCAATTAGAGGATATGAATATAAATACTATTCTTTTTCCCATGCAAATCAGAGAATGCCCAGTTTCTATCAATGGACGCCTCAGGGAACCACAGGCTGAAAACTCCCAGTTAAGGAGGAAGTGTGATCTGAAGAAGAGATGACAGCATCTTATTCTTTTAAAAAGTTCGGCAGGAAACGAGTAAGAGATAGAAAGATATTTTGGTGGGGAGAGAGATATAAGTTTTTTTTTTTTTCTTTTAAGAACTTTAAACCAGGAGAATGGATTCAATGCGGCAGGAGAGAAAAAAGGCATGCCCACTTATGTATGAATTAAAGACTAGTAATAAATAAAAGGACAATAACTTAAGAGGAAAAAAAAGAAGGAATAGCAGTGAATTGGGAAAACAGGTAGTACTAGTGGTAAAGAATCTGCTGACCAATACGGAAGATGCAATAGACACAGGTTCAATCCCCGGGTTGGGAAGATCCCCTGGAGGAGGAAATGGCAACTCACTCCAGTGTTCTTGCACGAAAATCCCAAGGTCAGAGGAGCCTGACAGGCTATGGGATCGCAAAGAGTCGGACACGACTGAGCAAGTGAGCCCATACACGCAAACGAGAAAACAGAGTTGGTTCAGTGAGGCAAAGCTTGGCTCTCCTTTACCCTGTAATTCTCGTCAAAGTTAATCAGACTACCACTCTCAACCCTGCAGTCCTTTCCCAGCCTCCGCCAGCCCCAGAGGGCCAGGACCGACTGGGAAAGAAGAGCGCAAGGTGAGAACCGGCACCGCCAGGGCACCGGCAGTGTTCAGGGGCAGGAGGTGCGTTCTAGTTGCTCTTCTGCCTCCCCTTTCAATGCACCTTCAATCTTCTTTCTCAGCCTTCAAGATACCTAGAGACTTAATGCTGCCATTTGGCAGTCTAAATACTCCCATCCTAGTTGCTCCATCCAGTCTCCCCATAAAAACCAAAACCTGAAAAGAAAGATCAGTGACGGTAGAGTGATGCTAATATGATTACAGAAATTATTAAGCACCTAAGTGTGGAAGATTCTTGAGGAAGGGGTACCATGGATACTCTAAGGACAGCTTGTTAAACAAAGTGACTAACTATTTAGATAAAAAGACTGATGAAAGATTGTTGAATATAAAAACTTAGCACAGTCTCTGGACCTCCTCCCTTGTCGGTGCACCTTTCCTCCTCTGTGCCTGAGTATGTCGTGTGCATCGTGTGTGCGTGCACACACACATGCGTGGGGAGAAGGGGGTGCAGGGAGCACAGAACCCGTTCACCACATTTCTCACTCTTGGAAGAGATTCTTAAGCCATTGGGTTTGGTAAGCATAGGGCTACCTTATTAGGAAGCAAAGATTTAGCAATTAAACTATCAGTCTCTAGATTCAGTACTTTTTCTTTTTTTTGGCCATGCTACACACATGCAAGATCTGAGTTCCCAGACCAGGGATCAAACCCATACCCCCTATAGTGGAAGTACAGATTCTCAACCATTGGACTGGCAGGGAAGTCCCTCGACCTAGTATTTCTAAAATAAATAACTGATTATTTTATCTTCTAATTCTGATTATTTTATCTTCTAATTCTGATTATTTTTTAAGAGCTAACACAAAAAAGTGCAGAAGAGGCTAAGTACACATTGACAGGAAAATTATTTCAGGATTTTGATCAAATATAAATCCATGTTGAACTGAATTAGCATATACTAGGTGCTTATCATCAAGTAAGTAGTCAGTCTATTAAAATGCACATAAAACTTAAGTACTCATTTGCTATCAATGTGGGAAACAAACATTTATAATCTACCTGTTATTTTGAGGAATGCTTAGGCCCAAGACTCAGCACCTGGTAGCGCTCTTGCCAAATTCACATTCTGCTTTCTGGCTGTCACTCAGGAATTCCAAAGTGCTTTTTCTACCTGCCAGATCTTCACTCAGGTGCTATCCCAGCATGTGATGGTCTAGAAGCCAAGCTGCAGCTGCCAACCTGGCATGTGCTTCCCAGCCACCTAGGCCAGTAGTAAAATTTTCTACATCAACCAGATTCACAAAATTAATTTTGTGAAGGTTTTTTTCTTACAAGCCAGCTCCTGATGTTTTCTTCAGAGTCACACTTATAGTAACTATATTCTGAACCTACTCTCTTAGTACAGAAAATCTTTTTAATTTGTGGATCAGGATTGACTTCAGACACTACATGCCTCTGATTCCCTATAGATGTTCTTATTCAAAGGGAGAGATTAAAGACCTTAGGACCTCTAAAGAGGTCTCTTTAATGTAATCAAAAGGCCTGAAAGAACACTGAAAAATAAAAAAGTTAATTGGAAATTAAAGGGCAGCAACTTAAGGCATTTTGTTTTTCTTACTTATAGAGATTAACTAGAATTGTCTCCACCGTCCATTTTAAAGAATGTGGAGTACTTTCTGTAATTCTGCAATTTCTCTTGGCCAATTTATTCATCCCATCCAGAAACAGGTCAGGAAAGAACTAGTTTTTTTTCCAAAGCTTTACAATTTGGGGGGTAAGAGTGGGGAGTATCTGGAAGGTATGCCCTGAAATACTTTAAACTAGGAAAGAGCATAGAAAAACACAGCTGCTGGTTCAACTTCCAACCTCAGGAAATCCTAGAACACACACAGAAGGGAGCACATGAGCATCAAGAGGTGCAGAGATCTGCAGGCAGATATGCCCCGTTTATGGAACACAAATATTTTTAAAATAAACTGGGAACTTAGCTTATTTTGAAAGTTACACCATCCTATCCTTACACAATGATGACACAGAGCCCTGACAATCCAAAGCATTAGATTTACTTAGTTTATCCATAGGCCTTAAATGATAAAAACCATAAATACTCAGTATCTATATGAAACAGAAGGGAAGGTGGCAGGGCACAACCTTTAAAAGAATGACATAGCCGGAGGACACAACATAAACTGATTAGAATCAATGGATCAAGATGGCAGACGATTCAACTTGACTAGATCTTATCCTCAGTATACACTCATTGTAACACACCAGCAAGCTAAATAACACACCCAGAGGCGCCATGACAGTTCCAAGGCCGACCATCAAAAACCAAAACGTGGGCAACGGCCCAATCCTGGAAATCTCAGCCCCTTCCCCATAATGGTTGTCATAATCCTCCCACTCATTAGCCAATGAAATTACCCAGCCCATAAAGCAAACCACACCACACTTCAAAGTTGCACTCGCCCTCTGTGAAGATCCACACTCTGTGGAATGTGTCTCTCTCTGAATAAAGCCACTTCTTATCTGTTACTTTGTCTCTCACTGAATTCTTTCTGCAATGAGACATCAAGAAACTGAGCTTCATTAGGTCCTAAAACCAGGTCTGAGATCTCAGGTGGGAGAGTGTGGACCTTGGCTGGGTTCGAGTCCCAGCTACATGGGTTAGAGTCCCAGGCAGGATTTTGGCTGGCTTCAGGTCCCAAACTGGGTTTCGCTAGGTTCAAGTCCTGGCATATGTGTTCAAGTTCCAATCTTAGGTAAATGGCTTCATATACATTAAATCTCTCTTCCAGATAACGTGGTTGCTAAAGAAAAATAAAATTTTGGACATTAACAATGGATGACAATAGGATTGTAACCTGTGAGATGAGGTCAAACAGATAATGAAAAAATTAATGGTGTAAATGTATTTAAAAGAAAGAAAGCAATTAAACATTTAAATTACAAATTAAAATGATCAAAGAAATCAAAAATAAAGGCAGACAAAGCAATTAAAGGTTTTAAATGTGAATAACCATGGAAGAAATAAAAACTTTAAGATTTATACCCTCCATTCCATTTCTCACAAAGAATACTAAACCTATAGGTTCTATGGGTATGTTCTAGCAAACTCTTCTGTTACTGAGATTTTCTAGGGTACCTAAGAATATGAAAAACATCCCAACCGGTTTATGAGAATAGCATAATTATGTTGACAAACCTAACAAAGATGAACAAAACTAACCAAATATATGTGTAATCTTACTTATACTTTATCCAAAAGTCCTAAATATAAGAAAGATAGGTTATATAGTATATTCAAATTATAATAATACACATTAACCAGTAGATTTTATTCTATGATTAATAGATTTTTCTAATATTGAACATTGTTAATTCAATTCATTTAATCGTAAGTAATGATTAAAGACTTGTATTGGATAGATGTGGAAGATGAAAGAGACACGAAGAACCAAGAACCTTGAGATTTTTGGTTTGAGCAGCTGAGAAGTAGGTATTAACTCTTACATAAGTGGGGAAGACTTGGAAAGAGACAGATTTGGAAGGACAAAAATTCTGTTTTAGATAATTTTGTTTCAGATACTAATTGCTATCCAAGTAGAGCTGTCCCAAGATAGCTGGGTAACAGAGAGAAGTCGGGATTGGAGATAAATATTTAGTAGTCATTAGCATGTAGATGGAGAAGGCAATGGCAACCCACTCCAGTACTCTTGCCTGGAAAATCCCATGGACGGAGGAACCTGGTGGGCTGTCATCTATGGGGTCGCACAGAGTCAGACACGACTGAAGTGACTTAGCAGCAGCAGCAGCAGCATGTAGATGGTATTTAAAAATACAGTATTGGATGGATGGAAAACTGTAGAAAAAAGAAGAGTGTTCAGGATCCAAATTTTAGTAATCTAACAATAGAAGGACACTAGATACTAGCTAGATTTGTGAATACCATATTTTCATATAGTATATGTTGCTATACTAATTATTTTTGAAATCAAGCTAAATTAGGACCTTGATACAAAATTATTTAATATAAACCTTATTATATCACAAGGTTGGTTTCCTGCTGGCCTCTGAATACTTCAGTTTCAGTAGCAGTGTCATTTTTGTGATCTGTAAATTATCTGAATCTTTTTTGAGGGGCAGTCATTTTTAAAGTGTTCTGCAAACTGCCTCAGAGCCTGAGTAATGAGGGCACTGGGACTCTGACTCTAAGACTTTATTTGAAGAAAGGGTTTTATTCCAAGAGACAAATCTGTTTCATTTACTCTAAATCATATTTTATAAATATCATGTAGTAGTGGACAATGGTGAGTAGAGTGGGTCTCCAAGTCTGAGATAAGGATGGAATCATTAAGTGGGCTGAAAGCAGTAAAATTCAGCCTTACTGACATTTAAGCCTTACTTAAAATGACTGACTGCATGCTTAACCAAAAAAGAAAATAACATGAGTCAAATGCTGAAAATACATTTTGAAGATATGCCTAAAAGATACTTAGGAATTTAGTAATTTAAGGGAATCTTCCCATAATATATAAATCTATTTTCAAGCTTCTTATGTTTAACTTTTATAGATATTTGCAGGAATATATGTATGTAAGCAGGGGATACCTATGTCAGGAAACAATAGCCACTGGCATTTAAAATATGAAATAACAGAAAAAGACCCATTAAAATCAGAAATAAGCTCAAATACCTATTATTAATCCGTACTGTTCTATGATCTCAACCAATGCATCAAGACAAGAAAAAAAAGCTGAAGTTTTTAAAAAATTGGTATTATTTTGGGGTCACTAAGATCCTGAAAATCAAGAGACTCAACTGAAAAAGTACTGGAAGTCAGTCCTACAATATAACTAACAGTGCATAAGAGTTCAATAGGGGATTCCCAGGTGGCTGGGTACTAAAGAATCCACCTGCCAATGCAAGAGAGGCAGGTTTGATCCCTGAGTTGGGAAGATCTCCGGAGAAGGAAATGGCAACACACTTCACTATTCTTGCCTGGAAAATCCCATTAACAGAGGAGCCTCGTGGGCTACAGTCCATGGGGTCACAGAGTCAGACATGACTGAGCACAGGGTAACTAGGTTATTTAAGACTGAATAACTTTCCTTTATACCACCCACTACAAGGTATAATATATAGGCATATCAAGTATAAAATATAGTAAGGCAAAATCTCATTCATAATAATGATTGCTAACGTCTCTCAGGGGCTTATACATTATTGGTTAATATCCACAACCATGATATTATATGATATTGCCATGGTAATAGGTACTATCATCACAATTTCACACAAAAAACTGAGGCTTAGGAAAATGTAAGAAATTTGCCCAAGAATACACAAATGTCAGAACAGGAATTCAAATTCAGTCTTTCTGACTCTATTGAACGAGTTGCTTAGCACCATTATGTCATTCTTATCTATCAAATTAACAAAGACAGGTTGTGCAGGGAAAGAGTGATGGATACTGAGAGCAACACGCATGGATTTCTAAAAAGAATATAAATTGGTGCAAATTTTCCAGAGGGCAATTTGCATGATCACATCTAGGAATTTGTATAAAATACATTCATAAGTGTGTACAAAGATCTACATACATGGACATGTATCATTGTTCATTATAACAATAAAAAAATGGTCATACTCTAAAGACTTAAGAATATGAGCTTGATTAAATTACAGTCATGCTGAATGCCACTTGGCATTCAAAATAATCACAATATTCATTTACAAAAATAATCTTTAAAGGATATTTAATGATACAGGAAAACATGGTGTACTGAATGAACAGTAAGAAACAAAACTACATATGCATACACATTTTTTAAAGCATGTGTTTTTAGTTACTAGGAGAGTTAAAGAAAATTACCAAAACTTTAAGTTATCTCTAGGGGAGAATTATGGATCACTTTTTTTTTTTTTTAACTTTTTCTCTATTTAAAAAATGTGATAAAATAAATGGGTTAAAATGTTTAACTCATGTGAGAAGTTGCTATCTGACTCAGGGAGCTCAACCCAGTGCTCTGTGACAACCAAGAGGGGTGAGAGGGGGTGAGACAGGGGAGGGAGGTTCAAGAGGGAGAGGACACATGTATACCTGTGGTTGATTTCTGTTGATGTATGGCAAAAACCAGCACAATATTGTAAAGCAAATATCTTGCAATAAAAAAAAAAAAGAAAAAAATACTTAACTCAAAATTTAGTTTTAAAAGATAAAATGGTCAAAATAATAAAAATGCCCTTTAGAAAACATCTCTATTTGAAACCATTTTTTTCCTATGCATGACACTGCTAATTTTCACACACTTTATGACTTAAAAATTTTATGTTACTTAAGGCACTTTTCTATCTTAGCAAAAATAGAAATACCTACTTTATCAAAATAGATAATTTATTAAACATTTCCAGCATTTTAGATCTATACCAATCATTTAAAATGATAGCAAAATTCCAAAAAGTATCTAATACATAAAATCGCCAACTCAGTGGGAGCAATTCAAGGAAAATGATGACTTAAAGATAAAAAACATTTAAGTCAACAGTGAGGAGGCAGCCTTAATTACATGGGAAACCTGCTCCCTGTAAGTACACAAAACAATAAATTATAAAATAAAAGCCAAGATTTAAAACTGACCAAAGTTACAGAGTAAGGATAAAATCAAGCCCACACAAATTTGAATAGGAAATCAGTAGAGATGACTAAGAACAAAGAACAGAAACTAACTTTAGCTTCACCCTAAAAGACAGGAGGTAACAAATTTGAGAGTCCTTTGAAAAATCTAGGGCTTCCCCGATAGCTCAGTTGGTAAAGAATCTGCCTGCAATGCAGGCGATCCTGGTTCAATTCCTGGGTCAGGAAGATCCCCTAGAGAAAGGATAGGTGACCCACTACAGTATTCTTGCATTTCCCTTGTGGCTCAGTTGGTAAAGAATCTGCCCACAATGCGGGAGACCTGGGTTCGATCCCTAGGTTAAGAAGATCCCCTGGAGAAGGGAAAGGCTACCCACTCCAGTATTTTGGCCTAGAGAATTCCAGGATCCCAAAGAGTTGGGCATGACTGAGTGACTTTCACTTTGAAAAATCCAAAATGTAAACTGACATATTAAAAGCAGTAAATTTGATGTTACAAATATTTTTTAATCTGGTAATCTCAATTACTCAGAACACAAGAGTCAGTGAATAAGTAGACAGCAAAACAAAACAAAATCTCTGTCTAATCAATTCAGTGAATACTGCTAAATCATTTTATAATAACATTAAGTGCCTTCTAGGTTCTGGGCACTTTTACACTCATTAGCTTGAATTAGTAAAAACAACTTGCAAAGTCCTGAACAAGAAATCAAAGAGAAATTGAGTTCTATCTAGGGTCAGAGCCAGTACAGGACACAGCTGGGATTTAAACCCAGGTCTAGCTGATGCTGGCTTCCCCAGTGGCTCAGCGGTCAAGAATCTGCCTGCAATGCAGGAGCCGCAGGAAGACAGTGGGTTTGATCCCTGGGTAGGGAAGATCCCCTGGAAGAGGGCATGGCCACCCATTCCAGTATTCTTGCCTGGAGACTCCCATGGACAGAGGAGCCTGGCAGGCTACAGTCTATAGGGTTTCAGAGTCGAACTCGGCTGAAGCCAGTTAGCATGCACGCACTAGCTAACATCAGAGGGCCCAACTGCTCTCTTTCAAAGTAAAGTCTCTCAGTTCTCCAACCTAGGCAGTCTGAGAGTCCTACAGGCCTTTAATTGTTGCCTAAAATACTTTTATTTTAGCCATAATATTAGCTGTTGTCATTCAGCTTCACAGTCCATAGCAGTTATCTGCTTCAAATTAGAGGAAGTGACAACATCAACAAGGAAAGAAGACCAAAAATCACTGCTATAAATCAATAGAAATCATTGAATTCTGCTGTCCTCATCATCATTAATAATAATAATAATAATAATAATAATAATAATAAAGCTAAACAAGCATTGCTGTTTAGTTAGGATAAATCAGAAATCTTGATTACTTCTGTTCCATCACCTGGAAGATAGGCAAAACAACAGTATAAACTTTATACAATTGATGTAAAACTAAATTAGATAATATAAATAAAGCGCTTAATACTGTACCTGGCATAAATTAGTGCCCAATAAATATTGGCTATTATTATGTTTTACAGTAAGTGAACTTAAAGGCTATATGACTTGAAGGTAGAAAAATATAATTCATGGGTATAGATTTTTCTATTTAAAAGTTAAAACGTTTTGCTCTTGGAAGATCTTAAGACTAACTTTTAGAAATGCACTTTTATAATAACCTTCCCCAGCTAAGTGGGGTAGATAAGGCTCATTATATTTTTATAGGGCAAATGTATATGGACACTCAAGAAATGACATTATACATTTTAAGTTAATTTTAAAATGTTGGGTATACCAATTGTGTTATTTGCTCTGCACTGATTATTACGATCATCTCTTAACCATTTCCCGGTTTTTGTTCATCCTACCACATCTCAGCAGATCCATTTAAAGAGCATACTCTGTGGCCTTAAACATTCATGAAGCATCTATGAGGTGCCAAACACTGCAGAAGACTTGGGATAAAACAACAGCCCAGAGTCCTGGCCCTTGAGGAGCCTAAAGACTCCAAACAAGATAAAGAAGATCCTAGACACAGTATAAGGTACAGCTATAAACATTTTGTATGACTGTTCATCCTGACGACAAACCTAGGTTTTAGCTAGTATTTTTTTGTTGTTTTATAGATGGAGATCACAGGCACAGAAAGCAAAAAAGGAATAAAAATGAAACAGCTAACTATCACCAAATATGCAAGTGCTATAGACTGATTCACAGTATTTTGAAAACACAGGAGAGTAAATAAATCATTTTGCCTAAAGATGGGGGATTAGAAAATGCTTGTGTTTTCAATTTAAAACCAAAGTAAAAATTCTGTAACATATAAATACAGCAATAAAAAAAATAGGGGAGTGTTTATCAAAATATCTATAGAAGCTATTTATGGATAAGATTTCAGGTGGTTTTACTTTTCTCTGCTTTTTTCTTAATCAACCCGCTCTACTTTAATATCTTAAAATATAAGTAGAACAAAAACCAGCTTAAAATTGTGCTAATGCTCATCTAGCAAACTGTCAAAATTTTAAAGTTAATAGTGCATTCATACATGGAATAAAATCAGCTCTCTCTTTGCTGATGAGTGTACATATCAATCAGCTTTTCTGGAAAACTTTTTCATCATCAAAGACCTTAAAGTTTATTCTCTTTGATCACTACTTCTACAAATTCATCCTAAGAACACAGATGCAGAAAAAAATTTTACTATGATGTTCAACTCAAGTATGATATTAAAATATTGTGTGTGCTCAGTTACTTAGTAGTATCCGACTCTTTGCAGCCCTATGAATTGTAGCCTGCCAGGCTCCTCTGTCCATGGAATTTTCCAGGCAAGAATACTGGAGTGGGTTGCCATTTCCTACTCCAGGGAATTGTCCCGAACCAAGGATTGAACCTGAGTCTCTTGTGTCTCCTGGACTGGCATGTGAATTCTTTACCACTGTGCTACCTGGGACACCATTAAAATATTAGGGAGTAACAAATACTGAAATAGGAGAATGATTACATAAAATATGTTCTTAGGAAGAAAATGTTTGAAATATTTTTAAGCTCATGAGAAAATCCTTAGTGCATGTTAAATGGGGATGGAAAGATGGAGCAACAAGCTCTATAAACAGTGTTAATTCCAATTATACAAGAAAAAGATACACCTTTTTAGAACCAAACCTCTGAGATGCCATTATATAGTTTAAATCTCACAATAAGATATATTTATTAACATGTATTAAGTTAAAGAGACCTTAATATTTGGTTCTCAGCCAACTTGAACCAAATATTCCAACTGGTTGGAACACTTGCTCTGCCATTATTAACTGTGAGACCTCTAGTAAGTTATTTAAACACAAGTTAGTTTGGTTTCCTCATCAGAAAAGAAAAAAAAAGTACTGAAATACTTCTTCATAGGAGTCCAGTAGGTATTAGATGCATTAATGTATGTATAGCACTTAGAACAGTGCTTGGCACAGTGTCACCTACTATTATCAATCTTAACCTACAATGGTGTAAAGCAAGTGAGATCTAAGCTGAGGCCTGAGTAATGCGCTGTGAACCAGGCAAAAGGTGAGAGGGACTAGAGGAAGAATATTCCAGGCAAGCAGGAAGACCTTGGGATTTTTATTCCCTTATCCACCTTTAGAGATTAGTTAATTTATCTTAAAGGCAGAATGCTTTGAATGTTCAGACATCTGCTTATGGGTTTTACTTGATGCTAGTTAACTGGGCATAAGAATTATCATGCATCTTTACATTTTCAAACTATATTTATCAACATACAAACACACAATGACACACATTTTAAAGGACAAACTAAAAAACAGTATCACAGGAAGGCAGAACTGCCCAGTAGTTAAGGGATGACTTTCAAAGTCAGACTCAGGGGTTCAAACTCCCTTCTGCAATTTACTAGACAGATATGTGACGTTGGGCAAGTTATTTAAACTTTCAGTCTCAGTTTCCTCATCTGCAAAATGAAAATAATAAAAACAAAGGATAAGCATGACATTGGCATATCTGTGCACAATTGTTCAGTCACCCACTCATGTCCTACTTTTCAATAGCTATTATTATGTTAGCTATAAAAACCAAAGCAAAGTTGGAGAACTGATATCTCATCACAGACCTGAAAATTTTCTTTATACCATCAGATCCAAAATACAGTTGCTCAGTCGTGATATCCACTGAACACGTGGGGTCCAATTTGGCAGATATAATCCATGAAAACATAGCTTCAGAGAAGCCAGTAACATAAAATAGGATACTATTAGTCCAGTAATTAAAACAAAAATGTAGTAAAAGGAAATGACTAATAAAAACTTCCATCAGCATACAAACATTCCAAGTTTCTGTTTCCTATCTTTTAATATTTTCCATTATAATAAACTAATTTCATTAGACTTTCATTTTTAAAAGCAGGTTAAAAAAGTGGCTTCTTTTTTGTTGTTTTGTTTAAAAGTTCATTTTACTTTACATATAGTGTTTAAGTACTTGTGTAATGCTGGAGGTAGAAATGTAACTTACTTTGAAAGTAAAATACATTCTTAAACTAAATAAAATACTCAAACATTTGAAATTATAGATACACAGTCAGTTACTAGACCATTCTGATTTTTAGGGTACCTTCAAGTAGACAGATTAAGGTAATTTAAAATCAGAATGCCAAACTGGAAAACAGGTGGACAGAGAGGCAAGTCTGAAATAATCTTCCCGGGGTTGTCAACAATAAGACAATTTTACAAATACTTGGTGAAACTATCCTTATATTCAAACAACAGATAACACCAAAATTGAGAAACTGCTACTAAATGTGTGATTAAGTAAATGAAAGTCATACCCTCATACCCTAAATATACTGACTTTAAAAAATATATAACACATTATATTCCTTGTGATTTTAATAAAGTCCAAAACTTGTATGAGTCTTTTCACTGTTTTCCGTTTATAGTATGCATTAGAAAAACTAAATGAGGAAATAAGAGAACTGATGAACTTTCTCAAATTTCTAAACATACCGAGCCCCAAGTATCTCTGCAACTATTCTATGATTAAAAAAAACAATAATAATCCGAAATCAATAAGCCTCTCATGGGCATGGGGATATTCCAACACAATCTTGCAACCAATAGGAAAACTTTCCCTAAATCTGGATTAGTATTTCATCCTTTTATCTATCACAAACCAGAATTGTTAACGGTTACCCAAACGACAAGATACCCAGTTACAGTAATCAGTCCTTGGAAGCTTTAGGCTGTTTTTAAGGACCTCAAGGGGGTAAGGACAAGACAGTTAAGGGAGAAAAGCAGGATTCATTTCTCCAAGTTATATCTGTAACACCTCTTTGTAGGGAGTTTAACGTGGGAACCGGTCCAGCTGAATGAGCTCAGGGCGAAAATGAGAATTCGTCTGGAGATTGAGGGGTTAGGGGTACAGGCGGGATGGGAGGACAGAGGGGATTTCGCCACGGCCCGCCTGGGGGCGGCAGTTTAGCTGGACCGACGGATAATAAGAATCGAATGGCTGGGGCTGGATCTGAGCGGTCGGATGCCGCCTCACCCCACGGGCGCTCCGGGTCCGAGCTGCAGGAGACGGGCTGTGGGTCCGTGCCCATCCGGGGCGCCCGGGCCCGCTTCCATGACCGGCCGGGAGTGGACCAGAGCCCTAGGCCTCGGGGCCAGGGAGACCAGCCTCATCTCGCCTCCCATCCCCGGTGGGGCCGGCTCTACCCCCGGGGGGAGGATGCGCCGGGCTTTCCACTCGACCCCGCCCGAGCCCCGGGAACGGCCAGGGCGCAGGGACTCGACCTCCCGGCACCAGGGCCTCCCTGGGCCTGGAGCTGAGCCGGCACGGCCGCCCCGTGTCCCGGCCCCTCCGCCCAACGCTCGGGCGCGGCCTCCCGGCCCGCAGCCCTCCCGTCGCCCGGGTCCCCCAGGAGGGCCACGGTAGGCGCGGTCCGCCCCTCCACCCCCTTCCCGAGGGACAAACCTGGGGGCCACTACCCGGCAGGGCCGACCCGGCGAGGGAGAGGCGCGCGGCGGCGGCGGGGCCCGCAGCGACGGCAGCCACCTCGGCCCTGCCGGCTCGGCGCCTCGCCCGCCCGCGGCCCCTGCGCCCCTTCCCCCGGCCGGCCCCACGCGCACCCCACCCGCCACGCGCGCGCGCCCCGCTCTGTTGCTCAACCTACTTGCAGCCTCTCCTCATCGGCCATCACCACATGCCCGGGAAGCCGGGGCCGCCCCAGGACCAGCTGGCGGGCGGCCGCCTCTCCTTCAGCCTCAGGCCGCCGCTAGGGCGCCGGGCGAGCGGGAGGCTCCCCCATTGCCGCCCGCCCGCCCGCCGGCCACCCGCCGGGGCCCCGGCTCGGCCCACCGCCCGCGCCGCCGCTCCGCGAGGAGGGCGAGCCAGTCTTTCCAGCGGCCGGTTCTCCCCTCGCCCGCCCGTCCGCCCGCCCGCAGCCGCAGCCGCAGCCGCTGCGCCGCCGCTTCCTCCTCCCCTTTCCTCTTTTCCCTTCTTCGCTTCGTCGGGAGCCGAGCTTGGCAAACCAGCACCTGCTGCTGGAGATCACCGAGAACTGAAACAGGAAACCCCGAGCCCAGGGGAAAACCCGGGAGGCGTGGAGAGGGGTGAGGGGAGCTGCTGGAACCTGTCGGGCTCGACCGGGCCACTGCAGCCACCCGAGGTTCCCGCGCCGCCTCGCCTCGCGCCCAGCCCGGGGGTCCCGACCTCCCAGTCCCGCTCCCCCCTGCCCGGGCCGGGCAGGCGCCCCTCGGCTCGGTTACGCCTCCTCCACCCGGCAATAACACGGATCATTCCCTGGGCGGCCAAGGGAATCGCTGTCTTCCTTTTCCCGTGCTTGTTTGCTTATTATCAGTATTCCGTAATGAGGGGGAAAAAAACCCACACCCGGCAATAAGGGAATCTATTAATAAACAAATGAAGCTGTTAGGATTTCACCCAGGGGAAGGACTTCTTCCAGTAAGGAAACTGGCCCTGTTGGAAGTGGCAACATGTCAAAATGGAGGCGAAAGCCAGGTTGAATCCAGATCTCTTTCCAGAGGTTGGGAGGAGACAGCACCGAGGTGGGAGTTGCGAGTGTGAAAGCCCTGAGCGCATCAGGCCTTTCTACTTCTGCGGAATGTCCAACATCCAGCACAGCCTCGGCCAGCGTTTCAGCAATGTTCAAATCGTCTCACTCACCTGCCTGTGGAATTGTCTCCTGATGCCTCACTCCTAGCCTTGGGCAGGATGCATGTACTTTTAGATGGAGAGGGAATTGTCTCCCTGGATTGCGCCCCTCCCAGGGGTCACAGACCAGGCAGCTGCTTTAAGTGCCTTATCTCATTTAAGTGTCACCACAGCCACCTGAGCTAGGTGTTATAATCCCCTTTTTCCTACAGAAGACAGATTAGAAAAACTTCCCGAAATGACCTTCCTTGCATAGGAGGGATCCAGGTCCGTCTTCATCGAAAGCACATATTTGTTTCAGGGGACCTTGAACACACTTTTGATCACACTATTCACCTTTTAACAAAATTATTTCTTGCCTCTCTGAATTGTTTTCAGTAGGGGCATGCTTGCTTTAACCCTGGGTTCTGCTGAATCTGATTGGGCTGCTTAATGGTAGTGGTATCTGTGATGCTTACTGGGGTTCACAATTTCCAGTTTCTGTATTAAAAAAACCCCTGTTTTTATGGCACAGGTGAGCAGTACAGATGCCTCCACCTCTTTGGCCAGCATCTGTTACTCTTTAGCTATGGATGATACGGGGGTCCCAACTGAGAGTGTCCTGCTGGCTGGTGTTCATGGCACAATGACACTGCAAGATGAAAGGCGAGCATCTCAGAGTCTGCTTTCCGCTACAGTAGGCCAAGTCTTGGGGCCTAGTAACTGAAATAGTGGACCAGTAGGCCTCTTTGGGGGCATATGTGAATTCTGTGGTCTACATTTTTAGTACTGCCTTAGGAAGTTTGGCAACCTGCTCTCTGCAGCCAGGTCAGTTTGAATTGGCAGTGAGGGAGGGATGCTCGGGAAAGCATTCCGTGTTCTCTAAGCCAAACCCTCAGAAGTCTCTTGAACAGTATTAGGGAGTGGCAGGGACTTAGAAAGAGGCTGGCTTGCTGACAACAGTAAGTGATGGCATCTGTGACATGATTTTAGTGATGCCAGGAAGTTCCCCTACTCCACAATAATACCACCCACATAGTCTATCTTATCTCAATTGACTTAACTGAATTCTGCTCAATATTGATTTAGCATGATTGTGTACTATATTAGGTACTTTGGAGTGAGAGAGAGGAAGAAGTATTAAAATAGACAACATTTAGTGAATGTTTACTATGTTCCAGACACTATTCTGAGCACTTTGCATATATTCTTTCACATAGCACCCACAAAGCCCCTAATGAGGGAAGAACTATCACTGTTTCCATTTCACAAACGAGAAAACTGAGACCAAGGTTAAGGTCAGTAAATAACAGTACAAAGATTAAAACACAGGCAGTTTACAGTTCAGGACTCATTATGTGAATGATACAGTACCTTACTATGTAGTTGGGAGATAAAAACATGAAAGTTAGAAGACAAAAGTATTTTTAAGTTTTAAATATGTGTCATGGGTAATAAAGGCAATGAAAGTTCAGAAGACAGAGGAATCACTTTAGACTGGAATGGATGAAAAGATAGGGTTTCAAAAGGGGGAGATTTAAACTGGATAATGAAGATGGATAGTACTTTGATAAGCAGAGAGGATAAGGAAGGGCATATGAGTGAAACAGCATAAGCAAAAATAGAATGCCAGGGAAATCTGAAAAATAGGGATTAAAAAAAGCTGGAAAGGAAAAGCAGGACCAAATTACACAGAGATTTACAAATGAGAGAGGGAGAGAGAGAGAGATGGGGAGAGAGACAGAGAGAGAGTTTGAGCTCATGTTGCCTTTATACACAGAGGAATCTGTGAAGGGTTTTGAAGACAAGGTAACATGGAGAACATTTCTAATTTAGTAAAATCAATATTGTATTGGTTACTGGATGGTTTGGAAAGGGGAAGGATTGACACAGGGAAACCAGTTTGAAGGTCAGAATGGGAGAACAGACGGGAATGAAGAAATCGTGAGGAACCAGTTAGTGAGACATTGGGACTGACAAAAATCACTGAGACTTTGTAAATGATTAGATACACTTAATGGAGACTAACCTAAGAAAAAGGAGAAGTCCAAAATGACCTAGGAGTATGAATATGAAACCTGTAATATCTCTGACTGGAAAAAAGGGCAGTCTGGGGAGAGAGGAACTACTGTTTTGAGCAAATGTTTAGAGGAGTTTGGTTTTAGGCATGCGTTTGTGGTAATAGTGGGGATATACTTAGGGAAATGTTTCATAGCTTTATCTAGAAAAGGCAAAAAGTTGGGTTAGTGAGGCTTCTATTTGCTACTGAGAGAATAAGTATGAACATTTTATATGGTCACAATTATAACAATAACCAACCACGGTGTTCATCTTAAGTAACCCAGAGTTCAAAGAATATTTCAATCCTTCTGTGGCTCTGAGATAAATAAACTTTAGGGAATTGCTCTTTTCTTTACTCCAAGTTCTATTTACTTGAAAGGAAAAAAAAGATATATAGGAAAGAAATTTCATGGCTTCAGAGATTGCCAGATTGATGAAAGAAAACTTAAGAGATAATTAAACCTGACCACAATTTTCAGTTTGCAAATGGTAAAACTGAGGATCAAATTTTGAATGTCTGATATTAAAACTTCAAAAATAGGCATTAGGCAAATATGGCACATTTGCTAATTATCAATGTTTGATAGCGCATTTGTATTTTATAAAAGCAGCCTGGACCTTGAATTGTGAGTTTGAATTGTTGAGAGGCTATGGATCCATAATAGGTGAAGACTTGGGACAGCCTCATTAATTAAAAGCAAATACTTTGGAAAGAACAGGTTGGAGGCAGAAGGTGGGAGGAAGAATGGTTGCAACAGCAGAGCTTCTTTAAAATGTAGCTCCCAGGTAGACTATCTCACACGGAGATTCATATTTGAACCTAAAAAGACCGAGTTTCAGGAACCCATCACCCCTTACTTGGCTGCCTCATCATCCAGATGCCCAGTCACCTTGTCTAAGACCTCTAGGAGCTTCAGAAGTGATGGCCCATAGGTCACCTTCAGGTTCAGAACTGGTACACACCCCTGAAAACTACTTCCAGTTCTATCTGGAGCTTTACTAGCAGTGCCCTTAGGAATATTCTCATCCCCTGCTACACGTGGGGATGAGAATTATTTTCTTTGTTCTCACATCTCCTGCTTTATCAGTTATGCCAAAATACTTACCTTAGTTGAGATGATGTCCCTAGACCGTTGGATGCATCTTCTTCTCCAGCGTTTTGTCCAGCACTTGATTTCCTCTGATTGAAGAGCTTCATATATCCAGATGACTACTGTGAATTTTCATTCACAGTTTCTTTTATGTCTTTCAGAGAAGTTCTGGTTAATTCCAACAACCCATGATATGTAACGCTTCCTTAGTATTATTACTGTTAACAGCCACTTCCTAAGCACATAATCTGTGTAAAATGGACACAGAAGGATAAAACAGTTCTTTTCTTTGTACTACAGAGACTGGTTAGAGTTGCTTTTTAATACTGAGTTCTTAGGGAAAGGAAACTAGAGGGTATGAGATATGGGCTGTTGACCAATCCCACGACTTCTTTCTTTTGATGAGTTACCACAGGATTCAATATCAGCAACATGACTCTTGTTTTCAGCATGTGGGAAGTCAGACAGCAAGATTTTCAATATGCTGTGTCATACAGTTGTGTGATTATTCTACCTGAGCTGGACAGTGTAGTTGCACTCATTTCACCATATTTGACCAACATAGGAATTTTGAAAAAACAAACACTTAAGAAATACTCCTAAGGTGACATTTTGCCATCTTGACAAGGACCACACCTGTCATTGCAGTTCATCCTGCCCAAAAGTTTTTTTTTTTTCCAAAAGTTTTAAAATTGCTATTTCAACATGGATTTTCAAATGTACCAAAAACATCCTCATCACCTCTGCAAGCATCTGTTGTTTTAGAAGGAAGCAGGCATGTAGAATTACAAATGTACAAAAGTGAAAGAGTTGGAAACAGAATTATGGAATTTCCAGGTTAGAGGAAATTTAAAAGGCTAAATCACAAGACTACTGATTACAGCATTACTTGCAAAGTCAAAAAAATTAGGATCAACTTAAATGTACATTAATAGGAAACTATTCAAATAAGTTGTAATGTTGCCATGTATTAGGGTGCCATTCACCTATGAAAGAGTGAAGTGGCCCTATGTGTATGGAATAAACTTCAAGACCCTTTGTTTATTGGAACCGTAAGGTAAAATCCAGTGTATATAGAATGCTATCATTTGTGTGAAAGAGAAAGAATATCTCTGTGTTTGCTTATATATGCATATAACATCTCTGGGAGGAAACATAAGAAACTAGTAGGTATTATCTTGGACAAGGAAACTGGATGATTTGGAAGAAAGGGAGGAAGAGAGACTAACTTTTTACTTTATACCCAATAATGGCTTTTGAATTTTGAATTGGGTACTTGAATTAACTACCCGAAAAAAAATTTTAAGTTTGAATTTATTGGTGATATGTACTACCCCGGGGAAAATCCCCTGGAGGAGGGCATGGCAACCCACTTCAGTATTCTTTCCTGGAGAATCTCATGGACAGAGGAGCCTGGTAGGCTACAGCCCATAGCGTCTCACAGAGTTGGACATGACTGAAGCAACTTAGCACACACATTACTATTCACGTCATTCTATTTGATTCTATAAATAAACAGATATTATTTTTTTCAAATAGTTGAAAAGGAAGAGGAAAAAGAGGAAGTTGAGGGAGTCCTGTGAGTTGCACGTGTGGAGTCTGGGGCTTCCCAGGCGAGGGAAAGATTCTTATGATCATGTGGAAGGGGAGATCCCATAATTGCTAAAAGATTCCCAGACAATGTTAATAACACTGATCTTTTTTTAAAAAACAATGTAGTTGTCAAAAGCTCCAAACTCAGATTCTGTTAAGATTTCTGATAGAAATTGAATAACTAAGGGAAGTTCTCATCAACAGATGCAGGAAAAATTCCTATAATAAGCAGTAGGTATTGTAAATCAACAGTAGGCCTGGGCAGATGAAGCACATTTTGGGTTTTTGGTTTTTTTTTTTTCCCATGACACTCATCATCATTGTGTTTGCTTATTCATTTTACTATGTATCTCCACATCAGAATGTAAGCTCCACAAAAGCAGGAACTCTGTCTGTTCTGTTAGCTGCAGTGTCTTCAGTTTTCCTGTGCCTGGTGTGTAGAAGGCACTTGGCTTGGTTCTAGACTGGTGGAACTGGGGACCATACACTCAGTGACTCTCTAGCTAGTGACTACTTATTTAGGCCTTAATCTCTTAGAAAGCAGTAAAGACATAGCCAGGGGAACCAAATTTTAGGGCTTCAGTATTTGAAAGAGTGGGGCTTCCCTGGTGACTCAGCAGTAAAGAATTTGCCTGCCAATGCAGGGAGACGTGGGTTCAATCCCTGGGTAAGAAAGATCCCTACCCACTAGGGAGTAGGGAGTGACAACAGTCTCCAGTATCCTTGCCTGGAGGATACCATGATAGAAGAGCCTGTCAGGCTGCAGTCCATGGTGTTGCAAAAGAGCTGGATACAATTTAGAGATTAACAACAACAACATCTGAAAGAGTGGGCAAAGCAGAATTCAAATCTCAGAGCAACTGGGAAATTATAAAAATACTTAAGCACGGAAGAACAAGGCATGGAACCAACTACTGAAGTAGTGGAACAAGGCAGGGGCTTGGCTTGAAAAAAGGAGAGAGAAAAGCAACATAACCAACCAGCAAACAAATGAAAATGAAGAAATTTCCCTAAACAAACAAATAGCACAACAATAAAAGAGAAGAGATGGCTACATAATTAAGGGCTGCAGATTACAGAAAGAACAGGACGATGAACAGAATAGTTTGCTGCCGAGTCACTGTACCACTGGAGAGCTGGGTGGCTGAAGTGGGAGTTACCTTGATTTAGAGTCTACATTGGCTTCAGAGTCTAGGATGGGGTTCAGTTCAGTTCAGTTCAGTCGCTCAGTCGTGTCTGCCTCTTTGCGACCCCATGAATCACAGCACGCCAGGCCTCCCTGTCCATCACCAACTTCCGGAGCCTACTCAAACTCATGTCCATTGAGTCGGTGATGCCATCCAGCCATCTCGTCCTCTGTTGTCCCCTTCTCTTCCTGCCCCCAATCCCTCCCAGCATCAGGGTCTTTTCCAACTAGACAACTCTTTGCAGCCAAAGTATTGGAGTTTCAGCTTTAGCATCAGTCCTTCCAATGAACACCCAGGACTGATCTCCTTTAGAATGGACTGGTTGGATCTCCTTGCAGTCCAAGGGACTCTCAAGAGTCTTCTCTAACACCACAGTTCAAAAGCATCAATTCTTCAGTGCTCAGCTTTCTTCACAGTCCAACTCTCACATCCATACATGACTACTGGAAAAACCATAGCCTTGACTAAACGGACCTTTGTTGGCAAAGTAATGTCTCTGCTGTTTAATATGCTATCTAGGTTGGTGAGTGAGCCTAGATGCTGGGGTCTGAGGGATACAGAGACAGTTACCCTAGGTGCCAACAAAGGTCTGCATAGTCAAAGGTATGTTTTTTCCAGTAGTCATGTACAGATGTGAGAGTTGGACCATAAAGAAGGCTGAGTGCTGAAAAATTGATGCTTTTGAACTGTGATGTTGGAGAAAACTCTTAAGAGTCCCTTGGACAGCAAGGAGATCAAACCAGTCAATCTTAAAGGAAATCAACCCTAAATATTCATTGGAAGGACTGATGTTGAAGCTGAAACTCCAGTGCTTTGGCCATCTGATGTGAAAAGCTGACTCACTGGAAAACAGCTGATGCTGGGAAACATTGAGGGCAGCAGGAGAAGGGGGATGCCAGAGGATAAGATGGTTGGATGGCATTATCAACTCAGTGGACATGAGTTTGAGCAAACTCCAGGAAAGAATGAAGGCTAGGGAAGCCTGGCATGGTCCACGGTGTCACAAAGAGTCAGACACAACTGAATAACTGAACAACTACAACAACAAGGAGGTTCCAGGTACGCCTGACAAACCTTAGAGTAGAAATCAATGAGACATTTACAGTGTTCACTTTTTTTGTTTGAATGGAGACATTCCAGGGGATAAATACCCCCTGGAGCCAGAGCATCCAGGAGCCAGAAATGAGGAGTCCAGTCAGGTGGCTCGAGTCTTCTCATAAGCAAGTGCCATGGGCAGAGGCAAGAGATTCTCTAGGCTGAAGAGTTAAATAGATTGGAGCTTATTGTTCAGTTGATAAGTCGTGTCTGACTCTTTGTGACTCCATGGACTGCAGCATACCAGGCATCCCTGTCCTTCACCATCTCCCAGAGTTTGCTCAAACTCACGTCCATTGAGTCGATGATGCCATCCAACCATCTCATCCTCTGTCCTCTTCACCCTTCTCCTCCTGCCCTCAATCTATCCCAGCATCAGAGTCTTTTCTAATGAGTCAACTCTTCACATCTGGTGGCCAAATTACTGGAGCTTCAGCTTCAGCATCAGTCCTTCCAATGAATATTCAGGGTTGATTTTCTTTAGGATGGACTGGTTTGATCTCCTTCTCTCCAAGGGGCTCCTCAAGAGTCTTCTCGAGCACCACAGTTCAAAAGCAACAATTTTTTGGTGCTCAACCTTCTTCGTGGCCCACCTCTCACATCTGTACACGACAGGAGAAATATCAACAACCTCAGATATGCAGATGATACTACCCTTAAAGCAAAAAGCAAAGAGGAACTAAAGATTGGAGCTATCTGATGGCTTTTAATGGTTTTGGATACAATACAGCCATTATCTGTTTCTGTGTCTCATTACCATTCCTTTGGTTCAAACACTTACCTAATTTGAAACAAAGTCAGTATTCCCCCCCAAAATGTATTTCTAGCTCTTCAGTTATCACATGACTTCCTCTGTTTTTTTTCAGTTTTGTACAGAGATCCCTGGTTTACTGAGAAGGTTAAGGCCTTCTGGGTCATTTTTACAAGCATCTATTTTAAAAAAGTGAGCATTTTCTGTCTTTGGCAGTTCTTACTTTTTAATTGCTATCTTGCTTAGAGAAATTCAGGAAATTGTCACTTTATTTTTTTAATTTGTACTTATATATTTTTTCTCTCAGTAAATATTTTAATGAGAATTGAGGTCTGTAATATACATAGCAGTAACCTCCCTGGCCTAAGACTTTTGCTCTAGCCCAAGTCTGGGGCTAACAAACTACATTTAACTCACATTTGAAGAGAAGGCCATTTTGAGTGTCATTCATCCATATCCATTTTCACAGAAGATACCAATCTGGGGCCAGAGTCTCAATGTTAATACTTCCTTTCAGGGAAAAGTTCACATGGCAACACAAACACAGGAGCAATTTTGAAATATCTTATTGCTCTTTGATCAGGAGGACCTTGGGATACCAATGGTTCTATAAACACAACTTTATCAAAATATGGTAGAACACAGAGAAAGAGAAAAGAAGAGTAGAAAGGCTGGCAGGGCTTGGCTCATATATAATTCAATCCTTAGATCTGAAGCCTCTTGAGCTGCTTGTAACTGTAAGAGGCAGCTAAATGCTTGACAAGCTTTGGCAAGGACAACTTCTTTACTAGAAGACCCTATCCTGATGAAATGGATTACTGCTACTTTCTCTGTTTACTTTGCTAAAATGTATGCTTGCAAGAATGTTTTAGAGTGTTGGTAGGACTGGATCTAAACAATTGTTTTTATTGTCTTGGTGGTCAGTTCTTTATGTACAGAAGAAGGAGCTGGCATTTTTCGTGACTTTTTTCTTTTTTTTTAAAATATATGTAGCTGACCAGTAGTGAAATTGAGACTCAAATACTTCAGCTATATGGATCTTGAACAAGGGTGAATGGAGGTGGATTTCACTGGTTTTAATATCTAGTACCTTATAGTATCATTTTAAATTATAAAGAAAGTACATTTTTACGGTAGAAAGTTTTTGTTGTTTTGTTGTTAGCTAGTCACTAAGTTGTGTCCAACTCTTTTGCAACTCCAGGGACTGTAGCCCTCCAGGCTCCTCTGTCCATGGGATAATGCAGGCAAGAATACTGGAGTGAGTTGCCATTTCCTCCTCCAGGGGATCTTCCTGACCAGGGATTGAACACACATCTCCTGCATTGGCAGGTGGATTCTTTACCACTGAGCCACCAAAAGTGTTTAAAGACATATAAAAGCATAAGGTTTCAAAGATACAAATCATCTTTCATCCCACCACCCAGATATAACCAACCACCATTTATAACTTTTTCTTCTGTTACGTATCTGTATTCCACTGCCTCTCCTGATTTATTTTTTGAGTTGAAGTTGGAATCATAAAAGACATAATCCATAACTTTAAAAAAAAACAAGTATTTTCTCAGAAAGGTAAAACATACAATTGAAAAAAATGTAGAGAAAACACTAATTTAAACATGATTAAGTGCCAAACTTGCCCATGTTAGGGGCTCATTCAGTCAGCTGTGATCACCAGGATGCAGATCTCAAATAATTCTGTCTGCCTAGCATTCATTCATTCAACAAATGCTTATTGGGCATTTACTGTATGCTGAGCACTGTGTGGTTGCACCCTACTTCCTAAAGCAGACTTAGAGAACCCCTAAGATGAAGGCAGTTGCTGACTCCTTCACTCTCCTCTGTTCACTGCCAACCCCTTGTCTTCTTCCGCCCACCCCTGTTCCCACTTGCTCCATAGGATAACACAGCCCTGACATTCTGAAAACACTCAGTATATGTTAGCTCTCATTACAGGCACAGTCTCTGCCCTTGAGAGTTGTATGGTCAAACGAGGGAGCTAAATGTCTAGTAAATATGTTAATAAGTTGGAGAACACAATTTGAACAATAGATAAATCTTCACTATAGTAGGGTCTAAAACTATGGTTTAAACAGCTTCTCTCATTCTTGTCTCTTTCTGTAAAGTTGCTGTTGTTTAGTCACAAAGTTGTATCTGACTCTTTTGCAACCTTGCCTGTAGCCCACCAGGCTCTTCTGTCCATGGGATTTCCCAGGCAAGAATACTGGAGTGAGTTGCTGTTTCCTCCTCCAGGGGATCTTCCCAACCCATGGATCAAACCCACATCTCCTCCATCTCCTGGGTTGGCAAATAGATTCTTTACCACTGAGCCCCCAGGGAAGCCCTAGTACTTTCTGTAAAGTACTTGCCACTTAATACAGTGACACTCTCTGAAAAAGAAAATATTAAAAAGAGGAGCATGTCTTTTATGCAAAAAATTATTGATAAAATTCAGTTTTGGACACATTGACTTTGTCTTCTGGGAGGGCTTCTGGAATGTTCAGTTAGAGATGACAAGCGGGCTGAACAAATGCCTGCATAATTCACCCTGTGGCTTTAGCATCATCCTGGATTCTCCCCTTCCCTCACTTCCACATCGAATCTGGAAGCCAGCCCTTGTTGGTTCCACTTTCAAAATATATCTGTTAATCTGCCCTCTTTTCTCCTCTCCCATCACCCTGATCCAAACCACCACCATCTCTCTGTGTCTTGCTTTCTTCATCTGTAAAATGTAAATACTGATAGTGCTTACCTTATGGGATGGTTATGAGTCTCAAATAAGATAATTTCTGTAAAGCACTCGGAATGCTGAAGGACAAACCGAAAAGTGGAGAGGATCAAAGCTGTTTGAGGCCACAGAACCTAGAAGAAAAGTAATTATCAGAGGTTCAAAGATTGGGAGCTTCCAACATGTGATGTTCCATTAGGGCATGTTTACATGAGAGTGGTGGAAAGAAAATTGAACAAGATTGTTCCATTTCATGTGCTAATTAGAATAATGTGTACAACAATTACCTATAATAAGGTTGAGTCAATTAGGTCTGTTGAGTCAAAACTTTTTGTATCAGGCCACTTCATAGACGGCTGGCCAGTCTGTGAATTTGCTTCCTTTTGGTCAGCTGCCCAGCCGTGTTCAATTGGTGGAGCCGAGAGAGGGTGTGACCAAACCACCGTGGTAGGGGCTGCCTGTCAGCAGGGACTCAAGAGGGAATAGTTTCCCTTAGAAGTGGCTCTGGATTCTGGGTGTGGCAGGTACCATGAATGACACTTACAGCTGAGAGTGCAGTTATACAGAGGAAAAGTAGGTGGTTTGAAGCCTGGTTTTTGAGTCTCAGCGATTCAATTCCACTTTGAACCAGCTCTGTCTGGTCCATTGTGCCTGTAATTAGAGCTAACATATACTGAATGTTTTCAACTAACTTCGAGCAAGTTAGTAAGTTTCTCTAATGCCCAACTGCTCTTTCGTCAAGTGGGTATGCTCATAATTTCATAGATGCTTGCTTTGGAAAGCTCTATGTGAACTTCACCAGCAGGTCCCAAATAACCTTTTTGCTTAGGAAGAGGGATAGTTTTAATTAGTTAGTTACTGAAAATTTTGTTAAGATACTACATAAAGTAGCACTACTCTTTGGGAATAGACCAAAGATACCATTCCCACAAAAGATTTTCTCATCTTTCAAAGGTATAGGGAAAAGACATTCCTAAATGCTAATGAGAGCTAATACAGTAACACCAGCAAGCACAACTGACTTTTGTCTCCTAAGAAGTAGGATGAAATGGGGTAGAAGAGCTAATTAAGGTTCCTCTTCAAAGAAGCAGAATATTGTACTAAAGGAGCTCTGACAAAATAGTGTAAAGAGAATGAATAAAATGAAGGAAAGTCCCATGGAATAAAAGGTTGACCTAGGATTTCAAAGCTGTTCTCAGTGACTGTGAATGGGAATTACTTCCAGTCAGGCACACTGAGGGGGTCATTTGAGGTGGAGAAAGAGCAGTTTGGAAGCCATAATGGGGTGTGAAAACTATAGGACAGGAAAGATAGAACACTTCAATGCTAATTCACATCACATGTTAGTGCACAGCCATTGCCACCTGAAAAGCACACACTGGAATTCAAAGTGAGAACTCCCGACCAAGAGCAAATGTTTGTGCAATGACTGCCAGCTGCCTTGTGGTGCTTAGGTTTCGATGTTTCCTTCTCTTTTAACCTAGAAGAAAACTGCCACCTACCTCAAGCTACCATGTATAGCTGGAGTAATGAGTTCAATATTTAAAAATAAATAAAATAATCAGGATTCTGGTCTTACACAATAAAATTTATTTTTAAATGTTTGGTATTCGATATCGTAATTCAAGAATTGGACCCTAGAGAAGGCTGAGTGCCAAGGAGTTGATGCTTTTGAACTGTGGTGCTGGAGAAGACTCTTGAGAGTCCCTCGGACTGCAAGGAGATCAAACCAGTCAATCTAAAGGGAAATCAACCCTGAATATTCACTGAAAGAACTGATGCTGAAGCTGAGGCTCCAATTTGTGGCCGCATGATGCAAAGAACTGACTCACTGGAAAAGACCCTGATGCTGGGAAAGATTGAAGGCAGGAGGAGAAGGGGACAACAGAGGGTGAGGTGATTGGATGGCATCACTGACTCAATGGACATGGACTTGAGCGAACTCCAGGAGATACTGAAGGACAGGGAAACTGGCATACTACAGTCCTTGAAGTTGCAAAGAGTTGGGCATGACTAATTGGCTAAACAGCAACAATTTGATATCATCTCTAGAAGGGCTTGAAAACCAAGCTTGTAGGTGATAGAACCAGGCATCACGTCCACCATCACATTGCAGAAGTTTCCCAGTAAGACATCACTGTCTCTGTTCACAGGTTCAGACACTTCCCCTAATGTGGGCACTGCAGGTGGTCCAGAGTCACGATTCTCTGGAAAATGAATGCAGCTTCTGTCCCTGCTATTATTACTCTTCTAATTATTGTTCGTCTTGTCAGAATGCACTCTGAGCTTCCTCCTTCCTTGGTCCAGATTCAAAATTGGAGGTGGCTGCATCCAGTCAGAGGAGTCTAGATCATGTGCCAGCAGCCTAGTTGTAAGGGAGGCTGGGCAAGTATCTGGAGCTTCTGTAGTGGGAGGTAGGTTCTGTCCCGTAAGGTTTCTCATGAATAACAAAGAGGTTTAAATGCTGGGGAGCCAAAAACATTAAAAGTGTATGTAAGGTTTGTCTTCTAAGAATTCTTGATTTTGGTTACAACCTCTTGATTTAGATAGTACAAGATATTTTAGCATACCATGCTCAGACTTCTAGACATTTCCTTTTAGCCTCTAGTTCTTGTTGGCAATTCCTGAAAAATGCCAAAGAAAGTGAAGGCAAGACTAATTCATTAAACCCTTTTACCAAAGTAATTTTTTCCACTGTGAAATATTATCTAAACTTTTGCTTAGTTCAAAATTTTGAACATTTACTAGCATTAAAAATTAGGATGTGTTATGTTTACACAAAAATAGTTATGAATATATTGAATAATCACCCATAAAAATAATGAATAGGTTAAAAGAAAAGTTATGGATTAATAAGACACTTTCTTACTTAAGCTATTCCATGATTTGGTAGCATTATATGTTGGAAATCATCATCATCATTAGGGAAGGAGTATCACACTTTATATATTATGAAATATATAAATATTTTATATATTTTAAGATTTATTTTAGATTTCTGTCCAGACCTCTGACAGTGTATACATACAGAAAGGAGATTCAGTTTCCTTTTGTCACCAGTGGAATATTTTCTGAATTGTCACCAGACTGTAAATAACAAGCTTTCTCATCAAAGCTATTTAACATTCATTTCACAATTGATTAGCAATGCCAGTCATGAGGCAGATGCATACCACATGTAAATATTTCTAATATCTATGGTCCCTGTACATCTTTCCCCAACTCCTAGTTTAGAAGTTATGAAATTTATAAGCAAGATGGGAATTAGACCATCCTCAGAAGCCTGAGAGATTTTGTCCATATGTTTTTGGCTGTTCCATAGAGAGATCACATTTTCCCAAGTGATGCTGAAGGGATGAGTGGCTTGTCGTTGGTGCTTACTCAGTTCTTTGTCTTTCCTGTGAGTCATTGTTGTTTTCTAGCTAGAAGCTGTGGCCAGCCTCCCTTTCAGTGTGCCGTTTTCATTCATTTGGAAACTAAAGAGCTGTGCTTTGCATCACGTCCTCACTGTCAGCAAAGCCAGCTCTGCTGGATTAAAATGCAGTGATGCATTAGCAGTTAGTGCAAAGGGCTTCAGGCTGCCTATCTGAGCCAAGCAGCCATGCTGAGCACACGGAAGGCCCTGTCTAGAAGGGGTCAGGGCTGGATGCCTAGGGTTAGTAGCATGTCAAGGCTGGTCATGGCAAGAAAACTGCTTTTATTTTGTGACTGGCAAGTACAAAATATAGCATGTAGGGGAAATGTGGGCTAGTAGAACTCACTGTAAAGTGGTCACATGATATTTATCACTAAGCATCTGATACGGGATGGACACCTTGTAAGAGGTAAAGTAGTTTATACATATAAAGTACTTAGAACAAAGTGTAGTTAAACTTTTGACTACACTTTAATAGCTTATAAGTGTTATTTCATTTAATCTTTATGATAATTCTATTCAAATGAGAAAACTAGATTCAGAGATGTTAAGTAACTTTTCCAAAGTCACATAGGTAATTAATGATTTGGAGACAGAATTAAAATCCAGTCTGCCTGACATCCAGAACTCTTAACCTATACCAGTTAACTCAAATTCAACATCTAGAGTTATATTCTGTTGGTAATAGGAGGGGGAAAGTGCTATATGTCACATGGAAAGGAAAATGTGAATTAAAGATAACTGCCCCACTGGGCTGCTCAGACAAAGGAACGGACTCTTGCTAAACAGATTGGAAGTTCCAGAATGAGGTCCCTCAGAGCCACAGCTAGAAGCTGCTTTAATCTCTGGGGAAGGATTCTGTTGACTTTTTTGTTCTTCAGTGTATTTACACTTCCTCCAAATTACTTGACTGTATAAATAAACCCACAGGTGTAGGGAAACTGTGCATGATAACTGAGTCAGGAAACAAAGAATTAAAAAGTCAAGCTATGCTAACCCTTGGGGTAATGGTGATAATCATAATATCCCAGAGAATGTTTTATTTAATGAAAGAACTTAGAGACTGTCTCAGAATGTTTTGTATGTAGAGCAAAGTTTACAGGCAAAAAGAATTAAAAATCTTTCTGACTATAGTAAAATAATTTTTGCATGTATAATTTTAACAGGTGTTTTGAAAAAATCATGAATCCTTCCAAGAAGAGACATGTGGTTGTTTAAAACAGAAAGACATTGCTGTGATTTCTAGGAGGCATGGAGACTCCAGACGCTACTGGCCCAGGCATCTGATGTTTTTCACAACACATTTGCATATATCATCATCTAAAGATTGAATATTCAATGCACATGAGTTTGAGCAAGCTCTGAGAGATGGTGAAGGACACGGAAGCCTGGTGTGCTGCAGTCCATGGGGTCGCAAAGAGTTGGACATAACTTAGTGACTGAACAACAGTAACAACAAGGAGTAATGTTGCAAGAAAGCTAGGGATGCCCAAGACCCTAGAGTATTGCTCTCCAAAGTACCCTAGAACCTGTCATTAATAGTTAGAGGAGGGTGCCTCTGGACCAGGAGTGCCCCTAGGCAGCTGGTTGTTCAACTGTTAACTTAGTGGATAAACTTCGCAAAGACCCTGTGCTCTGAATTTCAGCCAGGTTTCATTTCTCTAACTCCAAAATTTGCGTAATTGCTTCTTAAATTTTTCTGCGACATTTTGTATTACTCCACTGTGATTCCCACAGGACTTGATCACGTAAACTGCTTTACTTGTCTGTCTCTTTCCTAGAGTCTTGGGACTGCTTTATATTTACTAAGAAAGTTTCGCAGCCCAGCACATTGCTTGGCACATGGTAGACACTAGATAGACGACTTTGTTGAGTAACTGATGTTAAGCCATAAAAGAGTAGGAAATTTTAAAGAGGGCATGGGAGAAGGATGCTCTATTTGCAGTTAGTACAGTAGAAGTTAATTAAAAGCCCTTCCTTTGAATTACATTAAATTGCAAAGAATTTTATATATATTTAAAAACCCACTTGGGCTTCCCTGGTGGCTCAGTGGTAAAGAATTCACCTGCCAGTGCAGGAGATGAAGGTTTGATCTTTGGATTGGGAAGATCCCCTGGAGAAGGAAATGGCAACCCACTCCAGTATTCTTGCCTGGGAAGTCCCATGAACAGAGGAACCTGGCGGGCTATATAGTCCATGAGATCACAAAAGAGTCGGACAAGACTTAGCAACTAAACAATGACAAAAACCCCACTTATTGTGCATTTACTTTATTCCAGGTCCTGTGATGAATGAGACAAGATTCCTGCTCTTAAGAAGCTGCCAGTCTCATTGGGTAGAATGAAACTGAAATAAATAATTACATCCCAGTATGATATGATCAATGGTTACTATATGTCAGAACCTAAGTACTTTTAATTCTTTATATTCTTTAATTCTAACAACCGTATAAGATAGATACTATTATTGTCCCCCTTTGCAGATCAGGAAACGGAAGCTCTTTAGGTTAAATAAATCATCCAAGATCACATAGTTGCTAGGTGGTAGAGCCAGGAGAGAAACTCAGATTGATTTGAATTCAGAGACTAAGCTAGAAACCAATGCCCTGTAACTCTCCAGCACAGAAGAGGGAGTGATTACTTTGGGAAAGGAGAAGAGAAAGGGAAGAGGGAGGCCAGCAGGCATCAGTGAGGAGGTGCTTCTTAAGCGATGATCTGAATGACAGGGAGCAGTACATCAGATGCACAAGTTGGCAAAAGGAGTGACAGCGAACATTTGCGACAATTTGAGAACTGAAAGACGTCATGTGTTCATGGGAACTGTGGTAGTTTGGTGCAAGGAACAGAGTAGGCAAAAGAATTAGACAAGGGTCATGTCATGGGAATTAGAATATCCTCATGTCAGTAGCCTTTGGTAGAATCTGCACCTATATTAAACTACATCTCACTAGAGGGCTGTTTTGAGCTTGGGGTCAGGGGCTGTACAGGGGTAGAATGAAAATTTGTATTACCCTGCTGCTCAGGTCCATAATGGGCGTGGGTCTGGTACTGTCTACAGAGTCCTCTGGTTCAGAGAGACCAATACAGGGGCTCAGAGAATTGCAAAGAGCCTGGAATTTTTGACCGAGAAATTGTGAGTTTGTAAAAGAGCCAAAAATAACAACATGAGTTGATTCCTAGCTTAGACTGTAAACTCCATGACTGCTTCTTTTTTTTTTTAATTAGAGGATAATTGCTCTACAATTTTGTGTTGGTTTCTGCCATACAACAGTGTGAATCAGCCATAAGTATATCTATATCCCCTCCCTCTGGAACCTTCCTCCCAACTCCCACTGTTTCTGTCTTAGTCACAATCTCCAAGACTTGGCACATAGAGGGCTCTCAATGCACCACAATACATTTTGTTGAATGAATGAATAAAACAGTAAAACTGAGAATTTGCCCCTAAAAAAGGCTTAAGCCTAAAGAAAAGAGAGGAAAAGCAAGAATAAGTGGAGAAGGTAGCTTGTAAACTCAGGAGATAGCAAGTAAGTGCTGGAGTGGCTGTAACACCTGCTAATGGCTAGCAGAGCTGCTGCTGTGAACTGGGCTCGGAGGACCTGGAGAAATCAGCTACTGGGCTGAAATTTTGACTTCCCTTGCTTAAAAGAAGGAATCATATACTTTTTCTCTCAGAGTAGCTAAGACCTTCCTAGGCTTGTTATTTTGTTCTTTTTACCTTAAATGTTACACACGAAATTTTTTGTTAGGCATGGTCATTAATTTTATAGGAAATCAAATAGAAGATTTAACATGACTATTTCTTGCAGGTTTTGTTGATAAGCATCTCATCTGACAGTTTGATTTGATTTGATGCAGTAACATAGTACCTAGAGGAACAGAAGGACTGCACTTCCTGAAAGACAATTGCTAAATCATACCACTCTCAGAGAGGCTCTTGATCGGAGCCGAGTAGGAGGCAGATGATGCTGAGGGCACCTTCTCTGTCTGGTGCCCGATATTTCCAGGGGTCTCTGCGGCTGGTGGAAATTGATATGTGCTTTGAAAATAAAAACAATAGAGGTCATATTGTCACCCTATTATTAATATATAAGCTCTTCCAGTGCACTCTGGAATAATCATTTCTACCTACACATGGAAATGGATCAGAAAATCAAAAACATCTGAGACGTGTAGGATGGAAGAATAAACTTATTTCTCCCCATCCAACTTTTCAGAATTAAAAAAAAATAAAATTCAATTATATATTATGTGGTTTATATATAATTGTATGTGATAGATATATTACATATTATATAATTTCAAAACATATTTTTATGTTTTATTTATAATTTATCAAAAATATATACAATCAGCTATGTATGATGAAAATAGACCTCAGGGTTCTATTTATTCTCTCTCTGATATTCTATGATGTTTATTCACACAAAAATATCTTCTTTTTCCTTCAGTAATATAAAGAACAACAACAATAGCCAAATTATGAATATCTTGTATAACTCAGTTAATAACAGCAATTCTATAGTGTCATCTTTTGCTGGCTGATGTCCTTCCTGCTACGTTTCCTTAAAACATCACTTTCAGACTTACTTCACTGGGTGTAAATTTTCCTTACCTCCTAGCTTGTATAATATTGGTTGGTTAATATTTTTTTATCAGTAACTCATATATTTGAAAATGTTACCAAAGAAAAGTTTTACTTTTTTTTTAACCTGGCAAAGCCATCAGCTGCTATCTTTTAAAATTTCTTTCATTTCCTTCCCTTCACAACCTCTTCTATTTCAGAATTCCTGGAGAATGTGCAGGAATCACCAGGGTCCCAGAGAAACTTTCACAAAATATTGTTCAAACTAGAGAATACATGTTTCTTTTTCTTCTCATCCACCTTAAGGAATCAGTGATATTACCAAAGTCTGGTAGAGTTACATTTTGTAAAAAGAATTGTTTTGCATCGACTTTAACATTTGTTAATTAATTTATCCCTTCACTCAACAATAATTACGGGTCAGATATGATGCAAGGAACTAGAGGTTAAAAAATAATTAGTGAGAAGACAAATATTAAAAACAAATGATTACAGTAATAAAGAGATTAGTAAAAAGCACTGTAGGACATACAATAATGATATGATGAACTCTGCTAAGAGAAGTGAAGGAAAGTTTTCTGACTATATATTTAAAGACTGAGTTAGAATTAACTTGGTAAACAATCCAGACAAAAGCATTCTAGAAAGAGGGGATAGGCGAGGTAAGGAAATCATGGTACACTGAGGAAAATGCAAATATATCATACTAGTTAAGAAGAGAAGTGGTTGGGGAGGGGCTGTGAGTAAGGAGGCAGAAGGTGTTTGGGGCAACATCACGAATGCCCGTGTCCACCACGTTTGCCATGAGGAGTTCCGACTTTCTCTTGAAGTCAGGCTGCAGGAACCACTGCAAAATTTTAAGCAAGGGTGAATTTTAATTTTAGAGAGATGAATCTGGCTTCAGTATAGAGGATAGATAAAGTGATTAAAACTGGAAAATTTCCAGTTGCATTTGGCATAGGCGCTGAAAGACTGTTGTGGGGAGGGTTAGAGGTATCTCTTACCCAAGTGCTAGGTGGAGAGTGGTATGAGGTGAACATGAGGATTCTGTTTGAGAGAGATATTGGGGTTGAGTTGGAGTAGAATTGTCCAAAAGAAACCATTAAGGTTCGAGTCAGAAACCCAGAAGAGTGAAGGATAACAGATTGGAATATCTGGAGAAGGAGGTGGCCTGAGAAAATTCCAAAGATGGAAGCTGGGACTCTCAGGTAGTGGGACTTTCATATTTTCACACATATGTATGGGCAGAGTGGGTTCATTGAATGTAGTCAGGATGAGACACTTGTTAGAACTCAGTTGTGACTGTCCAATCAAGAAACACTGAAGAAGAGTAAAGTTGATAAAAAGGAAGAGATGGATTTGAGAGCTTTTCAGTTGCTTTCTTGGGATATTTTCTAAGATAAATTAACAGCAAAATGTATCTCTAAGTAATGAATCAGATTTATTTATGGTAAGTGGTTATTTTATGTTAAACTTTAGAGTTAATTTTGGAGCCTATCAAAGACAATACGCTTTAGTTTTTTCATAATTAATACCAAAACTCTCTTTCTGGCAATAGATTCAAGAACCAGTTGTTTACAAATCCATCCCCTATTCATAATAAAACCTTATTAATAGCATGTAGTGAGATACTTGTCTTCTTATTATGTATGGGAGGGGATAGACTCCAGGCTATCTAAAGCAATTTTAAGCTATGAATGTAAAAATTAAAAAGAAGTGCGGCCAGAACACAAACCACTGGAGGTTATCATCTGACTTTTCAGGAGGTCACTTGTGCCTACCCTCATTTTGCGTGAACATAAATAGCCAGAGTCTATATTAAGTTCATGCAGCTTGGCTCAGAGGCAAGTTGCCTGAAGGAAAGGGCAATTGAGAGTTGCAAGCAGTAGTAATGGAGGTGCCTGCTCTTCTCTGGGACACAACTCTTTCATCCCCTCCTTCTCCTAATCCCCAGTGACCTCACCTTTTGGCCCTCTCACTCTCTTTTCCAGCCAATGGGGCTCTGCTCTCCTTTTTATAGGTTGTCACTCTATCTACCTACCCATGCACCCCTTGGAAAGGTAGCTACGCTCAACTAGCATCCTCCTTTCCAGGCTGCCTAACTTTAATCCCTACAATCCCACCCTGGCCTAAGGGAGGAAGCACTAAATGTCTACCCACCCCTCTTTAAGGATGAATCTTCAAGTTTCCTGTTTCTGTAGCGGGAGGTTAGTAAGCATCCCCTTGGCTTCCCTTGTGGCTCAGCTGGTAAAAAATCCACCTGCAACGAGGAAGACCTGGGTTCAATCCCTGGGTTGGGAAGATCCCCTGGAGAAAGGAATGGCTACCCACTCCAGTATTCTTGCCTGGATAATCTCACGGACAGAGGAGCCTGGCAGGCTACAGTCCATAGGGTTGCACGGAGTTGGACACAACTGAAGCATCTTAGCATGCACACACAGTGAAAAACTGTCGATAAATACATCTTTACAAACTAAGCATAGGACCTCCCATCTTGATATTTAACACTTTTTAATAAAATATTTTCAAAATTTTGAAATATTTATTTCTTGAGTGGTTACATGTTAGCTTAACTCTTTTCTGCTGCAAAAAAAGGCAAGTTCTAGTGACTCCAGGCTTACTTAAGGAGCCAGCAGCACCTCTGCTGTAGTGTTTGGCTCACTTGTTTGTTAATTCCTTTGCCCCAACTCTCCTCATGTTGGGTATTTTTCAGTTTTAACTTTCTCAATGAGAGGACTTGGGGCATGGTTGATTATGGTGTTTCTGGGGCAGTTCGGCAATCACTTGCCCTTTTGTCTAGCTAACCAAGCCAGGTTCATTCTTGCTGCCCAACAGTCCTCAGCAAACACCTGCAGCAGGCGGATGGGGTTGTCAATCTATCAGTAGGATATAGGTAGGGCAACTTAAACGGGATTTAGGAGTTTTTTCAGTTAAAAAAGATTTCTATACAAATAGGATCATCCTTCCCATTTTGGTTTAATAAACTCTTATTCTTTTTAATAGTCTGATGATGTATATAAATAGGTTTGAGAACCACTACCATATTAATGTAAGTGCTAAGAAGAGGAGGCATTTTCCTCCTTTGTGTCATTCATTTGCCTTCTTTATTTAAAGATTTTTTTATTGTCTTTTCCATAGTTAAACATCTTTATTTTTATATAAAATTTAAATTGATCATTTTATATACAATTTAAGTATATTATATAAAATATGCTTGTTAATTAGTATAAATCACAATAAACTGTGGAAAATTCTGAAAGAGATGGGAATACCAGACCACCTGACCTGCCTCATGAGAAATCTGTATGCAGGTCAGGAAGCAACAGTTAAAACTGGACATGAAACAACAGATTGGTTCCAAATAGGAAAAGGAGTACGTCAAGGCTGTATATTGTCACCCTGCTTATTTAACTTATATGCAGAGTACATCATGAGAAACGCTGGGCTGGATGAAGCACAAGCTGAAATCAAGGTTGCTGGGAGAAATATCAATAACCTCAGACATGAAGATGACACCACCCTTATGGTAGAAAGTGAAGAAGAACTAAAGAGCCTCTTGATGAAAGGGAAAGAGGAGAGTGAAAAAGTTGACTTAAAGCTCAACATTCCTAAAACCAAGATCATGGCATCCGGTCCCATCACTTCATGGCAAATAGATGAGGAAACAGTGGCTGGCTTTATTTTTCTAGGCTCCAAAATCATTGTAGATGGTGACTCCAGCCGTGAAATTAAAAGATGCTTACTCCTTGGAAGAAAAGTTATGACCAACCTAGACAGCATATTCAAAAGCAGAGACATTACTTTGCCAACAAAGGTCCGTCTAGTCAAGGCTATGGTTTTTCCAGTAGTCATGTATGGGTGTGAGAGTTGGGCTAAAAAGAAAGCTGAGCGCTGAAGAACTGAAGCTTTTGAAATGTGGTGTTGGAGAAGACTGTTGAGAATCTCTTGGACTGCAAGGAGATCCAACCAGTCCATCCTAAATGAAATCAGTCCTGAATATTCATTGGAAGGACTGATGTTGAAGCTGAAACTCCAATACTTTGGCTACCTGATGTGACGAACTGATTCATTTGAAAAGACCCTGATGCTGGGAAAGACTGAAGGAAGAAGGAGAAGGGGACGACAGAGGATGAGATGGTTGGATGGCATGACCGACTCAATGGACATGAGTTTGAGTAAACTCTGGGAGTTGGTGACGGACAAGGAGGCCTGGTGTGCTGTGGTTCATGGGATCTCAAAGAGTCAGACTGAACTGATAATAAAGTGTGGGCTTCCACAGTGGCTCAGCAGTAAAGAATCCACCTGTCAACGCAGGAAACTTGGGTTTGATCCCTAATATGGGAAGATGGGAGGAAATGGCAACCCACTCCAGCATTCCTGCCTGGGAAATCCCATGGACAGAGGAACCTGGAGGGCTACAGTCCATGGGTTCGCAGAAGAGTCAGACACAACTTAGCCACTAAATGATAGTGAAGTATGAGAGATGGAATATGCAGACAATGGCTAGGCCACATACACAAATAGAATTCTAACTCACAACCTGTAGCAACCTGCAAGGAAAGCAACCCCCTTACCTTGAGCCCAGGAAGCCAGTCCACTGTAAATCAATCTTGCAGGAGGTTAGCTTGCTATCTCTAGTGATAATCCAGGAAGGTAAACAATGACTTCTATAACAATCACTCCAAAATGACCAGAATGTGATTAATAACTAACAGCTTCCCTGATCTTTGTCCCTGCTCCCAACTGAGGGCCAACAGGAGAAAGCCAAATGTGTACCCCTAACCAATCACACAGGATGCCCCAGTCCTAGCTGGCCCAGCCATGGCATCCCCATGCCAACAGCCTCCAGTCAGGGCACACCTGAAACCTTCTCTTTTTGCTAATAGAACATTTCCTACTCCTCTGTCTGCTTTTAAGTCTCTCTGAGCCAAACCCAAGTGATGCAGTTCACTCTTTTGCTCTAGCAAGCTTTGAATAAATTGGCTTTGCTTTTCTCATTTGGTTGGTCTTTATGTCCACAGATATAATATATAAATAAATTTATATAAAATAAGAGAAGCACACACTCTTCTTAAAAAATTCAAGCAATGCACACAATATGTTAAAATAATGCAATTAAGCCAAGAGATTGAGAAATTTAAAAAGTTAAAAATGAAAGCGAAAAATGCAAAACAGATAAAAATTCTAGGTCTAATCTCTCCACATGAGGACAAATCAAAGCTTCCAGAATGAGGCTGCTTATTTCCAAGATAAGTCCTCAGATTGCTGATGGCCCCAAGCAGGGACCTGTGGCCTCTGCCTGCCCCTTGCACTGCTGGTTCCCACCATGCCCACAGGTCCTCTTGGTTAAATGCTCTGTGTGCTGTGGGACAACTGGGTCCCTGCCCTAGGAAATAGCTGTACGTGGCCCAGCTTTGTGTACCAACAAGCAGCCTTGGTTGCTGGACAATGTTGCCAAGGTTTCAGCTGGAGGACAGTCTCCCAAGATAGCAAGAAAGTGTGTAATACTTTCAAATGTTCCGGGTTAAAAAACAAATTTAATAGACAGATGTATTGGGGTTTGTACTTCACCTTAATTGTGTGCATGCTGCACCATGAGGTTGTCTTATCTAGCTGGTAAAATCCAGTAGTAGTGGCACTGAGCGTACTCTAAGCATGTTTCTTGGTAGTGGTCCTGTGGGCTGAGGAGAGAAGGGTAAACAAATTCCTGGGAATTTCAGGTTCCCCACCTCTGGTTGCTGCTGCTGCTGCTGCTAAGTCGCTTCAGTTGTGTCCGACTCCATGCGACCCCATGGGCAGCAGCCCACCAGGCTCCTCTGTCCACGAGATTCTCCAGGCAAGACTACTGGAGTGGGTTGCCATTTCCTTCTCCAATTCCCACTTCTGGGGGGAGGTACAATATGGAAATCAGTTAGAAAGGCAGTTGGTGGTTAAATTCAGTGGAGAGTGTGAGACAGATCCTCAGTACTGCTCCTTAACCAGTGTTTCTCACTTGCTCAACACTGGACACACGTTTCACACTTCAGTATTTTACTCTTCATGCAGTGACCTAAATTTAAATGGCCTCCAGTAATAAAGAGGTGTTTGCACGCTCAGTCACTCAGTCGTGTCTGACTCTTTGCAACCCCATAGACTGTAGCCTGCCAGGCTCCTCTGACCATGGAATTTTCCAGGCAACAATATTGGAGTGGGTTGCCATTTCCTACTCCAGGGGATCTTCCTGACCCAGGGATCAAACTTGTGTCTCTTTCCTCTCCTGGATTGGCAGGCAGATTCTTTACCACTGCACCACCTGGGAAGCCCTAAAGAGATGTTTACCCGATTCAAATCTCAATAGAATTTACAGAATTGATTTACAGTTTTCATTGCTTCGTGTAATTGTGCCAAATCATGTCACTTGGTTTGTACATGTTGTTGTACTCAGATGGCTTTACATATGCTGTGTGTGTAAAAATATTTTCTGATCTTTTTTTTTTTTCTGAAACTACATCTATAGCCAAAATTTTAGTATTATGTGTATTATCTTTTGATTTTGGGGGGATTATTTAAAAATGCATTCATATATGGTTGATTCTTTTCTCCTTAAATTTGTAATACTGCCTATTCCATCTTCATTCTCTGTTGATGGTCTTGCTTCCTACTTCAGTGAAAGATCGAGGGAAATGTGAAACAAATAACACACACTCCCCCATCACATTTACGCACTTACATTCATCTATGCCCCATAAACTCTGCCTTCCCCCATGGCTATTGATGGAACCTCTATGTTGTGCACTCCTCCGCTTGCATACCAGACCCCCGCTCTCTTGCCCACTCAAGTACATTTCCCAGCAGTTATCCCTTCTTGTCCTTGGAGCATCGTTTCTTGTCTTTTCACTAGAACAACACCCATCGGCTTACAAAACCCTGCAGGTATCACAGCGTGTCCCTGCCACACTACAGCCTGTTCTTAGCTCAGCAGCCAGAGTGATCCTGCTGAAACCTGAGTCACACTACATTATTCCTCTGTTAGAAATCATCTGATGGCTTCCTTTCTCACAGGAAAGGGAAATATCTATAAAGTGGCCAACAAGGCTCAACACAATTCCCTCTGCCCCAGCTTCATCTCATTTTTTTCTTTATTGGCTTTACTTCAATCAAATTAAGCTCATTGCTGTTTCTTGAATAAGCAAAGAGTGTTCCCAACTCTTTACATTTGCTTTCTTCTTCCTAGGATGCTTTTCCCTGGACATCCGGCTCCCTATCCTCCTATAAGACTTTGCTCCAGTATCACTTTCTCAGTGAGTTCTATCTTGACCACCTTATTGCACATTCTATCCACATTCCATCTCCTTTCCTGTTTCAGTACCTGTAAACCCCTGGGATTTATTACTTTCCAATATGTCAGTATTTGTTCTTTTCTGGTTTTCATCTATTGGTATGTAATCTTCATGGAGGCAGAAATGTATATCCACTGGTAAACTCCATGAGAGAACACTGTTGGCTTGTCCATTGCTCTGCCTCAAGGGTCTAGAAAACTGGCTCACAATAATTTTATTATCTCATTATTTTTTTATTTTTAAAAGATTATGTATTTTTGGCTGTGTTGAGTCTTTTGTTGGTTGGCGCTGGCTTTCTCTAGTTGCGGTGAGTGGGGGCTACTCTCTAGTTGCGATGCAAGGGCTCCTCATTGCCATGGCTCCTCTCGTGTGGAGCATGGGCTCCAGGCACCTGGGTTTCAGTAATTGGGGTGCATGGGCTTAGTTGCTCAGAGGCCTGTGAGATCTTCCTGGACTAGGGATCCAACGCATGTCTCCTGCATTAGCAGGCAGATTCTTAACCACCAGACCACCTGGGAAGCCCTACAAAAAATTTTAAATAGCTAGTTGTTGAATGAATGGATAAATGAAACAAAGAAACAAAGACAAACTGTGCAGTGCTGACTCATGGCACTGAGCTACCCATCCATCCACACCACTGAGCTGGCTCTCGGCAAGTTATTTGCTTTTACCTGCTTTAAGCTCAGAAAAGATCCTCGATAAAACATAATCAGTTGATGGTCTTCAGCCTCATCTAATTCCTCAGATATTTCCAAGAGAGGGGTGAGCTTGGGGATGGGGGAGGGCAGTGAGGCTAGAAATTCTGCCCTGACTTTCATCTATTGGGCTGAGTTTACTTACTCATTCAAGAAATATTCCTAAAATTTCATCTATGTGGTGGGTACTAGAGATACAGTTCATTCTTTCATCCTTTCAGTTAACAATGCTGAATGATGCCCCCTGTTCCTGCGGCTCCAAGTTGTCTTTGCTGCTAAGTCGCTTCAGTTGTGTCTGACTCTGTGCGACCCCATAGACGGCAGCCCACCAGGCTTCGCCGTCCTTGGGATTCTCCAGGCAAGAACACTGGAGTGGGTTGCCACTTCCTTCTCTAATGCATGAAAGTGAAAAGTGAAAAGTGAAGTCGCTCAGCTGTATCCGACTTTTCCAGACCCCATGGACTGCAGCCTACCAGGCTCCTCTGTCCATGGGATTTTCCAGGCAAGAGTGCTGGAGTGGGCTGCCATTGCCTTCTCCAAAGTTGTCTTTGCTTAGTGCTAAATGTCCAGATGCAGACAACGGAGACTTGCCCTCAGGGAATGGTGAGGAAATGTCCTACAACCCCCTCCTGGAGGAAGAAGGCAACCGGGAGGGGCTCATTTAACTCGATTGGTATCTACTGGATAGTTTGAACCAAAAGGAACAAGCAAAGCCCCAAACTGTCCTGGATTTTAAGCTTTCTTTAAGTGAGAATGTTACCTGACCCTCTTTTGGTAATAGAAGATTCAGATTCAACTGAAGGTAGATTTTGTTCCTTGTCCTTGGTTGCCAGTATCACATTTGACCTAAAAAGCTGGGGTTTGTTTGATAGCCTCCCACTACTTTAAGAATCTTTGTCTTTAGCTTTTGTTTTGTTTCTGGTCATGAGATTTATATTTACAACCAGAAATAGTTTATGAACAAGATTCTTAAACATCTAGCAACGAATCCCTCACAGAGTGCTTTGTAAAGAGATACCCAGGAACTATTTCTTCCATTCATTGTCTGTTTTGCATACCAAGGAGAAAGTCTGCCTTTTCCTTCCTCAAGGAACCATCACTATTTTTTTCATATGATGCATATATTTCTAAAAAAAAAATTTCCCTGTTTATTAGACACCCATACCAAAAAGGTGACAAAAATCAATCACAGAGTAGGATATAGATTCTCTACTGTCTTGAATGAAGTGCATTGGATGAGGATTCAATTAAATCCTCATTTAACTGAATGAGAATTGGAGATATGGGTTATTCTTTTCAAAAGCCTGGTTGTGAACGAAGACAGAGGGTGGAAGCCAGAGAAGCACACAGAGTTAAGGGTGGACTTTTTAAATAGGATGAGAGTAACTTTACTGTGCTTGTATGGCCTGAGGGGCTCAACTGAGAGGAGGAGGTTCAGAACACACAGAAGAGAAATGAAATAATTGCATAAAGATCAAAAAAATGAATTAGTGGGCTGAGGGGGGTGGAGGGTGTTAGCGGAGTGATAGGGGAAGTGGGCTTCAAGAGAGCAGGGCAGGCTTAGAACAGCCCCTAAAGCCACGGGTCAGGGCCTCCAGTCACAGGCCCTGGAGAATACTGCTGAAATCCTGGCCAAGGCCCTCACAAGCTCAGGAGCATGAGGATAGCGGTGTTACTTCCTGGGGACTGGAATTGTAAAGGCCTGAACGAATGCCTGGCACACAGAGATACTGAGGGGCATTAGAAATTGTTATTACTAGTAAGTCCATGGGTCACTTAGGGAGAAAATATAGCTTAAAAAAATCTTTATTCTAAAATCATTTCAGACTTTAAAGATATGCAAAATAGTGCAAAAATTCCTGTTTGCCTTTCACCCGTAGTTACCTGGATTTTTACATCATACCGCATGTGCTTTATTATTTATTTTATAGTTCTCTCTGTAAGTGTGTATATAATTTTTTATCATATGTTTTAGAATAAGTTGAGATATATTGATTCCTTTACCTCTAAATACTTCAGTTTGTATTTCTTAAAAACAAGAGCATGCTCTTATATAACTACAGAGCAATTTTTAAAATCAGAAAATTAACATCAATCTAGTATTATTATCTAACCTACAGACCTTATTCAAACTGACTTTGGTAAAAATTTAAAAAGTGGGTTATTATACCTGTCATCTTTCAACAGACTAGGAGAGACTCTTTTCTTAACTAAGATGATATATTCTCTGTAAATCAGTGCAGCGATCATTCAGAAAGCAAGGTTTAAAGAAACAAATGAAACTGTTAACAACTATGTTCAATTAAGAAAAAAGATGGATTGATTTAAAATTGTTTGTAGTAGTTACAGGAAAAGGCTCAGTCTATTCGAGTAAGATTGCTAATAGGGTTTTTGGTAACGTGAAAAAAAGAAAAAGATGTCTGGGTCATTGTTTTTACAGTAACACACCAATGAACTCAAGATTATTTTAGAAAATTACCAATGGAGGTTTAGAAATAGTGACTATCACATTTCTCAATGCTTTGCAAAATGTGGAATTTTCATTTCTAGCACATAAAAATGTCAAGATGTGTTCAAAGAGGAACATGTTGTTCTGGAACCACTGTCACACTCAATAGGCAGGGTCCCAGGGTCAGGGAGAAGGCTAGAGGTCCTGTCTCTCCAAAGCTGAAAAAGTTATACAACTCCTGGACAAACAGCAGGAAGGACAACATGACGAATAAGCAGCTATTTTATGTGAGAAGTGACTGAGGTAGCCCTCCTCTTGCTCAGCTTCTCGTAAATCCTTAGGGTCTTGGCTGATGCTGCTCATTTAACTCAGTCCGGGAGGGGGAGTATACATATTCTAGTTTCTCTTTTCTTTTCTTATCCATTTGTTTAAGTTACAAAGGCAATACACAAAATATTCTTATTCTATTAAGCTGGGTCTTATGAAGTTTGGACTTCCCTGGTGGCTCAGATGGTAAAGTGTCTCCCTGTATAGTGGGAGACCCGGGTTCGATCCCTGGGTTGGGAAGATCCCCTGGAGATGGAAATGGCAACCCACTCCAGTACTCTTGCCTGGAAAATCCTATGGATGGAGGAGCTTGTTAGGCTCCCGTCCACAGGGTTGCAAAGAGTCAGACACGCCTGAGCGACTTCACTTCATTTATGAAGTTTATTTTTTGTAGGTCAAAATTTCAAATAGCTCAATCTAATAAAAGAGGTATAACTTAATAAATTATTCAAACAATAGAAAATACATAGAATAAAATCTAAGAAACTGTCTATTCTTACTTTTTACAATTCTCTTTCCAACAGTAACCTCTATAACTTCTGGAAGTGTACCCTTCAAGTCTTTTTCTGAATATTTATGTGATATAGATATATATAATTTAAAATGCATAAGTGGGTTTGTTATATATGCATTGCTTTACAAATTGCACTATGCATGTGAAATTTTTGCATGTCAGAAAATCCAGATTGCCTCATCCTAGTAATAGTTATACATTCAGTATGACTGGTTCATGGTTTATTTAACCTCAGTATTTGGTATTAATTTCTTTTTTAACATGTAGCTATATTTTTAAATGTCTTGAATGATACTAAATGGAGATCCTAATGCATATTTTTAAATAAAATTTTTATACATTGAATTTATAAAAATGAAATAGATGAATCAGAGGCATCTGCATCTAAAATTTCATCAAGTACTGCCAAATTCACTTCCCAAAAGAGTCTGCCAGTTTATCTACTAGCAGTAACTATTTTCCTATATCCTTGCTTATACTAGGTATTATAAATCTTTTAAATTCTAATTAATCTGATGGGGGAAATATAATATTATCTTTAAAAATATTATAATAAAATGTATTTCCTTGATTACTAGTGAGGCCAGACACTTTTTGATAGGTTTTTATTGGCCATTTGTATTTCTTCTACTGATTATCTTATACAACCTTTGATTTATATGTGGACTGAATATTGCTTCCCTGGTAACTCAGCTGGTAGCTCCTGTAACGTAGGAGACCCTGGTTCGATTCCTGGGTCCAGAAGATCCCCTGGAGAAGGGGTAGAATATCCATTCCAGTATTCTTGGGCTTCCCCAGTGGCTCATATGGTAAAGTGTGGATTGAATATTGATTCTCTATTTGTTTTATGTTCTACTATTTCTTACTGGTATTCTTTTAACTTTATGGTAAATCTCATCATTAAGAAATTTTTACTTTTATTTAATTAAATCCACCAATGTTTCCCATTTTGAATTCTGGAGCTTTACAGTTCAGGAGGAGAAGGAAATGACAACCTGCTCCAGTATTTGTGCCTGGAAAATTCCATGGATAGAAGAGCCTGGTAGGCTACAGTCCATGGGGTCGCAAAGAGTTGGACACGACTGAGTGACTTCACTTTCTTTCTTTCTATAGTTCCTTTTGGAGAAGGAAATGGCAACCCACTCCAGTGTTCTTGCTTGGAGAATCCCATGGATGGAGGGGCCTAGTGGGCTACAATTTATGGGGTTGCAAAGAGTCAGACACGACTAAGCAACTAATACACACACACACACACACACACACACACAGAGTTCAAGAAAGCCTTATCAATTTTAAGATTTCAAGATTATTTTTTGTTTTTTATTATAATTTTTATAGATTTTTCCTCTAGTTCTCTATTACATTTGCCATTATTGTTTTGTATATATGTAAGTTGAAGTAAAAGTCTGGTTTTATTTTTTCCAAACAGATATATATTCTAATATTATTTGTTCAATGAGTATATTTCCTAACTGACTGTGATGTCACCTTTATGGAATATACTGAAGTCCTATTTACTTACAAGCATGTTTCTGGACTTTGTATTCTGTTTCATTTATCTCTGTATTTCTACATCCATGTCATATTAATCTAATTACTATAGCTTCAAAATATTTTAAAGAACATCTGGGAGAGTGCTTTCCTCATAACATTTTTTAAAAAAATCTTTGCTATTAACTCATATTTTCTTTGTCTTATGAAACTTAGCATCAGCTAAGAATTCATAATATTCTTGTTGAAGTTTTATCTAGAATTAAATTGAACATGGATTAATTGAGGAGAGGAATTGATTGGAAAGAGATATGAAGGAATTTTCTGAGGTCACTGTCTTAGACCTTACTTTGTGGTAGTTAAATGGGTAAATTCAATTGTCAAAATTCAATGAAATGAACACAGAATTTGTACATCTTAAGATTAGTGTGTGCACTTCATAAAGCAATTTTTTAACATGACACCTGATGGGAAGAGCTGACTCATTGGAAAAGATCCTGATGCTAGGAAAGATTGAGGGCAAGAAGAGAAGGGGGTGACGGAGGATGAGATGGCTGGATGGCATCACCGACTCAGTGGACAAGAGTTTGGCAAACTCTGGGAGATAGTGAAAGACAAGGAAGCCTAGCATGTAGGAGTCCATGGAGTTGCAAAGAGTAGTACAAGACTTAGTGACTGAGTAGAATAGAATACAGGAATGGGTTGTCATTTCATACTCCAGTGGAACTTCCTGATCCAGGGATTGAACCCCCATGTTGAGTCTCTTGCATTAACAGGCAGATTCTTTATCACCAACTCACCTGGGAAGCAATAGATCTGATACCATCTCTATTAAAATGTACACCAGATTTTTATAGAAGCGAACAATGTCATTCTAATATTTATAGCTAAATGCAAAGGAACTTAAATAGCCAAATTGAAAAATTATTCCTTATTTTAAAATTTACTATAAAGCTACAATAATCAAGATAGTGTGGTATGAGTGTAAGAATAGACAAATAAATTGAAAGAACAGAATAGAAAGTTCAGAGATAGATCCTTCTATCTGCACTCAATTGATTTTTGACCAGGGCACAAAGTCAATTCAATGAGTTAAAAAAGACTTTTTAACAAATGCTTCTGGAACAATAGAATATTTTTATGGGAAAAATTGAATCTTGATTTCATCTCACTTTGTGTGCACAAATTAATACAAAAGTTCTTGAAGAAAACATAGGAAAATATCTTTGTGACCTTAAGAGTAAGCCAACGTTTCTTGAAAGCGACAGAAAAAGCATTAATAAAATATAAATAAATTGGGTTTCATCAAAATTTAAAATTTTTATTCTCCCAAAGACAGCAATACAAAAAATAGGTAAGCCATAGATGAGGGGGAAATACATTTACAGTATAAATATATGATAGAATATATTTGTATAAAAAATATAAAAAATCCCCTTAAATCAATTACAAATTAAAAGAGGTTAAAGATTTAAGCAATAACTTAATGAAAGAAAATAAGGATGAAGAATAAGTCCATGAAAAAGTGCCCAGTGTCATCAGGGATATGCTAAACCTCAATGGGATGGCATCTCATCCACATTAGAATGGATTAATAAAACACTGACTACATCAAATATTGGATAGGGTCAGGAGCAACCAGAACCTTCATACATTGTTGGTGGACATATAAAGTGGTACAACCACTTTGGAGAATACTTCAGCAGTTAGGTATAAAGGTAATCAGATGTTTACCTATGAACTAGTAATTCCACTCCTAGGTATTTACCAAAGGGAAGTAAAACATATTTTCACCAAATAAATAAATAACCCCTTTTTAAGAATACTTAAGGAAACTCTGTTTATAGTAGCCAAATACTGGAAATCATCTTGAATGTCCATTTACAAAAGACTGGATAATCAAATTATGGTTTATTTATATAATGGAATATTACCCAGAAATAAAAAGGAACAGCCACCATCACAATCAACAATGTGTGTAAGTCTCACAGATACGATATGATATTGAATGACAAGACCCAGAGAGAACAGAATATATACAAGTTGTTTCCATTTAAATGGAGTCCAAAAAGAGGCAAAGCTAATCAACAGTGATACAGTCAGAAAGCAATTGCCTCTGAGGAGAGGAATTGACTGGAAAGGGGTATGAGGGAATCTTCTGAGGCTACAGTCTTAGATTTTACTTTGTTAGTCACACTCAATCATGTCCTACTCTTTGTGACCCCATGGACTGTAGCCCGCCAGGCTTCTCTCTCCATGGAATTCTCTAGGCACGAATACTAGAGTGTTTAGTGGTGTTGGAGAAGACTCTTGAGAGTCCCTTGCACTGCAGGGAGATCCAATCAGTCCATCCTAAAGGAGATCAGTCCTGGGTGTTCATTTGAAGGACTGATGTTGAAGCTGAAACTCCAATACTTTGGCCACCTGATGTGAAGAGCTGACTCATTGGAAAAGACCTTGATGCTGGGAAAGATTGAGGGAGGGAGGAGAAGGGGACAACAGAGGATGAGATGGCTGAATGGCATCACTGACTTGATGGACATGGGTTTGGGTGGACTCTGGGAGTTGGTGATAGACAGGGAGGCCTGGCGTGCTGCGGTCTATGGGGTCCCAAAGAGTCAGACACGACTGAGCGAATGAACTGAACTGAACAGAGCCATTCCCTTCCCCAGGGGATCTTTCCAATCCAGGGATCAAACCTTTGTCTCCTGCAGTTCCTTGCAGGCAGGTTTTTACTTTGGGTTGTGCTTAAATGGGTAAACGCAATTGTCAAAACTCTGTGAACTGAACACAAGATTTGTGCATCTTAAATTAGTGTGTGTACATGATAAAGAAAGTTCTACATAGACTTGCCAATGCACTTTATTATCTTTTTTTTTTTTAATAACAGCCATCCTAGTGGGTATGAAGTGGTATTTCTTTGTGACTTTGACTTCAATTCCCTGAAGACTAGAAATGCCAAACATCTTTTCATGAAGTTATTGTCATTTGTATAACGTTTGGAGAAAAGTCTATTCAAGTCTATTGCCCATTTAAAAATCAGATTTATTTTCATTTTTATTGTTTAGTTGTAGAAGTTTTTTGTATATTTTGGATATTAATCCTTTATTAGATATGATTATAAATATTATTATACCATTCTAGACTAAGAATTGCCTTCTCACACTGTCAATAATGTCTTTTGATGCATGCAAAATTTTAATTTTGATAAAGTTCAATCTTTTTCTTTTGTTTCCAGTGCTTTTGGTATCACATACATGAAGTAATCTCCAATGTTCTTTACCTATGTTTTCTTCTAAGAATTTTAAACTTTGGATGATTCTCTTTGTTAGTATGAAATGTCTTGTTACATTGGGTCAGTGCATTTTACCTTGGATTCCAATTTATTTGCTTCCAAACCAATGGAGAAAGAATGAGTGGGCAAAGTATGGTACGGAAACTGTAGCAACCACAAAGGAGCAGGAAGGTGTTGGGGCTGGCCAGAGTGAAGATGCTGAAGAAATAAAGGAACAGAGGGCAGGCTGAAGTCAGGAAGAATTACCAAGATCTCTCTTTTTTTTTTTCTGTTCTTAAAATTATTTTATTTTGGAGTATAGTTGATTAACAATGTCGTGCTAATTTTATGTGTACAGCAAGGTGATTCAGTTATACATATACATTTATCTATTCTTTTTAAAATTCTTTTTCCATTTAGGTTGTTAGAGAATACTGAACAAAGTTTCCTGTGCAATACAGTAGGTCCTTGTTGGTTATCTATTTTAAATAGTGTGTGCATGTCAAACCCAAACTCCCAATTTATCACTGTCCACCACCTTTCCCCTTTGGTAACCCTTCCCCTTTGTTTTCTTACACTGTGAGTCTGTTTCGGTTTCATAAATAAATACATTTGTATCATTTTTGTTTAGATTCCACATATAAGCAAGATTATATGATATTTTCCACTTAGCATGATAATCTTCAGGTCCATCCATGTTGGTGCAAATGGCATTGTTTCATTCTTTCAATGGCTGAGTATCATCCCCTTGTGGATATGTATCACATCTTTATCCATTCATCTGTTGATGATGTAAGCAGCGGTGCAGTGAAACTTGGGGTGCATGTATCCCTTCTATCTCCTTTCTCATGGACCTTTTTCTCACTGCACCCCCAACCCACCCCTCTAGGTCAACACAGAACATGGAGCTGAGCTTCCTGTGCTTTACAACAGCTTCCTGTTAGTTACCTGTTTCGCACATGGTGGTGTATGTATGTCAATCCCAGTCTCCCAATTCATCCCACCATCCCCTTCCCTCTTTCTGCCTGTGTCCACATGTGTGTTCTACTCCTACCTTGGAAATAGGTTCATCTGTACCATTTTTCTAGGTTCCATATATATATGTCAACATATGATATTTGTTTTTCTTCATGACTTACTTCACTCTGTTTGACAGACTCTAGGTCCATCCATGTCTCTACAAATGGACTTTTTCATTCCTTTTCATGACTGAGTAGTGTACCACATCTTCTTTATCCATTCTTCTGTTGATGAATATTTAGATTGTTTACACATCCTGGCTATTGTAAATAGTGCTGCAATGAACACTGGGGTACATGTGTCCTTCTGAATTATAATTTTCTCAGGTATTTGCCCTGTAGTGGGATTGCCGGGTCATACAGTAACTCTATGTTTAGATTTTTAAGGAATTTCCACTACTGTTCTTGAAAGTGGCTGTTTACAATTTACATTCAATTTACATTCTCACCAACAGTACAAGAGTTTCCTTTTCTCCACACCCTCTTCAGCATTTATTGTTTGCAGATATTTTGATGATGGCTATTCTGACCAATCTGAAGTGATACCTCACTGAAGTTTCGATTTGCATTTCTCTAATAAGTAGTGATGTTGAGCATCTTTTCATGTGCTTCTTGAACACTTGGATATCTTCTTTGGAAAGATGTCTGTTTACGTCTTCCACACATTTTTAGATTGGATTGCTTGTTTGCTTGATATTGAGCCACTTGAGCTGTTTGTGTATTTTGGAGAGTAATCCTTGTCTGTTGCTTCATTTGCAAATATTGTTTCCCATTTTAGCAATCAGGGAACTAAAAGGGACTGGAATGGGTGAATTTAACTCAGATGACCGTTATATCTACTACTGTAGGCAAGAATCCTTTAGAAGAAATGGAGTAGCCTTCATACTCAACAAAAGAGTCTGAAATGCAGTACTTGAATGCAATCTCAAAAGTGACAGAATGATCTCAGTTTGTTTCCAAGGCAAATCATTCAATGTTAGAGTAAACCAAGTCTACGCCCCAACCAGTAATGCTGAAGAAGATGAAGTTGAATGATTCTATGAAGACCTACAAGACCTTCTAGAACTAACACCCCCGAAAGATGTCCTTTTCATTATAGGGGACTGGAATGCAAAAGCAGAAGGTCAAGAGATACTTGGAGTAAGAGGCAAGTTTGGGTTTGGAGTACAAGGCAAAGCAGGGCAAAGACTAACAGAGTTTTGCCAAGAGAACACACTGGTCATAGCAAACACCTTCTTCCAACAACACAAGAGAAGACTCTACACATGGACATCACCAGATAGTCAATACCAAAATCAGATGGATTCTATTCTTTGTAGCCAAAGATGGAGAAGCTCTATACAGTCAGCAAAACCAAGAATGGGAGCTTGTGGCTCAGACTATGAACTTCTTATTGCCAAATTCAGACTTAAATTGAAGAAAGTAGGGAAAACCAGTGGACCATTCAGGTATGACTTAAATCAAATTCCTTATGATTATACAGTATAAGTGACAGAGTCAGGGGTTAGATCTGATAGACAGAGTACCTGAAGAACTACGGATAGAGGTTCATGACACTGTACAGGAGGCAATGATCAAGACCACTCCCAAGAAAAAGAAATGCAAAAAGGCAAAATGGCTGTCTGAGGTGGCCTTACAGATAGCTGAGAAAAGAAGAGAAGCTAAAGGCAGAGGAGAAAAGGAAAAATGTACCCATATGAATGCAGAGTTCCAAAGAACAGCAAGGAGAGATAAGAAAGCCTGCCTCAGTGATCAATGCAAAGAAATAGAGGAAAATGATAGAATAGGAAAGACTAGAGATCTCTTCAAGAAAATTAGAGATACCAAGGGAACAGTTCATGCAAAAATGGGCATAATAAAGGACAGAAGTTGTATGGACCTAATAGAAACAGAAGATATTAAGAAGAGGTGGCAAGAAAACAGAACTATACCAAAAAGATCTTCATGGCCCAAATAATCACCATGGTGTGATCACTCACCTAGAGCCAGACATCCTGGAATGCAAAGTCAGGTGGGCCTTAGCACCACTATTCACAAAGTTGGTGGAGGTGATGGATTCCAGTTGCGCTATTTCAAATCCTAAAAGATGATGCTGTGAAAGTGCTTCACTCAACATGCCAGCAAATTTGAAAAACTCAGCAGGGGCCACAGGACTGGAAAAGATCAGCTTTCACTCCAATGCCAAAGAAAGGCAATGCTAAAGTATGTTCAAACTACCGCACAATTGCACACATCTCACTCCAGTACTCTTGCCTGGAAAATCCCATGGATGGAGGAGCCTGGTAGGCTGCAGTCCATGGGGTCGTGAAGAGTTGGACATGACTGAGCGACTTCACTTTGACTTTTCACTTTCATGCATTGGAGAAGGAAATGGCAACCCACTCCAGTATTCTTGCTGAGAGAATTTTAGGGATGGGGGAGCCTGGTGGCCTGCCATCTATGGGGTCGCACAGAGTTGGACATGACTGAAGCAACTTAGCAGCAGCAGCAGCAGCAGCACATGCTAGGAAAGTAATGCTCAAAATTCTCCAAGCCAGGCTTCAACAATATGTGAACTGTGAACTTCCAGATGTTCAAGCTGAATATTTAGAAGGCAGAGGAACCAGAGATCAAACTGCCAACATCCACTGGATCATTAAAAAAGCAAGACAGTTCCAGAAAAACATCTTCTGTTTTATTGACTACACCAAAGCCTTTGACTCTGTAGATCACAAGAAACTGTGGAAAATTCATAAAAGAGATGGGAATATCAGACCACCTTACCTGCTTCCTGAGAAATCTGTATGCAGGTCAGGAAGCAACAGTTAGAACTGGACTTGAAACAACAGACTGGTTCCAAATCGGCAAAGGAGTCAGTCAAGGCTGTTTATTGTCACCCTGCTTATTTAACTTATATGTAGAGTATATCATGAGAAGGCTGGGCTGGAGGAAGCACAAGCTGGAATCAAGATTGCTGGGAGAAATATCAATAACCTCAGATATGCAGATGACACCAACCTTATGGTAGAAAGTGAAGAAGAACTAAAGAGCCTCTTGATGAAAGTGAAAGAAGAGAGTGAAAAAGCTGGCTTAAAACTCAACATTCAGAAAGCTAGGATCATGGTATCCAGGTCCATCACTTCATGGCAAATAGATGGGGAAACAGTGGAAACAGTGGCTGACTTTATTTTTTTGGGCTCCAAAATCACTGCAGATGTTGACTGCAACCATGAAATTAAAAGATGCTTGCTCCTTGGAAGAAAAGCTATGACCAGCCTAGACAGCTTATTAAAAAGCAGAGACATTACTTTGCTAACAAAAGTCCATCTAGCCAAAGCTATAGTTTTTCTAGTAGTCATGTGTGGATGTGAGAGTTGGACTGTAAAGAAAGCTGAGCACCAAAGAATTGATGCTTTTGAACTGTGGTGTTGGAGAAGACTCTTGAGAGTCGCTTGGACTGCAAGGAGATCCAACCAGTCCATCCTAAAGGAAATCAGTCCTGAATACTCATTGGAAGGACTGATGCTGAAACTGAAACTCCAAAACTTTGGCCACCTGATGCGAAGAACTGACTCATTTGAAACGACCTTGAGGCTGGGAAAGATTGAAGGTGGGAAGAGAAGGGGATGACAGAGGATGAGATGGTTGGATGGCATCACTGACTCGATGGAAATGAGTCTGAGTATGTTTGGGGAGTTGGTGATGGACAGGGAAGCTTGGCATGCTGCAGTCCATGGGGTCGCATAGAGTCAGCCACGACTGACCAACTGAACTGAATTGATATGAACTGAGTGGTTTCCTTTGTGGTACAAAGAATTTTAAGTTTAATTAGGTCTCATTTGTTTATTTTTGCTTCTATTTTCATTGTTATAGAAGGTGGCTCAAAAAAGATCTTGGTGTAGCTTATGTCAGAGAGTGTATTTTAATATGTTTTCCTCTGAGTTTTATAGTGTCTAGTCTTACATGTAGATTTAATCCATTTTAAGTTTATTTTGTGTATGGTGTTAGGGAATGTTCTAATTTCATTGTTTTACATGTAACTGTCCAGATTTCCCCTAACCACTTATTGAAAAGATGGTCTTTTCTCCAGTGCATATTCTTGCTTCCTTTCTTATAGGTGATCATATGTTTGTGGATTTATGTCTGAGTTTTCTATCCTGTACTCTTGGTCTATATCTGTTTTTGTGCCAATCCCATACTATCTTGATTATCGTAGCTTTACAGTACAGTTTGAAGTCAGGGAGCTGATTCCTCCAGCTCCATTTTTCTTTCTCAAGATTACTTTGGCTATTCAGAGTCTTTTGTGTTTCTATTAAATTGCAAAATTTTTTGTTCTAATTCTGAGAAGAATACTATCGGTAATTTGATAGGAATTACACTGAATTTGTAGATTGTGTCTAGTAGTATAGTCATTTTCACAATATTGATTCTTCCAATCCAATAACATGGTCTATTTCTCCATCTTTTTGTGTCATCTTTGATTTCTTTCATCAGTATCTTATAGTTTTTTGAGTATATAGTTTCCTTTTGCCTCCTTAAGTAAGTTTATTCCTAGACATTTTATTCTTTCTGTTGCAATGGTAAATGGGATTGTTTTCTTAATTTCTCTTTCTGTTCTTTCACTGTTAGTGTATAGGAATGCAAGAGATTTCTGTGTATTAATTTTGTACCCTGCAACTTTACTGAAATCATTATGAGCTTTAGTAGTTTTTCTGTTGGCATCTTTAGTGTTGTCTATGTACACTCCAGTATTCTTGCCTGGAGAATCCCATGGACGGAGAAGTCTAGTAGGTTACAGTCCACGGGGTCGCAAAGAGTCAAACACAACTGAGCGACTTCACCTTCACCTATGTACAATGTTATATTGTCTGCAAACAGTGACAATTTTACTTCTTTTCCACTTTGGATTCCTTTTATTCCTTTTTCTTCTGTACTATGGTTAGGACTTCTGTGACTATGTTGAATAATAGTGGCTAAAATGGACATCCTTGTGTTCTTTCTGATCTTAGAGCAAATGCTTTCAGTTTTTAAGTCTTGAGTATAATGTTAGCTGTATGTTTGTCATATATGGCCTTTATTATGTTGAGATAGAGGCCTTCTATACTCACTTTCTGGAGAGTTTTTTTTTTTTATCATAAATGGGTGTTGAATTTTTTCAAAAGCTTTTCCTGCAAATATTGAGATGATCATATGGTTTTTATCCTTCAATTTGTTGATGTGGTGTATCACATTGATTGATCTGTGTATATTGAAAAATCCTTCCATCTGGGGGTTAATCCCACTGGATCATGTTGGATGATCCTTTTAATGTATTATTGGATTTGCTTTGCTAATATTTATTGAGAGTTTTTGTACCTATGTTCAAAATATTTGTACCTATGTCCCTTGGACAGCAAGGAGATCAAACCAGTAAATCCTAAAGGAAATCAATCCTGAATATCCATTGGAAGGACTGATACTGAAGCTGAAGCTCCAATACTTTGGCCACCTGATTTCAAAGAACTGACTCATTGCAAAAAACCTTGATGCTGGAAAAGATAGAAGGCAGGAGAAGGGGACGACAGAGAATGGGATGGTTGGATAACATCACTGACTCGATGGACATGAGTTTGAGCAAAATATGGGAGTTGGTAATGTACAGGGAGGCCTGGAGTGCTGCGGTCCATGGGGTCACGAAAAGTTGGACATGACTGAGTGATGGACATGACTGAGTGATGGACATGACTGATTTTCATCAGTGATATTAGCTTGTAATTTTTTTTGTGTGTGATATCTGTTTGGTTTTTATATCAGAGTGATGGTGGCTTCATAGATTGGGTTTAGGAGTGTTCCTTCCTCTGCATTTTTTTCTTTTTTGAATAGTTTCAGAAGGATAGACGTTAACTCTTCTCTAAATGTTTGATAAATTCATCTACGAAGACAATGATCCTGGACTTTTGCTTGCTGGGGATTCTTAAAGCACAGTTTTAACTTTAGTACTTGTGATTTGTTGGTTCATATTTTCTTTTCTTCCTGGTTCAGTCTTCAGAGATTTTTAAGAATCTAAGAATCTTTCTAAGAATTTGTCCATCTCTTCTAGGTTTCTATTTTAGTGGCATGTAGTTGCTTGTAGTCTCTTATGACCTTTGTATTTTTATGGTGTCAGTTCTAACTTCTCCTTTTTTATTTTATTGATTTGAACTGTCTTCCTTTTTTTCTTGATGAGTTTGGCTAAAGGTTTACCACTTTTGTTTATCTTTACAAAGTACCAGCTTTTAGTTTCCTTAATATTTTCTATTGCTTTCTTCATTTCTATTTCTTTTATTTATTGCTTTATTCATTTCTATTTCTTTTATTTCTACTCCTTTATTGTTTCTTTCCTTCTACTAACTTTGGGTTTTGTTTGTTTTTCTTTCTCTAGTTGCTGTAGGTGTAAGGTTAGATTATTAAGATTTTTCTTATTTCTTGAGGTAAGATATTATTGCTATAAACTCCCCTCTTAGAACTTCTTTTGGTCTAATGTATCATTTAAGGTCTGTATTTCTTTACTGATTTTCTGTCTGGATGATTTGTCCATGGGTGTAAGTGGAGTGTTAAAACACACTTCTTGCGTTACTGTTGATTTCTCTATTTATGGATGTTAGCATTTGAGATGCTCCTATGTTGGGTGCGAATATATTCACAATTGTTATATCTTCTTCTTGGATTTAATCCTTGTTTTGTATACAGTCAGCCAGTCTATGTTTTTTTGGTTGGAGCATCCATGTTTAAGATAATTTTCCATATGTGTGTTCTTATTGCCATTTTAATTGTTGTGAATTTGCTTTTGTAGGTCTTTTTACTTCCATTCCTCTTTTGTTCTCTTGTGATTTGCTGATGAACTTATGTGTTGTGTTTAGATTCTTTTTTCTTGTTTATTGTGTATCTCTTGTAGATTTTCTGTTTGTGGTTACCAAGAGGTTTTTGACATTGCTGTTCTTTTAACTTCAAATACATTTCCAATATCCTGCATTTGTACTTTCCTCTTCTCAGGATTGCTGGTTTTGGAGGCATATTTTTGTGTGGGTGATTTCCTACCTTTACTCTATGTTTGCTCTCACTGGTGAACTTTCCCTTTCATAATTTTCTTGATTTTAGTTGTGGCCTTTTCTTTTCTGCCTCAAGAAATTCCTTTAGGATTTGTTGTAAAGCTGGTTTGGTGGTGCTGAATTCTCTTAGCTTTTGTCTGTCTGTAAAAGTTGATTTCTCTGTCAGATCTGAATGAGAGCCTTACTGGACAGTTTTCTTGGTTGTAGGTTTCTTCTTTCTTTGGATGTAGGATATCTTTTTTGGCAGGTTCCATTATTATTTTGTTGATGAATGCCCAGCAGTTAGCTGTGATTTTGGTATTTTCATAAGAAGAGGTGAGTTCGCAGCCTTCTACTCTACCATCTTGTCTCTGCCCTAAGATTTCTTTTCTTTAGCTTTTTCTTAAAAAAAATTTATTTTTAAATTGAAGGATAATTGCTTAACAATGTTGTGTTAGTTTCTGCCATATATCAACATGAGAAGACTTCTTCCTGAAAACAAGCATCCTTTCCCTCAAAGATTCTAGAATCCTACATATTAACTAATGTCTTGGGACTCAATTAAATCACAGACTGAACTGCTTTGGGAACAAGGACTTTATTGGCTAAGGCCGTGACTTTGTCCTCCTTGGCTCAAGAGTCTCTGGAGTTCAACTCAAAGTTAAACTCTTTGCTACACTGTCAGGAAATGTGAGGCTCTACACATACCATGACATATGAATGGAATGATAATGTTCTTTACAATAATGGGGACATGGGAAAGATAGGTTTAAATGTTTAAGATATTTACACGTTGTATTAATATTGGAGGCAAAATGTCATCTTAGGCAGGAAATAAAATGAATCAAGAGGGGTATAACCTCTAAGACCAAAATTTAATAATAGAAGCACTGACTATAAGCTGAGCATCTCAATCTCTTTACAAATTAATACCCATTTGTTCCTTCATTCTATGCTCTCTTAAGAAATACTGTTGACATGTTCACTATTTTCTATTATGCCTACTATTGTCTATGCTGTGAAAATCTATAAAAACATTCACTTCCTTTCCCTCTATTTTTGACTTCAGATTCCCAATCACAAGATTGACATCTATGTCCTAGAATTAGGTAGCTTTTGGCAGGGTCCATGAAACATGATCTGGGTTAGAATCCAAGACAGAGAGTCACCTGGGACAATAAGGTAAAATCCAGGAGAGTTAAGGTCAATACAAGACACCGGTTATTAGGGACATTTTTAAAAGATGAGGCATTTAATTTTAAAGCAAATTTTATATTCAGCATAATCAAACTCTTTTTCTCTGTATATCTTTAGGAGATAGATATTCTCTGCAGGATAATGTCCATTTTATCGGAACTAAAATTTTGATGTGGTAAATGAAAGAGACAGAATATTTCTCTTACATTAATAACAGTCAGTCTTTCTCTTTTTTAAAAGACCTTTTTTTTTTAAGAATAGTTTCACGTTCACAACAAAATTTAGCAGAAAGTGCAGAGAGTTCCCATTTACTCCCTCAACCCACACACTAACCGCCTTCCCCATTATCAACATCTCTCACTGGCATGGTACATTTGTTGCAATTGGTGAACCTACACTGACACAGCATAATCGCCCAATATCCATAGTTTATATTAGGGTTCACTCTTGGTGTTCTACATTCTGTAAATTCGAACAAGTAAATCATGATGCATCTACCAATCAAGTATCATACAGAGTCGTTTCACTGCCATGAAAACTCTCTAAGCTCCACAAAATTACAGAAAGGTTGCAAATTCAGTACAAAGGACTTCTATTTCCTGAGCCATGTGAACATAACTGCTGACCTGATACATCACTCCCTTCCCCCTGAATACCTTAGCACGTATTACCTATAATGAGGACTTTGTTCCATAGAACAACACATCCACTGAAAATCAGGAAATTAACAATGGTATATTTTCAATCTATTACTGAATCCTCAGACCACATTCAAGTTTCACCAATACGGTCCCAATTTATTTATTTTAATGGGAGGATAATTACAATATTGTGACGGTTTTTTTTTTTTTTTTTGCCATACATCAGTACAAATTGGCCATAGGCATACATGTGTCCCCTCCATCCTGAAACCCCCCTCCCAACCTCCTTCCCTATTCCAACCCTCCAGGGTGTCACAGAGCATGGGCTTTGGGTGCCCTGCATCATATACCAAACTCCACCATCTATTTTACATATGATAGTGTATATATATATTTCAAAGCTATTCTCTCAAATCATCACACCCTCCCCGTCTCTCACCAATTCCAGAAGGCTGTTCTTTACCTCTGTGTCTCCTTTGCTGCCCTGACTGTAGGATCGTTGGTGTATGGTCCCAGAATTTAATAACTTATCTAATAAAGGGATCCGACTCTACTTGCCGTGTTGTGCTTAGTTATGTCTCTTTAAATAACTTCAGTTTAAAACAGTTCCTCAGTGTTTCCCTGACTTTCAAGATGTTGATATTTTTGAAGATAACTGGCCAAGTTATTTTGTAATATGTTTTCCAATATGAGTTTGTCTCATGTTTCCTCATAAATAGATTTGAATTATGCTGCTCTGACAGGAACATGACAGTGAGTTGTGTTTTTCTTGGGTAGCCTAACATGTGGTAGTGGTGCAGAGTTTCAGTTTTTCTATTACTGATGAGGCTCAATTTGCCCATTTAATGTCTGCCAGTTTTCTCCACTTTCTTACATGTCTTCCTTTGTAAATGATGTTATTTGTAACAAATTACTTGTATATATCCCATGCCACATCAAACAATTTATCTATGAATTTTTTAATCTTTATAGACTCATAGTTTCCTATTTTAAAACATTTTTAACTTACTTTAATTTTGTATAATTTCAATCATTTTACTATTTTATTTTACATATGACTATCATTTTTTATTCTGATGCTCATATTGTCCTTAATTAGGTTAGTAGGAGCTCTTTCACACTGGCTTCTCTATCCTTTTGCCATGTTCCTATCATTCTTTGAACATTTTCTTATTTTTTTGGCATCAGACACTCCAGACTCATATCTTCCTTGCCTGAGCCTTGGAATCAGGCATTTTCCCAAGGAATGCTGGTTTTTTTGTGTGGAAACTCCTTACCCCTACAGTCTCCCCACTCTGATGCTGGTCCCCAGGCTACACTGCCTAGAATTACTCTCCTTTCCTTGCTTGGGCTCTGCCATCCCTGTGCTTGGCTGCCCCTGCCACAGACACCTTACTAGCCTGTTTGGACAGAGTCCTTTGAAAACCAGAGTCAGATCGCACCATTTTTTTGACTCAAAGCCCTAAAAGAACTCTAGTTCACTCAGAGTAAAGGTCAAAATTTGCCACAAGTTCTGAGCTGTGACAACAGCCAGGGAGAGGCCCTGGCCTCGCCCACCCCTCTCCTTCCGCTGTCTTCTTTCTCACCTGACTCTGTGCACACACCAGGCCCTCTCCTACTGGAGGGCTCCTGCGCTTCCTCCCAGCAATGCTCTTCCTCCACAGAATGTCTTGGCCAGCTGCCCCACACCCTTAGAGTCTCTGCTGAGATCTCACATCTTTAGTGAGGCCCACTCTGATCTTTGCTGACGTTAACCATGTTTTTTTTTTTCCTTTGGAAATGTGCATAAATGGACATTCAGTGATGCAAGCTGATCCCCATAGGACGTGGGCCTGAGAGGAAGGGCAGAACCAAAAGAGATCTGAGTTGCTCTGCCTCTGAAGTTTGCGCAGGTGGCTCCCCAGCAGAGGGATGAGGGCTCTGGGAGCAAGGGTGAGCAGCAGAGATAAGATGTGAACAAGGTCCAGAGGTGATCCAGGACCATTTAAGAAGATGTTTCACACTCAATTGGAAGTTGTGTTTTGCAACTTGCAGTGATGCAGCTATCCTGTTTGAGGGTGCAATTAGTGTTTGCCTCACTCAGGCAGTTAGAAAATGCAATGGAAACAACCCACTGAGGAGAAAGGTGTCATACGCAACCCCAGAAAATATGGCTGGGATGAGGGTCACTGGCCTTTTCACAACATATGGAATGACAGACCATGCTGCTGAAACACACTGTTAAAGGTAAGGTTGATCCCAGAAGTCTGGAAGCTTCAGGGATTCCAAGGTGCAGGTGATACATACAAATGTAACCGTCCTCCCAAAGCCCCTTCCTCTGATCTGGTCCAAACAAATATGTTTTAAATGGTCAGAGGAAGGAGTTCATCATTCCGAAGAGTCCATCTGAGAATGCTGGATGTGCTCTGGGAATGAAGAAAATCCTGGACTAAGGTGAAGAGTTCTCAAATTGGGAGGACAAACCGTGTGAGCATACAAGTGCGGGAGCCAATTTGACACCCTTTCCTATATTGTCAATTTAAATATCACTGTGTATTAAAATGGAGACACTATGAAATCAGCTGCAACGCTGGCCACAGTTCTTAGGTCCGTCTAAAACAGAGAAGTTTTGCACTGAAGATTAGCTGCTTCAGGTTTGCCTTTGGACCCTGTGAGTTTTTTACTCCCCTCTGCCAAGGGATTACTACATTCTAAGAGCACTGAAGGAAGGCAAGAACAGCCAAGTGCCCTTTCCTCTTCACTGTTAACTTTGGGCAAATTACTAAACTCATTGGTTTTCCAGTTATAAATAAAGTAAGGAGATTGACTAGATGCTTTTGTTGGGTTGCTTTTGGCTTTAGAAATGCCCTCGGGGATCCTCTCTCTTTCCTTCTCTCTCAGTATCTCTTTTTCTGTAGATCTGTTCTATGCTCACCTCTCTACCATTAGCCTTCTTGTCCTCTAGTTTCTATCTTTTTTTTAAACTTTGACCTTTACCTGGTCCACTATGAAGATCCCACCTCTCTCTACTTTATGACAGTTCTTTATTTTTTTTTTAAACTTTTAATTTTGTATTGGAGTATAGCCAATTAACAATGTTGTGTTAGTTTCAGCCATACACATACATGTATCCATTACTCTATGACAGCTCTTAATTTTCAGTTTCTGCCTCCATTGTCTACTTTTCAGAGTGTCAGCTTCCGCTTGATTCCTTATATCTGAAAGGAATGTGACTGGCTCCACTCAGGGTTCTGAAACAATTCACCCAGCTACAGATTTCAGCCAGCCCATAGACGAGGTACCCCAAGATGAACTCTCATCCTGATATAATCCGAGTCAGTGAGTGATAAGGTTCTGCGTTAGAAAACATGGCTGCTGTCCCTTATCAGGACTACAGGAACACAATTGGCAGGAGTTGTTTTCAGAAGCCAGATTTAGCCCCCAAACCTCTTTTGACTCACCAATTTTATAAGATATCTCATCTCACACCCAGGTTTACTTTGATATTCTTGACTTTATTTACAGATATAAATGTGATTTATAATATTCATCTAATGTAAAATAGTTCCAGAAAATGAATACAACATTATTAATAATTTTTAAGGTTGTTGAATACCTCAGATTCAGGAAAGATATGAATTAATTACCTATCCATTTCCTTTTACTCAATTCAACAGATATTTATTGAATGCCAACTCTAGACCAGACACTGTCCTAAGTATTAGAGATACAGCATAGAGCAAGGTGAACAAAATCCCTTCCCATATGGAGATAACATTCTAGAGAAATCTATATAAGTTTTTGTTTGCTTGTTTCTTCTTTTAAAAATCTTTAAGCATAAAGAATTATTAACAAAACTCATATATTCCCTGCTGTTAGTCAGATCTGAACAGTTTGCCACACTTGTTTAGCTTTTCTTTGTTTTTTAAGGAAAAATATTGCATACTAGTTAAAACTCTCCATGTAGCCTCTCCTTCCCAGAGTGCTATGGACTGAATTGTGTCCCCTCAAAATTCATATACTGAAGCCCTAACTCCCAATGTGATTGTTTGGAGAAGGAACCTATAAGGTCAAAGTCATAAGGGTGGGGTCCTGATATACTAGGTACCTTAAGTAAAGAGGAAGAAGCACAGAGCTCTCTCTGTCTCTACCATATAAAGACACAGAGAGGAGATGACTGTCTAAAAACCAGAACAGGGTCTTCACCAACCAGAACTTTGATCTTGGACTTCCCAGCACCCAGAACTATGAGAAGAGAAATTTGTTATTTAAGCTGCCTAGTGGAGAAGGTAATGGCAAACTACTCCAGTACTCTTGCCTGGAAAATCCCATGGACGGAGGAGCCTGGGAGGCCGCAGTCCATGAGCTCTCGAAGAGTCGGACACGAATGAGCGACTTCACTTTCACTTTTCACTTTCATGCATTGGAGAAGGAAATGACAACCCACTCCAGTGTTCTTGCCTGGAGAATCCCAGGGATGGGGGAGCCTGGTGGGCTGCTGTCTATGGGGTCACACAGAGTCGATCACAACTGAAGTGACTTGGCAGCAGCAGCAGCAAGCTGCCTAGTTTATGGCGTTTTGTTATAGCAGCTAAGCAAAATAACACAGAGGGTAAACAGTGTTCTGAAGTTGGTGTTTAGCAATTCCAAGCAGGATTTATACTTTTACTACATTTATGTGAACAATAACTACATATTTTTTTTATTAGTTTAAAAAATTTTGTGTAGATAGCATCATGCTTCACATACACCGCACATTCTAAAGACTGGTCTATTTTCATCACTTTATTTTCAGCTGCTTTGAAAATGTAATGAAAGTGATGGCCAATTTTATGACAGGAAAATTGTGCAATATTTTGTATTTAATTTCTGACAGCTCATAAACTGTGATGCTCAATTATGAAACCCAGATTAAGAACCTTTGCTAATAGTTACAACTACTCTTCAGAATATTTACCCCACAATATTGTAAGGTCCTTAGTCAGGTAGAAATAAACTAAATCCTGACCACTGTTCCATGCTTATCAAGACTGCCAAGTAGACTCATATTTCTGAAAGAACTTTAATAATAAATATTAGAAATAGAAATTATTTTCTTTTGCTGGACTAGGAAATTGAATTATCTACCTATTCTATTTTTCAAGTTTCTAAATAATTTAGGTCTATAGCAGAGAATCACACAGGACTGATATTGGCTTGATAAGGAGTTAATTAAAAATAAGGGTTCATTTGACATGACATGGAGGATTTCAGTTAATATAAATGAATAGAACTAAAAAAAAAAAGTTCCTGTAATTTAGTGCCTTGATTGTTACAGTTAATATCAAGTTCCATCTTGTTCCCCTGTAAAATGTGAGGATACTCAGCTACTTCTCTGGGAAATTGGAAAGCAAAGGATTTTTTAAAAACACCTGGTGTGAAATTTCTTGGAAAGGATGCCTAGAATAAGGATGTAATTGTTTTCTGGCTTGCTGGTAGGTGTCTCTCTACTGTACTCTATTTCCTTTGATCATAGCAAGAATACTGTGAAAGACGTTCAAGGCCAAATGAACACTTACAGATGAATTACCACCTGCCATGAACACAGAAAGAAATATTACTGTTAAATAGAGTCATTTGAGATCTCAAGTAGAAGAAAAGACCGTGGAACCCATTGCGATCTGATGAACCCTGCAAGTTTCAGAAAGGCAAGGTTAAACTGTCCTGCAAAAAACCAGCACAGGTCTAGAATGAAATGGGATCTTTTCTGGGAATCACATTCTTGTTTCTGTTGAAGTCTAGTATTGCCTGTCTTTATTAAGGAGGGCTGTCAGCTATGAAGAAGACACAGTCTTGAGATTTACTTCAGAGCAAATATTTCCCAAGTAGAAAAGAAAAGGAAAAGGCTTAAGTATAATAAAGTTGAAGCATGCTGCTGCTGCTGCTAAGTTGCTTCAGTCGTGTCCAACTCTATGCGACCCCATAGAAAGCAGCCCACCAGGCTCCCCCGTCCCTGGGATTCTCCAGGCAAGAACACTGGAGTGGGTTGCCATTTCCTTCTCCAATGCATGAAAGTGAAAAGTGAAAGTGAAGTCACTGAGTCGTGTCCAACTCTCAGCGACCCCATGGACTGCAGTCCACCAGGCTCCTCCGTCCATGGGATTTTCCAGGCAAGAGTACTGGAGTGAGGTGCCATTGCCTTCTCCAATAGCATATGTATAGTCAAAGAGAGAGGTCTGTGGACAGGAAGAATCAGTGGGAACAAAGATCCTTTTTAGGTGTTTTGGGACACAAAGAGAAACAAAGTGGCAGAGAGGTAGAAGGAAAAAGACTGAGTTGCTAATATCTGTAGGGAGATGGGCATTCTCAACATTGTTTTATAGGGGACTCCTGGATGGACAGAGCAGAACTAGGGACCAGCATGCACCTTCGAGTCTGTATGTAGAGAGAAAGAAGAGAGACTCATTTCCAGTTGGATATAGAAGAAGAGGGAATGTTAATAAGATTTAGAAAGAGAGAGGAAAAGAATGAAGAATGGGATAACCACACTTTGACTGACTCCCCAAAGGGCTATCTTCTCTTGAGGCTCCGGCAGTTTGAAAAACAGCCCATCAAAAGATGTCCATCTCCTAATTCTGGAAACCGGGCCATATTTTGAGGACACTTTGTTTGTGGAGTGTGTTTTTCTCTAAATAAATCCATTTCTTACCTACCACTTTGTCTCTCACTGAATTCTTTCTGCACCAAGACACAAAAAACCTGACCCTCAGTAAGTCCAGATACCAGGTGAGTGATAATAATTAAAAGATGACGAGTTCGAGTGCCAGTCAGGGTTTTGGCTGGGTTCGAGTCCCAGCTGTGTGGGTTCAAGTCCCTATCTGAGTTACATGGTTTCAGCAAGGAGATGGATTTTATTCTATTGAAATGGAAAGTCATTTGAAGACTTTCCACCAGAGAATGCCTGTCCCGATTATTACCTTAGGAGAGGTGATGTCGTTTTTACTAGGGTTCCACGAAAAAGATAGTGGGGACTGGAAGAACAGGTGATAGGCTTTATAGATGAATATCAGAACTTACCACCTGGATATGAGTGCAAGCGAAGGAGAAAAATTAAGAGTGACCCAGATTCTTGGCTTGAACAACTGGTGACTGGTGGTGCCATGTAATTAGATAGGAAAGACAGGGGGAGAGTGGATTTTGGAAAAGAAGAAAAAACAAATTTCTGCTGTGGTCGTGTTAAATTGGAAATGCTTATTAGAGAACCGATTGGAAAAAGCAAATAAATAACAGAAATACAAGTCTGGGACAGGAAGAGCTCAGTCATAAATGAGTCATTAGGTGGTAATTAAAGCCAGGGTAAAGAATGCAGATGAAGGAGAAAAAAAGTCCAAGGACAGATATTTCAACATGTGGTGGGATAAGGTCCATAACTGTGGCCTAGAATTCTCCTGACGCTATCTAATGCTACCCTCTTCTTAGTCCAGCTCAAAGCCAGAGGCTCTGTTTTTCCCAGTCAACCCTGGCTTGGTTTTATCTCAACCCCTGCTGCTCTTACAGCATGGCCTTGCTTGGTTTCTTTATTTTTTTAGTTTGCTTTAGTCTTGTTGCCACACCTACACTGTTGCCTCCTGGAGGGCAGTAAACATGTCTAGTAAATCCCTGTACCATCCTCAAAATCCAGCAGAGAACTCTTAATTGCTCAGAAGTCTATGCTGAGAGAAAGTTGTGGAGAAAGGCCCCAACAGGCCTGTTTGCACTGCTTCGTTTGTGACCCCCACGTCTCCTGGCATCTTCCTTCCAGAATGATGCCCCCGGCAGGGATAAACCATTGCCTCCACTATGACAAGTTAAATAAGCATCAGAAAATATCCCAGCAAGGCAGGTGGGCAGAACAAAGCACAAAGAAGTAAAATTGCTTTCTTGGAAAACAGACAGAAACAAAACACCACAGTATAAATAAATCCCAAACCAAACTCCATTAGAAGGGAAAAGGGCTTTGGCATCCTCTCTGGCAGCCTGACCACAAGAGCTATTTGTTGATGAATCAAGCCAATTTGAACACGAAGGCTTGTATGTTTCTAGGACACTGACATTACTCAAAAGCTTGTGGCAGGATATTTTCTGTGTGCTTCTCTTTCTTGCTTGAATGTCGCAAGCTGCCTGCAGCTTAAAGAGCTATTAGTTCATTTGCAGTGGCCCTGAATGCCAGCTCCTCACAGCCCATGCAGCTCTGATCAACAGTAGAAAAGACAAAGAATCTCAAGAAGCTTGCAGGAAGAGAGGACGGTGAGGGAGGGAGGAAAATGGAGAGAAAGTGGTGCATTGAAGTCAGAGAACACAAAGGAAACCATGGTGGCAGAAGCAAGGAAGAATAAGAAAATATTGATGAATGGTTTGGAGTTGGTGAATGGAGGGGAGTTGAAACCATCAGAAACAAAGAAAAGATTGTTGGAAAGGGACAGAAAACACAGTACAGAACATCGACCAGAGAAGAGAGAATGAGTGTAAACGTAGCTAGAAAAAAGTAGGTGAAGTGTAGATAAGTGGAAAAATTAGATGCTAGACTGGAAAAAGTAATATCTCTTTTTTGGGTATACCTTGAAATAATTTATGGCCTTTGCAATACTTGGTTGGGAATGATGAATAGCAATGCCTTTGATGGAATTAACAATATATTACTAATTAACTTTGGTGGTATAGCACATGGTTGAATTTATTTGGAAAATCAGAAAAATTATATAATACATAATTTGGTTTATTCTTGAAAGTCACAAGGAAGACTTTTTTCTTCACTTAATAGCTTACTAACATGTGTGCACTCAGGGTAATCAGTGAGTTTTCATGTTTATACTAATAATGAAATAATATACAATAATATATTGTATATGTACAATAATATACAAACTATGGACCATGTAGTATTCCAAAGCTAAATGTGAATAACAAAATGCAGAAAGCAAAGGAGTTGTTTTTTTTTTCCCCTAGGTTGTCGCATTGCAGGGAGACTATTATTTTCACTTACTATAGTCACATTCACAAAATTATAGAATAAAAAGTTGGAGATTATCTTATGAGTACAATTTGTCCACTTCCTCTGATTCTAAATGCAAATCGTAAGAACTAAAATAGTTGGTAAGATTTGATGATGCTCAAAATGGGTCGATAAAAGCTAAAATCTTTACTTAAGAACTCAGTCAGTTTTTAGTGGCAGAGGAACACCCATGTATGCATTCTGTATGCAGTCCCACACCTAGATATTTATGCAAACAAAACAAAACAAAAAAAACCAAACATTGAAGTCAGGATCTTCAGGAAATACTAGCACTCCCTTGTTCACTGCAGCACTGTTCACAATAGCCAAGGTGTGAAAACAACCTAAATGTCCATTGACAGATTAATGGATAAAGAAAATGTGGTACGTGCAAGCGATGGAATACTATTCAGGCATAAAATGAAGAAAAGTCTGTAATATGTAACAAAGTGGATAAAACTTGAGGACACTATACTAAGTGAAATAAGCATGATCCCACTTATATAAGGCTCCTGCTGCTGCTGCTGCTGCTGCTGCTGCTAAGTCGCTTCAGTCGTGTCCGACTCTGTGCGACCCCATAGACGGCAGCCCACCAGGCTCCGCCTAAAATAGTCAAATTCTTAAAAGCAGAGTGGAATGGTGCTTGCCAGAGGCTGAGGGGAGAGGGAAATGGATACTTGCTAATTAGTGAATGTAATTCAGTTAAGCAAGATGTCAAGTTTCAGATAAGATGTACAACATTGTATTTGCAGTCAATAACACTATTGTACACTTATTGGTGAGGGACATATAGCTTCCCCCCGTGGCTCAGTGGTAAAGAGCCTGCAATACAGGAGTCACAGGAGACACAAGTTTGATCCCTGGGCTGGGAAGATTCCCTGGAGAAGGGAATGGCAACCCACTCCAGTATTATTGCCTGGAGAATTCCGTGGACAGAGAAGCCTGGGGAGCTATACAGTCCATGAGGTCACAGAGTCAGACATTTCTATGGGACTTAGCACACATGCATGAGGACATCATATGTTAACTGTGTTTACCACAGTCAAATCAAATCAAAGATGAAGATTAGTGTATTGCTGAAAATTTTTAATTACCACTATTTTTTAAAAAAAAATCAAGAAGTCCAAATATATTTTAGAAATAAAGACAAAAATTTACTTAAGTGCAAAAAATATAACAGATCTGAGATTTAAGATGTTCAGCTATACAAGTATCTGCCATTCTCTGACACCAATGAGCTAAGTGACTTGTTCAGTGGTTGCTTTTATACCCCATGCTACACTGCTCTATTCTTTGGTTTCAAGGACCCTGGAGACTCATTTTAGGTGGTTATGTCAGGTTCAGTGTAGACTTTGGGTAAGTTCACCCCAAGATATGGAAAAAATTGGCCATGGCTTCAGACTTGTTTAAGAAGCCTCAAGAGTCCTGGAAGAGTTAGCAGGTAATAGGTCTCCTGGGTGACTCACAATCTCTGGAACCAGCTTGCTAACTTGGTAGCTCTGGATCAGATTTTAGGTCAGGACCGTAGAAGAGCTTAGGGGGGAACTGCAGAAATGTGGAATTCCCATATGATCCTTAATGTTGCCCATTACCACGGCCATTTGCTAGGGGAAATAATTTGGAAAGGGAAGGTTACATATTTGCTTCTCAGAATTTTATGAGCAGAACATCCATGATAGAGAAAATGATATGAATAAATGCAAGCCCCCGGCAGTATGCCTGGATCGCATCCTCCCACTTTTTGTCAGAGACAGACACGTTAAACTGCAGAAGTTTAGAGACTTGCTTGATTTTGCAACCAGCTGACGAAGCAGCAACTCTCTCTTCCTTCCACAAACCTGTATTCCTTATGTGCGATGAGAACTATTATTTTATGGTCTCACAGGGCCAAAAGAGGGCAATAAGATAAAGCCCCTAAGTCCACCCCTCGACCCTTGGCAGGTGGCCATGCTTTTCTGTGTTTTCCTTACAGCCTGTCTTTTCAGACGTGGCCTCTGCGCCTTCTGCCAGGGCAGCAGGCAGTGAATGACCAGCAAAGCCTTTCATCAGAGCACAGGGGCGCTGTGTTTGGAACGACTTTACACTTGTCTTAACAGGCATGACCTTTCCTCCTGGGACACATTTTTCACTGTCATGGCTGCCTTGTAGCCTAAGTCAAGGCAGAGATTCATTGGCGTTTTTCACATTCTCTCTCTCATTTCTGAAAGAACCCTTGGGTCATTTATGGTTTGGACCTCGGCCCCTGTTGTCCTTTATTTGTAAAGAAGCATGAACATTCTCCTTTCACAGGGAGGCCAGCCTCCCTGATACTCTATTTCCTTTTGTTCCCTAGGTTGGTATTTTTGTCTTCTCTCCCCACATAGAATATTTCTACATATCTGATAGAAAAGAAGCTCAAAGCAGACTTTTAAGTGGCCCTGTCTCTCTATGGCTTCTTAAATCCACGTTGCCTTGTCTTTTGCCTAACACCTCTCCTGTGATCTAAAGTGTTTTCTCTGGTGCATGCAATTATGTGGAGTGGATTTTGGTGTAGTAGAAAGGCAGACCAATCACAGTTATAGGCACCAGAAGTAGAGAGCTTCTTGGCTTTGCCAAAGGCCATGTGCTGGAGATAAAATCAGAGAGGATTCATAAATCAAGATTAAGTTGGCTCAATAGCAGTGAGCATTATGTATTCTTTTTATACTAGGGGCAAGAACAGCACAAGTAGGGGTTAAATTAGAAGACCCTCCAGGTTCCTTTCAATCTGAAACTATATCTAGATACAAATGCTCAGATCTTTAAGAAAAGTCTTAAGTGTGGCATGTTTCTTAGAGTTATTGACGTGGAATGATCTTTAGAGACAATTTTTGTTGAGCCTATTTTTTTTTCTAATAGAAGAAGAAAATTAGGCCCAACAGGTGAAGAATTTCCTCCCCCACCCAGCTCCAAGATCACATCTCTAGTTATGTTTGTTTAAAAACAAAAATAGACAAGCTCCACAGATTACAGAGTGGGCAGAACACTTAAGTCATGAGAATATTCTAAATTTCCCTTCTGACTGGGTTTGGAAATTCCTGCCTCTTTGACTGGTATTATAGCTGCACTTTGGCAAAGGGTCTAGTTTTGCCCCTCTGTAAAACACCCTGACTCATGAGACGTAAGGGAAGAAAGTGGTGGTGGTGCTGTGGGTTTCTGTTAAGACCTCAGAAGCATCATCCAAGAGGAAGTAGTGTAGCAACAAGCAGAAAGGTAGTTAATTGTTTCCATGGTGTGGTTCCAGGGCATACTATGGTTACCACTTCATATATCAATGCCAGTGATCTTTCTATAGGAACAGTTTCATTAGGCCTTGAAGGCATTTGTAGTCAAAGAGTTCTCTATATAAAATCACAGTTAATGTACCTAACTTTATCAGCTAATACTTTAGTTAGCCATTAGCACTTTGGATATCTCCTATGTGCTAGGCCCATAATGTCCTCTTTTTTCTTTTTTAAAATATTTATTTATTTTGGCTGCACAGGTCCTTGCGGCATGCGGGATCTTGAGTCATGGTATGTGGGATCTACTTCCGTGACCAGGGATTCAAACTGGCCCAGATGCATTAGGAGTACAGAGTCGTGGCCACTGGACCGCCAGGGAAGTGCCCCATAATGTCCTCTTTCAATGCACTGGCTGAGTGATAGCTAAAAAAGGGCTCTACAAGAAATGGGGTACAACCAGGTACCTTGAGGAGGAGTGCTCCCAGGATGACTAGCTTTGGACTTAGATAGAACTAGGTTCTAAAGCCAACTCTGCATTTATTTGTACTGTGACCTTGAAAGTTAGCCAACTAATGTATAGAAGTCCAACTTTCCTTATTTGTAGAATAGGGATAATAATAAGAATAATACCTCTTAGGGTTATATTTCAGAATGGGTTAAACAATATCTGTAAGGCACTGTGAGAGTGCCAGGCATATGTGAAGTATTTCATGAATATTACTTATTTCTGGCATTATATCAGAATCAAAGAAATGGCTTGAATAGTGGACAAAGAAGGCCCCAAAGAAAAACCAGCCCTACAAAAGAGCTTTGCTCAAAGCCAGTTTTATCCAGGCAGTCTTATCCTGAGAAGAAATACTGTGTGTCAGAAAAAAGCCAAGGAAAGCAGTCCTGTGAACCATGTTGCAAAAGGCTTTCTCCCCTTCACCTGAGCCCTTGGAGGATGGTGAGCTTGTGTTGTTCTGCTTGCATGGCCTCTGGCATTTGAGTGTGCCTTGTAGCTTTATTTATTCTTGCTCATCCCAACCTTCCTGGCTCTACCCTACCGGTATTTGGAATTTCTAACTTGCAGATAATTTCATGTGTTGCTGTTTCTCATGTGTTGCCTGGAAAACATTCCAGTCGACTGGCTTTGTTAATTCTGGTCTGAATGTCAGGTCTCAGCTTAGATGTAACTTCCCTTGGGAAGCCCCCGTCCCCTTTAGGCTGAGCTGAGTGCTGTGTTTTCACACAGCACCCTGCCAGAGAAGTTACTGCATTTATTATAATCATTCGATGATGCTTGTCTTTCCACCAGGTGTAAATTCAGCGAGAGCAGGAGCTCACCTAGTTTATTCGCCACAGCACCCCTAGCTTCTAGCATGATGACTGGTTGTTAAGGAACACAAAAAATACTTATTAAATAAGTGAGTGGATGAATGAATTATATGCTGAAGTTTGAAGGGGGAGGAGAAGTTGCTTTGGATTTATCCTGGCATTTCTACTTTATATGTTAATACTGATCTGAAAAGATCCTTATTAGCATAATGTCATTATTGTTCCCACTTTCCCTTGTAGAAACTGTCCACAGGTTATTTAAATGCCAAAATACTGGAAGGCTTTTCATAAAGTTATAAAATAATGCATGTACAGACCATCTCTGATTATCAAACCTATAGTTGACCAGGATCTTGATGTTTTATCAGATAAAGAAGAATGTATATCTGTTCAAGTAGTGGTGGAGATGTCTTCCAAATCATTAAAAAAAAAAAAAAGAACCTGCAGCATCACTGTGAAAGAGAAACAAACTTGGGTTTCTTCTCAGCTGGAAACTATTTTTACTATTTTGGATACAAAAAACTCTCCATCACTTTCCCCTCTGCTGGGACTTTTCAGTTTAGCACATGACCTTGTCTTAATCAGTGGTTAACATAGGGTGATCATACATTTATCATTCAACCTAGGTAGTTTTGAGTTTCAGACTGTGCCCCGGGCCTGACACAGTTCCTCTTTGTGTTGTATGTTCGACAAGTAAAAGCGGAATCACAGACAACTTTTCTCTGGAGAGGGGCTGGGAAGGAGCACCTATATTAGCGGAGTCTGAGACGCACGTGAAATTAACCTTAGTTCAGTTGCTGTGCAAATGAGCTTTGGAATGGAAGAAAACTAATGTGTGGCAGGACAGGTTTTAACTTTCTATTGAAAAGTTTATTTTGAAATGATTTCAAACTTAAACCTAAAACTTGCAAGTCAAGTACAAAGAATGCAGAGATTCCCTCTCACCTCTACCCTCACTGTAATATTTTGCTGCACTGGCCCCATCTCTCTCTCTCTGTGTTTGTCTCTCAGCCATGTGATTTGAAAAAAGAAGGGGAAACTCCATTCTTCTTATTAAATTTGTGGGGGTACAACCAACAGGAAGACTTGGGAAACAACAAAATAAGAAAGGCTGGGAACTGGAGGACAAAAGTGTCTTGGGAGGCAACCTCCCTATGCTGACAAGTGTGCTAATTGCTTTGAGGTCATTCCTTCTTTAACTCCTTGGAAGAGCCTCTGAGGTGGGTTTCATTCCCACCTTACAGAGAGGAAACAGGGGCTCAGAAAAGATAAGCAACTTGCCCAGGTTGCCATAGGCTAGGTAACTGGCTGTCCCCGAGTGTTCCATTTTAAAAGTTTTTAGAGCACACCTTGTTTTTCTAAAAAGAATACTCATTTGAGAATAAAAAGGCCCAGTTCTGCCTCTAAAGCTGTGTGGGCAAGCCACTTCCATTCATAGAAATTCAGCTTTCTAATGGTAGGAAGCCTAGACAAAATTAATCTGAAGATATCTTTCAGTTTGAAAACTCTCTGAATAATTTAATGTGTAATATTTTTGCCGGTTCACGACAAAAATATATCGAACATATTGTTCACCATAAGAATGGGAGAGATAGGACTTACAGAGGATTTTATTCTGTAGCAAAATAGTGATTTCCCCTCCTACATGTTGGGTTGGCTATAACTTAACCTCTTGAAAACATCTGTGGATCTTTGACTTTTGACTGCTTTTCTCTATACTAGTCACTGGGCTTGGAGCTTTAGGTGTTAGGATAATTCAGAGGATTTGATTAGAGTGTCTCTGATGGATGAACTGAAGAAATGAATTGAAGGACTCTACTTTTATTTGTGAGGTTGGTTTTGAATTCATCCTTGGAAGCTTGGTGGCTCAGCTGGTAAAGAATCCACCTGCAATGCAGGGAGGCCTGGGTTCGATCCCTGGGTTGGCAAGATCCCCTGGAGAGGGAAAAGGCTGCCTACTCCAGTATTCTGACCTGGAGAATTCCATGGACTGTATAGTCCATGGGGTCGCAAAGAGTTGACATGACTGACCGACTTGGACTTGGTAGCTTAGAGATTAGATTACTTAGGTACACGTTTCCTTAGATAGTCCATTGCATTCTCAGACAGTTCTAAATATTTTTAAAAACACCTTACTTTAAAATATTCATTCTTCAGAAACTGGAGCACGCATACCCACAAAGTTAGGCACTGATGTACCAAGAGGCCCCCAAACAAGCCATAAAATAGAGGACAGTGTTTCAAATTAAATTGTTGGTATTCAGAAAAAAAATTTTTAAACACTGATGTCTTATTTTTAACATAAAACATGAGTCCCAAGAATTTAAGGAAAAGCTGAGAACCCCTAACAATTATGAATCCTTTGCTTTGCTCCTTGTGGTCTGGAGGTAAGCATTCACTTTTTTTTTCTGTCATAAAAGGTACTGGGGTTCAAAGGTTTGAGATGCAGTGATATTTAAGGGGTATAACAGAGTGCCTCATATACAGTGTATGCCAAAAAATAGCCATTTTTGTTAATATTATATCAAGCCCAATTCTCTTTAATGTAATTTTCTAATCCCAGCTCCAATGTTTTCCTTATTATTTCATTTCTTTATAACAGGAATTGCTTTAGCATTTCACTCCCAGTGAAAGCAGACCCAACTTACTTTCACTTCTTCTGAATCCATCCCTTGATTCCAAACCCTATTGGTTCGAAGGAGAGATAAGAAAGCCTTTTTAAGTGAACAATGCAAAGAAATAGAGGAAAACAATAGAATGGGAAAGACTAGAGATCTCTTAAAGAAAATCAGAAATACCAAGGGAACCAAGGGAACATTTCATGGAAAAATAGGCACAATAAAGGACAAAAATGGTATGGACCTAACTGAAGCAGAAGATACTGAGAAGAGGTGGCAAGAGTACACAGAAGAACTACACAAAAAAGATCTTAATGACCCGGATAACCACGATGGTATGATCGCTCACCTAGAGTCAGACATCCTAGAGTGTGAAGTCAGGTGGGTCTTAGGAAGCATTACTACAAGAAAAACTAGTGGAGGTGATGGAATTCCAGCTGAGCTGTTTCAAATCCTAAAACATGATGCTGTGAAAATGCTGCACTCAATATGCCAGCAAATTTGGAAAACTCAGCAGTGGCCACAGGACTGGAAAAGGTCAGTTTTCATTTCAATCCCAAAGAAGGGCAATGCTAAAGAATGCTCAAACTACTACACATTTGCACTCATTTCACATGCTAGCAAGGTAATGCTTAAAATATTTCAAGTCAGGTTTCAACAGTATGAGAACTGAGAAATTCCAGATGCTCAAGCTGGATTTAGAAAAGGCAGAGGAACCAGAGATCAAATTGCCAACATCTGTTGGATCATAGAGAAAGCAAGAGAATTCCAGAAAAACATCTACTTCTGCTTCATTGACTATGTTAAATCCTTTGACTCTGTAGATCATAACAAACTGTAAAATTCTTAAAGAGATGGGAATACCAGATGACCTTACCTGCCTCCTGAGAAGCCTGTAAGCAGGTCAAAAAGCAAAAGTTAGAACTGGACATGGAACAATGGACTGGTTCCAAATTGGGAAAGAAGTATTCAAGGCTGTATATTTTCACCTTGCTTATTTTTACTTTTACTTATATGCAGAGTACATCTTATTTTCACTTTTACTTATATACAGAGTACATCATGCAAAATGCCAGGGTGAATGAAGCACAAGCTGGAATCAAGACTGCTGGGAGAAATATCAATAACCTCAGATATGCAGATAATACCACCTGTATGGCAGAAGGCAAAGAGAAACTAAAGAATCTCTTGATGAAGATGAAAGGGGAGAATGAAAAAGTTGGCTTAAAACTCAACATTTTGGTTCCATCACTTCATGGCAAATAGATGGGAAAACAATGCAAACAGTGACAGACTTTATTTTCTTGGACTTCATAATCACTATGGATGGTGTCTGCAGCCTTGAAATTAAAAGAAAAGCTATGACAAAACCTAGATAGAGTATTAAAAAGCAGATTCATTATTTACTACAAAGGTCCATATAGTCAAAGTTATGGTTGCTCCAGTAGTCATGTATGAATGTGAGAGCCAGGTGATGAAAAAGGCTGAGTGCTGAAGATACCTTCAAACTATGGTGCTGGAGAAGACTCTTGAGAGCCCCTTGGACTGCAAGGAGATCCAACCAGTCAATCCTAAAGGAAATCAACCCTGAATATTCACTGGAAGAACTGACGCTGAAGCTGAAGCTCCAATACTTTGACCACCTTACGTGAAGAATCGACTCATTGGAAAAGACCCTGATGTTGGGAAGGATTGAGGGCAGGAGGAGAAGGGGACAACAGAAGATGAGATAGTTGGATGATATCAGCGACTCAATGGACATTTGCTCAAACTCAATGGAGTTTGAGCAGACTCCAGGAAATGATAAAGGACGGGGAAGTCTGGCGTGCTGCAGTCCATGGGTTCGCAAAGAGTTGGACACGACTGAGCGACTGAACAACATTGGTTCTAAATCTAATCCTTGGGAAGATAGTGACTCTAAGGTCATCAACACATGACAAATATGTGACGGCAGCTAACCTACCCTTCCTGAGACCTTTTCCTCCTGACTAATATTCCTAGTTCCTTCAACATTTCTTCATATGAGTTTTGTTACCTCGTTCTATCAGGATAGCTCTTTCACCATCCTACCCCCTGTAAAAGATGCTCTGATTTATCTATATCTCTCTCAGAGAACTGATCCTTATTCATGTTTTATGTCTTCCACTGAAGGCTGATTAGCTTTAGAGGAGCAGATAGAAATCATCTTCATCTTACTGAATTTGTTCACCAGTACTAATTGGGAAGTTTGACATAATCTATTAAACAGTTAAAGTTATTTGGCTATTCTCTCCCTCCCTCCCTCCCTCCCTTTCTTCCTCCCTCTTTCTCTTCTTCTTCCTTTTTTCCTCCCTCCATTTCTTTCTTTCCCACCTGATTTCCTTTTTTACGAATTATCTCTTGGGAAAGATTGAAGGCAAAAGGAGAGAGGGTGATAGAGAATGAGATGGTTAGATAGCATCACCAACTCAGTGGACATGAATCTGAGCAAACTCTGGGAGACAGTGAAGGACAGTCTGGCATCCTGTAGTCCATCGGGTTCCAAAGAGTCAGACATGACTCAGCCACTAAACAAAAAGCAATGGATGTTGTCTGTTGAAATTGTAATCAGGAGTCCCCTTTACTTCTTCCCAAGCACTGGATACTGACGCAAGCTAGGCCAATCTGAGGTCCTCTCCATGGAATTTTGAATTTAAATTGAATTTTAAACAGGAAGACAATGATTCTCAAAGTATGAATAGTTGGATTTCCATCTCACGTAGCCAAGTTCCTTGATCATACTGTTCTTCATATGTGGTTTCATTGTAATTCCTGCGTTCTAGGTTTCCATTCTTTCTATAAACCTCCTAGTACATGTCTTTGGTTTAAGCTAGCAGAGTTGCTATATATTGCTTACAATTAAAGGATGCTAATGAGCATTACCATTGTACATAGTGATGTGCCTAACTACTGTATAAATACTTCTATAGCATCTTTCCCTAAAGGTGTCTTTAATCCTTAGTCATGCAATTTAAAAAAATATAAGTAATTCCTTGACCTTAAATTTTTGTCATAATGTGCTAGCTTTATTTCCAGGAGGCTGAATCCATGGTAGAGAAATCTGAACATGTTTCCATCTTCCTCTCTTTCCCACTGCATTTAGTTCATTTCAGTTCAGTTGCTCAGTCGTGTCTGATTCTTTGTGACACCATGGGCTGCAGCACACCAGGCTTCGATGTCCATTGCCAACTCCTGGAGCTAGCTCAAAAATCAGGGTCTTTTCCAATGAATCAGTTCTTTGCGTCAGGTGGCCAAAGTATTGGAGCTTCAGCTTCGGCACCAGTCCTTCCAATGAATATTCAGGACTGATTTCCTTTAGGATGGGCTGGTTGGATCTCCTTGCTGTCCAAGGGACTCTCAAGAGTCTGCTCCGACACCACAGTTTAAAAACATCTTTGGCACTCAGCTTTCTTTATGGTCCAAGTCTCACATCCATACATGACCACTGGGAAAACAATAGCTTTGACTAGATGGACCTTTGTCAGCAAAGTAATCTCTCTTCTTTTTAATATGCTGTCTAGGTTGGTCATAGCTTTTCTTCCAAGGAGCAAGCGTCTTTTAATTTCATGGCTGTAGTCACCATCTGCAGTGATTTTGAAGCCTAAGAAAATAAAGTCTCTCACTGCTTCCATTGTTTCCCTATCTATTTGCCATGAAGTGATGGGACCAGATGCCATGATCTTCGTGTTTTGAATGTTGAGTTTTAAGCTAGCTTTTCGCATTCCTCTTTCACTTTCATCAAGAGGTTCTTTAGTTCCTCTGCTTTCTGCCATAGGGTGATGTAATTTGCATATCTGAGGTTATCGATGATTCTAGCTTATATTTCCTCCAGCCCTTCATGTTACATGATGTACTCTGCATAGAAGTTAAATAAGCAGGGTGATGATATACAACCTTGACCTACTGCTTTTCCAATTTGGAACCAGTCCATTGCTCCATGTCCAGTTCTAGCCATTGCTTCTTGACTTGCATACAGATTTCTCAGGTGGCAGGTAAGGTAGTCTGGTATTCCCATTTCTTTAAGACTTCCAGTTTGTTGTGATCCACAGTCAAAGGGTTTGGCACAGTCAATGAAGCAGAAGTAGATGTTTTTCTGGAACTCTCTTGATTTTTCAATGATCCTACAGATGTTGGCAATTTGATCTCTGGTTCCTCTGCCTTAATCCAGCCTGAACATCTGCAAGTCCTTGGTTCACATACTGTTGAAACCCACAGCATTATTTTGTAATTTTTACTAAAATTACATCTAATTTGGACTTCCCTGGTGTTTCAGATGGTAAAGAATCTGCCTGTACTGCAGGAGATTTGGGTTTGATCTCTGGGTCAGGATGATTCCCTGGAGAAGGGAATGGCTATCCACTCCATTATTCTTGCCTGGAGAATTCTATGGACAGTAGAGCCTGGCAGGCCACAGTCCACGGGGTCACAAAGGGTTAGGCAGGACTGAGCGACTAACTCACTTTTTTCTTTTCACATCTGATTGAGACTGAACATAAAAGATTAGGGACCTTTTGAAAAGGGAGAATGCCTGCCTTCTAGTGGGGAGAAGTCAACTCAGTTGTGGAGTTGTAAAGGGACACCAGTGTTGTAACGCTATGGGGGGTAGGAAGGGTTCCTATCTGACAAAATGTCCATATTCTGCAATTGTCAGATTTCCTCCTCTTATTGGCATTGAAATGACAAAAGGAAAGCAAGTGTACTAGTGTAACATTAAAATCAGTACTCCAGCAAAGATGAAAGCTTTGTCATCTGGGCGGCAAAAGGACGTGAGGCCATTGCTTTAGCGCTGCAGTGAGATGTTGTAGCCCTGCTCCCCCTCCGCACTCCTTGAGCTGGACGACATTTTGTGCTCAGCATCTCCAGGGCAGACTTTTTCACGTGCTGTGCTGTGCTTAGTGGCTCAGTCGTGTCCGACTCTTTGTGACCACATAGTCTGTAGCCTGCCAGGTTCCTCTGTCCATGGGGATTCTCCAGGCAAGAATACTGAAGTGGATTGCCTTGCCCTCCTCCAGGGGATCTTCCCAACCCAGGGATCAAACCCAGGTCTTTCACATTGCAGGCAAATTCTTTACCATCTGAGCCACCAGGGAAGCCCGAGAATATTGGAGTGGGTTGCTTATCCCTTCTCCAGGGGAGCTTCCCAACCCAGGAATCGAACTGGGGTCTCCTGCATTGCAGGTGGATTCTTTACCAGCTGAGCTACCAGGGAAGCCCACTGATCCTTCATATTTCTTCCTTACTGGTGAGATCTTGGCTGGATATTTTACAGGGAAAACCAGTTATTTCCTCTGCAAGGTAGATGCTGAGATGGTGATAGTAGTTCAAGAAGTTTTTTGGTTTGCATTCCCACCAACAGTATAAGAGCGCTCCCTTTTCTCTACAGCCTCTCCAGCACTTATTCTTTGTGTACTTATAAGCTGATACTTCATTGTAGTTTTGATTTTGCATTTCTCTAATAATGAGTGCTGTTGAGCATCTTTTCACCTGTTTACTAGCCACCTGTATGTCTTCTCTGGAGAAATGTCTCTTAGGTCTTCTGCCTACTATTTGATTAGGTTGTTTGTTTCTCTGGTGTTGAACTGCATGAACTGCTTGTATAGTTTAGAGATTAATTCTTCGTCGGTTGTTCTATTTGCTCTTATTTTCTCCCATCCTGAGGGTTATCTTTTCACCTTCCTTATAGTTTCCTTCATTGCGCAAAAGCTTTCAAGCTTAATTAGGTCTCATTTGTTTACTTTTGTTTTTGTTTACATCATGTTGGGGGGTGGATCATAGAGGATCTTGCTGTGATTTATGTCAGAGAGTGTTCTGAGTATGTTTTTCCTAAGAGTTTTATAGTTTCTGGTCTTACATTTAGGTCTTTAATACATCTTGACTTTATTTTTGTATGGTGTTAGGAAGTGTTCCAATTTCATTCTTTCACAGGTAGTTGACCAATTTTCCCAGCACTACTTGTTTAAGAGACCACCTTTTCTCTGTTATATATTTTTGTTTCCTTTGTCAAAAATAAGGTGTCCTTTGGTGTGTAGATTTATCTCCCAGCTTTCTATCTAGTTCCATTGGTCTATATTTCTGTCTTTGTGCCAGCACCATACTGTCTTGATGACTGTAGCTAGGTAGATGAACCTAGAGCCTATTATACAAAGTGAAGTAAGTTAGAAAGAGAAAGACAAATACTGTATATTAACACATATATATGGAATCTAGAAAGACAGTACCAATGATCCTACATGCAGGGCAGCAAAGCAGACACAGACATAAATAACAGACTTTTGGACTCAGTGGGAGGAGAGGGTGGGATGGTTTGAGAGAATAGCATTGAAACATGTACATTACCATATGTAAGTTAGACAGTGGGGGTTTGATGTATGACACAGGGAACCCAAAGCTGGTGTTTGTGACAACTTGGAGGGATGGGGTGGGAAGGGGGTTCAGCAGGGAAGGGGTTCAACATGTATGCCTATGACCGATTGATGTTGATACATGGCAATGTATCCTCCAATTAAAATAAATAAATTTTTTTTAACAAAGAAGTTTATTGGGAGTAATATCTGTGAAAGGAATGGGATGAAGAGCAGACTGAGCAGAGAGAGCCTTGGGCCACTGTGCAGATCTGATGGTTTCAGCCAACCCAGCAGGGAGCTCCAGAGCAGAGCCTGCCTGCTACAAGGGCTGCTTTGGGCAGAAGCAGCCAGGCCCTGGTGCCCTCACCGTGTGATCACTGGTGGAGGACTGCCCAGGGAAAGCATGGATCCTGAAATAGCTGGAGCCTGTGGCTACTGAGCTCCTTGTTAACTGAAGCTGAGCAGGCATTCTCATGGCTATCTCACTGTTCTTCTGAACTGTGTCCTAAATTCACTTGTGGCATAATTGCTCAGCACGTGGACTCAGGAGTCAGATAGTGTTGGTCTGAATCCAAGTTCCAATGCTTGCTCCTGTGTGACCTTAGCAAAAATGTTAAACCTCTCTGTTGCTCATATTCCTCATCTTTAAAGTAGAGATAAAATCAGTAGTAACTTTATTGAATTGTTATAGAGCACTTACACCATAGATAGTGCGGTGGTAAAGTACCCACCTGCTAATGCAGGAGATGAAGAGACGCAGGTTCGATCCCTGGGTCAGCAAGATACCCTGGAGAAGGAAAGGGCAACCCACTCCAGGATTCTTTCCTGGAGAAACCAATGGACAGAGAAGCCTGGTGGGCTACGGTTCATGGGGTTAGAAAGAGTTGGACATGCTTGAGCACACATGTTACATTACACAATATATTAATAGAGTAGATTAATGTATCATCTTCCAATATATTATATTAATATACTGAAATGCATGACCCAGTATATTTTGCTTATAAGTATTTAAATGAAAAATGCTTGTCCAGTATATATTTTTTATTATTTATTTATTCACTGAATCTCAGCTATGTACCCATTTTCACTGACCTGCCGTGTAGGAGCATTCAGATGACCTTCTCTGAGTCAGCTTACTTGTCTGATAATCATTTACCTTCCTTGAAAGCACATCTGAAGACCTGGGAGACTCATCAGTGACAGTTCTCAGATCAAGAGCTTAATTCATATCTTGTGTGTAGCCTTCATTGTTTGTGATTTTTATTATTTTTTAAAAGATTATTTGATTTTAGCTTTCCTTAAGAGACCAGCTTTGACCCCATTGGCTAACTATAATGTTACAGCCTCTCAGCTTTAAATGTCAAGCTTCCCCCACTTACTTGTTTGTTGAGGTGGAACAAGGAACAGGATTTACAAACCGTCAAGGTGGTGTGAGGAGGCAGGACCACGGGTGCCACTTTTAAGAACTATGGAGAGGGAGCTTTCTTACAAGGAGTTGAGTGTGTGTTAGTTGCTCAGTTATGTCTGACTCTTTGCAACCCCACGGATTGTAACCTGCCAGGTTGCATTGTCCCTGGGATTCTCCAGGCAAAAATACTGGAGTGGGTAGCCATTTCCCTCTCCAGGGGATCTTCCAGACCCAGGAATTGATGCAGGTCTATCACTTTGCAGATAGATTTTTCACCATCTGAGCTACCAGGGAAGGCTCCTAAATGCTCTTGAGGAGATTGTTTTGTTTCTTCAGCAAACACAAAATGTACTTTAATACTTAGAGTTCCCAGTTACTCTAAGTGCTTTTACAGTATTAATTAATGTAATCCAGTACTGATCAGTGTAATGTAATTTTTACTCTATGATGTAAATTCTCAGTTTAAGTACCACCAACACCCACATTGGAAGAAAAGTTATGACCAACCTAGATAGCATATTCAAAAGCAGAGACATTACTTTGCCGACTAAGGTCCGTCTAGTCAAGGCTATGGTTTTTCCTGTGGTCATGTATGGATGTGAGAGTTGGATTGTGAAGAAGGCTGAGTGAAGAATTGATGCTTTTGAGCTGTGGTGTTGGAGAAGACTCTTGAGAGTCTCTTGGACTGCAAGGAGATCCAACCAACCCATTCTGAAGGAGATCAGCCCTGGGATTTCTTTGGAGGGAATGATGCTAAAGCTGAAACTCCAGTACTTTGGCCACCTCATGCGAAGAGTTGGCTCATTGGAAAAGACTCTGATGCTGGGAGGGATTGGGGGCAGGAGGAGAAGGGGACGACAGAGGATGAGATGGCTGGATGGCATCACTGACTCGATGGACGTGAGTCTGAGTGAACTTTGGGAGTTGGTGATGGACAGGGAGGCCTGGCGTGCTGCGATTCATGGGGTTGCAAAGAGTTGGACACGACTGAGCGACTGAACTGAACTGAACTGAACACCCGCGTTTTACAGCCATGACAAACTGAAGTTAAATGACTTGCCCAGGATGAGAAGAAGAGTGGGACTTTGAACACAGGTAGAATTTGTGTCTCTAGGATTTGCGCTCTTAACTGCAAGATGTCCTGTCCCCTGAGTAAGGGCTCATCCTAAAATGTGTCCTTTGCTTCTATCACCTGGCATTTCGCATGATGTACTCAGCATTTAAGTTAAATAAGCAGTGTGACAATAACAGCCTTGACATACTCCTTTTCCAGTTTGGAACCAGTCCATTGTTCCATGTCCAGTTCTAACTGTTGCTTCTTGACCTGCATACAGGCTTCTCAGGAGGCAGGTAAGGTGGTCTGGTATTCTCATCTCTTTAAGGATTTTTCACAGTTTGTTCTGATCCACAGAGTGAAAGGCTTTAACGTAGTCAATGAAACAGACGTAGATGTTCTTCTGGAATTCTCTTGCTTTTTCTATGACCCAACAGATGTTGACAATTTGATCTCTGGTTCCTCTGGATCTAAATCCAGCTTGAACATCTTGAAGTTCTTGGTTCACATACGATTGAAGCCTAGCTTGGAGAATTTTGAGCATTACCTTGCTAGCATGTGAAATGAATGCAAATATGTGGTAGTTTGAGGATCCGTTGGCATTGCCTTTCTTTAAGATTGGAATGAAAACTGACCTTTTCCAGTCCTGTGGCCACTGCTGAGTTTTCCAAATTTGCTGGCATATTGAGTGCAGCACTTTCACAACATTATGTTTTAGAATTTGAAATAGCTCAGTTGGAATTCCATTACCTCCACTAGCTTTGTTTGTAGTGATGTTTCCTAAGGCCCATGTTACTTTGCACTCCAAGATGTCTGGCTCTAGGCATGTGATCACAAACACATTGTGGTTATTTGGTTGTTTGGAATAGAGCACTGCATACATTTTATTTTCCCCAAGTTTAATTTTCCTTTAAGATTTTTAGAAGGCAGTATAGTTATTTTTAAGTAGTTTCTAGCAGAAACAGGTTTATCTGAAAGCAAGATCACAATTGAAAAGTATATACAACAACTATAAATTCTAATTTTTAAATGAAACTCTTTTTCAAAGAACTTAATGTATGTATGTTAAATCTCAGCTTTTTAGTTTAGTCAAAATTTAAGAGGAAGACAGATTTTCCTTCATCTTTCTAAGTAATGTGGATACAGAGAAGGTATTTGATTTATTCAATGTGACAATCTCATTTCAGTTGAATACGCCATGATGGAATATTGCCTTTGACTTGCGGATTATTTTTATTTAACTCTCACACATTCTCTCAGACTTTTATAGTAGTCATAGGATAAGGATAAAGTTTTTTTAAAAAACATTTTATTAGAGTGTTCTTTGCATACCGTAGGAGTCATACATTTTACGTTTGTAGTAGGAAGAACTTGAACAGATGTAGTCATCACCACAGAAGGCTCCTTCTTTCCCAGTCAGTCCTCCCCCCCCCCCCCAGTCCCAAGCGACCATGGAGCCACGTTGATCCCTGTACATTAGCTCTCTCTTTTCTGGAGTTTCACATTTCAAGCAGTCAAGAAGTTCCTAAGCAACAGCATCTACTGCAGGTGCAGGTCTGGCTGACTCACCCTCCAGAGACTCAGGCAGGGACAGGACACGAGCCTGGATGATTCAGACAGCTTTCACTCACGGCGCTGTAGGCAGCATGAGCGCCGTATTCTCACTGGTTCTCCTTACTCCCCAGGAACCGTGGGGTTGATACGGAGGAGGGCCCAAGTGAATGCTTAGGCACACAGTAGATCTGTGTCACAGCTGAGTAATGCTGAGCCCAGAAAACCCCTGCTCTTATAAACGGACTGCCAGTAAACCTGCCCATTCTCCTCTGTGGTGATAGACATCATTCTTATTCTCCTGGTCAGAAAACAAACCTGCCTATTGACTTAGAGGAAGAATTATCCTTATAGCCTGGGAATGTCTAAAGGGAGAAGAGACCCTGAACAACTTTAGGGTAAATATCAAGCAATCTAACATATGTTTATTTGAAGAAATAAATCCCCCAAATGTCAGAAAATCAGAAAATTGTTAATTGTTCCAGAACTTGTGTGCCTATTTTTCTAATATATTTACTTCACTTACTAAAACTGTCTCCTTTGAACTTAAAGAATCAGTGTCTTTCTTCCAGTAGATGTTCAATGATATTTTTCCCATTTGTGATGACAGAGAATGAGTTAGAGTCTTAATCTAAGTCCAAATATAGAAACTTTTTCTTTTTAACTCTACATGCATGGATTGCAAAACCAAATAAATAGAACCAATAGATGTTAATCATAACATCCAGCTCTGATACACAATTGCAGCTAACCAAGGAGCAACTGCAATGATATTTTGAAATAAATCTCATTTTATTATGTTACAGAAAATTATTAAAATTAAAAGTTAGACAAGTATAACTTAGAATGAAAAAAATCTTCCTGTGAAGCCTCTAAATTCAGACTGAGAGGTCATTGCAAATTCTCCTAGCTCTCTAAAGATAATTAGTTTCTTTTGAATAATGCTTAAAGAAAAATAGTCTTTCAGCTCTGTGAGTGAGCTAATCTTCTGGGATTTTTCCCCCCCCAAAAGGAAATTCTTCTGAAACTATGTAGTACAAAATTACAAGAAGAAAGGGGAAAAATCCTGGGTTGATAAACAAATAAGAAATCAAATTTGGTTGATTCATTCAACTACATTATCTCTTATTATGTGAGGGAAAAGCAACCATCTTATAAGTTTTTACCAGCTAGAAATGAGGAAGGAATGTTCCTAATAGAAGTTAAAACTACATGTACTATTCAGGTACTCAATAAGTCAAGCATTAATGCATCTTGTCAAACAGTGAAGTGGATCCAAGACATAGGACCCTCCTAGACTAGTGAGGGGACATTGAAAAAAGGGAGCATATCATCCTTTATGTTGCAGTATCCACTGAATATAAGTAGTAAAATTTGTTAGTTAGTACATTCATTCAGTGTACATCCTTCATTATTATATCTAATAATTATTTCTATTGTTAAGAAGTTATTTATATTGCATTTGGCTATCAATATTATTCTTATTTATTGGTTATTATTATTATTCCTATTAGGAAAAGAGTCATCTTCTACTCTCAGAATGATTGCATCCAAACTAGGCCCTATCTTCAAGTTGCTTCCAAGGCTCTCTTTTCCTATAGTATGAACAGTAAGAAATATGCAGCACTGACTCTCTCCCAGGGGCAAAATCCAACTGAAATAGACCCTTAGTGTAGTAAAACACAAAAAGCACAGTATCTTATTCTTAAGAAGAGAGAAAGTAACCCTGATTGAGTGTAGACCATGAAATCATACCCCCGAACCTAAAAAATTTTCACTAACCAGAGGATATGGACTCTCTGTCCTCTGGAAATAAGACTCAGAGCTCACAAGCATGATGGGAAGACTGATCATAAGACAGGCAGTGCTCATCAACGTGAATTATATCTAATTGGCCTTTTCTTCCTCAGAAATGTGGTGTCTTTGTGGGTCACATGGTAAATACACTTTTTTTCAGAAAATTTTGCAAGTATAGTAATTGAAATGATTATGTTTATTTGTTGGCATAGGAGAGTAAGAACAGTATGAAAGGAAAGATGTATTCTTAATATTATTTTTGGTTCAGTCTTGGAAAGTTGTACCTTTCTAAGAATTTGTTCATTTCATCTAGATGGTCCATTTTATTCATATACTACTGTCTCATGATTCTTGTGAACCAAGAAGAAATAGAAAATATCAACAGACCAATCAGAAGTACTAAAAAGAAAAAAACCTGTGATTGAAATATTTCACAAACAGAAGTCCAGGACCAGATGGCTTCACAGGCAAACTCTATCAAATGTTTAAGGAAGAGTTAACACCTACCCTTCTGAAACTCTCCCAAAAAGTTGCAGAAGAAAGAACACTCCCAAATTCATTCTATGAGAACACCATTACCCTGATAATGAAATCAGACAAAAATATCACAAAAAAGGAAATTATAGGCCAATATCACTGATGAACATAGACAGAGATCCTCAATAAAATACAAGCAAACAGAATCCAACAGCACATTAAAAGGATCATACACCATGATCAAGTAGGATTTACCCCAGAGATGCAAGGATTCTTCAATATATACACAAATCAATGAATGTGATACAGCATATAAACAAATTGAAGAATAAAATCCGCACGATCATCTTAACAGATACAAAAAAAGCTTTTGACAAAATTCAACACCCATTTATGATAAAAAACTCTCCAGAAAGTGGGCATGGGGAAAACTACCTCAACATAATAAAGATGATATATGAATAGCAAGGAACGATAAGAAAGCCTTCCTAAGTGATCAATGCAAAGAAATAGAGGAAAACATTAGAATGAGAAAGACTAGAGATCTATTCAAAAAAATTAGAGATACCAAGGGAACATTTCATGAAAAGATGGGCTCGATAAAGGACAGAAATGGTATGGACCTAACAGAAGCAGAAGATATCAAGAAGAGGTGGCAAAAATACACAGAAGAACTATACAAAAAAAATCTTCATGACTCAGATAACCACGATGGTGTGATCACTCACCTAGAAGCAGATATCTTGGAATGCAAGGTCAAGTGAGCCTTAGGAAGCATCACTATGGACAAAGCTAGTGGAGGTGATGGGATTCTGGCTGAGCTATTTCAAATCCTAAAAGGTGATGGTGTGAAAGCGCTGCATTCAATATGTCAGCAAATTTGGAAAACTCAGCAGTGGCTACAGGACTGGAAAAGTCAGTTTTTATTTCAATCCCAAAGAAGGGCAATACCAAAGAATGTTCAAACTACCAGAAAACTGCACTCATTTCACACGCTAGCAAGGTAATGCTCAAAATTCTCCAAGCTATGCTTCAACAGTTTGTGAACCAAGAACTTCCAGAGGTTCAAGCTGGATTTAGAAAAGGCAGAGGAACCAGAGGTCAAATTGCCAACATCCGTTGGATCATAGAAAAAGCAAGAGAATTCCAGAAGAACATCTACTTCTGCCTCATTGACTATGCTAAAGCCTTTGACTGTGTGGATCACAATAAACTGTGGAAAATTCTTAAAGAGATGGGAATACCAGACAACCTGACCCACTTCCTAAGAAATTTGTATGCAGATCAAGAAGCAACAATTAGAACCGGGCATGAAACAAGAGACTGATTCCAAATTGGGAAAGGAGTAGGTCAAGGCTGTATATTGTCACCTTGCTTATTTAACTTATATGCAGAGTACATCATGCAAAATGCCAGACAACACAAGCTGGCAATCAAGATTGTGTGGAGAAATATCAATTACCTCAGATATGCAGATGACACCACCCTTATGCCAGAAAGCCGAGAAGAACTAAAGAACCTCTTGATGAAAGTGAAAGAGGAGAGTGAAAAAGCTGACTTAAAACTCAACACTCAAAAAACGAAGATCATGGGAGCCAGTCCCATCACTTCATGTCAAATAGATGGGGAAACAATGGAAACAGCAACAGACTCTTTTCTCTTAGGCTCCCAAATCATTGCAGATGGTGACTGCAACCATGAAATTAAAAGATGCTTGCCCCTTGGAAGAAAAGCTATGATAAACCTAGAAAACATATTAAAAAGCAGAGACATTACTTCGCTGACAAAGGTCCATCTAGTCAAAGCTATGGTTTTTCCAGTAGGCATGTATGGATGTGAGAGTTGGACTATAAAGAAAGCTGAGCACCAAAGAACTGATGCTTTTGAACTGTGGTGTTGGAGAAGACTCTTTAGAGTCCCTTGGACTGCAAGGAGATCAAACCAGTCAACCCTAAAGGAAATTAGTCCTGAATATTCATTCAAAGGACTGATGCCAAAGCTGAAGCTCCAACACTTTGGCCACCTGATGTGAAGAACTGACTCATTGGAAAAGACCCTGATGCTGGGAAAGATTGAAGGCAGGAGGAGAAAGGGAGATCAGTGGATGAGATGATTGTATGGCATCACCAACTCGATGGACATGAGTTTGAGCAAACTCTAGGAGTTGATGATGGACAGGGAAGCCTGGCATGTTGCAGTCCATGGGGTCACAAAGAGTAGGAGACAACTGAGTAACTGAACTGAACTGATGACATACTCATAGCAAACATCATTCTCAATGGTGAAAAGCTAAAAGCATTTCCTTTAAGATCAAAGGGGACAAGGATGTCCACTTTTTCCAGTGTTTTGAAGATAGTTGTGGAAGTCCTAGCCATGGCAATCAGAGCTGAAAAAGAAATGAAAGAAATCTAAATTGGAAAAGAAAAGTAATTCTGCCACTATTTGTAGGTGATGTGATCCTATACACAGAAAATCCTAAGGACATTACCAGAAAACTGCTAGAGCTCATCAGTGAGTTTAGTAAAGCTGGAGGATACAAAATCAGTACACAGAAATCTCTTGCATTCCTATACACTAACAATGAAAGAGCAGAAAGAGAAATTAAAGAAACCGACTCATAACCCTAAAGACTCCACCAGAAAATTACTAGAGCTCATCAATGAATATAGTAAAGTTGCAGGATATAAAATCAACACACAGAAATCCCTTGCATTCCTATACACTAATAATGAGAAAGTAGAAAAAGAAATTAAGGAAACAATTCCATTCACCATTGCAATGAAAAGAATAAAATACTTAGGAATATATCTACCCAAAGAAACTAAAGACCTATATATAGAAAACTATAAAACACTGATGAAAGAAATCAAAGAGGACACTAATAGATGGAGAAATATACCATGCTCATGGATTGGAAGAATCAATATAGTGAAAATGAGTATACTACCCAAAGCAATTTACAAATTCAATGCAATCCCTATCAAGCTACCAGCCATATTTTTCACAGAACTAGAACAAATAATTTCAAGATTTGTATGGAAATACAAAAAACCTCGAATTGCCAAAGCAATCTTGAGAAAGAAGAATGGAACTGGAGGAATCAACTTGCCTGACTTCAGGCTATACTACAAAGCCACAGTCATCAAAACAGTATGGTACTGGCATAAAGACAGACACATAGATCAATGGAACAAAATAGAAAGCCCAGAGATAAATCCACACACATATGGACACCTTATCTTTGACAAAGGAGGCAAGAATATACAATGGAGTAAAGACAATCTCTTTAACAAGTGGTGCTGGGAAAACTGGTCAACCACTTGTAAAAGAATGAAACTAGATCACTTTCTAACACCGCACACAAAAATAAACTCAAAATGGATTAAAGATCTAAATGTAAGACCAGAAACTATAAAACTCCTAGAGGAGAACATAGGCAAAACACTCTCAGACATACATCACAGCAGGATCCTCTATGATCCACCTCCCAGAATTCTGGAAATAAAAGCAAAAACAAACAAATGGGATCTAATTAAAATTAAAAGCTTCTGCACAACAAAGGAAACTATAAGCAAGGTGAAAAGACAGCCTTCTGAATGGGAGAAAATAATAGCAAATGAAGCAACTGACAAACAACTAATCTCAAAAATATACAAGCAACTTATGCAGCTCAATTCCAGAAAAATAAACGACCCAATCAAAAAATGGGCCAAAGAACTAAATAGACATTTCTCCAAAGAAGACATACAGATGGCTAACAAACACATGAAAAGATGCTCAACATCACTCATTATCAGAGAAATGCAAATCAAAACCACAATGAGGTACCACTTCACACCAGTCAGAATGGCTGCGATCCAAAAATCTGCAAGCAATAAATGCTGGAGAGGGTGTGGAGAAAAGGGAACCCTCCTACACTGTTGGTGGGAATGCAAACTAGTACAGCCACTATGGAGAACAGTGTGGAGATTCCTTAAAAAATTGCAAATAGAACTACCTTATGACCCAGCAATCCCACTGCTGGGCATACACACCGAGGAAACCAGAATTGAAAGAGACACATGTACCCCAATGTTCATCGCAGCACTGTTTATAATAGCCAGGACATGGAAACAACCTAGATGTCCATCAGCAGATGAATGGATAAGAAAGCTGTGGTACATATACACAATGGAGTATTACTCAGCCATTAAAAAGAATACATTTGAATCAGTTCTGTTGAGATGGATGAAACTGGAGCCGATTATACAGAGTGAAGTAAGCCAGAAAGAAAAACACCAATACAGTATACTAACACATATATATGGAATTTAGAAAGATGGCTATGACGACCCTGTATGCAAGACAGGAAAAAAGACACAGCTGTGTATAACGGACTTTTGGACTCAGAGGGAGAGGGAGAGGGTGGGATGATTTTGGAGAATGGCATTCTATCATGTAAGAATTGAATTGCCAGTCTATGTCTGACGCAGGATACAGCATGCTTGGGGTTGGTGCATGGGGATGACTCACTGAGATGTTATGGGGAGGGAGGTGGGAGGGGGGTTCATGTTTGGGAACACATGCAAAAATTAAAGATTTTAAAATTAAAAAAAAAAAAAAAAAAAAAAAAAAGAAACCGACTCATTTACCACTGCATCAAAAGGAATAACATACCTAGAAATAAATCTGCCCAAGGAGGCAAAAGACTTGTATTTAGAAAACTATATGATTCTGATGAAAGAAATTAAAGATGACACAGATGGAGAGATATACCGTATTCTTGGATTGGAAGATTCATTATGAAAGTGACTATACTACCCAAAAGCAATATACATAATCAATGCAATCTCTATCCGATTACCAATGGCATTTTTCATATAATTAGAATAAGATGTTTTATAATTTGTATGGAAACACAAAAGACTCTGACTAATCATAGCCATCTTGAGAAAGAAAATAAGAGCTGGAGGAAGTAGGCTCCCTGACTTCAGACTATACTATGAAGCTACAGTCATCAAAACAATGAGGCACTAGCACAAAAACAGAAACATAGATCAATGGAGCAGGACAGACAGCCCAGAGATAAGTACCTGTGTTCACCTAATCTGCGACAAAGGAGGCAAGAATATACAATGGAGAAAAGACAGTCTGTTCAATAGTGGTGCTGGGAAAACTGGATAGCTAGGTATAAAAGAATGAAACTAGAACACCCTCATATCACACATAAAAATAAACTCAAAATGGATTTAGGCAGAGCATTCTTTAACATAATTTTCAGCAAGATCTTTTTTGATCCACCTCCTAATGTAAATAAAAAAAAAAAAAGAAAAGGAACATAATTAAGCTTGAAACCTTTTCCACAGCAAAGGAAACCATAAATAAAGCAAAAAGGCAACACTCAGAATGGGAGAAAATATTTTCAAATGAAGCAACTGATAAAGGATTAATTCTCAAAGTCTGTATACATCTCATGCAGCTCAATACCAAAAAAACAACCCAATCAAAAAATGGGCAGAAGACCTACATAGATATTTCTCCAAAGAAGCCATACAGATGGTCAAAAAGTACATGAAAAGACACTAAACATCACTATTTACTGGAGAAATTCAAATCAAAACTACAATGAGGTATCACCTTACACTGGTCAGAACGGCCATCATCAAAAATTCTATGAGCAGTAAGTGCTGGAGAGCGTGTGGAGAGAAGAGATGTCACCTACGCTGTTGGTAGGAATGTAAATTGGTACCATCACTGTGGATAACAGTAAGGAGGTTTCTTAAAAATCTAAAAATATAATTACCATGTGATTGAGCAATCCCTCCTGAACATATACCTAGAGAAAATCATAATTCAAAAAGATATATACAGCACAATATTCATTGCAACACTATTTACAATATCAAGGAAATGGAAATAATCTAAATGTCCATCAACAGAGGAATGGATAGAGAAAAAAGATGTGGTACATATATACAAAAGAATATTACTCAGCCATAAAAAGAACAAAATAATGCAGCATTATTGCACCATATGCAGCAACATGGATAGATCCAGAGACTGTCATACTGAGTGAAGTAAATCAGACGGACATATGATATTTGGAATTTTAAAAAAGAGTACAAATGAATTTACTTATCAACCAGAAGTAGAGTCACAGATAGGGAAGACAAAATTAGACATACCAGGGGAGATGGGGAGAAGGGACAAATTAAGAGATTGGGACTGACATATACATACTGCTGCTGCTGCTGCTAAATTGCTTCAGTCGTGTCCAACTCTGTGCAACCCCATAGACGGCAGTCCACCAGGCTGCGCCATCCATGGGATTCTCCAGGCAAGAATACTGGAGTGGGTTGCCATCTCCTTCTCCAATGCATGAACGTCAAAAGGGAAAGTGAAGTTGCTCAGTCGTGTCCGACTCTTAGCGACCCCATGGACCACAGCCCACCAGGCTCCTCTGTCCATGGGATTTTCCAGGCAAGAGTACTGGAGTGGGGTGCCATTGTCTTCTCCTATATACATACTACTATATATAAAATAGATAACTATCAAGCACCTACTACATAACACAGGGAATGCTCGACACTCTGTGATGGCCTGTATGGGAAAAGAATCTAAAAAAGCGTGGATTTATGTATATGTGTGACTGATTCACTTTGCTGTATGCCTGAAACTAACACAACATCGTAAACTAACTGCTTCAAAAAAAATTAAAAAAGAAGATTTTCTTAGTAAAAAGATTTTGGTTGGAACTTCTACTTCTGGTCATGAGATAGTAACAGCTTCCAAAATTAGTCTCCCACCATAAACAACTACGACAGTGGAACAAAAAACAACAGTTTCGGATGTGGAACAACAGGAAGCACAGCACTGTGGTCTGTCTGATAAGGGAAAGAAATGAGGTGAGCCCTACAGTTACTTTAGCTTTTAGCCTGAAGACAATTTCTAGAGGATAGCACATGGACAGGGAACCCAAGCAGAGTCCAAAGTATTGTTGAATAGAGGAGAAAGAATGGAGTTTGAGGAGACTAGGATGGCAGGAATTTACAGGGCAGAGCACTGGAGAGGAGGCAGATACACAGAGGAGGAGCACCAGAGATCCACCTAGGGATCTGCTTGAATTGTGGACTGAATACTGTGCTTCGCATGCATAGGATGAAACTCCTCAAGGCCAGGAAAAATTCACTTCTGGGGAAAGGGAAATTGCCAGGCAGATATGAAGCAGGGCACGTTCCAGAGACATAGGCTAGGAATCTTTCAAGGTCCCAACAGCCAGAGTAAATAGATGCTGACGACTACACAGGACTTTCAGTTGAGATCCCAGAAAATTCGCACGTTGTAGTGGGACAAAGTTAATCATACTAGAAAGATTACTCTAGACTTTCATCATTGATGAGTTTTAAAAACAAGCCTTGATTAATTTGGATGTAACTTAACACAGGGCTTCCCAGGTAGATCAGGGGTGAAGAATAAACATAAGAAGGATCAAGGAAAATGTGATTCACAATGAGGATAGAAGTTAATAGATACATACTCAGAAGTGAAAGAGATGATGAAATTAGCGGGAAAGAACACCAAAACATCTATTTACAAACATTTTCAATATGCTTAAGAGCAAAAAGAAAACATAAACATATGAGGAGAGAAATCGACGATTTGAAAAAGAACCCAGTGGAATATCTAGAGATGAAAAATAAAATATCTAAAATAAAAATCCCATTGAATAAAATTAGCACCATATAAGACATTGCAGAAAGAATTATTAGTGAACTTGATAATATAGCAAAAGTCTATCCAAAATGAAAGAAAGAGAAAAGACTGGTGCGGGTGGGAAGGAGAGTGGGGGTGTGTTTCTCTCAGAACAAATTTATAATTATATTCCATAACTTCACATATGTTCCATTATAATGGAACATTTCATAATGTTCCATGTAACATTTCATATAACATTTCATAATGTTCCATTACATTAAATTCCATGGCAACTTGAAAAGGAGGTGGACTTTCTTTAAATTTGGCATTTGTAAACATATTAAAATAATGTTCAGTTCAGTTGGTCAGTTGTGACCGACTCTGTGACCTCATAGACTGCAGCATGCCAGGCTTCCCTGTCCATCACCAACTCCTGGAGCCTACTCAAACTTATGTCCATCAAGTCAGTGATGCTATCCAACCATCTCATCCTCTGTTCCCTTCTCCTCCCACCTTCAATCATTCCCAGCATCAGGGTCTTTTCCAATGAGTCAGTTCTTCGCATTAGGTGGCCAAAGTATTCAAGTTTCAGTTTCAGCATCAGTCCTTCCAATGAATATTCAGGACTGATAGCCTTTAGGGTGGACTGGTTTGAATCTCCTTGTAGTTCGAGGGACTCTCAAGAGTCTTCTCCAACACCACAGTTCAAAAGCAAAAAATAATGCTATCATTATTTGTTTTTGATATATGTAATCTTTTAGGATTATATCATTATATTAATTTCTTTATGTCTATAGTCATTTTCTTTTTAACTTTTAAGCTATATGTATAAAGGTGTACTATTTTACACATATGTTTCTGATAGATGATATTTATTGTGAATTTTCAGATCTTAACAAAAGTGACTCTATTATATTTAATGTTTTTTCCCCTTTATTTCTACTTTGATGTTTACACTGCAATTTGTGCTTTTTTTTTGTTCTTTGTTTTTTTTTCTTAACTTTTCTGAGTTATTTTGAGTATATATCTTAATGATAATGTATAACTGGATTTTGTGTTTTGACCTGATTAAGAATCTTTCCTTTTAACAGATGAGATTATTTATTTTACATTTACTTTTATAACATATGGTTATTACTATTCCCATTTCATTTCATGTTTTCTGCCTTTTCTTGGTTTAATTTATATTCTATCTTGATATAGCATATATAGTTTTTCTGTCTTCATATTTTAAATACAAGCAAGTATATGATTTAGTAATTTTGTGAATTAAAATTGGACTTCCAATGGCTCAGATGGTTAAGAATCTGCCTGCAATGCAGAAGACTTGATTTCTTTTAAATATTTAAATGCAAACTTTCTTAAGTTATTAATATGAAATAGCATCTAATGACTGTCATCTTTAAGATGAAGAATTTATCAGGGGTGACATTTCTTTCCATTTCCCAGGTTTTTATTGGTATGCTGCTTGTATATTTTGGAGATTAATCCTTTGTCAGTAGTTTCATTTGCAATTATTTTCCGTTGATGTGCAAAAACATTTAATTAAGTTCCATTTGTTTATTTTTGTTTTTATTTCCATTATTCTAGGATGTGGGTCAAAGAGGATCTTGTTATGGGCATCTTTTTTGAAAAAAGGGGCAAGAATATACAATGGAGAAAAGACAGCCTCTTCAGTAAGTGGTGCTGGGAAAAACTAGACAGCTACAAGTAAAATAATGAAACTATTTTTGCTTTTATTTCCAGTATTCTGGCAGGTGGATCATAGAGGATCCTGCTGTGATTTATGTCAGAGAGTGTTTTGCCTATGTTCTCCTCTAGGAGTTTTATAGTTTCCGGTCTTATGTTTAGATCTTTAATCCATTTTGAGTTTATTTTTGTGTATGGTGTTAGAAAGTGATCTAGTTTCATTCTTTTACAAGTGGTTGACCAGTTCTCCCAGCACCACTTGTTAAAGAGATTCTCTTTAGTCCATTGTATATTCTTGCCTCCTTTGCCGAAGATAAGGTGTCCATAGGTGGGTGGACTTATCTCTGGGCTTTCTATTTTGTTCCATTGATCTATATTTCTGTCTTTGTGCCAGTACCATACTGTCTTGATGACTGTGGCTTTGTAGTAGAGCCTGAAGTCAGGCAAGTTGATTCCACCAGTTCCATTCTTCTTTCTCAAGATTGCTTTGGCTATTCAAGGTTTTTTTGTATTTCCATACAAATTGTGAAATTATTTGTTCTAGCTCTGTGAAAAATACCGCTGGTAGCTTGATAGGGATTGCATTGAATCTGTAGATTGCTTTGGGTAGTATACTCATTTTCACTATATTGATTCTTCTGATCCATGAACATGGTCTATTTCTCCATCTATTAGTGTCCTCTTTGATTTCTTTCATCAGTGTTTTATAGTTTTCTATATATAGGTCTTTAGTTTCTTTAGGTAGATATATTCCCAAGTATTTTATTCTTTCATTGCAATGGTGAATGGAATTGTTTCCTTAATTTCTTTTTCTGCTTTCTCATTATTAGTGTATAGGAATGCAAGGGGTTTCTGTGTGTTGATTTTATATCCTGCAACTTTACTATATTCATTGATTAGCTCTAGTAATTTTCTGGTGGAGTCTTTAGGGTTTTCTATGTAGAGGATCATGTCATCTGCAAACAGTGAGAGTTTTACTTCTTCTTTTCCAATTTGGATTCCTTTGATTTCTTTTTCTGCTCTGATTGCTATGGCCAAAACTTCCAGAACTATGTTGAATAGTAGTAATGAAAGTGGGCACCCTTGTCTTGTTCCTGACTTTAGGGGAAATGCTTTCAATTTTTCACCATTGAGGATAATATTTGCTGTGGATTTGTCATATATGGCTTTTATTATGTTGAGGTATGATCCACCTCCCAGAATACTGGAAGTAAAAGCAAAAATAAACAAAAGAGATCTAATTAAAGTTAAAAGCTTCTGCACAACAAAGGAAACTATAAGCAAGGTGAAAATACAGCTTTCAGAATGGGAGAAAATAATAGCAAATGAAGCAACTGAAAAACAAGTAATCTCAAAAATATACAAGCAACTTATGCAGCTCAATTCCAGAAAAATAAATGACCCAATCAAAAAAGGGCCAAAGAAATAAATAGACATTTCTCCAAAGAAGACATACGGATGGCTAACAAACACATGAAAAGATGCTCAACATCACTCATTATCAGAGAAATGCAAATCAAAACCACAGTGAGATACCATTTCACACCAGTCAGAATGGCTGCAAATCCAAAAGTCTGCAAGCAATAAATGCTGGAGAGGGTGTGGAGAAAAGGGAACCCTCTTACACTGTTAGTGGGAATGCAAACTAGTACAGCCACTGTGGAGAACAGTGTGGAGATTCCTTAAAAAATTGCAAATAGAACTGGCTTATGACCCAGCAATCCCACTGCTTGGACATACACACTGAGGAAACCAGAATTGAAAGAGACACATGTACCCCAATGTTCATCGCAGCACTGTTTATAATAGCCAGGGCATGGAAACAACCTAGATGTCTATCAGCAGATGAATGGATAAGAAAGCTGTGGTACATATACACAATGGAGTATTACTCAGCCATTAAAAAGAATACATTTGAATCAGTTCTAATGAGGTGGATGAAACTGGAGCCGATTATACAGAGTGAAGTAAGCCAGAAAGAAAAACACCAATACAGTATACTAACATATATATATGGAATTTAGAAAGATGGTAACGATAACCCTGTATGCGAGACAGCAAAAGAGACACAGATGTATAGAACAGTCTTTTGGACTCTGTGGGAGAGGGAGAGGGTGGGATGATTTGGGAGAAGGGCATTGAAACATGTATACTATCATGTAAGAAATGAATTGCCAGTCTATGTTGGATACAGGATACAGGATGCTTGGGGCTGGTGCACAGGGAAGATCCAGAGAGATGATATGGGGTGGGAGGTGGGAGAGGGGTTCAGGATTGGGAACTCATGTACACCCGTGGCTGATTCATGTCAATGTATGATAAAACTAATACAGTATTGTAAAGCAAAATAAAGAAAAAAAAAAGAATGAAACTAGAACACTTTCTAACACCATACACAAAAGTAAACTCAAAATGGATTAACGATTTAAATGGAAGGCCAGAAGCTATAAAGCTCTTAAAGGAAAATATAGGCAGTGTACACTCTTTAACATACATCACAGCAAGATTCTCTTTGACCCACTTCCTAGAGTAATGTTACTTCTTTATTTGCATCTCTTTTTGACTACTAGTACATAACCTTGTCATTTCTGAGTAGAGTATATTGGTTGTACACTTCCTGAAGATTTAAAAATTTGATTTTCCTGTTATCCCTATATGAAAAGGGCATTTTACTGAGTTATAGAACTCCGTATTGTGTTCTATTTCATATTATCATTATTTGACTCAGTGTTATAGCTATTTCCCTAAAAAAGTAATGATTCCTTTTTCTTTTGGCATTTAATGTTACAAAGAAGCTGTCTGACTCTAGTCTGTTTATTAAAATAATTTTTCCTCATTCTTTTATAGATAACCTGGAGTGCTGGATTTGTTGGATAATGTTTTCAGTTCAATCATTCAGAAGTCTGAATAGGGTAGCAAAGGAATGGGAGTCACATGTGGATCAGAAATGAGGGAAATCTGTACATTTGTCTCAGAAGTTGTGTTTCCACTTTTTGTTTAAATTGTTGTACCAGAGGCCAGATTTTTACATTTGGTAATTTTGTTCATCCTGCTTCTAACTCCAAGGATATGGGGTGGATATAACTTTCTCTGGGATCTTCCTGCAGGATTTTGCCCTCTAAATTGAGAGACTGACTTGTCATTGTGCAGGACTATCCCTCTACAATGTTCCCAGTTACTTCTAATTTGGGAATGTGTTTCAGTGTATCAGGAAGAAATAGCTATGGAGATAAAATTTTGGATGAGAGAAAGCTTGGAGCCAGTTCCATGGGCCACTGGTTCAACAGATGCTGGAGTTAGGGCCAGTATAGACGTGCCTCCACAAGGAGTGGTCTCCACCTCTCTCATGGTCTTTCCTACACTGTCAGAGTGGGATCGACGGTCCTGCCTCCTTCCCCACTTCAGAAAGTACTTCTTCAGGTCAAAACACATCTGCTGTGGAGCATCTGGGTGGTGGCAAGCAAGCTGAGTTGCTGCAGATTTTCTTCCGTCTTCAGGGCTTGCCTTCCCTGCCTGCCCCAGCCTCTGAATGTGTGGTCCATCCATAGTCACTCTCACCTCTTGCCCTCATCACTCATTATTAGAGATTGCTGGTGAAACTTGTCAAGATTTGCTTTACTCTCTTCCTGTAACCCTGCATTTCCAGGTGGGAAAGCTGAATTGATTTTTAGTGACATCTTCTGATCCTGTTTATCCCTTACTTTATAGGTCAGATGATCTTCCTTGTTTGTTGACAACATGCCTTACTTTCAGTACTGAGGAATTGTTTCCTATAACTTTTATGATTTTGTCTGTGTCTGAGAAGAGATCTGAAGCTAGTTGTTCCACTGTTACCTTAGCTAGGATTTAAAAGATTAAGAAGAATTTTTGCATAAGTTGCGGTTTATCTCTTTCTTAAGAATCAGAAAGATTTCTTTGCAAATTCTTCTAAGCATGTAGCTTAGCTCATTCATTTTTATTTTTCATGGATAGCCAACCTAGAAAGAGATAGCTAGATCTCTTCATTTTTAAAAAAGATTAATTTTTTTTATTTTGTATTGAAGTATAATCAATTAGCAATGTTGTAATAGCTTCAGGTGGACAGCAAAGGGACTCAGCCATACATATACATATATCCATTCTCCCCCAAAATCCTCTTCCATCCCGGCTGCCACATAACATTTAGCATAATTCCATGTGCTACACAGTAGGTCCTTGTTGGTTATCCATTTTAAATATAGCAGAGTGTCATTCATTTTCAATAGATTTATATTAGCTTTCTTTATACTTGCCCCCCGCCCCAATTTGGAAGTACCTTTTTTTTTGAATAGTAAATATTTTATTGGTAAGTATATGATTTTAGTGGCAACAAAAAATTCACTTGAACAGGAGACAATAGGCAAGTCAAAGAATAAATGCTTGGTAATCATTGTAAAATCTGTGGCCTTTAAGACATTCAGATAGAAATCCAAATCACTCAGGGGTCAAATCTTAAACAAGACACATTCTTATATTAGTTTGCATAAAATAGGTGCAACAGTACCTGCAGTTTGTAGAATTCTGTAAATTTCCACCTTCTGACCAAATATGATCTATTGGCACATAACTATAGCTTTTTAAAAAAAATTATTTATTTATTTATATGGCTGTGCTGGGTCTTTGTTGCAGCACACAGATTCTTCAATGCTGTGAGCGAGATTTCTCTAGTTGCAGTGAGTGAGGACTATTCGCTGGTTGTGGTGTGGAGGCTTTGCATTGCAGCGGCTTCTTGTCACAGATCACAGGCTGTAGACAGCAGGCTCAGTATAGCTGTGGCACACGAGCTCAGTTGCCCTACAGCAGGTGGGATCTTAGTTTCCTGATCAGGGATCAAACCTGTGTTCCCTGCATTGAAAGGTGGATTCTTAACCACTGAACCACCAGGGAAGCCTCATCTATAGCTTTGAAAGAAACCTGATGGATTATTGCTGAGGATTTTGTCTCCTTCCAAAGCAATAATTCTTTTACAAATATTTGACTTTGGATCACTTGAGCTTTTTGCAATCACAATGTCACCTTTTTGGATGTCATAAAAATGTTAATTAAGAGTCTCTGCAAATTTGCAAAGATTTTAATATTTGAATTTTGAATTGTAGAATCCACTGATGGTCTAGAATTCATGACAACACCATCAACATGTTCAACAACACAATAAGCTACACAGTTGTACTGAACAGTATAGCCAACAATCTGAAAGGTTTTTTTCCAGCAGGTCATGAAGGTAGACTCTGCCATCATTGGCTATAAGTCTGTTCTAAAGTACAATCAATTTTTAGACTTAGACTAGTTGTAGGGTTTCTAAAAGAAACATCTAAAGTATGTCTCAAAACATATATGGATGATATGTGGTTTCAAAGAAGCCCAGGTGGTCCTTTCTCATGAGGCTCATCCTCCATGATGTTCTAACGATGACCACCCTGAAGAGGTGAGGTACATGCCTAGAGGAAAGGAGGACTGCAATGAGTAGGCATGCTTGCAATCATGCTTCCCTTGGGCTGCCTAGGGTGGCTGATGGATGGCAGAGCCATCAATAACATGCTTGGTCTCACTCCTTTCCACACTCTCAGGGTTCCAGGCTGCACGACCTACTGACAGACACAATTTGCTCTGTTGATTATCTCTGGAAAAATTTTATTTATCTGTGCCCTTGAGAATACCATTGGGTATGTTTCCCTATCCATCAGGTAATGCATATCCAAAAAGGGAAACAAATCTTAAATATAATTGGGAAGATAAATCTACTGCAAATAATGTGTGTGTGCTTAGTCACTCAGTTGTGTCTGACTCTTTGCGACCCCCTGGGCTGTAGCCCACCAGGCTCCTCTGTCCATGGGGATTCTCCAGGCAAGAATATTGGAGTGGGTTGCCATTCCCTTCTCCAGGGGATCTTCCCGACCCAGGAATTGAACTGGGGTCTCCTGAATTGCAGTCAGATTCTTTACCAAATGAGCTATCAGGGAAGCCCTCAAAGCAAAACAACTATAAAAAAACTTTGGATTATCTTTGCTGCTGTACATGATTAGCATAGATGATGAGTTGGGTCTAACAGTGTTGATTTAGTTGTGCATTATTCTATAATTCTACCTCCATTTCTTAAGTACATTTCTTACTGAAATGGTTTCATGTACTGGCAGTCACATTTCAATTGCTTTCAACACAGCACCTTGGCTGTCTTTATGAATATTTTTTAACTATTCCTACCAAATGAGATTTAGATTTTGAATGCTATTATATTTATATTATTTTAAAGTTTTCTTTTCTGTAAAATGTATGCATTCTAGCTTATTATGTAAGGAATTAAGAATGGGTCCTAGCTTAGAACACTTCTATTTCTTTCTGACATTTAGTAAGCTGTTACAGAACACTGATGAGGACGACTTACTGTGTTCAAGTTACATCAGCTATTTAGTGAATTGAATGAGAATACATTAAGCTTATTTTTAGAATGTTCCTTCTTAGAAATGTATCAGGTACGTCATAGAGACAGCAGCCCCGCTAATGTGGGAAGTCAGATATCACTCCCTTTATGGGGTCAGGTTTAATTGAAACTTGAGAGGGAAGTAGGGGACCACTAAAGAAAACTCCAAGTGATTCAAGTAGCTGTATTTATAAACCTCTGAGTCAGTAATGATTCAGCAGTGAAGCACAGTGCTAAGGACACTGCTTGGCTAAAGAGACAGTGGGGTAAAATCAAAGCTAAGATTACGTGTGGTTCTTATTTGTGGATCTGTGGCATCACAAGTGGGCAAGAACATTTGGCATGAGATCTTGTTCACTCCAGGTTCATTTGTGCCATTCTTTACAAACTTGAGAAGTAAATTTAAACACTTCCTCCCAACTGCTTTTTTTTAAAAAAAATAGTACAAACAGAAAAATTAATATCTTTTAAAAGTTTATTTGAAAGTAAAATTTGAAGTCTAATTAGATTAAAAAATACTACTAGCATTTCTTAGATACTTTATACCAGATACATTACAACTGTGTTGTTTGTCTTATGATACCCATTTTACAAATGATGAAGCCCTGGCTTAGAGATATTAAAAACTTGCTGAAAGTAACAATGTAGCTCATAAAAAAATTTCAGTCAAGATTCAAACTCAGATACTTGCCCTCAGACAGACCAAATTTCCCAACAGCAGGCTGTCTCCAGTGGAGGAGAGAAGTGAAGTACCATGTCAAATGAGCTGAACTTCTAAACTCAACCTGGGTTAAAAGTAAACTTCCTAAAATTTGAACCACTGAATAAGGGAAAGAACCTCAGAAATCATTTTGAAATTTAGAAAGGTAACAGCATAGTGCAAATGAAGACAATATCTCTCTATCATTGGTCTGATATTGGTAAAATTTTAATCTTCAATTTTAACATTTTTATTTTAAAATTTAAGGTAGATTCAGGGCAACTTTGCCATATTTGTGATGATTACTATGGTTGAATCTGGGCCAAAGAATTGATGCTTTTAAACTGTGGTGTTGAAGACTCTTAAGAGTCCTTTGGACAGCAAGATGAAACCAGTTAATCCTAAAGGAAATCAACCTTAAATATTCACTGGAAGGACTGATGCTGAAGCTGAAGCTCCAATACTTTGGCCAACTGATGTGAAGAGATGACTTATTGGAAAAAACCCTGATATTGGGAAAGATTGAGGTCAGGAGGAGAAGGGGATGACAGAAGATGAGCCGGTTGAATGGCATCACTGACGCGATGGAGATGATCTTGGGCAAACTCTGGGAGATGGTGAGGGATAGAGAGGCCTGGTGTGTTGTAGTCCATGGGGTCATAAAGATTTGGACATGACTTGGCGACTGAACAGCAACAATGCCGGTATCTGAGAATTTTTCTTTTAGAGTGGCACTGGATTGTGATGTTTCCCCAGTAGCATATGTGGGGGGGCCAAGCTTGTGACATCAATTGGCAGTGTGGGAACAGATCCACCAGGCTCAGCAATGCTTGGCAATGCAGTGTGTTCTTCCAGTCTTCCAGGACAGGACTCTGTATCATGTAGTCCCCATCCCTCCAGGGGAAATCTGGTTCCTTGAATGACTGGAACATTTCCATTGCTGGTCAAGATGTGTTTGCAGATTGAGAGGTAGCGGTAGAAATGTATCTGTGCAGCATGGATAGTCCTTAGAAGTACAGAGAAGGGGGGACCTCCCTGGTAGTCCAGTGATTAAGGCTCTAGTCTTCCACTGCAGGGGACATGGATTCAATCCCTGGTTGGGGAACTAAGATCCTTCATGTGGCACAGGATGACCACACACATTGAAAAATGCGTAGGGAGGAAACCACAGAAAACAGGGGTCCCAACATATTTGAATTCACAGAATTATACATCTTATATCTATCATAAATTATTTGAGGGAGCATTCATAGGGTTGGCAACATTTACTTTTCTGTAAGATTATTAACGATAAACTCTGCCATCTGTTATCATTTCATAAGTTAAAGTCTAAACTATAAAGAGGAAAGACATATTAAATAGTATCAGAATAAAGAGCAATTGTCTAAATAGAATAGATTTAGCTTTACTAAAGCTCACTATCTAGAAACTAAGTCATGGGTCAGCACTGCCTATGGACCATTGTCAGACAACCCCTGAATAAAGAGCATTTGGAAGCCACAAGTGAGTCCTACAGCTCTGGCACATTCACCAGACCTGAGAAGAGTATCGAGGAAAAAAGAGCCCTAATTAAGAAGATGCTTGTTCCTTGGAAGAAAAGCTATGATAAACCTAGACAGTATATTAAAAAGCAGAAACATCAAGCTGTTAATAAATCTCTTTATAGTCAAAGCTCCAGGAGTCATGTACGGATGTGAGAGTTGGACCATAAAGAAGGCTGAGCACCAAAGAATTGATGCTTTCAAATTGTGGTGCTGGAGAAGACTCTTGAGAGTCCTTTGGACAACAAGGAGATCAAACCAGTCAATCCTAAAGAATCTCAACCCTGAATATTCATTAGAAGGACTGAGGCTGAAGTTGAAGCTGCAATACTTTGGCCACCTCATGGGAAGAGCTTACTCATTGTAAAAGATCCTGATGCTGGGAAAGACTGAAGGCAGGAGGAGAAGAGAGTGGCAGAGGATGAGATGATTAGATAGTATCATCAACTCAATGGATATGAAATGGAGCAAACTGTAGGAGATAGTGGAGGACAGAGGAGCCTGGTGTGCTGCAGTCCATGGGGTCACAAAAAATAGTCGGACATGACTTAGTGACTGAAAAACAACAAAATAAAGAAACCCAGGACAAGGTCTTGTACATCTGTGTGCTCAAAACATATTTGTTGTGGAAACTGAAGAGGGATGAATGCTTTCTAAGTGCCAGGAGTGAATCTAGGGAGTGGCTGGCAGAGGACAGCCATCTCCCTTCAAGATGCTCCCACGGGGGCCAAGCGTTAGGAGTGGGGCTGCAGTGTGAGACTTAGAGGGTCCTGGCAGAGGCCCAGGGTGGAAGGAAGGCCTGAGTTTGTGCTGCACCAGCAGGGAGGGGCCCCAGGGACTCTGTTCTGCTCTCTGTGGTGGTCCCTGTGACGCTCCTGGCTGGGTTCCCTTGGGCCCGAGGGAGTCGGCACAGTGTGGTAAAGGGACCACCAGCTTTCAAAACAAGTAGACTGACTGGCATCTTTACAAGTAAATTTAATATCTCCAGCCCTTCTTCTATGATTAACTGAACCTTAGGGTCTCTATCAAACTATAAACAGTCACCTGCACTAAACACAGGAATATGAATATAAAAGTGATATAATAAATGTAATCATTAAAATAACCCACTATAGAGTTAAGGTGATCTTAAGAAGATGTTTCTTAAGAAACATCTTAATGATGTTTGTTTCACATATTTAGCTTTTCAGATATTTGGTACACAGAGATTCGTGACTGTTCTGTCCTTTTCGTAAACGGAGTCTTTACGTTTGGTAAACTTCCTCTTGTCCTGATTAATGCTTTTAGTTGATTTTTGGCTGCGCTGGGTCTTTGTTGCTGCTCATGGCCTTTTCTGTAGTTGCAGTGGGAGGGGGTTACTCTCTTGTTGCAGCCCAGGGTCTAGAACGCTGGCTTCACTACTTGCAGTTCTAGGGCTTAGTTGCTGTGTGGCGTGTAGAATCTTCCCGGATGGACCAGGGAATCAAACCCATGCCCCCTGCATTAACAGGTGCCTTCTTAACCACTAGGCCACCAGGGAAGTCTCTGCTTAATGCTTTTAATCTTAACTGCTGCTTTGCTAGTTATAATTGTATGTTGCTTTTTCTGTTTAACTTTTCTTTAAAAAAAAAAAAAACAGTATTTTCCTGATATCTGTTTGCCTATTTATTTATCTCCAACATTAAAACAAATTTTGTTTTGAAAATGAGAAGTGAAGTGAAGACGCTCAGCCGTGCCTGACTCTTTGTGACTCCATGGACTCTAGCCCACCAGACTCCTGCATCTGTAGGATTGTCCAGGCAAGAGTACTGGAGTGGGGTGCCAGTTCCTTCTCCAGAGGATCTTCCCGACCCATGGATCGAACCCGTGGTCTCCTGCTTTGTAGGCAGATGCTTTACTGTCTGAGAGACAGCCACTTAAAAAAAAAAAAATTCAATCTGACAATCTTTGTGTTTGAAAGACGCACCCAATCTATTTACATATAATTGAAAACATATCTTTGATTTTCTTTCTTTTTACCTCATGCATATTATTTATATTGTGCCACCTCCCCCTTAATTTTGGTGGGCTGATCAAAGTACTATTAGTTGTCTACATTTTCGTTATTGAACTTAGAATTTCTGTCACATTTGCCCTCTCTTCTAGGCATTACTCTCCCATTTCGTTTACTTCTATTGGACCACGTCTTTCTCTGCTGTCAATAGGAAAACAAGATACCGATCATATCCCTCCATAGATGTGTTTATTTTCTTGCTGTCCTCTTTCACCTTTGTAATACTTTTAACTCCCTACTCACTTAAAACCTTAAGAAAACTTCCACTTCCCTTCTCTACTTGTTCCTTCCTCCCTTTCTGAGGACTTGAGATCATTTACTATTCTTAGACATTTTAAGGTTTTCCCCCATAAGATGTTTCTTCTCTTTATATGATCATTGTTTGGCACTAATATTACAGATTCTCTGGCATTCTATCATTTTCAATTAATATTTAAGTATATGTATATCTGCTTCCCTGGTGGCTCAGCTGGAAAAGAATCCGCCTGCAATGTGGGATACCTGGGTTAGATCCCTGGGTTGGGAAGATTCCCTGGAGAAGGGAACGGCTACCCTCTCCAGTACTCTGGCCTGGAGAATCCCCATGGGCTATACAGTCTATGGGGTCACAAAGAGGCAGACATGACTGAGAGACTTTCACTTCACTATGTGTATAGCTAAGTGGAAAACTGTATACAAATGCACCTGCAGAGAGACAGACATGCATTCTCATGCTATTTCCTCCCCTTCTTGTGCCCTACTGGGAACTCTGTTTTGATTATCCTGTTGCCGTAGGGTCCTTCCTGAAGCATTGCTGTAGTGGAAGATGTGCGTGATGTCAGTCCTGGATGCCCACATATTTGCCCACACCCTCTCTCACCCTGGCAGGGGGCTATCTCAGTGGGGAGTAGGTTTTGGGGTTGGCATCCTCTTCCCTCAGTGCTCTATGGGGGTAATTCTGTTTTCTTCTGTCTAGTGCCTCAGTCCTATTTGTGTTGGCCCTTTTCTTTGTATGTAATGCAGTTTTTATGTGTGACAGCCTATATATTTTCTTTATGCTTGAATTTAGGAATCCTGCCTGGATACGCCCAACTGGGATTTAAAAAAATATTTTTCCTCATTAATTATGCCTGGAACTCAATGAGCACTTTAAATCTGCAGACTTGAGCCTTTCCTCAAACAAGGGGAAATTTCTTCTATTATTTCCTAAATTAATGCACTCCTACATCTGTTCCCTTTCCCTCCCTTGGAACTTTCATTATTCACATGTTGAGTCTCTGCATCTGTCCTGCAAGCCCCTTTTAAAAATTTCTCTTGTGGTTTCCATTTCTTTGTGTTTTCACTTTCTGTGTTGAGAAATGTATTGCTTAATCATACAGGCCTGAATTCAATCCTCAACAGAAAATAACAGCACCTTTAGTTCATCTGTAGAATTTGTAAAGTTATAAAAAAATGAAAACAAAAACCAAAAACAACTCTTTGAATTCCAGAGTCTCTCTTTTTTTTTTCTCTCTCTTCGTATATTAGAACCGAATTTTTGAGCACCATTGTTATTGTTCTGTTTGAAATCTCAGAAATTAAAGCATCCTTAATCTCCAGCAGTTCTGGTTTATGAGGAGCTGCCAGATTTAGGCATTCTGCTGTTTCTCTCTGGTTGCTGGGTCCTGTAGGTGCTATTGTTACTTTCTTTCTCCTATGAGTGGCTCCATTCACCCCTGAGATATTAGCAGATAAGTTGAGGAGGCTCTTGAAAGATGGCAAGGCCAGTTGAAGGCAGAAATCTGTGTTATACGGAACTGGCGATGGACCTCCTGGCAAGCAGTTAGTCCTTGCTCATGGCGGTTCTCCTGGACTGTTCTGCTCCAAGCTATGACTCAGGCATTCAGGTACCTTTTATTTAATAGGCCTTTAATCATTTGGCACCTATTCACGATCTTCTGTGGGATCTAGTAATTGTAGTAAATTGCATACATTTTAGAAAGTCTACTAAAACAAAGCAGGATAAGGAGTGCGTGTGAATATACTGGAAATAGTATAGGGGCATAATTGCATTTAAATAGAGATGATCAGAGTGGACTTTGTTGGGAAGGTGACATTTGTGAAAAACATCAAAGAGTGTTGACACATAAGGATGAGTGAAGCAAGAGCATCCTAGGGGGAGAACTGACAATGCAAAGGCACTAAAGTGAGAGCAAGTCTGAAGCGCTCAGGGAGCAGCTGGTATGGACGGAGCGTAGTGATAGTGGGATGAATGCAGAGGAGACTATTAAGAGATCAGCTTAGAGAGGTAATGGAGGGCCTGAGGTTACTACAATAATCCAATAAGAGTTGGTGATGGCTGGCTCTGTGGTGGTAGCACTGGGGGTTGTGGAGGGGAATGTAGTGTAAAGCACTCAAATTTTAGATATGATTTGAAGGTAAAGCCAAAAGGATTTCTGGATTGATTTGAGAGATAAAGAAAGGGATTAAGGATGTTATTTAAGTAACATTTATGTAGCACTTACTATGCCTAGGCATTTGACAAATACTAACTCATTTAATCCTCTTACCATCCTTAAGGGAAGTAGTTATCTCATTTATAAGATTAGTAAACTGAAGCACAGAGACCTTAACTAAAGTAATTTGTCCAAGGCCACACAGATAGTGTCATATTAGGATTTGAACAAGCAAGCTCCAGAGTCTATGATCTTAACCATCATTACTTGGCCCTTCTTGCAAGAATTGTGACAATTCCTGAGAATGTCAATTCCAACTAAACCTTGAGGCACTAGGGAAATCATGACAGTGTGAATTTCTTCATCTGCTGGGTCTGTGAAAGATTTAGGCCAAAATTACATTCATCACTCAACTTCCAGAGGTCTCCGCAATGTGGGGTGTGGTAGGCCACAGTGGCATTTTGGGTTCTTAGGAATGGGTCTCACCTCAGAATCAGACTTCAGTAATCCCAGAAAAGTTTGGGTATTTCCATTTCCATAGCGCACAGTCACCCTGGTAAGTAACTTACCACCTTCCCTTTGGGGAAAGACTAGAAGGAAGATTTGTGGTACTTGTGGCACTCAGTCCTTCCTTAAAGGGATCTATGACATTTCACTAGGACCTCTCTTGGGGAAAGAAAGACAAACTCTTACTTTATAGAAATTAGATGTAAAATCTGAGATTTTGGGGTTTGAGAAAGTCCCAAATGGATGGATGCTTCTGACTGAGATGGAAAACATTATGGGTGATCCAAATCTGATGGTGCCAAAGAGATCATGAGTTCTGTTTGGGGAATATTAATTCTGAGATGGTTTTTAGACAGTCAAACAGAGTAGATGGTTGAATGGATGAGAGAAGATTTCAAAGGAGAGTTCCAGCACGGAAGTACCACTCTGGTAGCCATCAATATAGAGAGGGTGAATAACACCAGGAGGTCTCAAGAGAGAAGGTGGAGAAATAAGAGGTCCAAGAACCAAGCACTGGGCTTGGAGAAGAGGATAAAGCAGTAAGAGAGGTGGCCAGTGCATAGCCATGAATTCTAAGTGAAGAAAGTATTTCCAAGAAATTGAATGTTGTCAGCTCTGTGAAATGTTGCTGATATGCCAAGTGGGATGAGGACTGAGCACTGAGCATTGGACTCAGCAACATGGAGATCATTGATGAGCTTGGAAAGCAGTTTGGGGAGTGGTGGTGGCAAAAGCCCAATTAGAGTATAGAAACAAAATTAAACAAAGAAATAGTGGATAGTCAAGTATCTCAAGAAATCTCTCTGAAAAGGAGAATACAGAAATGGGCAGTAGCTGAAGGGGGAAGTACAGTCCAGGGAGGACATTTTTGTAAGACAATAAGGATAAAACTATGTGTAGGTGTTGGAAATGACCCAACCAATAGATAAAGAAAAATTGATGATACAGGACAGAGGAGGGAACATTGCCAGAGTGATGTGTCTGAATAGGCCAAAGGCTGTTTAATTACAAATGTCGATTAAAGCATAAGCTCTTAGCCACAGAGATTCACTATAATTCCCCACTCTTTTGCTTCTGTTTTTCCCCTGCTAGGTCTTCATTGTCACATCTTTGGAAAAGTCATGTGTCCTTGGGAACCACTGTGCAGGGGAACCTCCACGCTTAGTCTTCAGTTTACATCAATGCAGACACATTTATACTTGAAACTTCACAGTATCAGTCTGAGAAGGCCATGTACCATGACTCCAGGCATGAGGAAGTGGGCAGGAGGGGAGAGCACTGGATTTTAAGACCTAGAGAATATTTGGTTCCATTTCTCACAGCACATTGCTCATGTCCTCTACCTTCATACCCATTTATCTTGTCCCTGGAAATGCACATAATGTTTCACTGGGAGGGACCACAGTCTCTATCTTTCATTTAAAGCATCACTGTGGAGCCTTTGGCCAGCTGTCCCTTGATCTTCACTGTAGTCATCTGCCTTTTAGTACCCTTGATGCTTATTCATTTTCTGTTTTTTTTTTCTGTCAGATTATCTATTAATCTACTTTAAATATTACATTGCTAGCAATTGTTTAATCCTCTAGTTATTCCTTTTAGAGATCAAGACCCTGCCAGGTAGCTTTTAGCATAAGAAAATTAAAAAATGGAAATCTTTAAACTCAAGTAATTACAAAACCTAATTCTGTTTTTCTTTTTTTTCCAAAGCAAACATTTCTTTTTCAGTATTTTCTGTACTATCATGCAAAAGTAGATTCCTGGTGGACATAATGTTGAAATATTCCAACTGTGGCATGATAGTGCAATTGTCTGAGGTTTTATGAAAGAGAAAGAATATTGACTCTGAAAAATTATTTCCCACTGGCTCTTTGCTGTTATTCTGATTATTCAATCTCCTTGTGAGTCTAATTCTTAATTTAGTAGCTTCTGAATTCAAAGCGCAGTATATTTTGTGCATAAGGCTGAAGCCACCGAGGGAGGTAGTGCTAACCAAGGATCATTGGAGGGAAATTAGGATGCTGTCATACAGGTCCCCTCTGCTTGCTGTCTGCTTGCCCTGGGCAGAGAGGCTGAGAGCATTATTAGTAGTTAGTATAAGAAGCTATTGTTGGAACCAGGATTTTTGTTTAACCAGATGTTTTCATAGGTAGGTTTATTTTTAGTTTTTGGTAGGTAGTTTTCATTTCACCAATTTCTTGTGTGATTAGATAAACTTCTTAACTTCCTAGACCTCAACTATTTCTTTTGTAAAATGTGGGTAAAATGGATCTTGATGGACTAGTGTGAAGATTTAGTGAGATATTATATAAACATGGCAGGGATAAAATAGCTGCTATCACCACCACCGCCACCACCACCATCACCACCATCATTGTCATCCTCATCTTTCAACCATCAGCTCATCGATGCTGTCCTCTGTGAAGGCCTCCTTGACTCTAGGCAGCATTAGATATTCCCTTTCATGCATCCTTTAAGCACTTTATACACCCAGCACTCATTGCATTATATTGTCTTTGGTCCTTTTCATGTCAGTTCTCTATGGGGCTGAGCCACTTACAGATGGTAACTTTGTCTTCTTAATCATTAGTTCTCTAGTATCTAACATCTAACATGCCAAAGAATGTTCAAACTACCACGCAATTGCACTCATCTCACATGCTAGCAAAGGAATGCTCAAAATTCTTCAAGCCAGGCTTCAACAGTATGTGAACCAAGAACTTCCAGATGTTCAAGCTGGATTTAGAAAAGGCAGAGGAGCCAGAGATCAAATTGCCAACATCTGTTGGATCATAGAAAAAGCAAGAGAATTCCAGAAAAACATCTACTTCTGCTTCATTGACTATACTAAAACCTTTGACTGTGTGGATCACAACAAACTCTGGAAAATTCTTAAAGAGATGGGAATGCCAGACCATCTGACCTGCCTCCTCAGAAACCTATATGCAGATTAAGAAGCAACAGTTAGAACTGGACATGGAACAACAGACTGGTTCTAAATTGGGGAAAGAGTATGTCAAGAATGTATATTGTCACTCTGCTCATTTAACTTATATGCAATGTATATCATGCGAAACGCAGGGCTGGATTAAGCACAGCAGGAATCAGGATTACTGGGAGAAATATCAGTAACCTCTGATATGCAGATAACACCACCTTTATGGCAGAAAGTGAAGAGGAACTAAAGAGCCTCTAGATGAAGGCAAAAGAGGAGAGTGAAAAAACTGGCTTCAAACTCAACATTCAAAAAATGAAGATTACGACATCTGGTCCCATCACATCATGGCAAACAGATGGGAAAACAGTGGAAACAGTGACAGACTTTCTTTTCTTGGGCTCCAAAACCACTGCAGATGGTGACTGCAGCCATGAAATTAAAAGATGTTTGCTCCTTGCAAGAAGAGCTATGACAAACCTAGAAAACATACTCAAAATCAGAGCTATTACTTTGCCAACAAAGATCTGTATAGTCAAAGTTTTTCCTGTAGTCATGTATGGTTGTGAGAGCTAGACCGTAAAGAAGGCTGAGCACCAAAGAATTGATATTTTTGAACTGTGATGCTGGAGAAGACACTTGAGAGTCCCTTGAACTGCAAGGAGATCAAACCAGTCAATCCTAAAGGAAATCAACAATGAATATTCATTGGAAGGACTGATGCTGAAGCTGAAGCTCCAGTACTTTGGCCACCTGATGTGAAGAGTCAGCTCATTAGAAAAGACCCTGATGTTAGGAAATATTGAAGGCAGGAGGAGAAGGGGACGACAGAGGATGAGACGGTTGGATGGCATCACCAACTTGATGGACATGAGTTTGAGTAAGCTCTGGGAAATGGTGATGGACAGGGAAGCCCGGTGTGTTGCAGTCCATGGGGTCGCAAAGAGTCAGACATGGCTGAGCGACTGAATAACACTGGACTTGTCACCTAAGATTGGCTCATTAAATGTATACTGAATGGCTTCAGAAACAAAATAAACTTTTACCTGGGCATAAAGTTGGCATTCACCATATAGCTGAAAAAGTAAGATGAAAATGACAGACCCAAGTCTGGGAGACTGAATATAAGTGTAACAATTGTAAACATGGAGATTTAATAGGATTATATTATTTTGTAAACTCTGCATGCAATTATAGTAAATTGGGACTGATTTAAACATCAATATAAAAGATAAATTTATGCTCACTTATAGCACTTGAAAATTTATTTTATGTAATTTCAAAAATAGTAGTTTTTTTTTTTTTTAAGATGGCTTTTGGATGAAGAATGAAAACCCTGATCATAATGTTATCTGTCTGAGAGACTGCAACTGATTTAAACTTTCTTGCTTTGTCACAAGGCTTTTTTTTTTTAAATAAAAAAGGAGTCTGCCTGACTTTCATTATATTTAGAGTCATTATTCAGGAATTACCATCTCTGCAAAATCTGAGGCAAGTATGTGAAGCACCATCTTGAATCTATTTCCTTACAGCACTCTCTCATCACTGTCAACAAATTTTCATCTCCTTCTCACCTCTTGAAGGCTGAAAGCTGACACCAGGAGCTGGGGGTGGGAGGATCATTCAGCTGATATTTCAGTAATTTCTGTTGTTTTGGGAGAATTAACTGGAAATATCTAAATGGTAAGAAGGTTTGACACATATTCCTGCATTTGTTACAGAAACTCAGGTACATGAAATGCTTGGGCTCATATTTGCTTGGGTAGCATTTTAAAAGGAATCAGAGATAGTCTTGAGCTTTGGAGACCCAAGTACAGTGTGACTTGGGAGGCCGTCACTAGTAGAAAGAAAAAGAACATGATCTTTGGAGTCAAAGAGGTCTGCCAACATAAACTCAGTTCTGCTACTGCTAGTATTCATTTCCTAAGCCTTTATTTCCTGATCTTGTATCTAGGGGGTGTGTGTGTGTGTGCATTCAGTTGTGTCTGACTCTTTGTGACCCTGTGGACTCTAGTCCACCAGGCTTCCCTGTCCATGGAATTTTCCAGGCAAGAATACTGGAGTGGGTTGCCATTTTCCTCTCCAGGGGTCTTCCTGAATGAAGGATGGAACCCACCTCTCACGCATGTCCTGCATTAGTAGGTGTATTTACCAGCTGAGCCACCAGGGAAGTCCCTGTATCTAGGTAGTATAATGTCTATGTGTGATAAAGGACTTCTGGTGATAAGTAAATATGATGATATCCATAAAGTGTCTAGCATAGTTTCTGGCCCATTCATTGTTTAATTTCAATATAAAAGGAAGAGGGTGGGGGGAAATAAAAGAAAAACAAAAAGGGAACCTACAGATTGAAAGAGATTTAGAGTACATGTCAATTAATTGTAATATACGGAGTTTATTGGGGTCCCCATTTGAACTACTAGAAAATACATTGGGAAGTTTAAATGCTGAGTGGACACTCAATGATATTAAGGAGTTATTTATTTTTTAAGATGTGATAATGTTATATCTATGTTTCATAAAAATAAGTTCCTAGCTTTTAGAGATAAACATTGAAATACTTATGAATAAAGCAAAAATTGTTTATAAACATTTCCATGATAAAGAGTTGTACCTACACACTGCTATTTTTTAAAAAAAAAATCAAACCTGTTTATATAGATGCAAATAAAATTTTGCAAGCAAATAAAATATTCCTGCACATGTGCACTGGGGTAAATTAAATGCCAGGCAAAGTTCAGACATATCTGCTCTGTTTCTGCTCTCACTGGCACTAATAATTAGATGCGAAGAAGTAACATTGTGCTGAGATGTTTTGCTGTATAAATTTTTGGTGCTTTTTGTATATTATGAGTGCTTCTTTTTTGACATTATGAAGTAAATGCATTCAATTGTCAGATATTATAATTCATATTTGAAATAAAAATTACCACTCAGTTCAGTTCAGTTCACTTGGTCATGTCCTACTCTTTGGGACCCCATGGACTGCAGCACGCAAGGCCTCCCTGTCTATCACCAACTCCTGGAGTTTACTCAAACTCATGCCCATTGAGTCGGTGATGCCATCCAACCATCTCATTCTCTGTCATCCCCTTCTCCTACCTTCAATCTTTCCCAACATCTGGATCTTTTCTAATGAGTCAGTTCTTCGAATCAGGTGGCCAAAGTATTGGTTTCAGCCTCAGTATCAGTCCTTCCAATGAACACCCAGGACTGATCTCCTTTAGGCTAAACTGGTTGGATCCCCTTGCAGTCCAAGGGACTCTCAAAAGCCTTCTCCAATACCACAGTTTGGTGCACTGGGATGACCCAGAGGGATGGTACGGGGAGGGAGGTCGGAGGGGGGTTCCAGATGGGGAACATGTGTACACCCATGGTGGATTCATGTTGATGTATGGCAAAACCAATGCAATATTGTAAAGTAATTAGCCTCCAATTAAAATAAATAAATTTAAATTTTAAAAAAAAGCATCAATTCTTTGGCGCTCAGCTTTCTTTATAGTCCAACTCTTACATCCTTACGTGACCACTGGAAAAATCATAGCCTTGACTAGATGGACCTTTGTTGATAAAGTAATGTCTCTACTTTTTAATATGCTGTCTAGGTTGGTCATAGCTTTTCTTCCAAGGAGCAAGTATCTTTTAATTTTATGGCTGCAGTCACCATCTGCAGTGATTTTGGAGCCCAGAAAAGTAGTCAGTCACTGGTTCCACTGTTTCCCCATTTATTTGCCATGAAGTGATAGGACTGGATGCCATGATCTTAGTTTTCTGAATGTTGAGCTTTAAGCCAACTTTTTCACTCTCCTCTTTCATCAAGAGGCTCTTTAGTTCTTCACTTTCTGCCATAAGGGTGGTGCCTTCTGCACATCTGAGGTTATTGATATTTCTCCCGGCAATCTTGATTCTAGCCTGCGCTTCATCCAGCCCAGCATTTCTCATGATGTACTCTGTATATAAGTTAAACAAGCAGGGTGACATTATACAGCCTTCACTGACTGCTTTCCATATTTGGAACCAGTCTGTTGTTCCATGTCCAGTTCTAACTGTTGCTTCCTGACCTGCATACAAATTTCTCAAGAGGCAGGTCAGGTGGTCTGGTATTCCCATCTCTTTCAGAATTTTCCACAGCGGTAATTTCCCAGAATAATTACCGCTATTCCTCTTTTAATTCTCTAGTTTTAATTTTAGACCATCCTGAGATTGCAAGGTGAGCTGTCAACAAATAAATACATTTTCAAAGCTACTCGTCCGCAAAAGTCACGATCTTATTTCTTCTGTGTGATCAGAACAAAAGAAACAATGTGAATACTAAGTTTGATGTAAATCAAAACTCAAATACAAGAGTTTTTGTTGATCTGTGTGCTATTCTCACTGACTGACTAAAATAATGAGTTATACCCTTCAGGGAAAAACTGTCTAGCAGGAGAGGGACAGGCAAAAAACAAGGCTTGACTTCTCTGTAAAATGATCTCACTAAGGTATCTTTCCCAAATGTCAAGGATAACTGAGGTTGGAGTCACTCCTGCCTGCCCTCCTGTTAGCACTGATGACTACACCTTATGTTTTAGAGAAGTCTTGTTAATGTACGCTTTTCTCTCTGTTTTCTGTGCTGATGTCAACTAACTCCTCATTAACATCAGTTTCATTTCTTTTTCTCCAGCTTCAGAGGAAGATGGTTTCTTTTTGAAAAAAAAAAATTTTTTTTTTAACGTGTGGTAATATACATATAATGTAAAACTTACATCTTAACTAGTTTTGAATGTACAGCTCTATAGTGTTAAGTATATTCACAGAAGTCTTTTTTCATCTTGTAAAACTGAAATTTTATACTCATTAAACAACTCCTCATTTCCTGAAGGAATAGTTCAAACTTACTCTTCTGGCTTTCTTACCTCTTCCCCACCCATTACAACCAAGGTCCTTTTGTTTACTTCTCTGAGGTCTGCTAAGGGTAGACCTCATTTTGGTAGCATTTCACACTCCACCCCTGCCATAATAATAATGTTCTCCTGGCTCCACTCTACTGAACGTTCCTTCTTTAAACTGCTGCTAAGTGTTGCTAAATGTTTCATTGCTAAACACTCTCTAAATGTTATTTGTTGGGCTCTTTCTGCCCTTGGCTTTCTACACCCATTTTGGGTAATCTCACTCACCCGCTGCAATGACTTCAATTTTGAAGTTTCCCACGTCTATACAAACCTCCATCCCTGGCCTCTTGCCTGAGCTTTAGGCTTAGCAAGATTCATTTTATTGTTATGCGTCAGAATCTCTTATAGCACTAAATTTTCAGAGCTGAAAAAGACAGGGACAAGCTAGGCTGCTGCAAAAGAAGCTCAGTTTATTATTATGATATCTTACTTAAAAAAAAGTATATTGTAAAACCATTCATTCTTTTCTTGGCTTCTGTGAGACCACAGTATCTTTTTCAAACTATAGTTGCATCTCCTTCTCAGCACCTAGAGCCAGTTCTTGGGTAACATCCTCTCCTCCAGTTACACCATCTCCTTGTTGTCTCAGCCAGTCCCAGAGCTTTAGAAACATTGCATGGGGGTGACTTTCAAATCTTTATCTACAGCTCTGACCTCTCCTTGGAACTCCAGCCATGTATATCCATTTCCCAACTTGTCATCTCCACTTGGATGTAATGGTTCTTTCACATTTAACACGGTCCCATAAAAATTCCCAGTTTTCTCTCTCTGACCTGCTCCTTTCTCAATAAACATTTCCAACATCCATCCATTGCATATGCTGAATGTTCATCAGTGTTCTTTGATATCACTTTTCCTCTTGTTCCCCAGATTTAATTCACCCACCAAGACCTATTTTTGAAACTTATGTTTGGTGACTCAGATGGTAAAGCATCTGCTTGCAATGTGGGAGACCTGGGTTCAATCCTTGGGTCGGGAAGAGCCTCTGGAGAGGGAAATGGCAACCCACTCCAGTACTCTTACCTGATGGTGGAGCCTGATAGGCTACAGTCCAGGGGGTCGCAAAGAGTCTGACACGACTGAGCAACTTCACTTTCACTTTTTAAAGACCTTTTTAACTCTACACAAGCATGTCTCTGTTCCCTCTGCTTCTCTCCATCTCTATTGCCATCAACCTAGTCCACCCTGATCCCTCCCATGAGGATGACTACTATAGCTGTCCAATTTATTTCCTTCTACTTCTGCTCCGGTCTACTTTCCACAAAGCAGCCTGTGATCACATAGAAATACATGCCAGACCATGTCACTTGTTTGCCTAAAAGCATGCAGTGACTCAGTTGCGTCCAGATCTTTGCAATTCGGTGGACTGTAGCCCACCAGACTCCTCTGTTCATGAAATTTTCCAGGCAAGTCCATGGGGTCGCAAAGATCTGGACAAGACTTAGCAACTAAGCAATAGCAATGCAGTGACTTCCTATGGACCTTAAAATAAAATCCAAATCTGTTGCCTCAGGCCACATGGCATTTGAATTCTAGTCTGGGTCTACCTATTAAATTTAGTTGCTTAACCTTCACCTTCTTGATCCTGTTCACTGGCCTTGTTTCCATTTCTTGAACTGGCTACACTTTTGTCTTCTTAGCACCCGTGTTTCCTTAGCTTGAAATGCTTACCTCCCAATCATAGACTGACTGGCTTTCAGATTCTGCTCAGAGAGGTCTTTCTTTCTATGCAGTTTAAAGTAGCCATCAGACAGTCTCTCTTATGTCAGCCTATTTTTCATTTTTACACAGTGTTTAACGTTATCTTCTACTTTTCTTGTTTATTTCTTCACTTGTCTGGTTATTATCTGTTTGCCTCTGCTAAAACACCCTGGGAGCCTAGAGATCTTGTCTCTTTGGTTCATTCCTGTATTCCTTAGACAGAGCTTAGACAGAATCTGGCACTTAGAAGGATATTTTTAAAATGCTTGAATGAATGAATAAAATGTCTCCAGACATAAAACTTTCTAATTCAATCTCTAAATAGCTGCCAGAGTGAGCTCCCGAAAACACCCATCTCACCAAGTCATTCCCTACTTGAAACACTCCAAAGATGCCATGTTGGGCATTGGCAAGAGAATATAATCAAAGTGCTCAATATAGCGTACAAGACACCCCACAACCTGGACTCTGCTTGCTTCTCCCATCTCATTTCTCACTAGCTCTGTGCCCAATCACCTGCAAGATGCCTAATGATCGGCATGTCCAAGGGGTCATACTGTTTCATGGTCCTGGATCTTTGAACCACTTCTTCATATCTGGACTGTTCTTTTCCCCCATTACTCCTTTCACTAAAATCCCCTTATTTACTCAGTTTTTAAGATACAGCTTACATCAGGAAGCTATTCTGATCCCCCTATTACCCCAAACTTCAATCTTTTCCTCTATCATTTATATTTGCCTCCATTATAGCTACTTAACTCTACTGCTTGCTGCATGTCTGTCTTTCCACTTGGACTATAAACTCCATGAAGGCAGGTGTAGTTTAATATGTCATATCATATTACATATCATAGTATGTATATAATTCTATTTCTGGATACTACTCATGGTTGGCAGTTGCATATATTAGTTGACTGACTCACTCATTGACTATATAAAAATTAAAGAAACTTGAAAATGCTTGACATCACTTGCCATTGGGTTGACAGATGCTACTCATTATGTTGTGTTTATTGTAGCTCAGGGTATCATACTGAGCATGATAACTCAGATGAGTGAAGATGAATGTCTTCAAACTCTTAAGAAAAATGTGCTCTAGAAGAAAATAGTCAATCTATCACCTAAAACCAATTCTTAGATCATCACAGGGAAATGAATGGGTCTGACAGGAATGTGAAATACTTAAGGAAAATTTGATTAAAGCAGGCTTCATGAACGATTAATTGTAGAGTTTAATATTGGTGGGAGAGAGTCTTACTGACATTTAAATAAATGCCAACAAAACAAGGTGCAATTAAGCATTTGCCATAGCAAATAAAACATCATCAAGGTATTTGTTCTGAATCATAATTATATAAAAGTGGAAAGTGCAACTCTGAAATATACGTTCATGTTAGGTGTGACTCATTGGCTGAAGTCTTACATTTTGGATGCGTATTTTTACGTGATAATTACAAGTCCTGCTGTGCAAAGGTGAGTGTACTACCTCTCTTTCCTCTGGCCTCCGAAGCCCATCTGCAGTCTACTGCTTTCTGGTCTCCAGTTATCTCTACTTTAACTGACACCTTTTCATAAAGTCTCCAGTGACCTCCTTCTGATGAACATATCCAATGGTCCCAGCTTATTTGAATCTATTTAATCTGTTGATTGAATTACTATTTATTTATCACCCATGCTGTGTTAGTGTTAGGCACTGATTTGACACGTGGTAATAAAAAGAGGAAAGGACACTTTCTTCCCAAAACTAATCAAATAAACAAAATAAAACCACCAAGAAAATCCACAAATGCATGTACATGTGTGTGCATGTGCATGCGCACACACACAGACACACATACACACACACACAGACACACACAGAGGAAACAAAGGTAAAAACAGAAACCAAGCCAAACAATGACAAACTAAACAACTAAACAGCAGCAAACTAAACTATGAAACAGACTTGTTTCCTGACCTCAAATATTCAATTCTAGTAGGAAAGTTAAATAAATAAGCACAGAGATAAGCATTTAATTATATTGTGATGAGTGCGATGCGTGAGACAGGGTTCTCGGTGCTGGTGCGCTGGGATGACCCAGAGAGATGGGATGGGGAGGGAGGTGGGAAGAGGGTTCAGGATAGGGAACACAGGTACACCTGTGGCAGATTCATGTCAATGTATGGCAAAACCAATATAATATTGTAAAGTAAAATAAATAAATTAAAAAAAACTGAAAAAAAAGAAAATGGAAAACTGAAGCGCATGATGTTTTGAGAAATGATAACAAGGAACCCAGTTTGAATCAAGGATAAAGGCAGAACCTCTGAAGAAGAGATCTGAAGGAGAAGGGAGAAAAAGTCCAAATGGAGAAAGAAAAATTAATAATAGCTTGGAAAACATGTTTGCTTGAACAACACATGAAGAATATGAATCCTGTTTGGCTAATCATTTCCCCCAAGCTACAGATGAAGAGGAAGAATTGTCCTCTATCACAAATAAACTAAGTAGTCATGGGACTAAACATGATATGATCAAAGACAAAGCATTCTGGAGCCATATTAGAAAGCAGATAAGAGAGGGATTAGCTGGCAACATTTTTTTTTTTTTTTTGAGGTAATTCAGGAAAAAAGAAGAAAAAGCCAAATTGCTTAAGAATGTGAAGAGTATTATGCAGATACTCCAGATACTCCAGCAGAAGGAAGGAAAGAAGTTCGGTCCCTGTTGAGACACTGATTCTTGCTACATTCCATCCAACATACCAGGGAATTTCTGGGAAGATGTTTTCTCTTCTGGCAGACATTCCCTTAATCCTTAATGCTACATAAATGTAGGGTACATCCAAGGCCTCAAGTTTGGGGAAGATGAAATCATTGGCTGAAAACTGTTTTCTACATCTAGGATTGCAAACAATAAGTATGAAAGAGAAACTGATAGTCTTTGCAGAAATGAAGCTTCCTTTGTGTGGTTAGTACATGTGATTAAAACAGGAACTGCAAAGTGTACTCAACACCCTGTTTGGACTTTTCTGGATCTTTGGCACTTTCATTCCTTGTACAAAAATAGGGGGAAAGTCTTTCTCTTTCTCTTTTTAAAAATTAAAAAAAATTCCTAAGGCAATAATTCTCAATCTTGCCTATACATCAACTTTACCTTGGGTCACTTTGAAGGTTCCATGTGCCTTTGAAGCACTTCAAGACCTCCTTATCAGTTTGTCTCGGATGGGTATAGGGATCAGTTTTAAAAATCTTCCCAATTGATCCCTATGTGCGTCCAAGTTTAAGGTCTATTTTAGTAAGCCTTTATTTATCTTCTATCTCTTTTTACTTTTAAAAAGAATCCATTTTCTGAAAATTAAATAAACATTGAAAAAACCAACCCCAAACTTAAATGAGCAGATATCTTAAAATAAAAAGGAGAAACTTGGAAACTTCCGGTAGAATGTTTGTGGTCTCACTGTCCTGTCCTCAACAGTCTGACTTGTAGGTGGTGATAAGTAGCTGAGCCACAGGCCCTGATAGGCAAGTCTGGCTTTGGCTGGAGAACCTGGTTCAGTTCAGTTCAGTCCCTCAGTCATGTCCGACTCTTTGCGACCCCATGAATCGCAGCACGCCAGGCCTCCCTGTCCATCACCAACTCCCGGAGTTCACTCAAACTCATGTCCCTTGAGTCGGTGATGCCATCCAGCCATCTCATCCTCTGTCGCCCCCTTCTCCTCCTGCCCCCAATCGCTCCCAGCTTCAGAGTCTTTTCCAATGAGTCAACTCTTCTCATGAGGTGGCCAAAGTATTGGTTTCAGCCTCAGTATCAGTCCTTCCAATGAACACCCAGGACTGATCTCCTTTAGGATGGACTGGTTGGATCTCCTTGCAGTCTAAGGGACTCTCAAGAGTCTTCTCCAAAACCACAGTTCAAAAGCATCAATTCTTCGGCGCTCAGCTTTCTTCGCAGTCCAACTCTCACATCCACGCATGACCACTGGGAAAACCTGGTAGGGTTTCTCAAATATTCTCACTCACCCCAGCCTCTGCACGACTCTAGATGTGTACATCAGTTCTCTATCTAGCATCCTCTGCCTTTGACAAGTCACATGTTCTCATCTGGTCTGAAAATTGGAGTCATAGCAGCTTCCGTCCCTTGCCATGATTTCCCTTCACTTTGCTCTCAGTTTCCTCTAGCAGATGCCAGCATAGGTACACAAGCTTTTATCTGCAAACCTTGGAGCTGCATATGTCCTGAAATCCAGCATATCTTAGGCTTTGGAAAGGCAGATTCTGCATTCCATGTTTTATGGACTTTTAGTGTGGTGAAGCAGTACCCTGTAATCAAGCACTTGCCTGTTTCTTCAGGAAACATGGGACTACTCCCAAGAAATAGGATTAATAATGACTGCAAACAGTCTCATGTCTGTTTAACATTTGCCACCAAATAACTCTGCTAGAACTTTGTGAATAAAAACCTTTAGTTAGACCCAGAAAGCAAGGAGACCTGTGGTAGCAGTATTATTTAAAAATTGTTTTGCAAGACTGCCTTGTCACTGACTTTACTGGTTTTTCTCATTGCTTATAACAGAAACATTGTAACATGAAGTTAAATGCATTTCCATTGTTGGTTGCTTTCTGAGTGTTAATACTTTCCCTTTTGTCAAAATGGAAACCCCAGATAACCCTAGATTTTTTTGCTGGGGGAGAATAAAACTAAAATAGATTGAACAAACAGACCTTTAGAAGCTGTTACCATTGAAGCCTGTTGACTCAAGCTCGGAAGAGGAAATAGCTGATTTAAACCTCAGGTGGGCCATTTCAACCATGGTCATCTTTATAACTCTCTTCAGCCTTTAGACATCTTTCCCTGCTCTAATCATACATTATTCAGTCTTCACAGTTGTAGTAGCTGAATTTCTGTTGTATTGGCCTTCCTCATATCTGTCAGGACATGGGTCCAGGGATTCCAGTGGGGGAGGTGGGCATGTTGTGGAGATAGAGCTGTTAAATATCATGTTACCTCATTGTTTCCACTGGCTAGTGAGGCCCAAGGGAACTCTGAGTCATATGCATCTATTTTCCTATTAGATTAGCTACTTGTTAAGAGTGGATTTGCTTCCTTGTCTGCTCCTTAGATCATGTGGTATAGATCGTGGATGGTTTAAAAATTCTAATGTTTTTCTTAATAGTTGATAGTAGAGTTTCCTTCGGGAATAAGTGGTCTTAAAAGAAGAAAATACCTTGGAGCAATTGGGTATTAAAAAATAGGCCCACCGTAGAATGCAGAGGGTGAGGGCAGACAAAATGGAGGGTAGAACTACTTTATATTAAAAAAAAAAACACAAACAAACCAAAACTGGTAGTCATTGGAGGGGACAGAAAGAGAATAGCTGAGCAAGGTGGATAATCAGCCAAAAAGACTTTCTAGAACAGAATGACTATTAATAGTCATTGTGATGGATCAGTAGTGCAATCCCCATCTATTACTTAATTTTTCTAAACTTTTTGTAAAATCTGCTACACAGAGGCTTTGTGTGCATAACTGCGGGTGTGTCTGTAAAACTAAGAAAGGTAGCTGAAAAACCTACTAAATAAAGAACAAGTTGCAAGATGCTGAAAGGTTGTTGCTGAGCTGTGAAAGATGCCAGGATTCTTGGCCTCCAGAGGAGAAGAAATCAAGCAGGGGCTAGTGACGAGGCTTGATCGCTCAGAGCTTTTGTGTAATAAAGTTTTATTAAAGTATAAAAGAGATAGAGAAAGCTTCTGACATAGACATCTGAATGGGGCAGAAAGAGTGCCTCCTTGCTAGCCTTTAGCAGTATGTTATATACCTATCAGCAAGCTGTTAGAGAAAGGAGATGTCTTAAAACTCAAAGTGGCACAAGGCCCCTCACCCACAACATGCGTTTTGAGATAACATTGGCAACAGGTGAGTCATCCCGGGCCAAAAAACAATTGGCATGACTCTTGAAGAAAGGCAGCTTTCCAAGCAAATATATAGTTTCATTAACATGGATTAGGAGAAAAATGTATGAGTAAAACACACAGGTTTGTTGAGCTCTTATCAGTTCTGAGTCTTAAGCGAACCGACTTGAAGAAACACAGAGTTTAGGGTAAATAGGTAGTTCATTACCATAGCTTAAGAAAAACATTTCCACAAGAAAAACACATTGGTTAGCTTAAGGTTTGAGAAAAGTTAAGTTTAGGTGGAGCCAGGTGTCATCATGGCAACACAGAATTTTAAGAGAAACCTCCTTTTAATTTTGTATAGAGAAGGGGGAAAAAAAATCTGACACTTGCAGTTTGCTTCCTTCTGCCGCTTAAGAGAGAGATAAAGAAATGTCTGACACTTGCAGCCTATTTCCTCCATTTGGAGACCCCTAGCCCTCCTGCCTGTTACCCTCTCAATGCCAAGTGGAGAACAAGAAGTCAGCTGAAGCAGAAGGTGGTCATGAAAATGAAAGTCCCCCAGAAATGCACAGAAATCTTGGACAGGGATTCAGGCTTTCAACATGAGGTGTGTTGGAGACCAGTCTTATCTAGATTTTAAGAGGCAAGATGACCATGAATATTATGTAGATTAAGTAGTGAACGCTTAACAAATGTTACAGATGACATTAAAAAATGATAAACATTGGACTTAGTAGAATGTTATAATTATCTACAAAATGGAAAGGGTCCTGGAGAAGAAATTAGAGGTTCTGGGTGTGAATTTTTTCTTTTCTTTAAAAAAATTTTTTATTATTATTTTATTTTTTGTTTTCTTCGACTCCCACCATCTTTACTTTTCCTAGAATCTAGACACAGTGAACTCTAGCAGGACAGTTACCACTATTTAAGCCTTAAAGTTAAGGTTCTTTAAATTAGTTCAATATTTGTAAATATGAGAATTCACATTCTATCACATTCTAAATAGTGAAAAATTTACTCAATATTAATGTAACTACACAAAATATTGTATGCAGCACATGGACTTTTATATTGAAGCATTTTTTAAAAAAATTGAAGTATAGTTGATTTATAATGTTAATTTCAGGCATACAACAAAGTGCTTCAGTGATATGTGCATGTATAACTTTTTCAGATTCTTTTCCATTGTAGATAGGCTATTATAAGATATCGAATATAGCTTTTCCTTTCCCATACAGTAAATCCTTGTTGTTTATCTATTTTACACATTGTAGTGTGTGTCCATTAATTCCAAACTCCTAATTTATCCCTCCTCCTCCCCTTTTACCTTTGGTAGTCATAAGTTTGTTTTCTATGTGTGTGAGTCTATTTTTGCTTGGAATAAGTTCATTTTAATAATTTTTTTAAGATTCCACAGATAAGTGATATCATATGGTATTTGTCTTTGTTTAACTGACTTCACTTAGTATGATAACTTCTAGGTACATCCATGTTGCTACAAATGGCAATGTTTCATTGTTTTTCATGCCTGAGTAATATTCCACTGTATGGAAGCAACCTAAATGCCCATTGCTTCCATGTCTTGGTTATTGTAAATATTTGCTGCTGTAAATATTGTAAATATTCACATGGTGGTGCATGTACCTTTTCAAATTAGAATTTTCATCTTTACCAGATATATGAATGTGGTCTTTTTATAAGATCTTATCTATAAAAATTTTTTTTTGCTTATCTGTCCTAGCCTATGAAGATTTGCAACCAACAGACCACCTCCCACAGCTTTTCACTGTGTCCTTAAAATATATAACTGATTCTTCCTCTTAGACAAGGAGAAAAGAGCAAAATTCCTACCCAGAAAAAAACGTTAACCCAGAATTATCAAATTTTGATTTCAGCAGATAAAACACCAAAAATAGATTATAGGAAACTCTTACTTAAATCTTTTAAATCCCGTGGATGGAGGAGCCTGGTGGGATGCAGTCCATGGGGCCACTAAGAGTCAGATATGACTGAAGGGACTTAGCAGCAGAAGTATTATAGAGATTTACAGTCTTGACCCAAAGAGGATATAGGTTTCTCATTAAATTCTGTTTTAATGTGTCTCCAACTTCTATAACAGCTTTTTGGTCAACTTGTTTCCTTTAGATATTACTGATTTTATTTATTTATTTTTATATTGCATTTTTTTAATTAGAGGATTATTACTTTTACAAGAGTATGGTGGTTTTTCGGCCATACATCAACATGAATCAGCATTAGGTATGCATATGGCCCCTTCCTCTTGAACCTCCCCCCCTCCACCTCCCTCCCCATTCCACCCCTCTAAGTTGTCAGAGAGCACTGGCTTTTTGTTCCTTGTACCATACATCAAACTCGTACTGGCTATCTATTTTACATATGGTAATGTATATGCTTCAAAGCTGTTATATTTACTGTATATCAGAATCCAACAGAAATTGTAAATCAACTATATTCCAATAAAAAGTTTTCAAAAAGAGCAAAAAAAATTGCTGATTTAAAAAACTGACAACTTAAACTTGCCATACACACAAAAACAGAAGCAGTCCACAACACATTTGCCTTTCCTTCTGAAAGTTTTACAATGCATTATCATTAACCAGTCTTTTACCTTTAAACTTAAATGGCCAACAGAAGCAAACAGTTCTGAGAATATTCTTCCACACTTAAGGACTGATTAAGACTAGGATGGCAGGTATTAGGCATATTATACACTTAGTTTTGTGAACTTTCTGGGTTGACTTAGTGATCTTCCCAGCTCCAGCTGTCTTCTCATCCACTGATCCTCAAGACAGCCATCTGTCTCATGTCACAGGCAGCAAAATCCTTAGAAGGACTGTCAGAAATGCTCTCAAAATGCATGAGCTTTCTAGGAACCCTGTGAACCATGCCAGTGTCACCAGCTTTACAGAATTTGGAGCCACTTTCCAGCTTCTTCCCAGAATAATAATCAACCTTCTTCTTCAGTACAGCAAACTTGGAAGCAACACGAACTGCACAAGGGCAGAGCTGGCAGTGATTTGGACTTGATGCCATAGGATAATTTCTTGAGTTGTGAAGCCAGCTGCTTCCACTGGTGGGTCATTTATGCCTTCACAAGTCACAATGCCACAATCAACATCTTTGAAAGATATGTTCTTGACATTGAAGCTCATTTTGTCCCTAGAAAGTTGTCACTGTTCAGTCACTCACTCATGTCTGACTCTTTGTGACACCATAGACTGCAGCACTCCAGGCTTTCCTTTCCTTCACTGTCTCCTGGAGTTTGTGTCCATTGAGTCGATGATACCATCTACCAGTCTCATCCTTTGTCATCCCCTTTTCCTCCTACCCTCAACCTTTCCCAGCATCAGGGTCTTTTCCAGTGAGTCGGCTCTTTGTATCAGGTGGCCAAAGTATTGGCGCTTCAGCTTCAATATCAGTCCTTGCAAAGGATAGTCAGGGTTGACTTCCTTTCGGATTGACTGATTTGATCTTCTTGCTGTCCAAGGGACTCTCAAGAGTCTTCTCCAGCACCACAATTCAAAAATATCAATTCTTTGGCACTCAGCCTTCTTTATGGTCCAGCTCTCACAACCATACATGACTACTGGGAAAACCATAGCTTTGACTATACAGACCTTTGTTGGTAAAGTAATGTCTCTGCTTTTTAATATGTTGTCTAGATTTGTCATAGCTTTTCTTCCAAAGAGCAAGTGTCTTTTAATTTCAAGGCTGCAGTCTCCATATGCAGTGATTTTGGAACCCAAGAAAATAAAATCTGTCACTATTTCCATTGTTTCTCCATCTATTTGCCATGACGTGATGGGACTGGATGCCATGATCTTCATTTTGAATGTTAAGTTTGAAGTCAGCTTTTTCACTCTTCTCTTTTACCATCACCAAGAAGCTCTTTAGTTCTTCTTGACTTTCTGCCATAAGGGTGGTAACTGCCTCATCTGCTTATCTGAGATTATTGATATTTCTCCTGGCAATCTTGATTCCAGCTTGTGATTCATCCAGCCAGGCATTTCACATGATGTACTTTGCATAGAAGTTAAATAAGCAAGGTGACAATAAACAGCCTTGGTGTACTTATTTCCCAATTTTGAACCCATTCATTGTTCTATGTCCAATTCGAACTGTTGTTTCTTGACCCATATACAGGTTTCTCAGGAGGCAGGTAAGGTTATCTGGTATTCTCATCTCTTTAAGAATTTTTCACTATTTGTGTGGTTCACTCAAAGCTTTACAATGCATTTCAAAAGATCTGACTTCAGTTGTAGTGTTGACTAGAGTAAATGTGACCATTATGCTGGGTTTGAGAACACCCATCTCCACAGGGACAGTACCAGTACCACCGATTTTGTAGACACTCTGGAGGGGTAGATGCAAGGGTTTGTCAGATGGAAGAGTTGGTGGCAGGATCGAGAGGTTCAAGCAGCATGGTTTCATTGGCATTGTCATCTTTACAAGTGACTTTCTAATACTTGAGCCAAAGCGTGTTTGCATTTGGCTGCAGCATGCTGTCACTCTTCCAAACAGAAACTGGTACAAATGATATGTGTTGGAGCTATTGCAAGTTTTCTTAATGTAGGTGCTGACTTCCTTAACGATTTCCTCATGTCTCTTCTGGCTGCCGGGTGTCTCAGTGGAATCCATTTTAATACCAATAATTAGTTGTTTTACTCTCAGTCTACAAGCCAGAAGAGAACACCCTCATGGGTCTGCCCATTCTTGGAGATACCTGCTTTAACTTCACCAACACCAGTAGCAACATTCAGGACAGCACAGTAAGCCTAAGGTGTGCCTATAGTCATGCTTTTTGTAGCCTCTGTGTTCCAGGGCATCAGTGAGACTACTTGCTGGTTTGAATTTCTACAGGAAATTTCAATGATGATACCATGCCCACATGCAGCTTTCACTTTGTCCAAGATCCAGGCATACTTGAAGAAATCCTATCCTGTATCAGTCACCCCCTTCTCAAATTTTTCCTGTGGTTCTTTTGTTGATACCGCCATGTTTGTAGACCTTGTGGTGTAGACTTGCTATAATCTATGTTTAGTGAGAACAATAGTGGCATGAGTCTTTTTCTTTCCCATTTTGGTTTAGATTTAGTTGTGCTACTTGTATCCTGGCAGCAAATCTGTTGTGAAAAAGTAGGTTTGAATTCTGTGGCATTAAGTAATTATGTAACTTTGGGAAAAAGCTTTACTCTGAGCTGCAGTTTTCTTACCTGCCAAAGGATAGAAAAAGCTAATTATTGGTTTTCTTATCTGTAAAATAGCTTCAGTGTTAACTAAAATGCTTGAGGACAGAGTTCAGAATTTGGAATAAGAAATATACACATAAAATACCTATGTTTGCATCTGGCTCCTGCCACTGTCTGGCTGTGCCACCTCAAGTTAGCTGCTTAAATTCCTAAGCCTCGGTTTCTTTACCTATAAAGTATAAAACGCCTATGCCTCAGATGGGCTTCCCACATGGTGCTAGTAGTAAAGCACCCATCTGCCAATGCAAGAGACATAAGAGACATGGGTTTGATCCCTGGATTGGGAAGATCCCCTGGAGGAGGGCATGGCAACCCACTCCAGTATTCTTACCTGGAGAATCCCACGGACAGAGAGCCTGGAGGGCTACAGTCCATAGGGTCACAAAGAGTCAGACACAACTGCAGTGACTTAGTGTGCACACACACACACACACTCACACACACACATGACTCAGAAGGCTTTGAAAGGATTAAATATTTTAGCCTAGGTAGACATGCTTGACGGAGAAGGCAATGGCACCCCACTCCAGCACTCTTGCCTGGAAAATCCCATGGATGGAGGAGCCTGGTGGGCCACAGTCTATGGGGTTGCTAAGAGTTGGACACGACTGAGTGACTTCCTTTTCACTTTTCACTTTCATGCATTGGAGAAGGAAATGGCAACCCACTCCAGCGTTCTTGCCTGGAGAATCCCAGGGATGGGGGAGACTCATAGGCTGCCGTCGATGGGGTCGCACAGAGTCGGACACGACTGAAGCGATTTAGCAGCAGCAGCAGCAACAGCAGCAGCAGACATGCTTGATAAGTATTAGACTCATCTCTTTCAGATTTAAATTCAATTTCCTTGCTCGGTTTCTTTCTCCATGACCTGGAAAGGGAAAAAATTTCTGGTTCTGTTGTACAGGGTGGTCCAACTTCACACCAACTTAGTTCTGTTGAGAAAAGGAAATAATGCTAATTCATCTTTGCATTTATCAATTGTATGGAATTTAGCAGCAATATTAAAATCCATATGCCACTATGGTTACTGATATAAGGTACTAAGTATTAACCAAGTAGGTGCTATTTAAGGAATGGCATCCAGGGAGGTGATAAATTTTGCCTACAATTTGTTTTATTACTATGTAGCTTCTATATCTCTTATAAAGATAATACTTTCCCAGCATCAATTCTAAATCTCAAGTCTTTTTGTTTTAACAATCCTGGAAGACACAGTAGTAGTGGAACTCTTGCTCACTTTTTTCACCCCTGGGAATAATTGGAAGCTGTATCTGTCACCCACCTCAATCCTAATCCCACTAAACTGGGATTAACTCCATTTAAGTTTACAGCGAAAGATAGCACACAGTGAAGAAGATATGAAACCCTCAATTTTCCTGTGCAGACAGGAAGTCCATTTCTTTACCTGGATCATGTCCCAGTGTTTCTTCTCACTAAATAGCCAGCCATCATCAGGATGCCTTGGACAGGACTTTATGTCACTAAATACTGCTTTTGCAGTATTGTTGAGCAAGGGGACAAGTCGAACTATCTTACATCTGTCTATATTTCTTCCCACCTTCCTAGGTTTCTAGTATCATGAAAAGGGAAAAGGAGCTCTTCTCAGGACCTAAGAAGTGTTGATGGGCCACCTTTTCTGCCCTAAATCTTGTATTCCCTGTCGGTCTCATGCTGTCTCCATTTCACCCACAGTTTGTACCTGAGCTTTACCTACTAAAGAAACCTAAACTTAGGGTAGTGGGTCTGAGAATGGGAGGAAAGCGTGTAACATTATACAGGGTGTAAAAATATATATTCTTAATTTTGCTTCATATTTTCATCCATTGTCTTAACGGGATGAGATCTTAATGGGAGTATAGGCTGTATTGACCCAGTCCCTTTATAATCACTCCTAGGTTGAAAAAGATGGTTCTAAGCTGATGAAGAATTTCCGAATGATTATTGTATTTCAAAAAATGCTCTACTAGGCATTGTGTTGATATGTGCTGCCTATATTCCTGAGCTAATATTAATATTTCTTTTTATTTGTATTGCCCATAATCCTTTTTGCTGAGTATTAATGATCTAAATTCTAAATTCCTAAAAGAAATGAGCAGATTATGAACGTTTCTCTACCATATTGTCATTAGGATGGTAATTGAGCACAAAAATAGTTGGTGCTGATTTATTTTGCCCTGGAAACTCAGAATACCCCAAGTTATAAATATACCTTAAACTGAGAGGTTCAGTGTTTCAGTGTAGATGTAACATCAAAACTATGCCTTCGATTTTGATTGATGAGCAAGAAGACCTTTGTCAGGTCAGCATGATGAAATTGTGCTAATAAAGGAAAATGAGACAGAAAAATGGTTTTAGAGGTTCAGAAGTTTATTAGAATTAATAACTAAGTGATATGAGCTCGACAGGCTATTTCCCGGAAGTTGATTATTTTGTAACTCAGCATAGTTTCACATAGGATTAGTAAATGTTGGTTGTTTTCTCAAGGCCATATATGCATTTGAAGTCCTAGGCCGTATATGAGGCTTAGGACTTCAGAGAATGGTGTAGGCATGGGGTGAAGGGGGCAGCAGGTTCAGGGAGCTGGAATAAACTCAGGCTTCTCTGGAGCACTGGGGCGCATAGTCAGAGTCACCTGGAGCATGCATGCTGCAGTCTAGTTCCAGTGATGGCCCGTGGCACCTGGGCCTTCTGACTTATTGAAGTCTGACCAGTAACCACAAAGCCATATCAATTCAACTTCTTAAATGCTTATTGTACATGCGTGCTAAGTCACTTCAGTCATGTCTGACTCTTTGCAACCCTATGGACTATAGCCCACCAGGCTCCTCTGTCCAGGCATGAATACTAGAGTGGGTTTTCTGTGACATCCTCCACGGAATCTTCCTCACCCAGGAATGGAACCCGTGTCTCTTACATCTAACCTGCACTAGCTGGTGGGTTCTTTACCACTAGCATCACCTGGGAAGCCCAAGCGCTTACTGCTGCTGCTGCTAAGTCACTTCAGTCGTGTCTGACTCCATGCGACCCCACAGACGGCAGCCCACCAGGCTCCTCCATCCCTGGGATTCTCCAGGCAAGAACACTGGAGTGGGTTGCCATTTCCATCTGCAATGCATGAAAGTGAAAAGTGAAAGTGAAGTCACTCAGTCGTGTCTGACTCCTAGTGACCCCATGACTGCAGCCTACCAGGCTCCTCCATCCATGATATTTGCCAGGCAAGAGTACTAGAGTGGGTTGCCATTGCCTTCTCCGAAGTGCTTACTGCTGCTGCTGCTGCTAAGTCGCTTCAGTCGTGTCCGACCCCATGTGACCCATAGACAGCAGCCCACCAGGCTTCCCCGTCCCTGGGATTCTCAAGGCAAGAACACTGGAGTGGGTTGCCGTTTCTGTCTGCAATGCATGAAAGTGAAAAGTGAAAATGAAGTCACTCAGTCGTGTCTGACTCCTAGTGACCCCATGGACTGCAGCCTACCAGGCTCCTCTGTCCATGGGATTTGCCAGGCAACAGTATTGGAGTGGGGTGCCTTTGCCTTCTCCGAAGTGCTTACTAAATCTGTGTAATTCTCCTTAATTTTGTTATCAACACCATCTCCCACTAGGACTCCTGGAATAATTTTCTAATCACCCTGCTCTGCATCCACACTTTCCCATTGAGCATCCATAATACAATCAAACATCTTTAAAGACTCAACTTTTAGAGAATTATTGCTGTATTTGAATCTGTCAATAATTTTCCATTGTCCTTTCAATAAGGCCCCAAATGCTCAATGATCAAAACATTTAAACTCCATTCAGTGATGGTAAGGTAGGCAAAACTTTCCCTAACAACAAGCAGTTGTAATGAAAAGGAGATTGCAATTTGTTTGGCCAATTAACTGACATTTCAATATATAGCTATTAATAAAATAACTCCAGTATTTAATATAACTCAATTTTATTCAAGAGTCATTAACTCATGGTCTGCAGTCCCGAACCCACCTGTAAACATGTTTTGTTTAGCTTATACAGTATTAAAAAGATTTCAGGCAGTATTTTAAAATTGGGAGAATGAAAATAACTGAGACTTCCAGCTCTCTTAAACCTGGGAGAGACTGAAGACCTGGGATTCATATTCCCCTCCTGGTAGCAAGAAGCTGGAACAGAGTGGCATGTGTCCATTTTGTGGAGAGCAGTGGTTCTCAGACATTTTAGGTGGGCATGCAGTATATGACGGAGAAGGCAATGGCACCCCACTCCAGTATTCTTGCCTGGAAAATCCCATGGATGGAGGAGCCTGGTAGGCTGCAATCCATGGGGTCGCTAAGAGTCGGCCACAACTGAGCGACTTCACTTTCACTTTTCACTTTCATGCATTTGAGAAGGAAATGGCAACCCACTCCAGTGTTCTTGCCTGGAGAATCCCCCAGGATGGGGTCGCACAGAGTCGGACACGACTGAAGCGACTTAGCTGTGGCAGCAGCAGTATATGAAAATCACCTCGAGGCCTTGATAAGCCACAGATTGCAGGTCTCACCAGGGAGTTTTCAATTCAGTGGATCATGATCCAAAAATGTGCATTTCTGACTATCTACCAGGTGAGGCTTATGCTTCAGGTCTGAGGTCCATACTTTGAGAACCACTGAGGTAGGAAACGTGCTGGTTCGTGTACCTTGGGTATCTGCTGCCGCTTCATCACCAAGCTCACACTACTACCTTTAGTCTATTTAGAGAAATATTTCCCTCTATGTATCTCTCCAGATAATGGGGGCGGGGGGGGGGGTGCAGGGGGTGGAAGAACTATTTGTATTTGTGGAAGCAAAGAACATTTCAACATGTTTAAAATGCAAACATGCAAACACTAAAGCCCTTTTTACTCAAGTGCAAACACTTAGGCCTTTCTGCTCAAACTTGACTTTGTGAGCTGTTTTATGGCAACTTTCACACACACAAGAAGAGTTTGCCAATAAACCTGAAACTGAGGATTTCAGTCATTTACAACTGCGTTTGAGCTCCTGGCTCTGACTATTACCAGTTTTGTCACTGTGGGAAGATTTTGAATCTTATTAAGATTCATTTCCTCATCTATAATATAGGGATTTTTAATGATATGTATGTTAAAATAAAAAACAAATGGAAACCAGCCTCGAAAATTCCCTAAGCAGACGAAATCAGCAAAACTTAATTTAATTTATTTTGCGAGACTTAACTTGACCTGCGTCATTTCTTGCTTATGCCTCTGGAAATCATAAGGAAAACTTAAACTGTTTCCCAGCATTGTTGAGGTAACCACGGATTAATTCCCTATCACTTAAGAAAATTCTAATATTATAGTCTATCACTGTGAAGAATAAACAGTCACTTCACTGCTTTGTCATTTTATAAGCTGCTTTACAAATTCCATGGACAGAGAGGCCTGGTGGGCCACAGCCCACAGGGTCACACAGAGTCGGACATGACTGAAGTGACTTAACAGAAGCTGCTTCTGTATAATATATCCCAGAGCATCCTTCCATATTTTGGTTTGAGTTTTCCCAGTTTGCAAACTGTCTTTTTGGTGTGTGTGTGTAGTGAACTTTTACTAATTACTACTTTGGTGATTTGTTGGGTTTACTTCTGTTATTTATAAACTTTTGATACCTACACCACTGGTTTTATCGTGGAATTAAAAGATTGCATGGTGCCTGGTACACAATAAAGTGTTCAATAGCTTCTATCTGCCAGTTGCAATGCTGAGATTTTAATACAGATTTTAAAATGATGTAACCAGAAGCTGGAAGGAGAGGAAAAATCTAAGCAAAAATGTAAAGCATTCAGAACATGGGAAACCTGGATCAGAAAGTTTAAAACCCAAACTGAGTAGAGGTTTGCAAAGAGGACATAGCACCACAGAAAGAGAGCCTCAGTTGTTTTTAGGGAAGGAAAAATAAGGAAGGGGTACCTGCTACTTAGAGAAATTATGTAATGTTAACAGACAACAGAAAGAAAGCAGAACTATCAAACTAGTGTTTTTATTTTTGTTCTTCTTGGTCAAAGAGAAGTACTTGCAGTCAGAAAAGGAAGAATCAACATTGGTAAGAGGAATCTAAGTTTCTTAGAGACAGAACGAGAACCATCCAAATGAGTTCATATTACCACATCATGGGTGTGTGCCAAGTTGCTTCAGTCGTATCTGACTTTCTGCGACCCTAAGGTCTCTAGCCTGACAGGCTCCTCTGTCCATGGGATTCTCCAGGGAAGAATACTGGAGTGGGTTGCCATGCCCTCCTCCAGGGGATCTTCCTGACCCAGGGATTGAACCCATGTCTCCTGCTGCTGCTGCCCTGCAGGCGGATTCCTTACCACTAGTGCCACCTGGGAAGTCCCATAGGCTACCAGGAAGAGGGCAGGCAAGATTGGGAAAGCACAAATGGCAACTCATGAGGGATCACAGAGCATGAGCACGTGTCCAACACATGTGACATAGACTTTGTCCTGATTTCCAGAAGAGACAAGAGTCTCCTCAGTCTTATAACTTCATATTTTATAAACCAATAAGCTTGATGTTTACCCCAAGTGAAGCAGTACATGGATTGTTTATAAGCATTTAGAGGGCTTCCCTTGTGGCTCAACTGGTAAAGAATACACCTGCAATATGGGAGACCTGGGTTCAATCCCTAGGTTGGGAAGATCCCCTGGAGAAGGGAAAGGCTACCCACTCCAGTATTCTGGCCTGGAGAATTCCATGAACTGTATCATCCAGGGGGTCACAAAGAGTCGGACATGACTGAGCGACTTTCACTTTCATAAGCATTTAGAAAAGGTAAAAGATGATTATGAACATTAATTCCTAAATGTCAGTTTTGTCATTTTCCTTTCTGGGATAATTATTCAGCTACTAGATCATTAAAATTAGTCATTCATCTGGTGAATACCTATGGAACACCAACAAGGTGCAGGAGTAGTGTCTGTCACATTTTTATCGGAGAAACGAGCAATACATTCATGTATTAATGAACATGGGATAAAATCAAGTGTTCTAGGAAGGAATGAGACAAAAATCTGAACAGGTACACAAAAAAGAGTGGTGGCAGTTTTTACTGAATGGAATAATAGAAAACAAATTACCTTTTAGACTTAAAATATATCAGTGACGTTGAGATATCTATTAAGATACAGCTATAGAGCTCAAAGGCCCTGGACTGGAGATACAGATGTGGGGTTAATTAGCATGTATGATTGTCAGATTTTCATAGTGGCTGAAATTTCTGAGTGTTGAGTGGGAAGAGAGCTAGAATGCAGGGGAAAGGCTAGAATGCAGGGAACACTAATATTAAAGAAAAGAAGACAGGTACTGACAAAGAGGCCTGAGAGACAAAGCTCAGTTTGATGAGAGGAGAACCAAGAGAGAGTGCTGTTATCCGGCTGAGGGGGGAGGGCGCTGCTACGTGGTGTTGAGGGTGCGCGTGGTTTGGAGACATGGTTTGTTGTGACACTAACTGGCACTGATGTGTGACTTTTGTGCATCAGTCCTCAGCTGTAGGACTACACCCTCACCTCAGGATGAAGGAAAGGAAGAGGGAGATGGACTGAGTGCTCAAAGAATGAGAAGTCTGCAGAAATGGTAAAACGAAGGAGCAAGAAGTAACAGCAGAAGCTGTTGAAAACGTAGATTCATATGGTGATTAAGATCATGTGCTATTGAGTGGGCAGCCAAAATACTGGTTAGAATAACTGAGACTCGAAATAGCATTGTTGGAACAAATGGTCAAATCTAGCAGAGTGAAAAAATGTCATAGGATGTATATCTGTTCCTCCACTTGTCCAGGGAATTGGCAAAGTGCTGAATGAAACAGACTACGACAAATTCTGTGGAACGAAGACGTATATACCACACTCGCTCCTTTTTTAATTTCCCTTAAAGGGACAATAAATATTTGATTAACATTTTCTTTTTTTAAGAAGGGATTTTAAGAGAGCAATAAACTCAATCAACATTTTCCATCTGGACACAAAAACGTGGAATTCAACTGAAAGTCATACAAATGAAAAATACCTTTCAGATTTTATGTCGTTGTTCAGTTGCTCAGTCATGTCCAACTCTTTGTGACCCCATGGACTACAGCTCGTCAGGTTTTCCTGTCCTTCACCATCTCCCAGAGCTTGCTCAAACTCATGTCCATTGACTCGATCATGCCATCCAACCATCTCATCCTCTGTCATCCCCTTCTTCTTTTGCCTTCAATCTTTCCCAGCATCAGGATCTTTTCCAATAAGTCAGCTCTTCCTATCAGGTGGTCAAAGTTTTTGAGCTTTAGCATCAGTCCTTCCAGTGAATATTCAGGGTTGGTTTCCTTTATGATTGCCTGTTTGATCTCCCTGGAGTCCAAGGGACTCTCAAGAGTCTTTTCCAACACCACAGTTTGGAAATTATCAATTCTTTGGCCCTCAGCTTTCTTTATGGTCCAATTCTCACATGACTGCTGGACATAACTTTAACAATACAGACCTTTGTCAGCAAAGTAATGGCTCTTTAATATGCCATCTAGGTTTTGTCAGATTTTATAGCTGACTTTGAATGCACTAACAAAAATATTAATAACATAAATAACATTTTGAGCATTTATTGTGTGTTAGATAGTTATAGATGTTTTATATGTATAGTAGATATATGAATCTCATTCCAAAGACTCAGTTAATTTAGGAAAATAACTTAATCTTTCTTCTAAATCAATTCTATGTTAACTCTCCTACTGCCTAGCTAAGAGTAATAATTTCAGGTGGTTTTTGTTTCTCTCTTCAGTCCTGGGTTGAGACAAAGGTTATGGAGGGATTTACACTGTCCATTATCTAGTAAATTGGGGAAGTGGGGAGTCATCTGCTGAAGCTGAGTTACCCTAAAACTGCCTTTGGCCTGGAGCACAGCCCTGTCATTTAGGGTTGGAGGCTCACACAGATGTTTTGCTGTATCACGTAAGGGCAGGGAAACTTTAAGAGGCAATGGACCATTTGTGCTGAGACTTTGCAAGAAACCATTTGCTCTTTGGGATCTGACTGCCTCCCCAGGAGCACTGCCCAGAAAGAAGGGAACTTGGCTCCAGGACCCCCACCATTCTGTCTGTTCTACTTGCCTCCCCTTTATGCTCCCTTTCTCAGCCCATGAAAAACCCTATTCCAGGGAGAGAGTGGATGAAATTATGGCTGTCTGACCCCTACATCCCCCATATATTTTGTCTATACATCATCCCCAAGCTCTAAGTTTCCCCCTTTAAAACTTTTTGACTAGCTGCATCCCCTCCCTGCAGCAAGAAGATCAGGGTTGCCCATATTTTTGGAAAAGAGGAAATGCCAGGAGAAAAATGTGACAAAATAACTGTGTCACCACACCCACAATAAATTATTTGTTCTTGAAGCAACAAACTTAGGTAACAAACTGGTAGAGTCATTGATGGTTGCAAGAAAGTGTCCTTCCAAATCTAAAATCTGTAGCTCTTCTAATGCTAGGGGAGGCCAGTTGGTTTTTGCTGCTGGAAAGGACAGAAAAAATATGGGCATCATTTGAGGTATAGGACAGCAGTGGGTCAGACACTGGGAAAGGGCACTGACCATTACATCTGAGAGTGATTTCAAGATTCTTAAGAAATAATGTGAACGGAACTGAAAACTCTTCTCTGATGCCTAATTGTTGACTTTGCCTCCTCTCTCAAGACCTCTAGTCATTAACTTCTCTTCCAGGTTAGGCCCTGCCATTTCCTCAGCTCCAAACCCCTGGCTGTGCCTTGATAGGACATCTCAGCCCTTGGACACCCTCATTCTTCTGCCTTGGGGTCAGGACATGGTGGGGTCTGAAATTTTACAGGACATTATGGTCAATGAACATTTATCAGTGTGGGGTGTTTAAAGCCCTGTGATAAAGTTTCACATGTAAACCTCCAGGGGCTTCCAATCATGTTGGAGAAATGAGTTACATGCATAACGCACCCCGTCCCTAACAGCCTCTATGTCACTGCTCTAGGAGTTGGGAGAAGGAGAGGAGCACGAAAAGGAACTCTCAGCTGCTGAGTCAAGAAGGCGTGCACTTGTGCCACTTGAGTTGCAACTGCTTTTCAAGCCCCACCTAAAAATAACTCAAGCTTGATCTGCAGAAATTCTGCCCTGAGTGGGTATGCCTGTGTTCAAGAAGGATGAGTGATTCTTAGACCTCAGCAACTGAGCAGGAAGTTTCGACCTCAGCAACATCAGCAATTAAGAGTAATAATATCTCCCATTCTGCTTTGAAGATGGGAAGACTATATAGGTGAAAGAGCACTAGTTGCTGTTCAGATATTTACTGGGGTTGTTCATTATTATTTCACATTCAAGAGGTACAGCAGGTGCTTTTACATTCTGATCTGACTACTAAATCCAGAGTGAAGCCCTTCCCTCCAAACTGATCACTCGGGTGTTTAATTAGCTTCTGAAAACCTCAGACTACCAGAGCACCCATTTTTAAAATTGCTGTTTAAGATGAATGTCCTACCCTTTTATGTTGTATTTTTGAAATGGATTTGATCAGAGTAGTCCTTTGATATTGTAAATATCTACACATCAGCTCATCTACTTTCAGATTAATCAAAATATTTAGGCATCTTCAGAGCAATTTCTCATATTCATAAAACAAGGCTATGGTTATTGACTTCCTGATATTATGTTTTGGGAAATCTCTGTATGACTTGTGTACAAGGAATAAAAGCTAGTTTCATGGAACTACATTGTCAGAGTAATGAATGCTTTAAAAGTACGCTGATTCAAAGCCTGCCAGGCTCTCCCCCTCCGGCTGTGGCGAGGTGCCCTAGTGAGTCTTAGAAGGAAGGAAGCTCTTCCTTTGCCCCACTTCCTGTGCCTTCTCAGAGCTGGGCTTCGAGCCAGTGGGAACAGAGAACGGCCAGACAGTTAAAAGGTCAAAGGCCGCTATGGTGTTCTCAGCATTTCTCAAAGGTTCTTAGGAAACGAGTTGCAGGGAGCTGAGTGGCAGTGAGTGTACCCCAGAGAGTACACTTGAGTGTTTTATTTCACATGATTACATATGCAAATTGGTTTTTGATTCCCTGGGTGCCACGGGGGTTACGGGGTGTCGAGGGAGGTGGAAGAGAAGTGTGCTGGGCATGCATGGGGAGTGGAGGAAGCTGGTCTGGGGTTAAAAATGTGACATTTTTAACAGACATTTCCCTAAAGTGAAAAAGCCCCGCAGTCACAAAAATCCAGACAACCAGGCAAGAACTGTGAATCTAAAAAATGAGACTGAATTTCCAAGTGACATATGATAATCCTGTGATACATTAACAATTCTACATTAGCAAGGACTTTTTTCCCCCAAATACTTCATAACTGGCTTTTTGAAGTTTTCCTGTTATAGTCAGGTAAGTTAACATATATCCACCCTGCTGTCTAAACTAAAATAGGAATGATGAGTAAATGTCTGTGACATTTTGGTTAATTGGAGTCGGTGTTGGGGAACCTTTTGACTGTTAACGGCTACAGGCATAACCTTTATTTGTCTTCACTAATGTGGTTTGAGAAGATGCAAGGTTGTGTTGGAAAGCGTGGGCAGAGGTGGGGAATTTTGAAAGCATATGAAGTTGTTTATTAGCTTTGTACGTTTGTGACATTTCAAAGACAAAACACGAACTTTGCAAAATCGTGTTCTTCAATGATAGAAATAGTATAACTAGGATATGGACGTATAGATAAAAGAGATTGCAGTCTGTTTGAAACACATTATAAGGTTGAAGATCCTTATCAGATTTGCCATTTTCCCCACAAGCAAAGTGTAAGAGATCTACCTGAGATGTGCTGCCAGACACGGGAGGGTCCACCACAGGAGGAGGGAACTGGATCAGGAAAAGTGGGACTTGGGGAATAAAATGCAGCAGAGACCGGAGGTAAGGGATTTGGACCTGGCACAGCATTATCTAGAAGGTCTGACAACAGCCTGCAGGTGATGGCTGGGCAATGTTAACCACAGAGAATTTCAGAGCAAATGATGTTCAAGGGTCTTTCCAGCACTGCCCAAGGGGAAGATGTAATTTAACACTTTTTAGTAGTGACATTTTAAAAAGTAAATAGGAACAGGTGAAAGAAACTTTAAGAACTTATGGTGTTGAATCCAGTACATCCTGTCAACAGGAGGCACTAGCTACTTCCAGTGCCGGGTAGCCACGTGTGACTATGACAGGGAAGAGTTCAGTCAAGTTTTGGCACCAGGGAAGTCTTTCAGAGGAAGGCTAGCCTCATGAGGACTGATGGGAACTCTTCTGTTAACTGTTAGTTCACAGAAGAGAAAAAACAGGTTAGAAACTTCATCAAAAAATTTCCATCTTATTTGCAGTGAAAGCTATAAACATTAAAATATCAGTGAGATACTGTTTCCCACCTGTCGAAATGGCCAAAGTTTTTTTAAAAATCGCAGTTGTTTGAATGTACCCATGCTGCTATTAGCAGTGTAAATTGTTATAACTCTTTTTGAAAACAGATTTACATTTCATGTCAAACATGCTCAATTTTTTTTAACTTCTAAGATTCTACTATGAAAAACAATAAAATTGATTATTTACTGAATGATGATCTTAAAACACATAATATGCTTCAGTGCCATTCTCCCAAATCATCCCACTCTCTCCCTCTCCCACAGAGTCCAAAAGACTGTTCTATACATCTGTGTCTCTTTTGCTGTCTCACATACAGGGTTATCGTTACCATCTTTCTAAATTCCATATATATGTGTTAGTATACTGTATTGGTGTTTTTCTTTCTGACTTACTTCACTCTGTATAATTGGCTCCAGTTTCATCCACCTCATTAGAACTAATTCAAATGTATTCTTTTTAATTGCTGAGTAATACTCCTTTGTGTATATGTACCACAGCTTTCTTATCCATTCATCTGCTGATAGATATCTAGGTTGCTTCCATGTCCTGGCTATCATATAAGAAACAAATCGCCAGTCTATGTTTGATGGAGGATACAGGATGCTTGGGGCTGGTGCACTGGGATGACCCAGAAGGATGGTATGGGGAGGGTGGGAGGGGGGTTCAGGATTGGGAACATGTGTACACCCGTGGTGGATTCATGTTGATGTATGGCAAAACCAATACAATATTGTAAAGTAAAAAAAAAAAAAAAAATCAAACATAATATGCTAAGTGTATGTTTGAAGTCTTTTAATTCTAACACCAGCCCTGCATGTGCTAAGTCACTTTAGTCATGTCTGACTCTTTGTGACCTCTTGGACTGTAGCCCGCCAGGCTCCTCTGTCCATGGGATTCTCCAGGCAAGAATATTAGAGGGATGCCTTTTCCTTCTCCAGGGAATCTTCCCAACCCAGGGATTGAACCCGCATCTACTTTTGTCTCCTTCACTGGTACGCAGGTTCTTCACCACTAGCACCACCTGTGATGGAGTTATTATTATCCAGTTTTAATCCCTTGAAATAAGCCAAAGTATGGAAAAATTTATTGTCACCGTGTTATTATAACATCATTAAAAGAAGCAAAAAATTAAGCTCCCTCCACCCACTAGGAAAAAAACAGATAAAAAACAATTCAAAAATCAAGGAATGATTACTTAAGTGAATACTCAAGGCAATTGATGTTTTTACTAAAGTGTTCTTAAAGATAAATAATTACATGGAAAATACATGTCTTAGTCTGCCATTGCCTCAATAAAGCCCTATAACAGAAGCACTGAATCTGCGTGGCATACAACAATAAGCATTTATTTCTCATGCACACATTTACAGATTTGCTAGGATGTGGCTTTGCTTTGGGCTTCAGATAAACTGACTTTGGCTGCAGGCTTATGTATGATGCACTGTATTCATTTTAGAGCCTGTGATGAAGGACATCTGCTACTGGGGGAAGCTCTTCTCATGGCAGATCCCTGGAGTGCAAAAGGGCAGGAGGCACAGAAACAACAATAACTGCACAGCACATTTTAAGCATCTGCTTCCTTCATGTCTGCTAACTTTCCAAAGCAAGTCACATGGCCAAGCACCTGGCCTAAATTTGAGGAGTGGAAAAGTTCCTCTCCCTGCCTTGAGAAAGTGGCAGGAAAGTTATACATAATTTTATTATAGCAGAATAGAGAATTCAACCTACGATGGTCTGGTTTCCAACACTGTTATTCACATCCCTGCCACATATACTCACCCCCATTCCAACATCCCTCCACCTCTCATTCCATGATGGCACCAGGCAAAGAAGAAAGCACCTCTGGGCCTACATCTAGATGTCGTTCCTTTTGGTCTAGAGACCTTTGAGCTAAAAAAGACAAGTCATCTCTCTCCTCCCACATCTTACATACAAAAGTGGAACAGGAACAAGATGACCACAGTAAACACCCCCATTCTAATAGGGGAAGAGTGAGAAGCATATAGTAGTCATGGGCTTATAGCAATTGCAAAATCCTGGTAGGCAAATGTTGCCAGGTTCCCTTACCTGGCTGAAGAGAATGTTCTTGGATTAGATTCCATTACTGTGCCCTGGGAGAATCTTCCTATACCCTAATCTGGTCTTCCCTCAAGCTCTTGGTACTACTCTTTGGGAGGTCCTTCTTTGCCAAAACTCCCCTCTGGCCGTGTCGGAAGGCAGCATTAGGGAATATGCCCAATTTGGTAGCTGAGCAACCTTCTCAGCTTGCTTCCTGCCTGAAGATAGTTGGGGAAAGAGAAGGTATTTTCATATCTAAAAGAGCCATGATCACTTTTAATTCAAGCTGATGTAAATTTTTCTCAACAGTTAAATTTTTCATTCCTACAAATTCTAGTATTTCTGAGCTCTGTTCACTCTCAATTGTTTGAAAACTCGCCTTGTTTTTCTCCGTTTTCATCTCTTACGGTACCTTTTCAAATGCAATTAGCACCAGCCCACTTATCCTATCAACACTGTGCATTGTGCTTGCCCGTCATGCCAACTTTATCAAGTCCACTTTCAGACTTTCGGTTTATTTAAAGTAACAGCTATAACAAATGCTTCACCACTAAATAACAGGGATCAACATTGTTCCCGCCTCCCGTGACAATATCCCTGTTGCCTGCTCTCTAGTTCCCAAGCTGCTGGCACTTGTTTCAGGATTCGTTACTGCAGCCCCCTATTTCTAGTCCTTATTTTAGTCTTAGTTAGCTATTGTCACAATAATGCTATATAACAAGCAGCTAGAAAATCTTAGAGGCATGCAGCAATAAGCATTAATTTCTCACTTATGTGGGTTGGCTGAGGTTTGGCTCAACTTCCAGCTCAGTGGCAGCTGGGCTTAGGTCTTGGCCTTGGGTTGGATTCACGTCTGCTCCACTTGTGGTTGTTCCATAGCCACGGCTGCATGAGCTCGTCGCATTATGGACAAACACATTGCAAGAGAACAAGCCCGGCCACGTCAGCCCATCCAAGCCTGTGCTTGCATCATGCTGCTTTGTCTTTTTATTCTGTATTTTTGATGCTTTAGCATTTTGGGGGCCTGGCTAACCCTGGAGGGACTGCCCCTCCCAGGATTAGCGGAGACAGTGGATAACTAAGTATTCCGGTATGCCTTTCATATGCAAACCGATATAGAGGCCATACTCCCAACCATCTCTTTCATGGAGCTCTTACATTCTTGGCCAATATTTCCCTGCTCTAATCACCCCAGGGCCAGGTGCCAGACAACTAGGAACAACACAGAACCCACTGAAACTATTAAAAATAGTCAATCTGCTTACGCTGCTTTATCCATTCCTTCCCACAGAAACCACAATAAAGATCTTGCCCACATTTTCCCCTTGTTCCTTCTGCCTCCTGACTGACCCTGTGTGGCCTGTAGTATGGTAGGTCTCCTTTTCTTGAGATATGTAAGTGAACGAACACTCTCTTCAATGGCATTTATTTCTGAATCTGTTGGCCTTGCCATACCTGAATAAATACTAATATCCCTTTGACCAATTTAAGTCACTTGGCCAAGCCCAACATCAAGGTGTTAGGAAGTACCCTCTGCTCACCAGCTTTGGCAAGAATGAGTACATGCTTCCATTAGAAGGGAGTGAAGAATTGGACACTATTTACCAAATGGCAAGCCTGTGGATGTCTAATTCTATTAGAGTAATTGGGCCTCTGGAATCCCAATTCGGTTAGAAGAGTTAGGACTCATAATTCAATTAGCTAAAGCTGAGATAGGGAGTATGATTTCAGATATATAAACCACATCTATGCAGAGAAAGAAGTCTTGAAGGAAATACAGTAAAATATTAATAGGGTATATTTTGTGGTGCTAAGACTGTGGATGATTAAAATTATTCTCTTTCTCTATTTTACCAATTGTCTTTCATGAGGATATATTTATTTTAAAGTTTAAAATGTATGATATTAACTAGAAACAGTCTTCTAAGTATTAAACTAAAATTCCTTGAATATCTTCTGCTTAAGAATGGTCCTAAAAGCATGGACAAGAATTTGATGCTGATTCCATGTGTTAGGACAGAAAGGCTTCCAGAGCAGAGAGCCATGAAGGGCCCGGCATGGGCCACCCTCTTTTATTTGCTATTGAAAGTGTGGTGCACAGACCACCAGCATCAACATCACCTGGATGCTTTTTTAGAAGCATGTAGTTATTCAGGTGGCTTGCATGCACATTAAAATTTGAGATGTACAGTGTTTATTATCAGTTCAGTTCAGTCGCATCTAGCTCTTTGTGACCCCATGAACCGAGGCACACCAGGCCTCCCTGTCCATCACCAACTCCTGGGGTCCACCCAAACCCATGTCCATTGAGTTGGTGATGCCATCCAACCATCTCATCCTCTGTCGTCCCTTTCTCCTCTTGCCCTCAATCTTTCCCAGCATCAGAGTCTTTTCCAATGAGTCAACTCTTCGCGTCAGGTGGCCAAAATATTGGAGTTTCAGCTTCAACATCAGTCCTTCCAATGAACAACCAGGACTGATTTCCTTTAGGATGGACTGGTTAGATCTCCTTGCAGTCCAAGAGACTCTCAAGAGTCTTCTCCAACACCACAGTTCAAAAGCATCAATTCTTCTGTGCTTAGCTTTCTTTATAGTTCAACTCTCACATCCATACATGACCACTGGAAAAACCATAGCTTTGACTAGACGGACCTTTGTTGGCAAAGTAATGTCTCTGCTTTTTAATATGCTGTCTAGGTTGGTCATAACTTTCCTTTCAAGGAGTAAGGGTCTTTTAATTTCATGGCTGCAATCACCATCTGCAGTGATTTTGGAGCCCCCCAAAATAAAGTCAGCCACTACTTCCACTGTTTCCCCATATATTTGCCATGAAGTGATGGGACTGGATGCTATGATCTTAGCTTTATGAATGTTGAGATTTAAGCCAACTTTTTCACTCTCCTCTTTCACTTTCATCAAGAGGCTCTTCAGTTCTTCTTCACTTTCTGTCATAAGGGTGGTGTCATCTGCATATCTGAGGTTATTGATGTTTCTCCTGGCAATCTTGAGCCCAGCTTGTGCTTCATCCAGCCCACTGTTTCTCATGATATACTCTGCATATAAGTCAAATAAGCAGGGTGACAATATACGGCCTTGATGTACTCCTTTTCCTATTTGGAACCAGTCTGTTGTTCCACGTCCAGTTCTAACTGTTGTTTCCTGACCTGCATACAGATTTCTCAAGAGGCAGGTCAGGTGGTCTGGTATTCCCATCTCTTTCAGAATTTTCCAGTTTATTGTGATCCACACAATCAAAGGCTTTGGCATAGTCAATAAAGCAAAAATAGATGTTTTTTCTGAAACTCTCTTGCTTTTTTGATGATCCAGCGGATGTTGGCAATTTGGTCTCTGGTTCCTCTGCCTTTTCTAAAACCAGCTTGAACATCTGGAAGTTCACGGTTCATGTATTGCTGAAGCCTGGCTTGGAGAATTTTAAGCATCACTTTACTAGCGTGTGAGATGAGTGCAATTATGTGGTAGTTTAACATCATTTAAATTAAACACATTTTTACTTCCTAATTCAAATTAATTGATAGTTATCATTATTTTAAAGTTAAAATGGGCAGATAGTGGGATAGATAGGTGAACAGATTGGCCCAATGATAAAATACCAAAAATTTTCATGTGACAAAAATTAATTATTCAATCTAGAATATTTCTTGATTGCAAGCTTGTTGTGGGTCCCTGTTTCAGGTAGGATAGCATTACCCTCCTCCTAAATTGTAATACAGACTATAATTCTGGGGGATGTTAGTTGGAGATTAATAGGTGTCCCACCATGGGACATTACAATGGCTGTAATAAATGACTATAAACTTGGTGAGTTAACATAACACAAATTTACTGTTTTACAGTTCTGGTGGCAAGATGTCTGAAATGAGTTCCTTTGGGCTGAAACCAGGTTGTGAGCCCGCTGTTTTCCTTCTAGAGGCTGCAGGGGAGGATCACCCTCTTGCCTTTTCCAGCCTCTACACGTTTCCTACATTCCTGTGTCCCCTTCCATCTCCAAAGCCAGCCATGGCTGGCTGCCGAGTGCTTCTCACGCTGCCTTACTGACCATCTTCAACCTCCCAGTTCTACTTTGAGGGACTTTGGTAGCTCTGTTGGGCCCACATAGATAATCCAGAACTTCTCTAAGCTTAAAGTCAGCTGATAGACAGGCTTGATTCCCTGTAAAGTTCCAGGGATGAGAACGTGGATGCACTTGGGAGGCTATTAGCTTGTCTTCCATACTCATGAAATGGGAATTTGGTGGTCACATAATTCTGAAAACAATATTTTCTTCTTGGAGTTTTGAGATCTTCATCAGCATAGTTAAGTCTCAGAGAATTCTTAAAGAGGCCTTTTAACTGTGCCCAGCCCATGAACTCTTCTTTTACTTGCACATTTCATCAAGTCAAGCCTGAAAAATAGGAAGAAATTTGGAGAAAATCAAAGAACTGGCTTCTGCCCCAAAGGAGTTGAAGAAAGCTTTTTATTTTTTCAGTCATGTATTTCAAATTAATCCTGAATTCATCAGTGCTGAGGGAATGCAGGGTGAAAGAGTGAGTGAGGACATCTGTAGTAATAAGAGGCCTCAATTACCAGGCTTCTATCCCATCACAGGGCACCGCTGAGTGCAGCAACGGTTGTGGGACTCAACACCTATTTCCATTTTCACCAGTGACATATTGTGCCATTATGAATAATTTAAAAAATATGTCCTGGTCTCTATCACTCTGTTTCTTATATGTAAAACTGGGTTAACTGCATCCCTTTTATCCAATGCCATTGTGGGGTTTTGATTAATGTTAAAATTCTCTTTGGCATCTATGTGCAGAAAGAGCTATCAAATTTCAGCACCAAATATTATGATGGTAATGAGAACTAGCTCACCAATATTTCATTATATTTGCAATTTTTTTCCCCACTAATTTATTGCATAAGTCATCAATGGCTACATATAGTATTATCTTGATAGGCAGAACAGAAATCTTCTTTCATCTTTTAGCTATCTCATGTTGAAACCACGAAATATAAACTAGAGAAAGCTGTGTATTATAAAAAAAATTCCCGGAAGGCACTTTTTTTTTTTTTTTTTTACTGTGGTGAGCATAATGATTACTTACAACAAAAAAGCCCTGAAAGGTCTCACATGTTCTAAGATTATTCATGCAGCAATTATGCTATTGATGACAATCTGTTTTTATGATAATATATTGTAAGCTATTTGAACTCACTCAAAAAAGCATAGTATAATACTTGCAGTCTTCCTCAGGGCCTCTTTTGCCAAGATACCCATTCACTTCCTTGATTAGAAAAAGATAAAAAACAGAGGCATTAAAAAAAAAGAGAGAGATAAAGTTTGTCTACATTGAATTGGAACTTGTAATTTTAAAGTGAAGACTCACAAAAAAGCGAAATTGTTGGGTACACTGACATATTCTCCATGATCTTGTTTATCTTAGTACGAATGTTGTACTTGTGAGCCACTACATTGTGTGTATGGCACAAAGGATGGGGACTTATTTATTTGCAATTTGCCAAGAACAAAAGGGCTTTCCCAACTCAGATCTTAAATTTAACCTTGTGTTGTTATAGGTTTTCAAGTAACTATTCTATTTCATTTAGGTTCTGAAGATTCTTGCTTGTTTTTGTGGAGTATGTAATAAATACCCTGGGTGAGTCTCCAACAAAAAATAAAGTTGAATTACCTTTTAAAAGAAGGTGTGCTTTCTGATCTTAAAAGGTTAAATGTCACTCTTGTTTCATTCAAGTTTAGCTACAACACTAATTTGAGGTTAAATCCATATGGGTAGAGTGAAACTGCCCCACTGAAACACCTATTTGATGTCATCATATGTGTTCATAGTCTCAAAAATATACTAGTTATTAAATGAAAGATGCTTTCCATCCTAAAGAGCAGGATGTTTTTCCCCTTCACTTCATTTTCTTTCTTTCTTTTTTTATTCTCCACTTCATTTTAACATATAGATATAATCTGTGTAAATAATTTGAAGATGGATGAAAGAAAAGTTTGGTTGAGTCTGCTGAGAGTAAGCAAATTGATAACTATTCTGATTTTTGTAAGCTGGGATACAGAAATATTTAATTATGTAAAATAAAATTTAAAAACAGATGTAGAAGTTAGGGTAAAGGGAAGTGGATAGAGAAGAGTAAAATGAGGTGAGGTCACACTTAAAATGCACCCTACTTGTGTAGCACACACAAGCAGGTTTCTCTACTAACACACACAATTCAGGCTAATTGGGATACATACTCCATAGATCTGGGACACACACATTTATTTCCATATTTTTTTAGCAGCTCATGAAATAAGAGGAAATAATCTCTGATGAGAACCTCTTGAAGATAAAGGGAAGTCAGTTAGCCAGAGTCCAGTTATTTTTGACAAAACTGGAGAGAATGAAACTCTCTCTGTATTTCTCTCTGTCTCTTTTTGGTCTCTGTCTCTACTTCTCTTTGTCTCTTTCTCATTCTGGGATTAAAGCTGAATCTGTACAGTTGAATTCTCTAAAGTTAGATGTGCTTATGGTACAATGCAATTGTTCTCTGAATTTGGCTTTTGAAAGAACAGAATTTTTAAATCTACTTACCTCTGTTATTTTCAGAAAGGAGGGAATAGGGTAGCTGATCATCAGACCATATCAGATGATACAACGTAATTTTATTTTTAGCTTTGAAATGCAACCAGGGAACTTTAAAACAAAATCCAATGCGCTACAACCAGTCACGACCAGCTGGCACTGCAAAACACTGAAAGTCACCAACAAAGGGAATTATCAGTGAAAGCCAGGAGCTAGGGGAAGTCCTCACTGACAGCTGATCGGGTTTGCCCCAACCGTAGAGGAGTTGTGTGTTGCTTATAAATCAAAGATAGCAACATCCGGCGAACCCAGAGATTCCCATCATCAATTTTTGTGGATGAAAGTGGTTCTTGATTTTGAACACTCACACTTCAGGGTGCTTCAGAGATGTGGAATGATGTTCTGGCTCTGTTACTAACTAGCTCTGTGACCCTGATGTAATTAACTCTCTGCTTGTCCCTCTGTTTCCTCTCAATACAACGCGGATTGGACTAAGATAGCTTTAAAGTCCACTCCAGGACCTCACATTTAGGCAGGGCTGTAATATCTTCTCTGTATATGTAAGTGTGTAGTACTTTTTAACCTCTTTTTAGCCAAACTGAATTCTCATAGTCCCTATTCTAATGATGGTAGAGAGAGAGAGAGAAAAATATACAAATGAAACAATAACAAACCACTGTGTTTTGCCACTTCAAGGCACCTTATTTTCTTCTAGTTTAGAATTTAGTCTTTTGGTGTAGTTACCCAGTATTTAAATTTAGTTGATTAAAAATTCAAGGTCTCTGTTAGGGTTGCCTTTTCCTCTCTAGCTTTCTACCTTGTTTGCCTGTCCTTTCCTTGCTCTTTCCTCCTCTTGATTCCCTCCGCTTCCTCCCTTTCTTTCTCCTCCCCTTCCTCCCTCTCCCCCTGCTCATCCTTCTCTGCTTGTACTGCTTCTCTTCCTCATGATGGCTCCTGGGTGCAGGGGCTGCCTGTATGGTAGTGCGGTGTAGAGGTGGGGTTTCTGGCCCGGAGTTGTCTCCACCTGAGTATCTCACGCTGCCAGTCCCTGCTCATCCTTTTGACAAGTACCGGCATCACCGCTGGTGCCCTTGGTTGCAGTCGTGCCATCTGATCTTCAAGCCTGTGGACTTTGCGGCCTGCTTACTCTGTTCCCCACCCTTGCAGGAGCGTGCAGGAGCTGTTGGAATGGAGCCAAGTCCGAGGGTCAGGAATTCTAAAGCTCTCTACCCAAATATGCTATGTTCTGTTTCTGTTTTGAATCTAAACTGTGATGGTTTAGGGGACACAGAAGGACTCCCCCTTTCACACTGTTTTTGGTGTAAAGCAGACTCTTCTTTCCTTAGATTCTTAAACCCACTTAAGGATTTCCGTTTTTCACCAAGCCAGTCTCAATCCTGGAAGGAAGTATACTCACCTGTGTCTTACTATCTCTCTTTTCTGCCTCCAGGCTGGGAAAAATGCTTTTTTTTTGGTTTGTTATAATATCATATTCTGATCATATAAGTATTTCTATGTTTCATACTAAGCATTCTATATTCAAGTCCTTTACGCTTTGCTGTTTTAAAGTCTGCAAAAGTATTCCCCCTTCCCCCCAGCTTAACAAAGTTTGGCTCTTGAAAATTAGAAATAAATATCTGGCATTCTTATCTTCAAAATGTGCATGAGAAGCTTATTTAAGAAGTTACAAGCTGAAATCTGGCTTCCTTGATTCTTCTCGGCAAGAGATTCCAAGATTTCTATGGACGGAGGACAAAATGGGTAGCAAGAATTAATAAGCATAAAAATGACACAAGCTAATATTTCAATATATTATTTAAAAATAACACTAGGTTCTACTTCTGGAATATGGAGTAGACATGCTTTTCCCTATTTCTAAGAACAACACCTATTTGCTAAGAACAACACCCCCTGCACATTATATATATCAAGCAAACATGAAAATGCTCTGAAAAGTAGAGAGAAGGCAGATTGCCTAGGGATCTTGGAACTCAGGCAAAGCACTGCAATCATTTGACTGGATTTTTTTTTCCCTCATATATCCCATACGTGTAGCCAAATAATGGGCAATCTGAAAATAGCAACAAACACAGACAAATTTAAATAAAAGGAAGGCTAAAACGAAAAGCTTGCTTTTTTTAACCAAAGGAAATACAGATCAGATGGACAAATGAAACTATCTCTTTGCAAATGACCTGGTTATCCATGTAGAAAATCCCAAGGAAACTAGCAGGTTCTTTATTACTGGGCCATCTGGGAAATCCTCCCCCCTCAAATTACATTAGAACTAATTAGTGAATTCAGTATTGTTGCATGATACACACTAAACATAGGAAATCAATTATAAATTGTATATATAGTATATATACTATTTTTTATAAATGAATAAGTATACATCAAAATTAAAAGAAATATTATTTACAATTGCCCAGTGATTGTGACTGACTATACTGAAACAATGAAATACTTAGATGTAAATCTAACAAAGTATATGTTGAGAACTACAAGACACAGATGAAAGAAGTCAAAGATGAGTTGAATAAATGGAAAGACATGTTATGTTCATGAGTTGGAAGATTCAACATAGTAATTCTTCCCAAAATGAAATTCACACCAAAATCCTAGAAAGATTTTTTTGTGTGTGAAGACACAATTATTCTGAAGTTTATATGGAAAAAAGTAAACTAGTTAAAACAGTTTTGAAAGAGTAAAACAAAATTGGAGGAATCTGTCTACCTGATTTCAAGACATCATTTAGCCACAGTAATTACACTTGTATGAAATTTGTGGAGAGATAGATATAGAGATCTGTTGAACAGCTTAGAGAACCAATAAATAAGCTCACACAAATATGCCAACTGATTTTTGACAAAAGATGCAAAAGCAATTCAATGGAAGAAAGACTGCCTTTCAGCAAATCATGCTGAAACAACTGAACATTCATAGGCAAGCCCACCCCATGAATTCTAAGCTAAACTTCATATCTTAAATAAAAATTAACTCAAATGGATTATGGACTTAAAAATAAAATGTAAAATAAACTGATCAGGTTCCCGTAAAACAACAACAACAAGAACAACAACAAAAATACAGGAGAAAATCTTCAGGCTCTAGAGCTGGGCAAAGAATTCTTAGACTTAACAATAAAATTAAGATCTATACAAGTTTGATAAATTGTATATCATTAAAACTAAGCACTTTTGCCTTGAGAAGCACTCTGTTAAGAGAATGAAATAACAAGCTACAGATTGAGAGAAGATATTTGCAAACCACATTTCTGGCAAAGTACTAGTGTCTGGGAAAAAATATATACATGTATGTATAAATTAATGAACTCTGAAAACTCAATGGCAAAATAATCAAAGCATGGGCTTCCCTTGTTCCCTAGTGGTAAAGAATCTGACTGCCAATGCAGGAGACACAGGAGATTTGGATTTGATCCCTGGGTCAGGAAAACTCCCTGGAGAAGCAAATGGCAACCCACTCCAATAATCTTGCCTGGGAAAGCCCAGGAGCAGAGGCCTGGTGTATACAGTCCATGGGGTTGCAAAAGTGTCAGACATGACTTATCGGCTAAATAAAAACAATCAAACCATTCAATTCCAGTTAGGAAATAGGCAAAAGACACAAAGAGATGTTTCATTAAAGAAGATATACAGATAGTAAATAAGCATGAGAAAACATGTTAAACACCATTAGTTACCCATCAGATAAATGTAATATAAATGTACAATGAGATATCACTATGCACCAATCAGAATAACTTAAAAAAAAAGTGACAATATCAAAGACTTGTAAGGTTGCAGAGAAACTAAATAGCTTATACATTGCTAGTAATAATAAAAATTGTACAGCTCTGGAAAGCAGTTGGCAGTTTCTTAAAAAATAAACATGCAACTACCATACAACTCAGAAAATGTACTCTTGGACATTCATTCCAGAGAAATCAAAATTTATGTTCACACAAAATCCTCTACATAAATGTTCATGGCAGCTTTACTTGTAATACGTAAAAGCTAGAAACAACTCAGAGGTCCTTCAATGGACAAATAAGCAAACTATGATATGTCCATATCATGGGATATTACTCTGCAATAAAAAGTAATGAACTATGAACAACTTGGACGAAACTCTAGAGAATTATTCTGGGTGAAAAAAGCCAATTTCAAAAAGTTGCATACTGTATGACTCCGTTTATACAGCAATTCCAAGATGACAAAATTATAAAAATGGAGAACAGATTAGTGGTTACCAGGGGTTGAGGAATGGTCCTATGGGAGGTAGTAAGGTTAGTTGGGTGTGGCTATAAAAGGACAACTTGAGGGATCCTTGTGGTGATGGAATGAAAGTGAAAGGCGCTCAGTCGTGTCTGACTCTTTGCGACCTCATGGACTATACAGTCCATGGAATTCTTCAGGCCACAGTACTGGAGTGGGTAGCCTTTCCCTTCTCCAGGGGGTCTTCCCAACCCAGGGATCGAACCCAGGTCTCCCAGATTGCAGGCAGATTCTTTACCAGCTGAGCCATAATGGAAGCCCAAGAATACTGGAGTGAGTAGCCTATCCCTTCTCCGTGGATCGTTCCAACCCAGGAATGGAATCGGGGTCTCCTGCATTGCAGGCAGGTTCTTTACCAACTGAGCTATCAGGGAAGCTCCTGTGGTGATGGAAATACTTTGATTGATTGTATTGATGTCAATATTGTGGTTTTGAAATTGTCCTTTAGTTTTGTAAGATGTTTCCTTTGGGGAAAAATGGATAAAGGGTTAATGGAATCTTTACATTATTACTTATAACTCGATGTGAATCCACAATTATTTCAAAATAGCATGTTTAATTTTAAAGTGTAAATATTTTAAAAAAGCAAAGATGATCTCATATTCAGTACCTGTGCCCCATACACACTTTCTGGTACCTAGAATGGTTCCTGGTAGATAGAAGACAATTAATTTTGCTAAATGAATAAGCTATGAATTTGAAACAAGAAAATGATTCATAAATTGATTTTATTTAAGATTCATAAAACTTAGAACCTCCAGGAGAGATAGGAACTCTTTATCTTCCATCATTTACAGATGTTTCACAGTCTGTTCACCTTCCCCTGTAGTATTGATTTGTTCTAAGTTTGTGGACCTCTGAAGGATTGTTGGAATCAGAATATGCTTGAGAGCACAAACTTTCCACAGGAACCAGTTGAAAAAATGTTCATTTTTATAAAGAAATCCTATTCAGTTTTTTTTCCTTACTCACTGGGAATACTAGTTTGGTGCGTTTCTTCCTACTTGGCATGCACTTGATATCCAGGTCTTGGCTGGCTCAGAGTGTAAGTAGTCATTTGGCCCCACTCTAACTCACAGGACCAGTATCCTCCCCAGTTCCTCTATCATTTAACCCAGCACCCAGTGAGGTTTTTGGAAATGAGAGTTTGGGGAGAGAGATGGGGGCCTATGCCTTTGGTGTTTACTATTGAAATTCCCTGTAAGGACTCTCCGTTTACCCCTCACCGGTAAGTAGTGATAGGAGACATTCTGCAGAAAGAAAACCAGGTCTCTGAGAACTCATTCTGCTCAACAGCAGTGTTTCGACTCAGAACTCTGAGGCTGGGTGAGTACATTTTGAAGGTCTCTAAATAGAGATAATCAGATCAATGATCAATTTATGCTTCTGAGGAAACTGGTATAGTCAGAGCCAAGAGAATGAGAAGCCTGAAGTCGATTGATCACACAGCTGATGGAGCAGCTCTCTCTAGTGGTCAGAGTCTGCGCTGCAGAGTGAAGCAAAAGGGCATCTTCTAACTTAGAAATTAAGGTAAAAGAAAATAGAGACTTAACTCAGCCACTAGCAACATCTGATGTTCAAAACTGCATTTTCAAAGCTTATAAAACAAGCCATCCTCCACAGGCAAGGAAAGGGGAGTCTGGATTCTGATTAGTAAACAGTTGCCCAGAAGCAGAACATGAGATGCTTGTTTGCCTTTGATGCCTCATCAGCACTTTTGTAAAACCTCCCTGTTCCTCTGAGTGCAGCCCATCTCACACTCATTAAGGATTCAGTGCTACTGCCTTGATCAAGATTTGTGATCTAGTATTGCGCTTTTACATTTTCCTGTGAAATTAAGTCAACAGATTTCCATTTCCAATGGAAATACATTCTAAGTGCTGTTCTAATGTGGCATTAAAGGCCATAAAATTACAAGCATCAGGAAGAAGTAAAAATTGGTTCTGATAGTAAGATGAACCCAGTCCAGCCCAGCTCTGCCCAGCTCAGCTCAAATCTCAGATTCCTCATCTTTAGTTGGTTCTGGGTGTTGGGGAGGTCATGGATCATGACTTGTAGCATTTTACTGAGGTCCCTAATTATAAGGGATTTGATTTTGGTCATACCTGAAAGTTTTCCCTACTTTCTTCAATTTAAGTCTGAATTTTGCAATAAGAAGTTCATGATCTGAGCCACAGTCAGCTCCCAGTCTTGTTTTTGCTGACTGTATAGAGCTTCTCCATCTTTGGTTGCAAAGAATATAATCAATCTGATTTCAGTGTTGACCATCTGGTGATGTCCATGTGTAGAGTTGTCTCCTGTGTTGTTGGAAGAGGGTGTTTGCTACGACCAGTGTGTTCTCTTGGCAAAACTCTGTGAGCCTTTGCCCTGCTTCATTCCATACTCCAAGGCCAAACTTGCCTATTATTCTAGGTATCTCTTGACTTCCTACTTTTGCATTCCAGTCCCCTATAATGAAAAGGACATCTTTCTGGATGTTAGTTCTAGAAGGTCTTGTAGGGCATCCTAGAATTGTTCAACTTCAGCTTCTTCAGCATTAGTGTCTGGGGCATAGACTTGGATTACTGTGATATTGGATGGTTTGCCTTGGAAATGAACAGAGATCATTCTGTCATTTTTGAGATTGCACCCAAGTACTGCATTTTGGACTCTTTTGCTGACTATGAGGGCTACTCCATTTCTTCTAAGGGATTCTTGCCCACTCCAGCAGATGTAATAGTCATCTGAATTAAATTCACCCATTCTAGTCCATTTTAATTCACTGCTTCCTAAAATGTTCACTCTTGCCATCTCCTGTTTGAGCACTTCCAATTTACCTTGATTCATGGACCTAGCATTCCAGGTTCCTACGCAATATTGTTCTTTACAGCATTGGTCTTTACTTCCATTACCAGTCACATTCACAACTGGGCATTATTTTCTCTTTGGCTCCATCTCTTCATTCTTTCTGGGGTTATTTCTCCACTGTTCTCCTGTAGCATACTGGGCACCTACCAACCTGGGGAGTTCATCTTTCGGTATCCTATCTTTTTGCCTTTTCATACTGTTCATTGGGTTCTCAAGGCAAGAATACTGAAATTGTTTGCCATTCCCTTCTCCAGTGGACCATGTTTTGTCAGAACTCTCCACCATGACCCATCCGTCTCAGGTGGCCTTACATGGCATGGCTCATGATTTCATTGAGTTAGACAAGGCTGTGGTCCATGTGATCAGTTTGGTTAATTTTATGTGATTGTGGTTTCCATTCTGTCTGCCCTCTGATGGAGAAGGATAAGAGGCTTGTGGAAGCTTCCTGATGTGAGAGACTGACTGTGGGGGAATCTGGGTCTTGTTCTGATGGGCAGGGCCATTCTCAGTAAATCTTTAATCCAAATTTCTGTTGATGGGCAAGCCTGTGTTCCTTCCCTTTTGTTGGCCTGAGGCCAAACTATGGTGGGGATAAAGGTCAGCTCCCTCCAAAGGACCTACACCTGCCCTGGTGTACTTAGTGCCCCTGACCCCGCAGCAGGCCACTGTCGACCCAGCCTCCACTGGAGACTCCTGGACACTCACAGGCAAGTCTGGCTCAGTCTCTTCTGGGATGCTGCTCCTTTCTTCTGGCTCCTGGTGTGCACAAGGTTTTCTTTGTGCCATCCAAGAGTCTGTTTCCTCAGTCCTGTGGAAGTTCTGTAATCAAATTCCACTGGCCTCCAAAGTCAAATTACCTGGGGATTCTCATTCCCTTTGCTGGATTCCCAGTTTGGGAAATCTGTTGTGGGTCCTAGAACTTTCTAAACAGTGTGAGAATTTCTTATACAGTGGAAGTGATGAAATAGATTCAAGGGGTTAGATCTGATAGACAGAGAGCCTGAAGAATTATGGATGGAGGTTCATGATATTGTACAGGAGGCAGTGATTAAGACCATTCTCAAGGAAAAGAAATGCAAAAAGGCAAAATGGTTCTCTGAGGAGGTCTTACAAATAGCTGAGAAAAGAAGAGAAGCTAAAGGCAAGGGAGAAAAGGAAAGGTATACCCATTTGAATGCAGAGTTCCAAAGAATAGCAGGGAGAGAAAAGAAAGATAAGAAAGCCTTCCTCAGTGATCAATGCAAACAAACAGAGGAAAACAACAGAATGGGAAAGACTAGAGATCTCTTCAAGGAAATTAGAGATACCAAGGGAATATTTCATGCAAAGATGGGCTTGATAAAGGACAGAAAGTGTATGGACCTAACAGAAGCAGAAGATATTAAGAAGAGGTGGCAAGAATACACAGAAGAACTATAGAAAAAAGATCTTAATGACCCAGGAAACCACGATGGTGTGATCACTCACCTAGAGCCAGACATCTTGGAGTCTGAAGTCAAGTGGGCCTTAGGAAGCATCACTACAAAGAAAGCTAGAGTAGGTGATGGAATTCCAGCTGACCTGTTTCAAATCCTGAAAGATGATGCTGTGAAAGTGCTGCACTCAATATGCCAGCAAATTTGGAAAATTCAGCAGTGGTCACAGGACTGGAAAAGGTCAGTTCTCATTCCAATCCCAAAGAAAGGCAATGCCAAAGAATGCTCAAACTACTGCACAATTGCACTCATCTCACCTGCTAGTAAAGTAATGCTCAAAATTCTCCAGGCTAGGCTTCAACAGTATGTGAACCATGAACTTCCAGATGTTCAAGCTGGTTTTAGAAAAGGCAGAGGAACCAGAGTTCAAATTGCCAACATCCATTGGACCATCAAAAAACCAAGAGAGTTCCAGAAGAACATCTACTTCTGCTTTATTGACTATAAAAATTTGGAAAGATGTATGTTAAGGGTTTATATTGCCACCCTGCTTATTTAACTTACATGCAGAGTACATCATGAAAAATTCCAGGCTGGATGAAGCACAAGCTGGAATCAACATTGCCAGAAGAAATATCAATAACCTCAGAAATGCAGTGACACCACCCTTGTGGCAGAAAGTGAAGAGGAACTACAAGAACCTCTTGATGAAAGTAAGAGAGGAGAGTGAAAAACCTGGCTTAAAGCTCAACATTCAGAAAATGAAAATCATGGCATCTGGTCCCATCACTTCATAGCAAACAGATGGGGAAACAAAGGAAACAGTGACAGACTTTATTTTCTTGGGCTCCAAAGTCACTGCAGATGGTGACTGCAGCCATGAAATTAAAAGATATTTGCTCCTTGGCAGAAAAGCTACGACCAACCTAGACAGTATAATGAAAAGCAGAGACACTACTTTGTTGACAAATGTCCATCTAGTCAAAGCTATGGTTTTCCCAGTAGTCATGTATGGATGTGAGAGTTGGATCATAAAGAAAGTTGAGCACTGAACAACTGATACTCTTGAAATGTGGTGTTGGAGCAGACTCTTGAGAGTCCCTTGCAAGAAGATCAAATCAGTCATTCCTAAAAGAAATCAACGCTGAATATTCATAGGAAGGATTGATGCTGAATCTGAAGCTCAAATACTTTGGCCACCTGATGTGAAGTATTGACACATTGGGAAAGACCTTGATGCTGGGAAAGACTGAAGGCAAGAGGAGAAGGGGACGGCAGTGGATGAGATGGTGGATGGCATCACTGACTTGATGGATATGAGTTTGAGCAACTCTGGGAGTTGGTGATGGATAGGGAAGACTGGCATGGTGCAGTCCATGGGGTCACAAAGAGTCAGACACTACTGAGCAACTGAACTGAACTGAGGCCTCTAAATTCTCTACCAGCTCTCAAAGTCCTTTTGCACAATGTATCTTTTGGCTGGAAACTCTGTCTCCTTAAATATCTTCTGTGTGTGTACTCAGTCACTCAGTCTTGTCTCTTTCTTTGTGCCACACAGACTGTAGCTTGCCAGCCTTCTCTGCCCATGGAATTTTCCATGCAAGAATACTGGAGCAGGTTACTATATCCTACTCCAAGGGATCTTTCTAATCCAGTGAGCTGCAGGTTGATCCAGAGACCCCTTCCTGCGTCTCCTGCATTGGCAGGTAGATTGTTTACCACTGAGCCACCTTGAAAGCCTCAAATACTGCTTATACATCTTTAAAAGTTTCTTTATTTTGCTATTTTTTCTAATGTGGATAATTTTCATGTTATCATGTTATTGAGGGGAGCCTGTCTCTGACCTTTTGCATCTCTTTATTGTGGTTTGACTAAGTGCATTTAAAGATTATCATTGCTTTAATATGTACTTTAGCACACTTTTTTTTTTTTATTAAAAGATGCTTACTCCTTGGAAGAAAAGTTATGACCAACCTAGATAGCATATTCAAAAGCAGAGATATCACTTTGCCAACAAAGGTCTGTCTAGTCAAGGCTATGGTTTTTCTAGTGATCATATATGGATGTGAGAGTTGGACTGTGAAGAAGGCTGAGCGCCGAAGAATTGATGCTTTTGAACTGTGGTGTTGGAGAAGACTCTTGAGAGTTCCTTGGACTGCAAGGAGATCCAACCAACCCATTCTGAAGGAGATCAGCCCTGGGATTTCTTTGGAGGGAATGATGCTGAACCTGAAACTCCAGTACTTTGGCCACCTCATGTGAAGTGTTGACTCACTGAAAAAGACTCTGATGCTGGGAGGGATTGGGGGTAGGAGGAGAAGGGGACGACAGAGGATGAGATGGCTGGATGGCATCACTGACTCGATGGACGTGAGTCTGAGTGAACTCAAGGAGTTGGTGATGGACAGGGAGGCCTGGCGTGCTGTGATTCATGGGGTCGCAAAGAGTCGGACATGACTGAGCGACTGAACTGAACTGAACTGAAAAGGTTTATGCCTTAAAAGATATTTATGCTTTGGGGGCGATGGAGGTATGGGTGTGAGAGCTGGATCATAAAGAAGGCTGAGTGCCAGAAGAATTGATGCCTTCGAATTATGGTGCTGAAGAAGACTATTGAGAGTCGCTTGAATGCAAGGAAATAATACCACTCAATCCTAAAGGAAATCAACCCTGAATATTTATTGGAAGGACTGGTGCTGAAGCTGAAGCTCTAATACTCTGGCCACCTGATGCAAAGAAGCAATTCATTGGAAAAGACCCTGATGCTGGGAAAGATTGAAAGTGAAAGGAGAAGGGGGCAGCAGAAAATGAGATGTTTAGGTCGTATCATGAACTCAATGGACTTGAATTTGAGCACACTCCAGGAGATAGTGAGGAACAGGAAGCCTGGCATCTTTAAGTCCATGAGGTCACAGAGAGTCAGACAAGATTTAGCAACTGAACAACAAAAAACAACAAAGTGTAAGTGGCTGCTTGTTTGCTTTATACCTGTCCTCTATGGTCCCCCTTACAAAAGTCCCGTGTCCCTTTCACAGAAAACTGCATTATGAGCAGAAATTAAAATGGCTTTAAGTAATTTCATCATAATGTCCCAGTTGTCTTCTTTCTTTACCCTTAGAGGCTAAAGCTTGCGTATGCAAGCATGCCCAGTCACTAAGTCATGTCTGACTCTTTGTGACCCAATGACCTGCAGCCCACCAAGCTTTTCTGTCTATGGGATTCTACAGGCAAGAATACTGGAGTGGGTTGCTATTTCCTCCTCCGGGGGATCTTCCCAACCCAGGGATCAAATCCTGCATTGGCAGGTGGATTCTTTTACCACTGAGCCACTTGGGAAGCCTATAGAACCTAAGGCAGGGTTTTGCAGTTTTCATAATTTTCTCACAATATTGGATTTAAAAAAAATAAAATAAATCCTGATATTTGGGCTCCCAACTTTTACATTTTAAGTATACCAAAAAATGCAACTGTCTTTGAAAAAGACTTTGAAAAATATTTAAACAAAAGTTTGTTTGATTTGGGTGCCAATTGGGAGGTTAGAATAGCAATTTGCTTATTTCAGCTGTTTTATTCAGTAGCACTTATAAAGTTGACTAATTTCCTCCACAAATAGTTTGCCAACTTCCATTAAGAAACAAGAGATTTTAGGAATAAACTTTTACTCTTTTCCTATCCAAAGAGGTGGTTTTCAGTTTTTTTTTTTAAACTATCAAAACTATCACATTTTTCTTTGGCTAGAGAGATTCTATTTGAATTCATGTCTGAATATTTTTCATACTCATTAAAAGTTATTTACAAAACTGAAAAAAAAAGTTTGTTTCCAAGTATCTTCCTTATGTGTGTCATTAAAAAAATTGTATAATTATTTGAGAAAAGTTTTGTTTAAAAAATATGCCATTCAGAGATATCTCCTTATCTTTCTGCTTGTCTCTATCTCTCTCTCACACAGACACATTTAGGAAATGATTTAATTTCACCCCCTTGCATTTGGGACATGTTTGATAGCAAGCTTGGGGACAAAGTGGAAAAATGATCATTTAGCCTAAGAAATTAGATTGTGGTTTTACTCCACCAAGAAACAACTGTACATAGATGAGAAAATATTGAACATTTATATCAGTAATTTAATGTTACCCATTTAAAATTCATCTGACAGTTTTAAATTTGGAAATTTTAGTTTCTTATTCACATCAACAGATACTAAAACTTCTATGATTCTTTATGGCTATGACAGTCTTGATGTGCATAATGACTTTGAAAAGTAATACTCAACAGAAAAATCGCCTAATAATCTGGAGTTTGGAAGAAGCAAAATCACTTTTTTATGGCAACTGAATGGCCTCTTAAATCATTAACATGTTTCTTCACTTTAGCCAATGTTTTCAGTGAGGTGTAAATCTTGAAAATATAAATATTTTCTAGAACTGTGGTTCTGGAGGGGACTCTTGAGAGTCCCTTGGACTGCAAGGAGATCAAGCCAGTCAGTCCTAAAGGAAATCACTCTCAAGAGTCTCCTCCAGCACCACAGTTTGAAAGCATCAAGTTTTCCGGTACTCAGCCTTCTTTATGGCCCAACTCTCATATCTGTTCATGACTACTGGAAAAATCTTGGCTTTGATTATATGGATCTTTGCTGGCAAAGTGATGTCTCTGCTTTTTAATATGTTGTCTCAGTTTGTTATAGCTTTTCTTCCAAAGAGCAAGTGTCTTAATTTCACAGTTGCAGTCACTGTCTGCAGTGATTCTGGAGCCCAAGAAAATAAAATCTGTCACTGTTTCTGTTTTTCTCCGTCTATTTGCCATGAAGTGATGGGACCAGATGCCATGATCTCCAGTTTTGAATGTTGAGTTTTAAGCCAGCTTTTTCAGTCTCCTCTTTCACCTTCATCAAGAGATTCTTTAGTTCCTTTCTTAATGGCTTTCTGCCATAAAGGTGGTATCACCTGTAAATCTGTGGTTATTGATATTTCTCCTGGCAGTTTTGATTCCTGCTTGTGATTCATCCAGCCTGACATTTCATACGATGTACTCTGCACAGAAATTAGATAAGCAAAATGACAATATACAGCCTTGACATATTCCCTTCCCAATTTTGAGCCAGTTTGTTGTTCTATGTCCAGTTCTAACTATTGCTTCTTGACATATTTCTCAGGAGGCAAGTAGGGTGGTCTGGTATTCTCATCACTTTAAGAATTTTCCACAGTTTGTTGTGATCCACACAGTCAAAGGTTTTCTCGTAGTCAGTGAAATGGAAGTAGATGTTTTCCTGGAATTCTCTTGCTTTTTCTATGATCCAACAGATGTTGGCAATTTGATCTCCTGATTCCTCTGCCTTTTCTAAATGTCCTCTGTGTGCATTCAGTAACTGCGTTGGAGATTCTGGTGGAGAAATAGGTAACAACCCATTCTTTTCTTATGTTAAAACCGTTGCATTCTTTCTCACTATTTTGACCTCATTCCCTTGATCACTCTTCCCCTATTTACTACTTATTTGTCCTTCAAAGCTTTAACTTGAATTTCATCCTCTCTGATGTGGGCTTCCCAGGTGGGGCAGTTGATAAAGAATCTTCTTGCCAATCTAGAAAATGTGGGCTCCTCCTCTGGGTTGGGAAGATCCTCTGGAGTAGGAAATGGCAACCCCCTCCAGTATTCTTGACTGGAAAATTCCATGGACAGAGGAGCCTGGTGGATTACAGTCCATGGGTTCCAAAGAATCGGACACAACTGAAAAGGCATGCATGACACATCGACCCATAATCAGCCAAACTAACCTAACACCTTCCTCCCTTCTGTTTCCAAAAAAAAGTGCTCATTGTGGACATTATGACATTTTAAATGTTATAAGAGACGTTGTTTCCATGCTCTGTCTCTACTAGGTTTGCAAGATCATGTCTGAGTTATTTCTGCCTCCATCTCCCACATAAGATCTCATTAAAGATTTGATTATCTTTGAGGAACTTACTGTCAAGCAATGAGCATATTTAAAATAATGAAAAATCATAGGAGGCAATGATTAATTCATTGATTTATTCAACAAATTTTAATTAATTGCCTATTTTGGCTTAAAGAAGTAAATAAGGTAGAATTGGTACTTGATTTCAAAGAATTTAAAATTTGGGCTTGTTGTTGTTGTTCAGTTGCTCAGTCAAGTCCAAACCTTTGCAAATCCATGGACTGCAGCATGCCAGGCCTCCCTGTCCTTCATCATCTCCTGGAACTTGCTCAAACTCATGTCCATCTAGTTGGTGATGCCACCCAACCATCTCATCCTCTAAGGTCCCCTTCTCCTCCTGCCTTCAATCTTTCCCAGCATCAGGGTCTTTTCCAATGAGTCAGCTCTTCACATTGGGCAGCCAGAGTATTGGAGCTTCAGCTTCAGCTTCAGCATCAGTCCTTCAAATGAATATTCATGGTTGATTTTCTTTAGGATTGACTGCGTTGATCTCCTTGAAGTCCAAGGGACTCTCAAGAATCTTCTCTTGGGTTTAGAGACAGGTATCAAATAATGGATCATTAAAAGTGATGTGTAATTAGTGCAGGGTGCCAGGAGAATGAAGAATAGGTGTGGGAAACAGCGTGTTCAAGGTCCTGAGGTAGTAAGAAGCGTGGTCCTTTGGAGAAAATGAGAGAAGACTGATGGCACTGATACAGGAATAGAAGGGAGAGATTGACAAGAGATCAACGTGGGGAGCTGGGCAGAGGTCAGTTCATGTAGGGGCTTTTAGGTCACATTAAAATGTCTAGGATTTATTGCATATCTAAAATAAAATCATTCAAGTATATGAAGCAGGATTGCAACATGATTAAATTTACTGTTTAAAAAAAGCTTTTTCTAGCTGTCAGTTGAATCCTGATGTGGGGAGATAAATTGGGTAAATGATGATTGTAACTTATGCTAGTATGATGTAAGTGGAAAGAGAGAAAACTGGATTGATTTGAGAGATTTTAGAAGCTAGGATCCATGACATTTAGAGATTAATTTGATGTGTGTGTGTGTGTGTGTGTGTGTGTGTGTGTGTGTGTGTGTATGTTTGGTATTCTGTGTTGAATGAATGGTGGAAGCATGAGGGAGAAGAAAATGTCAGAGATGACTCAAGTTTCTTAACTAAGTGGTTTTATGAATGATAGCATGTTTTTAAATGTTTATATGGAAAAATTGAAAAAATGCAAGATTATCAACCCAGCCTGCCTCATCAATCTTTGGAACCTAAAACATCATACTCATTTTATGTGTATTCAAGTGTCTCCTATAAAAAGAGGAAAGATCCTGATGATAGTTGATAGGTAACTTTTTAAAACCATTTTTTAGTAGAGATTGTTGGGACTCTAACTTGTACCAAGAAATGAGCCTTGAGTGCATGAGACTTGTCTGGCAGGGGCTCTTAGAGTAGTTGGTGACATGAGGAAATGGAGGACAGGAAAAAAAGAGGGGGCTTGGAAACAGGCCTTACTGTTGGCAAATGCAAGAATTTTGCTGGAGAATAGGGAGGTCCTAAAGGGCATATATCATAGCATCTCCAGAGAATCAGATGCTGCAAATGTGTAACTGCCATTCTAATCTCCTCCCTTTGCTTTCAGCTGAGCTCTTCGCCATCATAATGGCAATCTTCTTTCACAAACTTAGAATCTAGTTGAGCTTCACTATCTCCCATATCTGATTTGCTGCATCTTTCCCTGAAATATCGAGCTCATAAGCCCTTATTATGTTTCTGTGACTCAGCACCTCTTGCTAATTAATGTAATACATTTTAGAATGGTCTCAAAAGGTTTTAGCTTTCTGCCACCCCCACCCTTCACTTCCCTCCACCCACACTTTGAGCTAAACATAAACCAGCTCATCTGACTAAACCATGAATCCTTTTATAAAAGGCACTAGATGGCAGTAGAGGAATTCTTTCACTGTGGAAAAATGTCTTCTGTGTAAGGGGGATGTGTGTGAAAATGGTCAGATTCCAGCTTCCCACTGTTACCTGAATTAAAGGCAGAGAGAATATAAAAGAGGAAAGCAGCACAGTTAGTTTAAATGCTGCTTCATCGATTCAATCTGCTTGATATTCACATCACACAGGAGAAAAGGTTTTCAAGTACACTTGTCTCTTGTTTAATGAAGTAAATGCGTTTCTGTTTTCTTTTTCAACCCATAAAGTTAATTTTCATTAAATAAACCCTATTTTTCCTCCCCGAATTTCATTATTAAATGGGGGATACAGTCTTTTAGGAAAAAAAACTGTTCATGAATATTATTAAATCTTGGGAAGTCACTGAATACTTTGAAATAGCTGATTTAAAGGAAAAGAATAACCATGTGCTTAAAATACTGACAATAGTATTAAAATATTTACAAATATTCCTAAAATATCAGTAACATTATGCTATATTCCAAATATAGAAAATATTTCCAGAAAATAGAAAATATTAAGAAAGAAAATATAGCATAGTAACAGAGTCTTTTGAACAAAGGATCAAACTTTCAAGCTAGTCATTCTTTTTAGTTGTGTTATTCAGTCACTAAGTCATGCCTGACTCTTTGTGACTCCATGGACTGCATCCCGCCAGGATTCCCTGATCTTCACAATCTCCTGGAGTTTGCTCAAACTCATGTCCATCGAGTCAGTGATGCCATTCAACCATCTCATCTTCTGCCACCCCCTTTTCCTCCTGCCTTCCGGCCCTCTTTCCCAGCATCAAGGTCTTTTCCAGCATCAAAGTCTCTTCCAATCAGTCAGTTCTTCCCATCAAGTGGCTAAAATATTGGAGTTTCAGCTTTAGCATCAGTCCTTCCAATGAATATTCAGTGTTGATTTCCTTTATGATTTTGACCGCTTTGATCTTCTTACAGTCCAAGGGACTCTCAAGAGTCTTCTCCAGTACCACAATTTGAAAGCATCAATTCTTCGGCACTCACCCTTCTTTATAGTCAAACTCTCACATCCATACATGACTACTAGAAAAGCCATTACTTTGACTATACAGACCTTTGTTAGTAAACTGATGTTAATGCTTTTTAATATGCTGTCTAGGTTTGTAATAGCTTTCCTTTCAAGGAGGAAGCGTTTCTTTTTTAAATTTCATGGCTGCAGGAACCACCCACAGTAGTTTTGGAGCCCAAGAAAATAAAATCTGTCACTGTTTCCACTTTTTCTCCTTCTGCTTGCCATGAAGTGCTGGAACTGGATGCCATGATCTTTGTTTGAATGTTGAGCTTTAAGCCAGCTTTTTCACTCTCATCTTTCATCTTCATCAAGAAGCTCTTTAGTTCTTCTTCACTTTCTGCCATCAGAGTGGTATCATCTGCATATCTGAGGTTATTGATATTTCTCCTGGCAATCTTTAGTAGTTTGATTCAATTTTTCCATTGCCTAGAATGGTTACATTCCCCCTTTAAACTATCTATATATTAAATGTAATTTATTTAAAACTTTTTTTTTCTGTATGAGAACTTGGACTCTTTCCAGGTATTAGCTCATGCTGACTCTTAAATGGCCAAAGCAGTGTGGTATTTATTTACCTGATGATAGACGTTCCGTATTAGGTAATGTTATTAACACTTGCCCCATGTGTTATTGTTTATAAAATGTTTTTTCATAAACATTATTTCATTTAATCTTTACAACCATGTGGTTGTTTAGAGATTATTATCTTTTTTTACAGATGAATAAAAAAGAGATCATAAAGGTTTAATAACATATCCAAGGTCATACACATTTTAAGTGACAGAATTTTGACATGAACCTAAGTTTTGACTCTAAATCTCTGGCTCTTCCCCTTACTAGTCACTGAGTGTCCTGTTGAAGATAAACTGGCGCCGATGGTGAAGGGCTTTGTAAACCTTAGAATAGAGATTTTGTCAAGGGCTATGTGGAGCCACTGAAGCATCCTAAGCTAAGGCACAACATGGTTTGCATTTAATGAAAGACAACTCTGGTTACAGTATGGAAGTCATTTGGAGGCAGCAAGAGTGGCTGTGGGGAGGTTGGGTAGGTGGCTGTGTCAGTGTTCAGGAGAAGAAAGTGGCTTTAGGTGGTGCCAATGGGCAACGGACTGCAAGGACATCAAGCCAGTCATTCCTAAAGGAAATAAACCCTGAATATTCATCAGAAGGACTGATGTGGAAGCTGAAGCTCCAATACTTTGGCCATCTGATTCAAAGAAGTGATTCATTGGAAAAGACCCTGATGCTGGGAAAGATTGAGAGCAAGAGGAGAAGGGGGTGACAAAGGATGAGATGGTTGGATGGCATGACTGACTCAATGGGCATGAGTTTGAGCAAACTCTGGGAGATAGCAAGGGACAGGGAAGCCTTGTGTGCTGCAGTTCAAGGGGTTGCAAAGAGTTGGACCCGACTTAGTAACTGAACAACAACAAAATGGGCATTGTGAAAGAAAACTGGTTTGATTTAAGAGAAGTTCAGTAGTTAAAATGAACAGGACTTGATTGAGTATAAACTGAGAATAAAGGAAAGGGGTGTGCCAAGGATGACTTTTATGATGGTAGTAAAGGTTTTTTTTTTTTTTTTTCCCTGAAATGTTGTCTACTATCTAATCGATAAAAGTCCTTGCTGACAAAATTTCTTTTATAGTTTTAAATTGAATTTCTGAAAGGGTGTGCTCTTTTGCCTGAGCGTTCTCCCTTCTGTTTCGCCCCATCTTAAGAGCCTGAGCTTAGTCTGTCTCCTCCAAGAAATCCTCTCAGTTTGCCCGTCTGGAAAGCTCTTCTGTTCTCCTGTGGCACCGTGTCCACATCTCTGGCTTAGCTATTGCCACTTTCTGCATTTACTGTGGGGTTTATATCTACTGCCTCAAACAGACTATAATTCTTTTGAGTTAAACTTGAATAAATATCAACTGAATAAATACATGAATTAATAGATTTGAACTCATACTTTTCTTCCATTTTACAAGTAAGATGGTATTCTTATTAAAAATTGGAAAGGTTAACATCATAAACAAGAAACTTAAGGCAAAGACGGGGACAGGAGATCAGTGGACCCTTAGAGCTCTAATCTAAAATAATTTAGCTTCTAGCTCCAGAGACACTACTTTATAGACCAGTGAAAAGACTTTAGATGTGATATCAGAACTGTGAGTCATAATCTTTTAGAAATCATAGAGAATGTCAGTAGCCTCAAATGAAAGTAAATGGGAGAATGCCACAATTTTTATTAGGAAAGAATGGTAAGTTCCTGAAACAAAATTCACTAATTTTTATTTAAATCACAAAATAATAAATTAATTATCCAATTTATTTATTCTGTAAAAATATATTGACTACTGAGAACACAAAGATAAATAAGAATGAAACCATAACTTCTTAGAAGAGACTTAGAAGCATGAAAGAATAAATGTAACATGATGTGACCTGTACTATAATAGAGATATATACATACAGCTATGGCATTGCAAATGAGAAATTAATTCTACCTGAGCATGTGGTCATGGATAGCTGTAGATAAGAAGTGACATTTGCATTACTCTTTAAATTATAAATTGGAATTCCTCAGAAATCAAATAGAAAAGAGCATCACAAGCATGCAAAATGCATAATCGAGTTATGAAAGAATTATAATGCCTGTCTGAGCATGTGGAACAGAAGATGTGTGAAAGAAAATGACATGAGATAAATCCAGAAGGCCAGGTTATAACTTAGAGAAGACCTAGCTTAGGAGCTATAATAAGAAGCTGGTACCTGATTGTGTAGAAAATTTTAGAGCTCATTAAAAACAACAACAACAACACATGGTTTACAAGTGTGCAGAAAAAAAGTGTAGTGATAAGTAAGAATTAGTATGTGACTGAGAACCTACAGTGTCTGGCAGAGAGCAATGATCAATAAATATTGGATGAATAAAGTTAGATTCCTAAGGGAGGTTTAAAATAAACAATATTTAAAATATTTGCGATGCAAAATAAATATACACAAACCAAACTCCTTTGTACATACTAGAAAGGAATTACTGGAAACTGTAATGGAAATAATACCATTTTCAACAGCAACAAACAAAATCTACATATGTGTAACCTTATAAAAAATGAAAATTTGGAAACCTCAAATTTGGACAACTCAGCAGTGACCGCACGGGTGGAAAAGGTCAGTTTTCATTCCAATCCCAAAGAAAGGCAATGCCAAAGGATGTTCAAACTACTGAACAATTTTACTCATCTCACACACTAGCAAAGTAATGCTCAAAATTTTCCAAGCTAGGCTTCAACAGTGCGTAAATCAATAACTTTCAGATATTAAAACTGGATTTTGAAAAGGCAAAGGAACCAGAGATCAAACTGTCAACATTCATTGGATCATAGAAAAAATAAGAGAATTCCAGAAAAACATCACTTCTGCTTCATTGACTATGCTAAAGCCTTTGACTGTGTGGATCACAGCAAACTGTGGAAAATTCTTAAGGAGATGGGAATACCAGACCACCTTACCTGCATGTTGAGAAATCTGTATGCAGGTCAAGAAGCAACAGTTAGAACTGGACATGGAACAACAGACTGAATCCAAATTGGTAAAGGACTCTGTCATATTATCACCTTGCTTATTTAACTTATATGCAGAGTACATGTGAAATACTGAACTGGATGAAGCACAAGCTGGAATGAAGATTGCCAGGAGAAATACCAATAATCTCAGATATGCAGATGACACCACCTTTATGGCAGAAAGCGGAGAGGAACGAAAGAGCCTCTTGATGAAAGTGAAAGAGAAGAGTGAAAAAGCTGGCTTAAAACTCAATATTCGAAAAAACTAAGATCATGACATCCAGTTTCACCACATCATGGCAAATACATGGGGAAACAATGGAAACAGTGAAGGTCTTTATTTTCTTTCTTTTTTTTTGAATCTTAAAAATTTTATTGGAGTATAGATGATTGACAATGTTGTGTTAGTTTCAGGAATACAGTAGAGTAAATCAGTTATACATATACACATCTTTGTTGAATCTTAATTTTCAGCCATCATATATGTTGTTTCAATATGTGATTTTCTTTTTTTTTATGAGTTATCCCTCCTGTGGAGATTTTTAAAAATATAAATTTATTTATTTTAATTGGAGGCTAATTACAATATTGTGTTGGTTTTGCCATACATTGACATGAATCCACAACAGGTGTGCATGTGTTTCCCATCCTGAACCCACCTCCCACCTCCCTCCCCATACCATCCCCCTGGGTCATCCCAGTGCACCAGCCCTGAGCATCCTGTATCATGCACTGAACCTGGACTGGCGATTGTTTCACATATGATAATATACATGTTTCAATGCCATCCTCCAAATCATCCCACCCTCGCCCTCTCCCACAGACTCCAAAAGACTGTTCTATACATCTGTGTCTCTTTTGCTGGCTCACGTACAGGGTTATCATTACCATCTTTCTAAATTCCATATATATGTGTTAGTATACTGTATTGGTGTTTTTCTTTCTGGCTTTCTTCACTCTGTATAATCGGCCCCAGTTTCATCCACCTCATTAGAACTGATTCAAATCTATTCTTTTAATGGCTGAATAATACTCCATTGTGTATATGTACCACAGCTTTCATATCCATTCATCTGCTGATGGACATCGAGGTTGCTTCCATGTCCTGGCTATTATAAACAGTGCTGCGATGAACATTGGGGTACATGTGTCTCTTTCAATTCTGGTTTCCTTGGTGTGTATGCCCAGCAGTGGGATTGCTGGTTCATATGGCAGTTCTATTTCCAGTTTTTTAAAGAATCTCCACACTGTTCTCCATAGTGGCTGTACTAGTTTGCATTCCCATCAACAGTCTAAGAGTGTTCCCTTTTCTCTACACCCTCTCCAGCATTTATTGCCTGTAGACTTTTGGATTGGAGAAGGCAATGGCACCCCACTCCAGTACTCTTGCCTGGAAATTCTCATGGACGGAGGAGCCTGGTGGGCTACAGTCCATGGGGTCGCGAAGGGTCGGACACGACTGAGCGACTTCACTTTCACTTCTCACTTTCATGCATTAGAGAAGGAAATGGCAACCCACTCCAGTGTTCTTGGCAGGAGAATCCCAGGGACGGGGGAGCCTGATGGGCTGCCATCGATGGGGTTGCACAGAGTCGGACATGACTGAAGTGACTTAGCAGCAGTAGCAGTAGCAGCAGACTTTTGGATAGCAGCCTTTCTGACTGGGGTGAAATGGTACTTTATTGTGGTTGTGATTTGCATTTCTCTGATAATGAGTGATATTGAGCATCTTTTTATGTGTTTGTTACCATCTGTATGTCTTCTTCATAGAACTATCTGTTTAGTTCTTTGGCCCATTTTTTGATTGGGTCATTTATTTTTCTGGAATTGAGCTGCAGGCATTGCTTGTATATTTTTGAGATTAATTATTTGTCAGTTGCTTCATTTGCTATTATTTTCTCCCATTCTGAAGGCTGTCTTTTCACCTTGCTTAAAGTTTCCTTTGTTGTACAAAAATTTTTAAGTTTAATTAAACTAAATTTTTAGTTTAATTATTTTTGCTTTTATTTCCAGTATTCTGGGAGGTGGGTCATAGAGGATCCTGCTGTGATTTGTGTTGGAGAGTGTTTTGTCTATGTTCTCCTCTAGGAGTTTTATAGTTTCTGTTCTTATGTTTAGATCTTTAATCTACTTTGAGTTTATTTTTGTGTATGGTGTTAGAAAGTGTTCTAGTTTCATTCTTTTATAAGTGGTTGACCAGTTTTCCCAGCACCACTTGTTAAAGAGATTCTCTTTAATCCATTGTATATTCTTGCCTCCTTTGTCAAAGATAAGGTGTCCATAGGTGCATGGATTTATCTCTGGGCTTTCTATTTTGTTCTGTTGATCTATATTTCTGTCTTTGTGCCAGTACCATACTGTCTTGATGACTGTGGCTTTGTAGTAGAGCGTGAAGTCAGGCAGGTTGATTCCTCCAGTTCCATTCTTCTTTCTCAAGATTGCTTTGGCTATTCGAGGTTTTTTGTATTTCCATACAAATTGTGAATTTATTTATTCTAGCTCTCTGAAAAATACCGTTGGTAGCTTGATAGGGATTGCATTGAAACTATGTATTGTTTTGGATAGCATACTCATTTTCATTATATTGATTCTTCCAATCCATGAACACGGTACATTTCTCCATGTATTTGTGTCCTCTTTGATTTCTTTCACCAGTGTTTTATATATAAGTGTCTTTCACCAGTGTCTATATATAAGTCTTTTGTTTCTTTAGGTAGATATATTCCTAAGTATTTTATTCTTTTCGTTGCAATGATGAATGGAATTGTTTCCTTAATATCTCTTTCTGTTTTCTCATTGTTAGTGTATAGGAATACAAGGGGTTTCTGTGTGTTGATTTTATATCCTGCAACTTTACTATATTCATTGATTAGCTCTAGTAATTTTCTGGTGGAGTCTTTAGGGTTTTCTATGTAGAGGATCATGTCATCTGCAAACAGTGAGAGTTTTACTTCTTTTCCAATCTGGATTCATTTCTTTTTCTGCTCTGATTGCTGTGGCCAAAACTTCCAAAACTATGTTGAATAGTAGTGGTGAAAGTGGGCACCCTTGTCTTGTTCCTGACTTTAAGGGAAATACTTTCAATTTTTCACCATTGAGGATAATGTTTGCTGTGGGTTTGTCATATATGGCTTTTATTATGTTGAGGTCTGTTCCTTCTATTCCTGCTTTCTGGATGGTTTTTATCATAAATGGGTGTTGAATTTTGTCAAAGGCTTTCTCGGCATCTGTTGGGATAATCATATGGTTTTAATTTTTCCATTTGTTAATGTGGTGCATTACATTGATTGATTTGCAGATTTTGAAGAATCCTTGCATCCCTGGGATAAAGCCCACTTGGTCATGATGTATGATCTTTTTAATGTGTTGTTGGATTCTGTTTGCTAAAATTTTGTTAAGGATTTTTACATCTATGTTCATCAGTGATATTGGCTTGTAGTTTTCTTTTTTTGTGGCATCTTTGTCAGGTTTTGGTATTAGGGTGATGGTGGCCTCATAGAATGAGTTTGGAAGTTTACCTTCCTCTGCAATTTTCTGGAAGAGTTTGAGTAGGATAGGTGTTAGCTCTTCTCGAAATTTTTGGTAGAATTCAGCTGTGAAGCCATCTGGTCCTGGGCTTTTGTTTGCTGGAAGATTTCTGATTACAGTTTCAATTTCTGTGCTTGTGATGGGTCTGTTAAGATTTTCTATTTCTTCCTGGTTCAGTTTGGAAAGTTGTACTTTTCTAAGAATTTGCCCATTTCTTCCAAGTTGTCCATTTTATTGGCATATAATTGCTAGTAGTCTCTTATGATCCTTTGTATTTTTGTGTTGTCTGTTGTGATCTCTCCATTTTCATTTCTAATTTTATTGATTTGAATTTTCTCCCTTTGTTTCTTGATGAGTCTGGCTAATGGTTTGTTGATTTTGTTTATCTTCTCAAAGAACCAGCTTTTGGCTTTGTTGATGTTTCCTCTGGTCTCTTTTGTTTCTTTTGCATTTATTTTTGCCCTAATTTTTAAGATATCTTTCCTTCTACTAACCCTGGGGTTCTTCATTTCTTCCTCTTCTAGTTGCTTTAGGTGTAGAGTTAGGTTATTTATTTTACTTTTTCTTGTTTCTTGAGGTAGGCCTGTGTTGCTATGAACCTTCCCCTTAGCACTGATTTTACAGTGTCCCACAGGTTTTGGGTTGTTGTGTTTTCATTTTCATTCATCACTATGCATATTTTGATTTCTTCTGTGATTTGTTGGCTATTCAGCTGCGTGTTGTTCAGCCTCCATATGTTGGAGTTTTTAATAGTTTTTCTCCTGTAATTGACAACTAATCTTACTGCATTTTGGTCAGAAGAGATGCTTGGAATGATTTCAATTTTTTTTAATTTACCAAGGCTAGATTTATGGCCCAGGATGTGATTTATCCTGGAGAAGGTCCCATGTGAGCTTGAGAAAAAGGTGAAATTCATTGTTTTGGGGTGAAATGTCCTATAGATATCAATTAGGTCTAACTGGTCTATTGTTTCATTTGAAGTTCGTGTTTCCTTGTTAATTTTCTGTTTAGTTGATCTATCCATAGGTGTGAGCGGGGTATTAAAGTCTCCCACTGTTATTGTTAATTTCCCCTTTCACACTTTTTAGCATTTGTCTTACATATTACGGTGCTCCTATGTAGGGTGCATTTATAATTGTTATATGTTCTTCTTGGATTGATCCTTTGATCGTTATGTAGTGTCCTTCTTTGTCTCTTTTCACAGCCTTTGTTTTAAAGTCTATTTTATCTGATATGAGTATTGCTACTCCTGCTTTCTTTTGGTCTCTGTTTACATGGAATACCTTTTTCCAGCCCTTCACTTTCAGTCTGTATGTGCCCCTTGTTTTGAGGTGAATCTGTTGTAGACAACATATATAGGGGTCTTGTTTTGTCTCCATTCAGCCAGTCTTTGCCTTTTGGTTGGGGCATTTATCCAAAATTTACATTTACATTAAATGTAAATGTAAATTACCCATTTACATTTAAGGTAATTAGTGATAAGTATGATCCCATTGCCATTTACTTTATTGTTTTGGGTTTGAGTTTATATACCCTTTTTGTGTTTCCTGTTTAGAGAAGATCCTTTAGCATTTGTTGGAGAGCTGATTTGGTGGTGCTGAATTCTCTCAGCTTTTGCTTGTCTGTAAAACTTTCGATTTCTCCTTCGTATTTGAATGAGATCCTTGCTGGGTACAGTAATCTGGGCTGTAGGTTATTTTCTTTCATCACTTTAAGTATATCCTGCCATTCCTTCCTGGCCTGAAGAGTTTCTATTGAAAGATCAGCTGTTATCCTTATGGGAATCTCCTTCTGTGTTATTTTTCCCTACTGCTTTTAATATTTGTTCTTTGTGTTTGATCTTTGTTAATTTGATTAATACGTGTCTTGGGGTGTTTCACCTTGGGTTTATCCTGATTGGGACTCTCTTGGTTTCTTGCACTTGGGTGGTTATTTCCTTCCCCACTTTAGGGAAGTTTTCAATTATTATCTCCTCAAATATTTTCTCATGGTCTTTCTTTTTGTCTTCTTCTTCTGGGACTCCTATGATTCGAACATTGGGGCATTTAACATTGCCCCAGAGGTCTCTGGTTGTCCTCATTTCTTTTAATTCGTTTTTCTTTTTCCCTCTCTGTTTCATTTATTTCTACCATTCTATCTTCTACTTCACTTATCCTATCTTCTGCCTCCATTATTCTACTCTTGGTTCCCTCCAGAGTGTTTTTGATCTCACTTATTGTATTATTCATTATATACTGACTATTTTTTATTTCTTCTAGGTCCCTTTTAAACCTTTCTTGCATATTCTGAGTCCTTGTCTCCAGGCTATTTATCTGTAACTCCATTTTGTTTTCAATATTTTGGATCATTTTCACTATCATTATTCAGAATTCTTTATCAGGTAGATTCCCTATCTCTTCCTCCTTTGTTTGGTTTGGTGGGCATTTATCCTGTTCCTTTACCTGCTGGGTATTTCTCTGCCTTTTCATCTTGTTTATATTGCTGTATTTGGGGTGGCCTTTCTGTATTCTGGCAGTTTGTGGTTCCTCTTTATTGTAGAGGTCCTCACTGTGGGTGGGGTTGGATGGGTGGCTTGTCAATGTTTCCTGGTTAGGGAAGCTTGTGTCGGTGTTCTGGTGGGTGGAGCTGGATTTCTTCTCTCTGGAGTACAATGAAGTGTCCAGTAATGAGTTTTGAGGTGTCAGTGGATTTGGCGTGACTTTGGGCAGCCTGTATATTGAAGTTCAGGGCTATGTTCCTCTGTTGCTGGAAAACTTGCATGGTATGTCTTTCTCTGGAACTTGTTGGCCATTGGGTGGTGTTTGGTTTCAGTGTAGGTATGGAGGCATTTGATGAACTTCTATCGATTCATGTTCCCTGGAGTCAGGAGTTCTCTGGTGTTCTCAGGATTTGGACTTAAGCCTCCTGCCTCTGGTTTTCAGTCTTAATCTTATAGTAGCCTCAAGGTTTCTCCATCTATACAGCACCAATGATAAAACATCTAGGTTAAAGATGAAAAGTTTCTCATAGTGAAGGACACCTGGAGAGGTACACAGAGTTACATGGAGAAAAGAAGAGGGAGGAGGGAGATAGAGGTGACCAGGAGGAGAAGAGGGGGAATCAAAAGAGGAGAGAGCAAGCTAGCCAGTAATCACTTCCCTATGTGCTCTCCGCAGTCTGGATCTCTCAGAGATGTTCACGGTGTTACACAGAGAAGAGAAGAGGGAGAAAGGAGACAGAGGTGGCCAGGAGGGTAAAAGGGGGAATCAAAAGGAGAGAGACAGATCTAGCCAGTAATCAGTTCCCTAAGTGTTCTCCACAGCCTGGAACACACAAAGAGATTCACAGAGTTGGGTAGAGAAGAGAAGGGGGAAGAAGGAGATAGAGGCAACCTGGTGGAGAAAAGGAGAGTTCAAAGGGGGAGAGAACAGTTAAACCTTGCTCCCAAGTAAAAATGGGCATTGAAGATTGGGTTCTTAAAGGTACAAAATTGATAACAAATACCAAATAAGCAAAGATTAAAAATCTAGAGTAGAGGTTTAATTCTCAAAAATACAATATTAAAGAAAAAAAACAAAGTCACAAAAATGATTATATATATATGGAGTTTGCTTTAAAAAATAGGGTCTTTTTTTCTGCAAAGTAATAGTTGGAGAAGACTCATGAGAGTCCCTTGGACTGCAAGGAGATCCAACCTGTCCATTCTAAAGAAGATGAGTCCTGGTTGTTCTTTGGAAGGAATGATGCTAAAGCTGAAACTCCAATACTTTGGCCACCTCATGCGAAGAGTTGACTCATTGGAAAAGACTCTGATGCTGGGAGGGATTGAGGGCAGGAGGAGAAGGGGGCGACAGAGGATGAGATGGCTGGATGGCATCACCGAGTCAATGGACATGAGTTTGGTTAAACTCCAGGAGCTGGTGATGGACAAGGAGGCCTGGCACGCTGCAGTTCATGGGGTTGCAAAGAGTCGGACACAACCGAGCGACGGAACTGAACTGAACTGAATAGTGGGTTATAAAAGTGAAAATTAAAGGAGTAATAGAGGACTTTAAAATAAAGGGGGGTTCAGGATTGGGAACTCATGTACACCCATGGAGGATTCATGTCAATGTATGGCAAAACCAATACAGTATTGTAAAGTAAAATAAAGTAAAATAAATAAATAAATAAAATAAAATAAGATATATATATATTTATTTAAAAAATGATCATAGTAAAAATATATCTAGGACTTTCCCTGGTGTTGTTGTGGACAGTGTGGCATCAGTTCATTTTCAGATAGTTCCTTGATCCTATACTTCTCAAGATCTATAGGCCCCTTCTTATGTAGTCGGTGCTAAGTACAGGGTTTTAATCTATTGCACCTGTCACTTCCAAGGCAGTTCCCTCTGTTTGTTTTAGCTTCTTCTGTTTGCTGGTCTCTTCAGTGTCTAATTTCCACCCTGACACAAGAGGGCGGTGGTGGTCACTTTTTTAGGCTAACTTTTTCGGACATGCTGTGGGGAGGGAGGAACCCCACAAACGAGTATCACTGGTGTGTGCTCACAGTGTCTCGGCCACACTGGCTTTGCCCCTGCTCATGATGTGTGTGCTTTCCCAGACTACTCCTCTTAGGCTCTAATTGCTCTGCTGGGAACTGTCTGAGGTGGGCCCTGAGTTGTATGCACTTCCCAGGTCTAAGCCACTCAGATTCAGGTCTCGGGTACTCCACAGAGGTGCAGACTTGGTTGGGCCTGCGTTTTGTGCCCAACCCAGGTCCGAGCAGCTCAGGTGACCAGGTGCTTGGTGAGTGCGGTCTTCCGCAGGTGGAGGCTGTGACTTATCGCCTCTCCCGTCCCTGCCTTTAGGTTTTCTGGGTTGTACAAGGTGTGCTGTGTGTCTCTTCTGGGAAGCTGATCTCTGGCTGTGACCCTCCTGGTGGATGTTGACCGTCCAGAATCCCAAGAAGTCTTGGTTAGCAATGACACCTGCTTGCAGTTTGGTAGATGATGCTTCACTGGGGCTGTGATTGCCCCCTTCCGGCTCTGGCTACCCCTGCCTTCCTGTCTCCGGCAGGGGATGGGCCAGTCTGCAGCCGGCTAGCTCTGCTCCATTCTTTGTTCTGTGAGTGGGCCTGGTGGTGTCTTAGGTTAGGGCTTTTTGCAGGATAGCTATCCCACAGTCTGGGTTGCTATCTCAAGCTAGTTCCCTCAGATTGCCCTTGGGACATTCAGGCCCTGTCTTTACCCTAAGCAATGCAGCCCAAGCCTCACTGTCCCGCCCCTGCTTGCTACTGGTGGGTGCGAGCTTCTGCACTGCTTTTTCGCTGGGAGTTGCTGTTAGGCATGTAATCTGTGGGTTTTAATTATTTATTTATTTTTCCTCCTGGTTATGTTGCCCTCTGAGGTTCCTAGGCTTGACACAGGCTTTGCCAGTGAGAGTGTTTACCGGTGTTTGGAAACTTCTCTCTTTTTTAAGACTCGCTTCCCAGGACGGATCTCTGTCCTTACCTCTTTTATTTCTCTTTTTATCTTTTATATTTTTTCCCACCTTCTTCTGAAGACAATGGGCTGCCTTTCTGGGTGCCTGATGTCCTCTGCCAGCATTCAGAAGTTGTTTTATGGAATTTACTCAGCATTCAAATGTTCTTTTGATTAATTTGTGGGGGAGAAAGCGGTCTCCCCATCCTATTCCTCCACCATTTTAGGACCGCCTCCTGGCCTTTTTTTTCTTAGGCTCCAAAATTACTGCAGCCATGAAATTAAAAGACACTTGCCCCTTAGAAGAAAAGCTATGATCAGTCTAGCCAGCATATTAAAAAGCAGAGACATTACTTTGCTGACAAAGGTCCGTCTAGTCAAAGCTATGGTTTTTCCAGTAGTGATTTATGGATATGAGAGTGGACCAATAAAGAAAGCTGAGTGTCAAAGAACTGCTGCTTCTGAAATGTGGTGTTGGAGCAGACTCTTGAGAGTTCCTTGGACTGCAAGGAGATCAAACCAGTCAGTCCTAAAGGAAATCAGTCCTGAATATCCATTGGAAGGACTGATGCTGAAGCTGAAACTCCAATAGTTTGGCCACCTGATGAGAAGAACTGACTCATTAGAAAAGACCTGATGCTGGAAAAGGTTGAAGGCTGGAGGAGAAGGGGACGACAGAGGATGAGATGGTTGGATGGCATCACCGACTCAAGGGACATGAGTTTGAGTAAGCCATGGGAGTTGGTGATGGACAGGGAAGCCTGGTGTGCTGTAGTCCATGGGGTGCCAAAGAGTCAGACATGACTGAATTAAATTGATAAAAAATGAATTGGAATCTAAAAGAGTAAAACACAAAACTTTAGTAAATGATATAAAAGATGCAAGATGACTTGAATATTTGATAAAACAGGCTATGTCATTGGATGGGAACACAACATTTAAGAGATATTAATTTTTATAGCTTATTTAGCAGCTTGAAAGTGAAAAAGAAAGTTGCTCAGTCATGTCCAACCCTTTGCAACTCCATGGACTGTAGCCTGCCAGGCTCCTCTGTCCATAGAATTTTCCAGACAAGAATACTGGAGTGGGTAGCCATTCCCTTCTCCAGATATAGTATTTTAAGAAAAATCTGAATGATTTTTTTTTTCAATGCAGGAAGAAAATACATATTTAAATTTCTCCTGGAGGAGTAGTAAGATATGAGCATCCAAATTTTGTTTTAAAAAAGACTAACGAAAAAGTCTTCTCTTTTGTGGTATCAAAAGATATTACAAAGCTATAATAATTGAAATAATATGGTACCAAAACAAAATCAAACATGAGTATCATTGGCATGTCATAAGAACTCATAAATAAACTTTAATGTATAAACAACATGTCATTGAAAGTTAATGTGAAAAATGGTTTATTCCATAAATGATACTGGCGAAGTTTATTAGTTGAAATAGAGGCTCTTTTACCCATGCTTCTAAACACCAGAAAAATTCATATAATAGACAATTTTAAGTATGATCATTGATCTTATTTTTTTGATTATTGATTTTAAAATAATGCTATTGTAATTATTGATTGAAGACTTGTTGTAGTGTAAAACCTATCAATTGTGGGGTAAAAAATTGATTGGTATTTTTGTGCAATGTACAATTTGTGATTTGTTTTAGTAGATACTATCTTAATTTATCAAAATTCAACTATGTAAGTACTTATAGGCATACTTATGTGTTCATGCTCAGTCATGTCCAATTCTTTGCAGCCCCATGGGACTGTATCCTTCCGGCTCCTCTAGCCAAGAAATTTTCCAGGCAAGAATACTAGAGTGGGTCACCATTTCCTTCTCCTGACCCAAGGATCAAACCTGAATCTCTTGTATCAGCTGCATTGGCAGGTAGATTCTTTACCACTGAGCCACCTCAGAAGCAAATATTTATATGTTATGCATCAATTAAAAAATGTACATCCTTAAACATTGATAAGGATGTTATTCTCTAATAACTTATTAGAGAAGTGCAAATTAAAACCACAAGGAAGTATCACTTCACACCAATCAGAATGGCTGTCATCAAATGTTTAAAAATAGTCCTATACTGTTGGTGGGAATGTAAATTGGTGCAGCCACTATGGAAAACAGTAGAGAGGTTCCTTTAAAAACTAAAATAGAGCTACTATGTGATCAAGCAACCCCACTCCTGGAAAGATACTTGGAAAAGATGAAAACTCAAATTAAAAAAGGTACTTGCACCCCCATATTTATAACAGTACTATTTACAATAGCCAAGATATAGAAGGAACCTAAATGCCCACTGGCAGATGAATGAATAAAGAAGATGTGGTATACATATACAATGAAATATTACTTAGTCATAAAAAGAATCAGATAATATCACTTGCAGCAACATGGATGGGCCTAGAGAATATAATATTTAGTGAAGTAAGTCAGACAGAGAAAGATAAATATTAAATGATGTCACTTACATAGGCAATCTAAAAAGTAATACAAATAAATCTAAGTACAAAATAGAAACACAGTCATAGACAGAATAAAATCTTACGGTTACTAAAGAAGAAAGTGGGGAGAGAGGGAGGGAGAAAATTCAGTTCAGTTCAGTTCAGTCGCTCAGTTGTGTCTGACTCTTTGCGACCCCATGAATCGCAGCATGCCAGGCCTCCCTGTCCATCACCAACTCCCGGAGTTCACTCAGACTCACGTCCATTGAGTCCGTGATGCCATCCAGCCATCTCATCCTCTGTCATCCCCTTCTCCTCCTGCCCCCAATCCCTCCCAGCATCAGAGTTTTTTCCAATGAGTCAACTCTTCGCATGAGGTGGCCAAAATACTGGAGACAAACAACAAGGATTTATTGGAGAGCACAGGGAACTATATTCAGTATCTTCTAATAATCTATAATGGAAAGTTATCTGAAAATATAACTAAATCACTTTTTTTGCACCTGAAATTAACACAATATTGTACACAAATTTTATTGCAATGAAAAAGGAAATTAAAATATGCATCATTTTGGATGAACATTGTTAATCCTGAACAAGTCAGATTCTTGACTTCAGAAATATACCCTGTTCTACTGTATTTGCAGAAAAATTGATCCACATGGATTTCATAAAGACACACCAAAGAAAGGACAGAGAGAGCTTCAAATTGTAGAAAAAGGAAGACTCAAGTTTATGCTTTATTTATGAAGTATGTTTCAAATATAAAGGTAAAAACACTGTAAAAGTAAAAGAATCAAAAAGATACATGAGGCAAATAACTAATAAAAAGAAATTAGGAGTGACTCTATCAATATCCAACAAAGTAGACTTTGGAAAAAGGAATATTGCCAGAGACAATAAAGATAGGCCATAGAGAAAAAAAAATCAATAAAATTAATAAATCTATTGTTCTTCTGGTTAAAACTAAAACAGGACTGACTTCCTTGGCAGTCCAATGGTTAGGACCCTGCTTCTACTGCACAAGGGGCATGGTTTGATTCCTGTTGGGGAACTAGGATCCTGCGAGCTGTGGAGCATAGCCAAAAAATAAATAAATGAATAAAAAAAAGAGGAAAGTCACAAATTATCAATATAAGAAACCAAATAGGAGTTATCACTATAGGTTCTATAGATATCAAAATAATAATAAGACAACATTATTAGTAAATTTATGACAAATTTGACAACTTAGGTAAAATGGACAATTCCTTGAAAGACACAAATTAACCAAATGTACTCAAGAAGCTAAAAATCTTAATAACTTTAAAATCTACTTAAAAATTGAATTTATACTTTAAAATCTTACAAAAAATGTCTGGTCTATATGGTTTCACTGCTCAAGTCTACCAAATGTTTTAGGAATGAAAAATCCAAATCTATGTGAATTCTTTCAAATGGAAAACAAGTAGAGATAGTTCATAACTCATTTTTATGAGGTAGGCCTAGAGAGATGCCATGTTCATGGACTGGAAGCTTCAACATTGTTGAAATATAAATTGTTCATAAATTAATATTTAGATATGATTCAATTCCAATAAAAATTGCAGTTGAATTTTTTTTTTGGTAGAAACTGATCAGTTGATTCCAAAATTTTATGGAAGTGAAGAGGACCTTGAGTATTTAAAAATTTTAAGCAAAGAATAGCAAAGTTGGAGGACTTCCAACTTACTGAAGCTACAGTAATTAAGACAGTGTGGCTATGTCTAAGTATTAATATATAGGGCAATGGACAAATTAGTGAGTTCAGAAATACACTCATCCATATATGGCTATTTGATTTTCTATTAAAGTGTAATGGCAATTCCATGAGCAAAAGTATACCCTTAGAAAAATCTTGCTGGAACAACTCTATCTTCATGAAAAATGAACCTGGGCTCTTATTTCATTCCATTTACCATAAATTAACTTAAAATGAATCATAGAATTAAACATGAAGACTAAAACTATTGGACTTCCTTCCAAAAACATAAGAGAAATTCTTCTCAATCATGGGATAGATGTACATTTCTTAGCGAGGACACATTATGCATAAACCATAAAAGGAAAGCAGAAAATCAGACTTTACAAAAAAAGAAAAATTCCATTATTTGAAAGACCAGTTCAGTTCAGTTGCTCAGTCGTGTCCAACTCTTTGCGACCCCATGAACTGCAGCACGCCAGACCTCCCTGGCCATCACTAACCCCCAGAATCCACCCAAGCCCATGTCCATTGAGTCAGTGATGCCATCCAGCCATCTCATCCTCTGTTGTCCCCTTTTCCTCCTGCCCTCAATCTTTCCCAGCATCAGGGTCTTTTCAAATGAGTCAGCTTTTCGCATCAGGTGGCCAAAGTATTGGAGTTTCAGCTTCAACATCAGTCCTTCCAGTGAACACTCAGGACTGATCTCCTTTAGGATTGACTGGTTGGATCTCCTTGCAGTCCAAGGGACTCTCAAGAGTCTTCTCCAAACACCACAGTTCAAAAGCATCAATTCTTTGGCACTCAGCTTTCTACTTTATGAAAATGAAAAGGCAAGCCACAGGCTAGAGAAAATATTTTCAATATATCTGGTAAAGGACTTGTATACAGAATATATAAAGAAGACATATCCTACTGAATGGTTGTTGCTGAACCTTTAAAGACACTGGGATTCTTGGCCTCCAGAGGAGAAGAATTCAATCCGGGCCCAGTGACGAGACTAGATCATGCAGAGCTTTAGTGTAGTAAAGTTTTATTAAAGTATAAAAGAGATAGAGAAGGCTTCTGACATAGACATCTGAAGGGGGCAGCAAGAGTGCTCCCCTTCTGGTCTTTAGCTGAATGTTATATAACTACTAGCAGTCTGCTAGGAGAAGGAAATGGCAACCCACTCCAGTATTCTTGCCTGGAGAATCCTGTGGACAGAGGAGCCTGGTGGGCTGCTGTCTATGGGGTCACACAGAGTTGGACACGACTGAAGTGACTTAGCATGCACGCTTGCACTGGAGAAGGCAATGGCAACCCACTCCAGTATTCTTGCCTGGAGAATTCCAGGGATAGAGGAGCCTGGTGGACTGCCATCTATGGGGTCTCACAGAGTCAAACAGGACTGAAGGGACTTAGCAGCAGCAGTAGCAGCAGTCTGCTAATTAGAGAAAGGAAATGTCTCAAAACTCAGAGAATGGCACTAGGCCCTTCACGCACAACATGCATTTTTAGATAACACTGGCACAAGGTGAGTTGTCCTGGGCCATAAAATGATTGACATGAATCTTGAAGAAAGGCTGGTTTCCAATCAAATACAAACTTATTAACATAGCTTTAGAAAACATTTGCATAAGTAAAGCATACTGATTTGTCAAGTTGGTTCTGAGTTTTACGCAAAACTGACTTGAAGACAGAGTCTAGGGTAAATACATAGTTCATTAACATAGCTTAAGACAAACATTTCCCTAAGAAAAACACATTGGTTAGCTCAACAGTTTGAAAAAAGTTAAGTTCAGGTGGAACCAGGTGTCGTCATGGCAACACAGAATTTTGAAAAAAAGCTCTTTTAAAATTTGTATAGAGAAGTGGAAAAAAATCTAACACTTGTCTCCTCTTGTCACTTAAGAGAGAGATAAAAAATGTCAGACATTTGCCGCCTATTTCCTCTATTTGGAGACCCCTGGCCTTCCTGCCTGTTACCCTCTCACTGCAATGGAAAAATATCAATAAAAATAGGCAAATATTTGGACAGATATTTCATAAAATAATGCATACAAATGTGATTAAGCATATGAAAAAGAATTCAACATTATTAGTCATCAGGAATTAAACCCCTAATCTGATGTCACTACACATATTAGAATGATTAAAATTAAAAGCTAATATTAGAAAATGTGAATGAAAATGTGGAATAATTGGAGCTTTTATACTTTGCTGGTGGGAATATAAAATGGGAAAATCAGTTTGGAAAACGATTTGGCATTTTCATGAAATGTTAAATATATATTTCCCACATGACTCATCATTTCCATTTTAGGTATTTATTCAATGGAAATGAAAACAAATGGTATCAGAAGGACTTGTACACAAATTTTTCTAACAGCTTTATTTATAATAACTCTACACTAAAGGAACCCTAATATCATCAAATGGTCAAATGGATACATTTTGTTATATTTGCACTATTCAGCAATGAAAACAGCTTTGGACACATGCAACGACATGTATGAATCTCAAAAATAACATGCTGAATGTCAGAAGGCAGACACAGAAAAGCACATGCTGTCAAACTCCACAGGATCAATAATGACAGCAAGCAGATAAAAATTTTTCCTGAATATAAGGATGAAGGGGGATTTTTTTAGTAGAGATGAACTTCTGGGGTGATGTAAACATTTTATCTTTATTGATTATACTGTTGTGTGTATTTTTCAAAACTCATCAAATTATGCCCTCAAAATCAGTGCATTTTATTGTATGAAAATTGTACCTTAATAAAGTTTATTTGCTAAAGACAGCTATATAAGTAGGAAACATCTTCGGCACAACTTTGAGGGACAAAGTGTTATTCTGACTTTATATATGTGTATTTGCTTAGTTGCTCAGTCATGTGTGACTCTATGCAACCTTTTGGATTGTAGCCTGCCAGGATTCCCTGCCCATGGGATTTCATAGGCAAGAATGCTGGAGTGGGTTGCTGTTTCCTTCTCCAGAGGATCTTCCCAACCCAGAGATTGAACCCACACCTCCTGTGTCTCCTGAATTGCAGGTGGATTCTTTACCTGTTGAGCCAAATGAACAAGAAAAACTTGAAGACTCAATAGATGAGGAAGAAGAAATGCATTCACAGAGATGAAATACTAATGAGTAATAAAGTTATAAAAATATTCAAGTTATTTAGTAATCATATAAATTCTAATTAAAATGATTAAAAGAGTTTTGCCTTTTCATAGCAAAAGCTTGTGACATATATCTGGCAAAAAGATAGAAAAGAAATAATAAATGAATTACAAATGTTTCCAGAAAAAATGAAAGTAGCTATGATATCTGGATAGTAAGATTATGACTAATTTTAGTTTTATCTTTATACTTTTGTAAATTTGTCAAGCTTTTGACAAAATGGGCATATGGTTTTCATGTTGAGAAAAAAATTGTGTGTGTGTGTGTGTGTGTGTGTGCATGCACACACATGTGAGTTTAAAATCTGCCTTGTCAAACAACCTTCATTTTGTTTTTTGATGTGTTGGTGAGTTAGTGGAAATGCTTTGGTACCAATATTATTTCAGCTCAGTGATTGACAAAATTTTTCATGGTATTTTATTACAAAAATAATGGACTGTGAGCTGGGTGAAATACAGTTAGAGAGAGTCACAGTTGGTTGAGCAGTTCACTCAGTTACAAATATTTATTGAGTACTCATGACTCTCTAGGGCCTCTGCTGGGCTCTGAGGATGTAAAGTGAATAAGACAGGATTTCTGCCTTCAGGGACACTCACTTCAGGGAAGAACAAGCATGAATGTAAATAACCACAGTTCCACAGTGACATACATCCACTGCAGGCGTGGTAGGAGCCTTTTAGAATGACTGTCCTAGGGGCAACATCACAGAGGAAATTTTTATGTCTATTTACTTTATGGTAAGCACCATTCTAAGTGCTTTACTTTGAGTCAAGAATATGAGTCAGGAATCACAGTTGCAAGCAACAGAGGCCAACTCTGACTGATTACTCAGAAAAGCAGTTTTGTTTAAAAGATGTATAGCTGTTAACCTAGAGGAACAGGCTCAAGACAGTTTCTGGGGACGATATCTGAAAACTTGATGTGCTACAGGCTCCACTGAGAAGAACAGTGATTACATCACCATGGCTAATCCTGTTGTATCAGGACTTAGTCTTGCTATCCTCAGTCCCTGAAACTCTGTCTCTGCAACCAGCACAGTCAGCACAATGATCGCCATGCAAGGCCTCCATCTTTGGGATTAGGGCCTCTTGGGTGGGTGAGTAAATGTTGTTGGTGGAGTCTAGGTCACACACTGTCTGCTTACTGTAACATAGTTGGAGAGTTCTGGGTTTTCCCTCGAGTAGACACAACTCATAAGACTGGACACTCTCCATATGTAGCATGGATATTCAGAATATTCTGGATAACAAGAAAGCCTGACAGTTATCTTCCACACATGTCATTTAATTCCTGTGACCACCTCATGAGATATTACATAGTCTCCATTTTTAAGATGAGGAAACTAAAGATTTAAGAGGACAAAAAACATGCTTGAGTTTGGACGTGATAGATAGAGCGGAAACTGATGTTTTCTGGATCCCAAACTCACATGCCATCAACTACAATCCATGCTCTGACTCACAGAGATGATAGCTTGTAGAATCTTGAAAGAACAGAAGTTTTCAAGATCAATGTGGCTGGATCGAGTCCATTGTGAAGAAGCAGGAGGGGATGATACTGGAAAGATAATGCAGTTCTGGACCATGATGAGAGGAGAAGCTGATAAAAATGACCAGGTTCAGCAGATTTAGGGCTCAGCTGTATTTGATGCCAGAAAGAATTCAGTGTAAAGATTTTTAATCAGTGTTTTTCCTGGGATCCTCTTCCAGTGATTTTTTTTTAGACCAGGGTTCTAACTCCTTCTCAGTTGTTCTGGCCATGAATTATTTGGACTTTATTTTATAAATTCTTAGCATTAACCTGTCAAAAGCAATGGACATTCTGCACACAACACTGTACATACATCTTCAAGGTGTTCACAGGTTTTTTCCTGGAGTCCATCCTTCAAACATTCATGGGTTCAGGAGAGGGGGAGAAAAAGGAGAAATTAACTGATACTATGATATAATAAGACTTGTGCTTTAAAAAGAGATAAGCTTGACAGAAGTTTAGAACATGTGTTGGGAGAGGAGCAACAAAATGAAAGAAGAGAAATTAATTAGGAGAGTATTGCAAGCGTCTAAGCAAGAACTGATGAAGATTTAATTATACAAAAATTGTTATTTGTTCTGTGAAATCTTAGACGGACATCTCTGAGAACTGGTGTACTTAAATTCAGTTGTACAATTACAGGATAAGTGAGGTTCACCTGATCGGAAACAATTCATATTTTGGACCCTGGAGGCTTGTATACCAATACATACTGATATATACCACAAAGTAACTGCCTCAACTCTGAAAGCCATTTGGGTTTGAGTGAAGAGAAGTACAGTGTTTCCTCAGGAAAATGTGGCCCCATTCTGCTCTTCTCCAGTTGATCCATAATAGAATGCTTCTCAAAACCTTAGGAGTCATGTTTAAATAACATGTAGTGAAAGTTAAATGGCATTTAGGAGAAAGGGAATAGGACAGAAAAATGCTGGAGAATTATTTCACTATAGAAGAGGAAGGATTAAGTAAGTAAAAGTAAATGAAGTCACTCAGTCGTGTCCGACTCTTTTTGACCCCGTGGACTGTAGCCTACCAGGCTCCTCCGTCCATGGGATTCTCCAGGCAAGAATACTGGAGTGGGTTGCCATTTCCTTCTCCAGGGGGTCTTTCCAACCCAGGGATGGAACCCAGGTCTCCCGCATTGGAGGCAAACGCTTTAACCTCTGAGCCACCAGGGAAGGCTCTAGAGGAAGGATTAGAGCACAGTATTACTTAAGGTGAACTAACAGAAAACAAATTAAAGTTTTCAAATATTTGAAAAGCTAGCATGTGAAAGAGTAATTACATTTATTCTCTGTTACTCCAGGTGTCAGAAACATGATTGGGTAGGAGTCAGATTTAGGGTCAGTTTAAAAAAGAAGTGTGCAACTATTACAACTGTCTAAATTGGAAAAGACTCTGATGCTGGGAGGGATTGGGGGTAGGAGGAGAAGGGGATGACAGAGGATGAGATGGCTGGATGGCATCACTGACTTGATGGACGTGAGTCTGAGTGAACTCAAGGAGTTGGTGATGGACAGGGTGGCCTGGTGTGCTGAGATTCATGGGGTTGCAAAGAGTCGGACATGACTGAATGACTGAACTGAACTGACTGAAAGAAGACTGGCCTGGCTTGCAAGGCAGAGAGACATTCAGACAAAAGCTGGACACCATCTGTTAGAAGGTCCACAGAAGAGAAGTCTGCACAGAAGCTGGGGGCTGGACTGGGAGCAGATGAAAAGGCGATGGGGAGGAATGAGTCATTTAAAGTCTAAGTTATCTTAAATTTTGAGAGCATGTAATACCACATAATTTGGAGAAGGAAATGGCAGCCCACTCCAGTATTCTTGCCTGGAGAATCCCATGGACGGATGAGCCTGGTGGGCTACAGTCCATGATGTTGCAAAGAGTTGGATATGACTGAAGCAACTTAGCATGCATGCATGCAATGCCATATAATTAGATAACACCGTCTTATTTAAACAAATGAAATAAAATTATTCAAAAAATGGAAAATGGCCAAAGAACTCTTGAGACTATAGCAGCTTCTTAAAGACTGAAGGAAAGAAAGGTGAGAAAGCAGCCTTCTGTCTCCTTTGTCATCTGAGTTTTCTTGCTCTGAGTCTACCAGGCAACGGTGAGATTCATAGAAGAAACACACTTTTTATGTCTAAAAACCAAAGGGTAATGAAGAGTACACTATGCCTGATTAAAAGAAGGAGTAAAAAGGGATAGAAATTCTTTCCCAGGAAGAGCTGGTAACTGTGAAGACAAAAATCATAATAAAATTATTCATATTATTTTTACAAATATTGAGCATTTATTTCATGACAGATTTGGTGCAAAAAGCTTTGCAAACATTGTTTCAGTTTAACCTCACAAAAACCCTAGGAGGTCCTATCAATGTCATCCCTCATTTTATGAATAAGAAAATGGAATCTTTGAGAGCTTAAATAGCTTGCTAGTAAGTAGTGTTGGGATTATTAAGCAGGCCATTTAAATACCTTATCCAAAGATCTCCCAAGGTGTTAGTTTCCAAGGTGTACCTGCAAGAGTTTATAACCCACAATTTCTATAATTGAGAGCTATTTTATTATTGTAGTATTAATTAGATTCTGAAGCTCAAATAGCTTTCTCAATAACATTCTCTCAGTCTCTCTCTCTTCCACTCTGTCTCTCTTGGATAAAGCAGGATTGTAGCCATATACGCAGATGGATGAAACCTGGATTGACAGAGGTTCTCTCTGGAAAGAACAGTTTCATGTTCATCTACCCATCTGCTTGGTATCCATGCAACCATGAAACAGAACAGTTTTCCCATATTTATACTCTTCTTCTTCACACCAGGCAGACATGGGGAATTACATGGTCACTTAGAAGTTTGACTGCCCATTTAGGGATATCTCATAACACCCATAGAATAAAATTACAGACAGAGGATATTTTTCTTCTTTCTTTCCCCAGAGATTAATGTTCCTGTTATAGATAACCTTGTATGTACAGCTCGGATTGACTAAGATTCCTTCTTACAGCAGCTTATCTCAGTTTGCAAATCAGTCCTCCAACTTTGGCAAAATTCCAGTTGTTACATAAATTCAGTGTTCGTGCTCCTCCTCTTTGTTTTCTCTTAATGACTTTGTTGCTACCTATTCAATATTGAGTCTTACATTGGTAAGCCAAGGGAATAGGAAACATCTGTTCATAGAAAGTACTCTTAGATTTTAATAGAAAAAGATATTTTTGAAAATTAAGATAATATATACATTGATACTATGGCACAGGGAGTATAAGAAATGCTTCTTTTCAGTAAGCACATTTTCCTAAGAATATTTACAGCCATCTAAGACCAGGGACAATATCAAAGAATGTGGGCATCTCTCTGTAAATCGGTTTATTTGTATTTACTTATTTCTGTTTTTGGTGCCATTGAGTCTTACTTGCAGTGTGCAGGATCCTTCGTTGGTGGCACATGGCTCTTTGTTCCAGCATACAGGCTTCTCTCTGGTTGTGGTGCGTGGGCTTCAGAGTTCGTGGGCTCCGTAGTTTGTGGCTCAGAAGCTCCCTAATTGAGCACCTGGGCTCAGTCAGTAGTTGTGGTGTGCAGACTTAATTGCCCTGGGGCATGTGGGATCCTAGTTCCCTGACCAGGGGTGGAACTTGTGTCCCTTGCACTGGGGCGGATTCTTTAGCAGAGAAGGCCCATCACACTATGTGTGGCCATTAGTAAATTATTTACCCTTAATTTACCTGGACCAAATAGGAGCAATGGGAGGTTGGAGAATAGATAATGTGAGGTCCTTCTAGATGGGAACCTGACCACTGACGTCAGACTTTGCCATACCTCTTGCTTTGTACTCTTGTTTTCCCCTGTAGTGGAGAAAGTTAGTAGCCTCTATACCCTGACATGAGATCTAATTAATTAATAGGTTCAAAATTGTTAGTACTGGAAGAGATATAATGATGACCTCTTTCAAAAGGACTTATATCAGCACACTGCGGCTCCCAGGACTGTTTTAGTCAGTGCTTCTGACCTCGGGCAGGCTACTGTCAACCCATGCCTCCACCGGAGACTCCTGGACACTCACAGGCAATTCTGGCTCAGTCTTTTTTTTTTTTTAATTAGTTTTTTATTTTTTTAATTTTAAAATCTTTAATTATGGCTCAGTCTTTTGTGAGGACACTGCTCCTTTATCCTGGGTCCTGGTGCACACAAGGTTTTCTTTGTGCCCTCCGAGAGTCTGTTTCCTCAGTCCTGTGGAAGTTCTGTAATCAACTCCCAGTGGTCTTCAAAGTCAAATTCCCTGGGGGTTCTCAGTTCTTTTGCCAGGTCCCCAGATTGGGAAATCTGTTGTGGGTCCTAGAACTTTCGCAACAGTGCGAGAACTTCTTTGGTATAATTGTTCTCCAGCTTGTGGGTCATCTGCTCTGCAGTTCTACAGTGGAGCTAATGGGGACCTCCTCCAAGAGGACTTATGCCACCCTGCGCCTCCCAGGGCTGATGTAGCCAGAGCGCCTGTCCCTGCAGTAGGCCACTGCTGATCTGTGCCTGCGCAGGAGACACTCAAACACTCAAAGGCAGGTCTGGCTCAGTCTCTTGTGTGTGTCACTGCTCCTTTGCCTGGGTCCTGGTGTGCATAAGGTTTTGTTTGTGCTCTCTGAGCTTCTCTGGTGGGTCTGAGGTTGGATTCTAAATGTGATTTCGCTTCTCCTACTGTCTTGCTGGGGCTTCATCTTTGCCCTTGGAAGTGGGATATCTTTTTTTGGTGGGATCCAAAATACTCCTGTTGATTGTTGTTCAGCAGCTAGCTGCAATTTTGGTGTTCTCACAGAAGGAAATAAGTGCATGTCCTTCTACTCTGCCTTCAAACAGTGTAACCCATTATATTAGAGCAGTATTTTTCAAACAACAGGATGTGGCCCATTAGAGAGTAGGAAAATCAGTCTAATGGATTGTGTTTCCTTTAATATGGTCACAAATTCTCTGACTCTGCTATCATTAAGGAAAAGTCTGCATCTCCTCCTTTTGGATCTGGTTGACCAATAGAAGGCTAGATCATAAACAGCCTTTTAGTTTCCACTCGGGTCTCTTGGAAAGCTCATTCTTGGGATACTCTAAGAAACTGGTGCTGATCTGTGAGAACCACGCCATGTGAAGAAGACAGGTGTAGCTGCTTACTTGACAACCAGAGCTGAGCTTTCAGCTAAAAGCCAGCATCACCGCCAACCTTATGGGTGAGCCCAGCATAGTTGAACATCAGAAGTCTGTAGCTCTAGGCTGCAGTCAGTTGCCAGACTGCAACTGCATAAAACTCCCAACATAAACCTCTCAAGTAGAAACATTCAAGCATAGAATCCCTTGAGATGATAACATGTTTTTTTAAGCCCTAAGTATTTTTTTTTAATTAAAAGATTTATTTTTTAATTTATTTATGGCTGTGCTGGGTCATTGTTGCTGCACATGGGCCTTCTCCAGTTGTGGCAACTGGGGAATATTCTCTAGTTGTCAGGCTTCTCATTGCGGTAGCCTTTCTTGCTGTGGCGCTCAGGCTCCAGGTGCACAGGTTTTTGCCACGTGTGGGCTCAGTAGTTGCAGCTCACAGTCTCTAGAGTGCTGGCTCAGTAGTTGTGGCACACAAGCTTTAGCTGGTTCATGGCATGTGGGATCTTCCTGGACCAGGGACTGAACTCATATCCCTTGCTACCATGTTTTGACTATCATAAATAGTACTGCTATGAATATTGAGCTGCAAGTATCTTTTCTAACTAGTGTTTCCATTTTTCACAGATACATGCCTAGGAGTGGAATTGCTGGGTCATGTGAATGTGTTAGTTGCTCAGTCGTCTGACTCTTTGCAACCCCATGGACTGTAGCCCCCTGGGCTCCTCTGTCTGTGAAATTATCCAGGCAAGAATACTGGAGTGGGTTGCCATTTCCTTCTCCAGGGGATCTTCCCAATCCAGGAATCAAACCCAGGTCTCCTGCATTGGAGGTGGATTCTTTACCCTCTGAGCTACCAAGGAAGCCCTCTGGGCTACCAGGGAAGCTGGTTCATATGGTAAACTCTATTTTTACTTTTAAAAGGAAACACCACACAGTTTTCCATAGTGGCTGTACCAATTTACATTCCCACCAACTGTGTAAGAGGTTTCCTTTTCTCCACATCCTCTCCAACATTTGTTATTTATAGACTTTAGATGATGGCCATTCTGACAAATGTAAGGTGGTATTTTCTTGTGGATTTGACCTACACTTTGATTAGCATTCAGTGATGCTGAACATCTTTTCATGTGCCTGTGAGCCATCTGTGTGTCTTTGGAAAAATGTCTATTCAGGTCTCCTGCTCATGTTCTGATTGGGTTGTTTGTTTTAGTTTTGGATATTGAGTTGTATGAGCTATTTATGTATTTTTGTTATTAACCCCTTGTCAGTTGCAACATTTGCAAATGTTTTTTCCCATTCCATAGGCTGTCTTTTCATTTTAATGATAGTTTCTGTTCCTGGTGCAAAACCTTTTAAGTTTAATTGGGTCCAGTTGGTTTAATTTTACTTTTATTTCTTTTGCCTTAGGAGGCGACTGATCTAATAAAATCTTGCTATAATTTGTGTCAAAGAGTGTTCTGCCTATTTTCTCTTCTAGTTCTATGGTTTCAGGTCTTATATTTAGGTCTTTTAACCATTTTTAGTTTACTTTTGTATATGGTGTGAGGGAATGTTCTAATCTCATTGTTTTGCATGTGGCTGTCCCATGGGGTTGCAAAGAGTCTGACATGACTGAGTGACTGAACGTGAGCACATCCAGTTTTCTCAGAGAGTGTCTTTACCCCGTTATATAGTCTTGCCTCCATTGTCAGATTAGTTTACCATAGGTACATGGGTTTATTTCTGGGATCTCTATTCTGTTCCATTGATTTATGTGCAAGAAATTTTAAAAGAAGTTCTTTAGAGGGTAGCAAAATGATATAGGTCAGAATTTCTGACCTACATAAGAAAGGATATTAGAGAGGGAATAAGTGAAGGTAAAATTAAAACTTTTATTTTGCTTATTCTTAATCAATCTAACAGATAACAGTTGTTTAAAAGGATAATAGCAACAATGTGTTCAGTAAGTATGTACACATGCATGTTTATACATACTTTGGCATATTTATGTATAATGAATGTCAGCAATGATACAAGGGACTGGAGAGAGAAATTAGGTTTATTTTTATAAGATACTTGCAATGCCCACAGAATAGTACAATGTTATTTGAAAGTGGACATGGAATAGTTGTATATGTATATTGCAAACTCTAAGGCAACCACAAAAAAAAAAAAAGAAAAAAGTATAACTGAGATACTAAGAAAGCAGAGAAAATACTCATATGACATACTCAATTAAAACTACAAAGGGCAAAAATGAGTGGAAGGTAAAAATAGGAAAAAGGAACAGGAGACAAAGGCAATGAAGAGAAAACACTGACAACTATAATGGTAAATATTAGTCCAACAATATTTTGAACAATCATTTTGAACATCAATAGTCTGAAAGTGAAAGTGAAAGTGAAATGGAAATTGAAGTCGCTCAGTCGTGTCCAACTCTTTTCGACCCCATGGACTATAGCCTACCAGGCTCCTCCGTCAATGGGATTTTCCAGGCAAGAATACTGGAGTGGGTTGCCATTTCCTTCTCTAGGGGATCTTCCCCACCCAGGGATTGAACCCGGGTCTCCCCCATTGTAAGCAGAAGCTTTACTGTCTGAGCCACCAGGGAAGTCCTAAATGCACCAATTAAAAGACAGATTGTCAGAGTAGATAAAAAACCCCAGCTATATGTTATCTAAAAGAAATCAACCTTAAATCTATGTCTTAAAGACATATAGATTAAGTAAATGAATGGAGAAATATATATGATGATTATACTAATCAGAAGAAATTTGGGTAGATATATTAATTTCAGACAGAGCAGTCTTCTGAGTAAGGAAAGTTATCAGTAGTAAAGATGGGCATTACATAATGCTAAAGGGGTCAATTTTACAGGAATGCATCATAGTTCAAATGTTCATGCACCTAACAGCAGAGTATTACAGATGGCAAACAGAATAGATGAATTTACTATTAGAATCAGAGACTTCAAGCAGAATAGATGAATTTACTATTAGAACCAGAGACTTCAATGCTCATCTGTCAGAAAAGGACTGATCCAGGTGGCAGAAAATCAGTAAGGACATAATTGAATGCAAGAGCACCATCCATCAGTTGGATATAAGTGACATAATCAATTATTTCATTCAATGAGGCAGAATATACATTATTCTCAAGTTTATATGGAACATTTACCAAGATAGACCACATTCTGGGCTATAGAACACACTGTAACAAATCAAAAGTTTATCATACATTGTTTACTCTCAGATCAAAATAAAATTAGATCAATAATGGAAAGATATACAGAAAATCCCTGAGTACTTGGAGATTGTACAACACAGTTTGAAATAGCACATAGGTAAATGTATCTCAAGAGAAATTAAAAATATTTTGAAATAAGTGAAAATGAAAAATTTTAAATTTTGTGGGGTGAAGTGAAAGCAGTGCTTAGATGAAAATTTATAGTACTGAATGCATATATATAAAAGAAGATAGATCTAAAATCAATTCCAAGAGCTTCTTTAGGAAACTAGAAAAAGATCAAATTACATTCAAAGTAATCAGAAGAAAAAATTCAGAACACATATCAATGAAATTGAAAATAAATAAATAGAAAAAATAAACAATTTTAAACAAAAGTGATTCCTTGAAAAAATCAGTGAAATTGATAAGCCTCTAGCCAGGCTAAGAAAAAAAAAGAAGCAAATTATAGCAAATTATTAGTACCAGATATTATAGAAGTGAGAGAGTCATTTCCTAGGCAGGTTGATAAGAAGTCTAGGGGTCCCCAAGGAGAGAGGGGTCTGGAATTCTCAAGGAGGAAGAAAGGACAAACTTTTTTTTTCCTTCTCTACTTAGGATTATATAACAACAATGTATTATGCCTGAGGATAGTCTCTGGATTAAACCCTTTGGCTAATTCTGTAAATTACGGAAGTAGACCTGCTCTTTACAAGGATTATATAACAACAGTGTATTATGTATTCTGCCTGAGGACAGTCTCTGGATTAAACCTTCTGGCTAATTCCGTTATCTTAAAATGTAAATTATGGGAGTAGGTCTGATGAGGTCTTTACAACCTCCAGACATTCTTTTGATTTACTGGAGAGTATATAACTCCATTGTTAACACTAGCAAGGGGGTACTCTTTCTACCCTCTTCTGATGCCTATGTCAGAAGCTTTCTCTATCCCCTTTATACTTTAATAAAACTTTATTACACAAAAGCTCTGAGCGATCAAGCCTCATCTCTGGCCCCGGATTGAATTCTTCTTCTCCGGGGGCCAAGAATCCCGGTGTCGTGATTCAACAACAACCTTTCAGAAGGGACATCACTATAGATGCCATCAACATTAAAAGGGCAATAAGATATTATGAATAATTATTAGCTCACAAATTTGGTAACTAGATACAACAAGCTAATTCCTCAAAAGACACAATCTGCCAAAATCCACACAAAAAGAGATAGACTATATGCCTGCGCTATAGACTGAATGTTCATATATCTGTCCCCTAAATTCATATGTTGACATATTATCACCCAATGTAATGGTAGGAGGCAGCCCTAGGGAAGAGATTAGGTCCCGAGGAAAGAGCCTTCATAAATGGGATCAGTGCCCTTATAAAGAAAATTCAGGGAGCTCCTTTGCCCCTTCTGCCATATGAGGTTACAGTGAGAAGATGACTGTCTGTGAACCAGGACACTGGTCCTTGAAGGATGCTGAATCTGGTGACACCTAGATCTTAGACTCCTCAGCTCAGCCTCCTAAACTGTGAGAAATAAATTTCTATTCTTTATTAGCCACTTAATCTATAGTATTTTTGTTATAGCAGCCTGCATGGATGAGGACAGGCTATATATTTTAAAGAAATTGAATAAAATATAATAATCCTCTAAAAGAGAAAGTACCATGCCCAGATGAGTTCACTGGTGAGTTTTACAAAATGTTTAAAAAAGAAATCGTCCCAACTTCCAAATTTTCCTTCAGAAGATAGGAGAGGATACATCCTAACTATTTTTTGAGCAATAATTTTCCTAATACAATAAACCATACAAAGATATTAAAGAAAGTTACAGACCAATAACTTTTATAAATAAATAGGGATGCAAAAGTCCTCAATGGAATATTAGCAAATCAAATTCAAAAATGTACAAAAAATTTGTAAACCATGACCAGTTCAGTTCAGTTCAGTTTCTCATTCGTGTCTGACTCTTTGCGACCCCATGAATTGCAGCACACCAGGCCTCCCTGTCGATCACCAACTCCAGAGTTCACTCAAACTCACGTCCATCGAGTCAGTGATGCCATCCAGCCATCTCATCCTCTGTCGTCCCCTTCTCCTCCTGCCCCCAATCCCTCCCAGGATCAGAGATTTTTTCCAATGAGCCAACTCTTCACCAAAGTACTGGAATGAGGTGGCCAAAGTACTGGAATTTCAGCTTTAGCATCATTCCTTCCAAAGAACACCCAGGACTGATCTTTAGAATGGACTGGTTGGATCTCCTTGCAGTCCAAGGAACTCTCAAGTCTTATCCAACACCACAGTTCAAAAGCATCAATTCTTCAGTGTTCAGCTTTCTTCACAATCCAACTCTCACATCCATATATGACTACTGGAAAAACAATAGCCTTGACTAGACGGACCTTTGTTGGCAAAGTAATCTCTCTGCTTTTAAATATGTTATCTAGGTTGGTCATAACTTTTCTTCCAAGGAGTAAGCATCTTTTAATTTCATGGCTGCAATCACCATCTGCAGTGATTTTGGAGCCCATAAAAATAAAGTCTGACACTGTTTCCACTGTTTCCCTATCTATTTCCCATGAAGTGATGGGACCAGATGCCATCATCTTAGTTTTCTGAATACTGAGCTTTAAGCCATCTTTTTCTCTCTCCTCTTTCACTCTCATCAAGAGGCTTTTTAGTTCCTCTTCACCTTCTGCCATAAGGGTGGTGTCATCTGCATATCTGAGGTTATTGATATTTCTCCTGGAAATCTTGATTCCAGCTTGTGCTTCTTCCAGCCCAGCATTTCTCATTATGTACTCTGCATAGAAGTTAAATAAGCAGGGTGACAATATACAGCCTTGACGTACTTCTTTTCCTATTTGGAACCAGTCTGTTGTTCCATGTCCAGTTCTAACTGTTGCATCCTAACCTGCATACAGGTTTCTCAAGAGGCAAGTCAGGTGGTACGGTATTCCCATCTCTTTCAGAATTTCCACAGTTTATTGTGATCCACACGGTCAAAGGCTTTAGCATAGTCAATAAAGCAGAAATAGATGTTTTTCTGGAACTCTCTTGCTTTTTTGATGATCTAGCGGGTGTTGGCAATTTGATTTCTGGTTCTTTGGCCTTTTCTTAAGCCAGCTTGTACATCTGGAATTTCATGGTTCATGTATTGCTGAAACTTGGCTTAGAGAATTTTGAGCATTACTTTACGAGCATGTGAGATGAGTGCAATTATGCGGTAGTTTGAGCATTCTTTGGCATTGCCATTCTTTGGCATTGCCTTTCTTTGGGATTAGAATGAAAACTGACCTTTTCCAGTCCTGTGGCCACTGCTGAGTTTTCCAAATTTGCTGCCATAGTGAGTGCAGCACTTTCACAGCATCATCTTTCAGGATTTGAAACAGCTCAACTGGAATTCCATCACCTCCACTAGCTTTGTTTGTAGTGATGCTTTCTAAGGCCCACTTGACTTCACATTCCAGGATGTCTGGCTCTCGGTGAGTGATCACACCTTCATGATTATCTGGGTCATGAAGATCTCTTTTGTACAGTTCTTCTGTGTATTCTTGCCACCTATTCTTAATATCTTCTGCTTCTGTTAGGTCTATACCAGTTCTGTCCTTTACCGAGCCCATCTTTGTTTGAAATATTCCCTTGGTATCTCTCATTTTCTGGAAGAGATCTCTAGTCTTTCCCATTCTGTTGTTTTGCTCTATTTCTTTGCACTGATTGCTGAGGAAGGCTTTCTTATCTCTCCTTGCTATTCTTTGGACCAAGTGATATTTATTCCAGGTATGCAAGCCTGGCCCGACATTCAAAAATCGATTGTTTTTGATTGGCATTTCTCTGATAATGAGTGATGTTGAGCATCTTTTCATGTGTTTGTTAGCCATCTGTATGTCTTCTTTGGAGAAATATCTGTTTAGTTCTTTGGCCCAGTTTTTGATTGGGTCGTTTATTTTTCTGGAGTTGAGCTGCAGGAGTTGCTTGTATACTTTTGAGATTAATTCTTTGTAAGTTGCTTCATTTGCTATTATTTTCTCCCATTCTGAAGGCTGTCTTTTCACCTTGCTTATAGTTTCCTTTATTGTGCAGAAGCTTTTAATTTTAATTAGGTCCCATTTGTTTATTTTTTCTTTTATTTCCAATATTCTGGGAGGTGGGTCATAGAGGATCCTGCTGTGATTTATGTCAGAGTGTTTTGCCTATGTTCTCCTCTAGGAGTTTTATAGTTTCTGGTCTTACGTTTAAATCTTTAATCCATTTTGAGTTTATTTTTGTTTATGGTGTTAGAAAGTGTTCTATTTTCATTCTCACAGCACGGTTTATAATAGCCAGGACATGGAAGCAACCTCGATGTCCACCAGCGACGAGTGGATAAGAAAGCTGTGGTACATATACACAATGGAGTATTACTCAGCCATTAAAAATAATACATTTGAGTCAGTTCTAATGAGGTGGATGAAACTGGAACCTATTATACAGAGTAAAGTAAGCCAGAAGGAAAAACACCAATACAGTATACTAATGCATATATATGGAATTTAGAAAGATGGTAATGATAACCCTGTATGTGAGACAGCAAAAGAGACACAGATGTATAGCACAGTCTTTTGGAGTCTGTGGGAGAGGGCGAGGGTGGGATGATTTGGGAGAATGGCATTGAAACATGTATACTATCATATGTGAAACAAATTGCCAGCCCAGCTTCGAAGCATGATACAGGATGCTTGGGGCTGGTGCACTGGGATGACCCAGAGGGATGGGATGGGGAGGGAGATAGGAGGGGTGTTCAGGATGGGGAACACGTGTATACCCGTGGCAGATTCATGTTGATGTATGGCAACACCAATACAATATTGTAAAGTAATTAGCCTCCAATTAAAATAAATTTATATTTAAAAAATAAATTAATGTAATCCATAATATCAATATTTGACAGAATGTAAGGGGATGACCGAGGATGAGATGGCTGGATGGCATCACGGACTCGATGGACGTGAGTCTAAGTGAACTCTGGGAGATGGTGATGGACAGGGAGGCCTGGCGTGTTGCGATTCATGGCGTTGCAAAGAGTCGGACATGACTGAGTGACTGAACTAAACTGAACTGAACTTAACACTGATTAAAAACTCTCAGAAAACTAACAATAGAGGGAAAATTCTTTAACTTGATTTTTAAAATCTACAAAACACCTTCAGCTGACAATATATTTAGTGGCAAGAAATTAGAAATTTTCTTGCTAAGATCAAGAGCAAGTCAAGGATGGCCCTCTCACCACTCATTTTTGACATTGTATTTTAAGTTCTAACTAATGTATAAGCAAATTAAAAAGGAATATTGATTGGGTAGAAAGAAATAAAACCCTTTGTTCACAATTGACATCATTGCCTACATAGAAAATCCCAAAGAATCATCATTATCATCACCATTATCTTCATCAAAACCAATATTAAAACTTTCTAACTAATAAGACATTAAACAACATTGCAGGATACAAGATTAATATAAAAAAGTAAATCACTTTCCTATATACCAACAATGAACAAATGAAATTTGAAATTAAAAAAATATGACAGGGTGGGATGATTTGGGAGAATGGCATTCTAACATGTATACTATCATGTAAGAATCGAATCACCAGTCTATGTCTGACGCAGGATACAGCATGCTTGGGGCTGGTGCATGGGGATGACCCAGAGAGATGTTATGGGGAGGGAGGTGGGAGGGGGGTTCATGTTTGGGAACGCATGTAAGAATTAAAGATTTTAAAATTAAAAAAATAAAAAATAATAAAAAAAATAAATTAAAAAAATGACAGCATTTTCATTATTATCTAAAATAGTGAAACACTTGGCTATAAATCTAACAAAATATGTATAGCATCTATAGAAAAAAAACTACAAAACTCTAATGAAAGAAATAAAAAAACTGGAGGTAAATATAAATATGCACCATGTTTATGAATAGAAAGTCTTAATATTAGTAAAATATCAGTTCTCCCAATTTGATCTACAGATTCAATGTAGTCCTAATCAAAATCCAGGGAAGTTATTTTATGGATATCCATAAACTATTCTAAAGGTTGTATGGAGAGGCAAAAGATCCAGAATTGAAGGAGAAGAGCAAAGTAAGAAGACGGTCACTGTCCCCTGCAAAATTTACTGCAAAGCAACAGTAATCAATATAGTGTAGAACTGGTGAAAAAATAGACAAATGGGTCAATGAAATAGAGTAGACAATCCAGAAATCGACCCACTTGAATATAGTTAATTGATCTTTGACAAAAGAGGAAAGACAGTACAGTGGAGCAAAGATAGTCTTTTTAAACAGATGTGCTGGAAAATTTGGGTATCCACATGCAAAACAAACAAACAAAAAAATGAATTCAGACACAAACTTTATAGCCTTCACAGAAAGTAACTGAAAATGGATTATAGACCTAAATGTAAAATGCAGAGCTATAAGATTCTTTGAAGACAACAAAGTAAAAAATCCAGGTGACCTTGGCTATGGTGATAACTTTTTTGATACAACATCATCCATGAAAGTAATAACCAATAAGCTCGATTCATTAAAATTAAAAAAAAAATCTGCTCTGCAGAAGACTACTGTATTATCCCAACTATATTATATTCTGGAAAATGGAAAACTATGAAGACAGCAAAAGATCAGTAGTTTCCTGGGGTTAGTGGGGAAAGCGGAATGAATGGACAATGGACATACAATGGATATGAAACTTGGGCAAACTTCGGGAGATGGTGAGGGACAGGGTGGCCTGGCGCACTGGGGTCTCAATGAGTCGGACATGACTGGGCGACTGTGGAGCACAGAGAATTTCTTAACAGTGAAACTACTCTGTATGATACTATAATGGTGAATATATATCATATTTGTCAAAATCTACAGAATATATAACACCAATAGTGATCTTAGTGTAAACTATGGAATTAGGGTGATAATGGTGTGTCAATGTAGGTTTATTGATTTTAACAATATAATCTGGTGTGCGGTGTTGATAGTAGAGAAAAGGTATGGGAAATCTCTGTATCTTCTACTTCATTTTTCTGCTACCCCAAAGCTACTCTAAAAGCAAATTCTATTGAAAAAAAAGCAACAACAGTGTAACATCCAATTAAAAGAAAACTTAAAGGAACTTTTTGCTTAGACTTTAGCAGGAAATATGAAGTAGGATTGTCAGTACACATAAACTGTAAACACACCAAGAATTCTTGTTGCTTAAAAATACTCTTCATTGACTTTACCTGTTAATACAAGACAACTGAAAAAATGTTAAGGGTTAGCTGCACGATTAGTTTATAATTCCCTTGTTCAGGAAATGTTAAGAGAAAAAATATCTCTGACTGAGTTGCAACACGTAAGCAATTTACCACCTCATCACCCTTAAACAAAGGTTCAGATCAAAGTGTGTTCAGTCTTGACATCTACCATATGCTCGAAAATGTTCACCAAATAGAAACCTGGATGTGAGAATATAATGCGTATGAATGCCAACCAATAAATATTTCAATGAAATTTTTTATTCTGCACAGTTGGGTGTTAGATAATTCAGGTGATTGGTAGGAAGGGGTCATGTAATCAAATTTCCTCATTTTGAGATGATACACCAAGGTCAAAAATAGGGGCATGATTTAGCCGGAAACACCACAAGGACTACAACTCAATATTTTGATTCCCAGTCTCAACTACATTTTCCCCCCTCTTTTAAAATCCACAATTCTAGGCAATGTATTGGCCTAGTACTTAAATAGTGATAGGTTCTCAATACGTACTTCCTAGATGAGTTAGAATTCATCAATATTTCTCTAGAATTGTTTAGGCAAGAAATGAATTGATCAGGTGAAAAATTAGAATACACCAGAGTCCACTCACCGTCACTTGGTGAAAAATACTTCTTAAGGTTATTTATCTCATTTCCACAGTGAGTCTATGGTAGCCTCACCTTTAGGCCAGCAGACACTAAGATCAACCCACCATCTACCCTCTGTTTTTTCATTATGTCTCACCTGGACTATTACAATATTGTTCTAAATAATCTCTCATCTTCTAGTTTCATTCCATTTTATTCCATTCTGTATGTGCCTCAGTTATTTTTATAAAATACAAAATTTGTCACTTAATTTTCTATCCCTAAAGTCCAAGTTCTTTAGCCTGAGGGACAAGGTCCTTCACAATTTAACAGTGGCCTACCTTTTCAACATTTTATCTCTTCTCCCCCAATCCCCTCCCATCCTATCTTCCCTTCTCCATACTTCCAAGTGTTCTGTAATTTCCAGTTGACCTGTTGCTCAGTCCTGAAATCATGGTGTATCCTTGGCTTCTTGATTTTTCTTATATTTCATACCCAATTCATCAGCAAACCCTGATGACTCTTGCTTCAAAGTATATACAAAATCTAAGCCTGTGCAGGTCATGCTTATCATGAGCTTGTCCAACTTATCATGATCTCTTGTATAGTTTATTGGAACACTTTGCAATTGGTATCTCTGTTGTCTACATATTATAGAATAGGATGGTGATTCTCTGAAAACCTAAGTCAGGTCCGATCCCTTCTCAGCTCACAGCCCTCTAATGGCTTCCAATTCACTTAGAATAAAACCCAGAGTCCTGAAAATGGCTCTCATTCCCCTGCTGCTCTCATGCACATTAGCTGCTGCCTTTTTCCTCCTGTGTCAGGACCCTTACATATGCTCCCTTCTCTTCCTGAACGTGCTTACCCCAGGCACCCACGGGGCTAACTCTCTCATTTACTTCTTGTTTCACCTCGAATATCATCTTATCAATGAAGCCTTCTCTTTCTAATTTATGGAAAATAATATACCTCTCCTTATCCATGGACACTTTTATCCTGCTTCATTTTTCCCCAGAGTATTAATCAGCATCAGATTATATATTGTCAGGCTTCCCACATTAAAATATAAATTCCTTGAGAGAGGGCCATGCCTTTGTCTGCTCCGCTTATTTCTACATCCTTAATTCTTGGGACAATACCTAGCACAGAGTTGGGGCTCACAAAACATTCCTTGCATAGAAGAAATTGAGGTGATTGAGGGTATGGGAGAGTTTGGATTCTTTTCTAATGTTAAAGTCTGAGTTCTTAAACTCAGTTTCTTTTGGATAACTATTTGGTTAATATTTTTCTCTAAGTGATAAAATGTCTGCACTAGGATCCTACAGAGATATCTGTTTTTCTAATAATGCTAATACCATATGTATGACACTTGTAGAACATTAAATTTTCTTTATAAAACTTTATTTTTATTATTTTATGTGACCTTTATTACACAGTATGGAAGATATTATTATTATTATCTCATTTCTTTTTAAGATAAGAAATTTGATACTTTACCAAGAGTGGTGTCAGTACTTTAAAGATAAGAAAATAGTAATCCCACAGAGAACATAGATTCCACCAAGATCCTAATTAAGTCTATAAAAAGGAAAGACTTAAGGAGATAATGTAAAGTCTTTTGAAATTCTAAGGGCAGTATATGGAAGATAGATTTAATTCCAAGAAATAAGAGTGAGAAATACGTTTTTAATTATTAGATCCTAGAATGGCATGGCCACCTTGGGAGTGACTCATCACTGGAGGTGGTGCAGCAGAGGCTGGACGACTGGCCTCCAGCCAGACTTGTCACAGAGGGGCTGCTATAGAGGAAACACCAGTTATTCTTTAAACCCAATGATCTATGAATCCATAAAATGCATCTCATCCCATGCTCCAAAGAATATCTTTAGTCTTTCAGTAATGAAAAAAGAGCCATTATGAATAAAGTTGAAAAAAATCACTGTGTCTTGCATAGCCCCTTCCATATCTCAGATACACTGTAAGAGGAAACGATGGTACATGTTTCAGGTAAAGAGCTTGAGGGCTTAACAATGAAACCAAAGAAAAAGTATCAGCCTAGGCAACATCAGCTACCATGGCAGCAGGAGACCAAGTAGCTCAAAGTTCCTTTCAACACTCAGTGCAAACAGTCCAGTTCTGTCCTGAGCCTCTGCATTAGCGGCCCAGAGGGAGGAAGCAGTGTCAGATTTGGTAGACTCCATGGCTGACAATGTAGGTGACGGGGGGGGGGGGGCGGTGTGTGAAGGTCAGATGCTATTAGGAGATGGCTTTTTACATCCTGGGGGCTGAAGTGCTGTCTGTGAGTGACTTTGACAGAAGTAATCATTTCTTTCCTGCTTGACCTGCAGCCAGGTATATGGGTCAGCAATTCTGAACAGATAAACAAGGGTGTCCCCCTCCCCAGTGCACTCTCCTGAGGCCTGTTCACTCAGCAACAATCTTTCATTGCAAGGTTGAAGATTAATACAATCCTGGAGTATTGTTGATACGGAACTCATTTTATTTAAATGATATCTGAAACCAAGATGTGGGTAAGAGGGAGGAGTTGAAATGAAACACTTAACAAAGTGACACCTGAAAAGATAAACTTTTTTTCACTTGAGTTTCCATGATATTTAAGAATTTTAAAAACATACAATATTATGTCCACTACGTAAAAGGAATCATGAAAGTAGCTTATTTGAGTATATAAAGGGAAAAGTTGATCTTCCAGTCTTCTGTGAGGCAACTTCAGAGTCAGTAAACAATCTTGAACAAGAAACTTATGAAATGTGAGCTTTGATTTGAAAAACTCCCTGTTGTCTACATCTGTTGTCAAAACAACTCTAATTAATTTTGGCAAGATCTCCGCACCTCTTATCTGCTTCTCTTGCAGTCTCTCCTACTTGTCTTTTGAGAAAATTTCAGCCTCCCGTGTGGTCTAGGAAGCCTTCACACCCAGCTCCACCCTTGTATGACTCTAGGCTCGGTCCTTCCCACTCCATGTGAGTACATGCTCACTCGCTCAGTCTTGTCTAACTCTTTGCAACCCCATGGACTGAGGCCCGCCAGGCTCCTCTCTCTGTGGGATTTCCCAGGTAAGAATACTGGAGTGGGTTGACATTTCCTTCTCCTAGCGATCTTCCCCACCCAGGGATTGAACTCACATTTCCTGTGTCTCCTGTGTTGGAGGCACATTCTTTACCACTGAGCCATCAAAGAAGCCCCCTCACACTCCACATAGCCCAGTAAAGCTCTCAGTCCCCAGGAAGAACGGCTGTTTCAGCCCTTTTCCTTGTTTTTCTTGGCTCGTTTTCATTCTCCCTGGAAGGCTCCCTTTCACCTTCTCCATCCAGCCAGTTCATTTTCCTCTGAAGACCTGGGTGGGGTGGTGGGTATTGGTTGTGGTGGTGTTGGGATGGAGGATTTAACCCTTTATGAGGTGTTGCCTACATTCACAGATGGAATTATTTTTCTCTGTGCACGAATGGGATTTTTTTCTATTTATCATGTTATAGTTTTGATGAACATCTTTATGGCTCATATTGGATTATCAAAAGGAAAAATACCTTGTCCTTCTCGACTTGGGCAAGTTACCTAACCTTCACAGAAAGTGTTTGAAATGAGACTTGGTTCATGTACCTAACATAGTTTAGCAATTATTGCTGTCTACATAGGCTCAGAATCTGACAATTCCTGATATTTAATAATCATAATAGTAAACAGCAGCAGAATATGCCATGTCCAAATATGCCTTTTTGGCATAAGGATTCTTTTGAGAAACAAGAAACATAATGAGATCTCTGAAAACAGAAAAGCTCACTTTTGTGAGGGAATTTACACTTATAAGAGAAATATCCATTTGTAAGGCTGTTTCCCTCTCTGGATTAGGAAGGGAAGGTTGACTAATACAACACTGTAAAGCAACTATACTCCAATAAAAAATAATAAAAAATAAATCACAAGAGAATCTCATCAGTGGAGAAGGCACCGACTTTATTCTGTATAATAAACCTCACCTTGCTTAGTGTGCCCTTCCTGGTCACTGCCCCATCATCTTTTGTCTTTAGCTGAAGGTGGTATTTAAGCCAGTGGCTTAGGGCACTTCAGGGGGTCATCATTTTCCCCAGGATCTCCCCTGTGTATATGAGGTATACTTGTTAATAAAGTTCTACCTGTTTTTTTTCTCTTGATAATCTATGTTTTAGTACACAGACTTCAGCCAAGAACTCAGAAGCATAGAGATAAATTATTTTTCCTCCTCTGCAACAGTAAATGCTTCTTCTTGTTATTGATAAAGTTATATATTGGGACCCTCAAAATAGAGGCCAACTCTGTTGTCCAGCCCAGATCACAAACCTAAACTTAAATCGGCCTGTACTCACAGGAAACACCTGTCAAGGAGACCTAACAAACACCAGTCACAACATTGTAAGTCACCTTAGTGTGCTCACCTTACCCTAGAAAGTAGGGCCTGCTCCTCTTATGTGGAAATCCCCATACCTCCTAGCCACTCATGCTCTGTTTCTGCATTGCTTCTTCTAATACTCTAAAAAACTTACTCCTGCTCTAGATGCACGGACATACCACTTTTATTTATCCATTCATCAGTTGATGAACACAGGTTGTTTCTGCTTTTTGACTCTTACAAATAATGGTATTATGAACACCTGTGTGGACATGCTTTTTCATTTCTCTTGTATATGTACCTAGGAGAGGGATTGGTGATTCAAATAGTAACTTTTTGTTTCACATACTGAGGAACTGTCAGACTGTTTTCTGAAGTGGCTATACCATTTTACATTTTACTAGCAGGGTTTCATCTTCTGTATCATACTTGTCATTTTTCCTTTTGAATATAGTCACCCTAGTGGGTGTGAATTGGAGAAGGCAATGGCAACCCACTTCAGTGTTCTTGCCTGGAGAATCCCCGGGACGGGGGAGCCTGGTGGGCTGCCATCTATGGGATCGCACAAAGTCTGAAACGACTGAAGTGACTTAGCAGCAGTTAGCAATGGTAAATAATGATGAGCATTTTTTTTAATGTAACTATCAGTCGATTGGGCTTCTCACATGGCACTAGTAGTAAAGAACCTGACAGCCAGTGCAGGAGGTGTAAGAGATGCGGGTTCTATCCCTGGGTGGTAAAGATCCCCTAGAGGAGGGCATGGTAACCCACTCCTTATTCTTGCCTGGAGAATCCCATGGATAGAGGACCCTTGTGGGCTACAGTCCACAAGACTGTACACAAGTCAGACACTACTGAAGCAACTTAGCACACATGCACATATTTGTTATATCAGTTCAGTTCAGTCGCTCAGTTGTGTCTGACTCCTTGCGACCCCATGAATCGCAGCACGCCAGGCCTCCCTGTCCGTCACCAACTCCCAGAGTTCACTCATTTTGAGAAGTGTTCATTTAGATCTCTCCTTATTTTTAAATTGGATTACCTTTTTGTAATTGAGTTGTAAGAGTTCTTTATATATTCTGAAAACAAATTCCTTTCAGCTATATGATTTGCAAATTTTTTTCCCTCATTCTGTAGGTATCTTTTCATTTCTTCAGATAGTGTCCTTTGAAGCAGAAAAGTTTTTAATTTTGAAGAAGTTCATCTATGTTTTCTTTTGTTATGTGCACTTTTGGTGCATGTCTAAGTCTTTGCCTAACCAAAGGTCATGAATTCACTCTCATGTTTTCTTCCAAGGATTTTGTAGCCTTAGCTCTTACATTTAGGTGTATGATCTGTTGGAATTAATTCCTGAGTAATATGTTTAAATTTTGCATCCCAGATTACTCACTTGCTTCACCCTAGCACTCCTCTGCTCTCAATAACTCTTTGAAATAATGTTATTTTCCCCATTTTTAAATGGTTAAATTGAGGCTTGGTTAGTTAAATAATTTGTCCCATGTTATACAATGAGTTGCAGAGATATAATTTATACTCATCTTAGTGTTGAAACTCTTAACTACAATGCTGTACTGCTGGTTTCTTGATTTGTACTGATGGCTTCTTGAATGAATAAATAATTCATAAACATTAGATTCTAATTTATGAAATAGTCTCCATTCACCTAAAGAACCATGAAAAAATCTTAGTTGCTATTTCTTCACAGTGAGCAGAGCTTCTAGACAGTAGAAATGGACACTGTTAAACAGCAAAACCTCAGGGGCTACTTTCAAAAGTGACATTTAATAATGTCTGTTGATTTAGTCTCCAATCCCCCCCCCCAAATTATTAACATATTGTGGCAAGCTTTGGGCAAGGTGATGGTCCATGAGAGAGATTAAGAAAAAAACAACAACAAACAACCAAATCTGACCATTGTCTCTGATATAGCATTTTCTGGAGTATACCATGGAATATAGTGGAAGTCACTCAGTCTGACTCTTTGCAACCCCATGGACTATACAGTTCATGGAATTCTCCAGGCCAGAATACTGGAGTGGGTAGCCATTCCCTTCTCCAGGGGATCTTCCCAATCCAGGGATTGAACCCATGTTTCCTGCATTGCAGCTGGATGCTTTACCAGCTGAGCCACAAGGGAAGTCCAAGAATACTGGAGTGGGTACCCTATCCCTTTTTCAGCAGATCTCGACCCAGGAATTGAACCAGGGTCTCCTGTACTGCAGACGGATTCTTTATTAACTGAGCTATCAGGGAAGCCCACAGAATACAGTGTGTCTGCTAAAGTTGTAAGTCCATCAGAAACAGAAATGGCTTGAGTTACAAACATAGGGTAGGTGAGTAATCTGTATCACCTGGGAGATTTTTATTTGGACTTGAGTATTTGCCCTATTTGTGCCACTAGAGAGAGAAGAGAAGCAGAGGAGGATCATGAGAGTAATCTTTTAACAATTTATTGTGGGGCATCCATTGTGTGGATTTAGTAATTTTAAACTGTACTTTTTTGTTGTGACGATATGGTGGTATCAAGGTCTAAGAAAAATGTAAGAAAAGAAACCCATCCTTAGACATAGACTAGTGAAATGTTAGAAGCATCCAAGTATAAAGATATGAAATTCTTAACAATAAGACAAAGATAGGTTCTCTACAAAGGAACAACAAATCAGATTTACTATGGGGAAAAAATGAGCTTTCAGGTGTGAAGGGAACAGAAAAACAAGTAATTCCTGGCACACTGCAGGCACTTAGTAAAAAATATTGTTAATCAAATGTGTGCAGTGTTGTATGCAATTTCTCAGAGAGTATGCAACCCAGTTACCATTACTTGATGATGATACTCAGAATGTTGAAAAAATAAATAAAAAACCAAACAAGTGTGAGAATAGTGTTATTAAGACGGAAAAATGACAAATTATAAATACTAAAGCTATTTGTCTGAACTTATTTATAAGATAGAAACAGACTTACAAACCTAGAAAGCAAACTTACGGTTTTCAAAGGGGAAAGGGTAAGGGGAGGGACAAATTCAGAGTTTGGGATTAACATACACACACTACTATATATAAAGTAGATAACCAACAGAGACCTACTACGTAGCACAGGGAACTATACTCAGTATCTTGCAATAACTTTTAATGGAAGAGTGTGTAACATATATATATGTATGTATTTATATATGTATAACTGAATCACTTTGCTATACATCTGAAACTAACTCAGTATTGTAAACCAGCTATGTTTCAATAAAACAAGCAAAAAATCCCAAAACTCTTTGTCAAGAGGTCAAAAACTGTTGAAAATAATGTTACAAAACAATCTGAAGGAATTAATCGATATTCTAATACAAGATAGATTTTTTTTTCTAAGCATCACTTTTAATGCATTTAACTAAAAAATATTACATAGCTCATGTGAAAATAGTGATCCCTTGTCATCCTACCCCCTTTTCACTGCCTAGAGAAAAACACCTTCAATAATTAATTTTATTTTTTTTAAAGTATGTGTTCATATTTTTACATCAAATACTGTTTCTGCTGTCTGTTCATATTTTTTTTTAACATATTATAGGATTACCAGATCTATTAAATGCCCATATATGTCATATCCTGTCTAGTTGTGCCCCAGCACTCCCTCTCAGGATTCTCTACTTCAGTCTGCACTGGTTGCTTTCTAGGCCAGCTGCATGGATGTCCTGTTGAGAGTTTTGCTCATTAGAAAAAAAAAATACTGTTTGCTCCTGATCTGAGACCTGCCTATCTCTTTACTTGTTTGGTGGAATGCATCGTCTAGAACAGAAGTTCTTAACCTATTTGGTTTCAGAACTCTTTTAAACTCTTGAAAATTACCGAGTCTCCCAAAGAGTTTTCATTTAAATGACTGACATCTATTAATTTTCACATATTGGAAGTCAAAACTGAAAAATTAAAAATATTTATTAATTCATTAAACAAGGATAACATATTACATATTCATTTAAATATAAAAATTGATGAAAAAAGTGTCATTGTTTTACATTTCAGCAAATCTTCTTAAAGTTTGGTTGAATAAAAGACAGTTGGATTCTCATATCTGCTTCTATGCTAGGTCTGCTGTAATACTGGACATCGTGAAAACTCAGGAAACCCTATTCTATACTATTAAGTGAGAGCAAAAAAGGCAAGTAACAGCTTAGCATTATAATGAGAGTGGTTTGCCGTGAGGACCCCCGGATAGAGTCTTAGTGAATCCTGGGTGTATGAATCACACTTTGAGAACTGTAATAACTTTCCTAATTTTAGGGGAAGTAAAAATTTTTGGAAACTTGCAAATCTAACAAATTATATTCTACTCTAATATTTGATTAAGTGGGCTTCCCAGGTGGCTCAGTGGTAAAGAATCTGCCTGCCAAGCAGAAGACACAGTTTCTATCCCTGGGTTGGGAAGATTCCCTGAAAAAGGAAATGACAACTCATTCCAGCATTCGTGCCTGAGAAATCCCATGGACAGAGGAGCTATAGTCCATGGGGTTGTAAAGAGCTGGACACTTAGTGACTAAACAACAGCTAAGTATTTAGAATTCTAAGTTGGAAATAATTTTCTTCATTATTTCAAGGCATTTCTCTCTTGCTTTCAACTCCAGGTTACCGGCGCAATGCTTGTTAAAATCTACCTTAGTTTTGTTGCTTGAATGTTGTAGGATTTTCTCCTTATTTCCAGTTCATTGTGTTGAGCACTTACAGTTTCTCTGAATCTTTGAAGTCATGTCTTTTCTTTCTGTGAAACTTTCTTGCATTTATAATTTGGTCATTTAATCTCTTCCATTTTCTTTGCTTTTCTTCTGGAACTATCCTTCAGATACATAGTATTATGATTGAGTCTTCTTTCTTACATTTTCACTCCTGACTTCCTACTTTTTTGATTGTTTTTGTTCTACTTTCTGTGAGATTGCCTCAATATTATGTTCTAGCTCCTGTGTTTTCATTTTAGTTATTGTATTCTTTAATTTCTGGGAGTAATATCTTTGAAGATTTTAACATATTTTAATTAGATTTTTCTGCTGCTTGCCTTACATATTTCTCTAAGTTCCTCTTTAAAAAAAAATAGCATTTTTAGAACATTTTTTCAATTGCCTGATGATCCTTGCCTGTCAATAATGAAAGTGAGACATTAAAAAACAAACTGGCAGGATATGCAGAGTGGTAGGGCTCACTGGGGGCAATGGAGCAGTGTCCCAGCTGTTTCAGTGGTTGATCTATACCTGCCAGTATCTGTAGAGCTTTTCTCTTGATTGGCTGAGAAGAACTTCCCAATCTTTTCTCTGAAGGGTACAAACCTATCTGCCAGCATTCTGAGAGCAGAGTAGAGGATAACACTTCTACGTAAATCTCTGTTTTCATCTCCATCTTCACCCACATCTGGCTCTCTGGCACAGAGCCTTCCTCTTTCAAGTTCTCCAGAGAGTCATTATACTGCCTGTTAATGGAATCAGGGAAGGGAAGTGTTTCATTATAGGAATTAAGGCTAGGGATCTGGGAATCTACTTCTTCCTCAGGCTTATAATTCTTCTTTATTTCCAGTCCCAATTTCTTCTTTCTCAAATTCCTTTAGCATTTTGCTTTACACCTTGTAGGTGATTATGTATCAGCACTCTCTGTTTTGCTCTCATTTACCATTCATTCTGTGAGGCCAGTCTTCCAAAATGTCATTGATATGTCTGAGAGCTCCTCTTTCTTTCTTTGCATATTTGAGGGTGCAAACAAAAGAAATTTCCTTTCTCAGAAAGAGCAGAAGTAAATGTGTCTTCAATGAATGCATTTTTCTGGCAGTCAGCTGCAGGTTAATCATGCTTAAAAAACAATAAAATATCTGTTCATGTACTTTATAAGTGTTTGCATAGAATTTTATGCTTGAAGTCAGAATCCTTATTTAGCGTATCTTAGATTACAACACGGAGAAGGCAATGGCACCCCACTCCAGTACTCTTGCCTGGAAAATCCCATAGACCGAGGAGCCTGGTAGGCTGCAGTCCATGGGGTCACTAAGAGTTGGACACGACTGAGCGACTTCACTTTCACTTTTCACTTTCATGGATTGGAGAAGGAAATGGTAACCCACTCCAGTGTTCTTGCCTGGAGAATCCCAGGGACGGGGGAGCCTGGTGGGTTGCCGTCTATGGGGTTGCACAGAGTCGGACACGACTGAAGTGACTTAGCAGCAGCAGACTACAACATTTATTCTAGACACAATTTCTTAACAAAATTTTGAAATATTACAAAAATCAGTCATTTTCTTTTCCATAGAATGTAAAAGAATTAATAAATTTGCCTCTTATTTTATGGAATTTATATTTTCAATAATAAGATGTATGATGGATTTTCTGGAAACTGTAATAATCTCGGGACATAGGAGAAGAGATTGAAGGTAGAAGTTATATGCCAGAGTCAAATGGATGATTAAAACATGAAGTGTTATAGCTTAGAGGGCTTGTGGAAAGTTAGAACAGTATATCACTTAGCAGATGACAATAACAGAAGAAAGGAAAGGTTAACTGACAACAAAAAGTTCATACTTCTATGTTTTGGGGCTTAGATTTAAAACTTTTATTTTCAAATTTCTGGTCTAGTTATTTTCTTCTTGACCCAGATAAGCATTCTCTTTATACACTTATTTAATAAGACCCAGTGGGAAGGTCTCAGCAGGATTGAAAAGAATTTATTTCACATACCTGACTAAAATGTAAAAATTCCATTGCTTTAGCTAAAAGTTGCTTATCTTTCTTAAAGAGCTACTCTAAGTTAGCTCTAATGAAGCAATTTTCTATCGTTGTTGTCATTCAGTCACTAAATCATGTCCAGCTCTTTGCAACCCCATGAATTGCAGCAATCCAGGCTTCCCTGTCCTTCACTATCTACTGGAGTTTGCTTAAACTCATGTCCATCAAGTCAGTAATGCCATCCAACCATCTTCTCTTCTGTTGCCCACTTCTCTTCCTGCCCTCAGTCTTTCCCAGTATCAGGATCTTTTCCAATGAGTTGGTTCTTCACATGAGATGGCCAAAGCATTTGAGTTTCAGTTTTGGCATCAGTAAGTCACCTCTAACGAAGTCATTTTCTGTCATTGACGTACTCTAAAATGGATTACCATTCTCATGAATACATTTTTCTCCTGATATGTCCGATGAGTACATAATGTGGTCTTAAATATATTTTTATAGGAACGAATAAAGCATAGTCTATTCCAGGAGTTTAGCTTGGAATACAAATAGAGCTAATCTTCTTGAAGCCAGATACTCCCAGATTATTTATGATTTTCATCTCTCTGCCAATAAAATAGTTATTACAAAGAATCTGAGGATGATAAGTACTATAAACACGCAGGGTTGCTATCAGTCCTACAAAAAATCAAAGTTGAATTCCTTTCTGATGTGTTACCATGGTTGTTGTTCAGTTGCTCAGTCATGTTCGAGTCTTTGCGACCCCATGAAATGCATCACGCCAGGCTTCACTGTCCTTCACCATCTCTGGGGCTGGCTCAAACTCAAGTCCATTGAGTTGGTGATGCCATCCAATAATCTCATCCTCTGTGGTCTGCTTCTCTTCCTGCCTTCAATCTTTCCCAACATCAGGGTCTTTTCTAATGAGTCGGCTTTTCTCGACAGGTGGCCAAGGTATTGGAGCTTCAATTTCAGCATCAGTCCTTCCAATGATATTCAGGATTGATTTCCTTACGATGGACTGGTTGAATCTCTTTGAAGTCCAAGGAACTCTCAAGAGTCTTCTCCAACACCACAGTTCAAAAGCATCAATTCTTGGATGCTCATCTGCCGGGGTCCAGCCCCAGTGGATCCAGGGTGATTCGAAGGTGGTGGGACGGAGTCGGCGTCTTTGGAAATAACTTATTTAATTATAGATAGAGAGGGATTAGAAGATTAGCAGAGAAAAAGAGGCTGAATAACTTGGTTCACATGGGATACCAATCACCACCTACGTAGGCCGCAGGCATCTTCCTGTTCTCTCGAAGGAAAGGAAGCACTGAGGCGCCCCCCGGTCCGATTTTAGAAGCCCAGGCAAAATTAATAGGCTTGGTGGGTACCCATGAACCAGATGGGAATTCGGCCAGAAAATAGTAAGAGAGAAAAGGGGCTGAATAACTTGGTTTACGTGGGATACCAATAAAATTCCAAGACAAGGAATTTGCACCATCTACATTGATTGGGCCACTGGTGCCACTTGAATATCGGAAGGTGCCCCTCCTTGGGCTCCTTCTTGCGCGGGCTTGAAAACCTGGGCAAGTAAGTAGACTTGGAGGGCACCCATACTCCAGATGGGAATTCAGCCAGAAAAACGGGGAGCAGAAAAGAACGACAGGAGGGACTCAGTCTTTCCGGAAACTGATCCGATTTCTTTATTTTGGGGTTTGCTTATATACCTTTTGTTACACATAGGGATGAATACAGAGTCACGGGGGAGTCAGCAGTCCTGACCTTTATCAAAATCAGGTGCTTCACATAAATGTATAAAAAAGGTACATCATCTTCTGGCCATGAGTGAGACCTGCTGACATTTTATGATCCTTTCTTTCTGATAACCAAAAAACTTATTTTTTCCAAGGGTGTTTTTTCTTAAACCAGGCACCACCTTCCAAATAAACTTACATTCCTATAGGGTGAGGGTGTAGTGAGTTACAATCAAGAAAGGAATTTATTTAACCCAAGGTTAACATGATTAGTCTCAAAGTTTAATACTTATTTCTCCTATATGCTTAAAGGTTAATACTTATTTCTTCCTATATGATAGTTATATTCATTATAAGCATAGGGAACATGGAGATTTAGCAGCAAACATCTGCCCAACAAATGAAAATCCTTTCACCAATGCTCCCCTTAAGATCTATTTAGTCTTAAGATAGTGATAAAGTTACATTTTTACATAACAAGGACACAGTGATTTATAACAAAGTACAGTGATCTATTACAAAAGAGAAAATCCATTAACTCAGAAAGTCTAGTATTGCTATCATCAAAAACTACTGTATTTCCTTTTCTATAGTCCAAATATATTGATTAATATATTCCCAGTTGCCTAAGGATATGGAGGCCTGGCGGCAATCATTGACTCAACAAGAAGAAAAAGCCCTATGCTAATTAAGACTCTCAAAATACTCCAAAACTGTCTGTGCTGTTTATGGTTAAGAGGTGATAAACAATCATGTGGCAGGAGTATGGATAATCCTGTCACCCAAGCTAGTCTGTCAGCAGAGAGGTTTGACCTGAGACAACCTTGTCCCACCCAGAGCAGGGAATTAGCAGCAATTATTGACACAACAAATGAAAAACCCTTCACCAATATAATTTCTAACCAACCCACTATACTAATAATTTCTAACTCCCCAAAATAATTTGCCTTTAGTAAGTCTAAAACATCTCGTGCCTCTCAGATTGGGAGGCTGTAAACAATCACATGTGGCCGGACGAACCTATACAGGTGGGCTAGATAACCTTCAGAGGAGGTTAAACACTGAAGGAGCTGAAACACTCTTGTCATGCCCAAGAATTTTTATTGCCTTGGAGCTGCATGTTTACTCCTCCGAGAGAAACGGTTATGGGGGAGAAGCCCCCCGTAAAGTCAGAGGTGTAGGTGAGAGCATAAAACAGACTCTGGTTTTAGGGTTAGATGCTCAGGAACAGGGGGTTTCCTGAGGCTTGATCACACCTTTGAGTATGCCAAGCCTCCTTCCTCATGACCTTTGCCATGGGCGGAGTTCCTCACGCTGGCTCCGGGCACTCAGCCTTCTTTATGGTCTAACTCTCACATCCATATGCATGACTACTGGAAAAATCATATCTTTGACTGTATGAACCTTTGTCAGCAAAGTACTATCTCTGTTTTTTAATACACTGTCTAGGTTCATCATAGCTTTTCTTCCAAGGAGTAAGCGTCTTTTAATTTCATGGCTGCAATCACCATCTGCAGTGATTTTGGAGCCCCAAAAAACAAAGTCTGTCACTATTTCCATTGTTTCCATATTTATTTGCCATGAAATGATGGGAATGGATGCCATGATCTTAGTTTTTTGAAAGTTGAGTTTTAAGCCAGCTTTTTCACTCTCCTCTTTCACTTTCACCAAGATGCTCTTTAGTTCCTCTTCACTTTCTGCCGTAAGGGTGGTGTCATCTGCATATCTGAGATTATTGATATTTCTCCCAGAAATCTTGATTCCAGCTTGTGCTTCATCCAGCCTGTCATTTCTCATGATGTACTCTGCATATGAGTTAAATAAGCAGGACAACAATTTAAGGCTTGACATACTCCTTTCTCAATTTGGAACCAGTCCATTGTTCCATGGCTAGGTCTTACTGTTGCTTCTTGACCTGCATACAGGCTTCTCTGGAGGCAGATAAGGTGATCCAGCATTCCCATCTCTTTAAGAATTTTCCAGTTTGTTGTGATCCATACAGTCAAAGGTTTTAGCATAGTCAGTGATGCAGAAGCAAATGTTTTTTTTGGAATTTTCTTGCTTTTTCTATGATCCAATGGGTGATGGCTATTTAATTTCTAGTTCCTCTGCCTTTTCTAAAACCAGCTTGAACATCTGAAGTTCTCAGTTCATGTACTGTTGAAGCCTAGCTTGGAGAATTTTGAGCATTACTTTGCTAGCCTGTGAACTGAGTGCAATTGTCTGCTAGTTTGAACATTTTTTGGCATTGCCCTTCTTTGGGATTGGAATGAAAACTGACCTTGGCAGTCCTTTGCCCACTGCTGCGTTTTCCAAATATGCTGCCTAAGTAGCTCCAAGACCTGACTTCTGCCAAGAAGTCCCTTTTCTCTACCACTCTAACTAGGGAACTTATCCCCTCCTTCCATGAAAAATGTAAGTTTTTCTTAAGTTTTTAGCATCTGACTAATAAATCTTCTCTAGAGCAGTACTGCTATCATTGTTGTCCTTTATAAAGGACAACATCCTTTAAAATGTCCTTTTATTAAAAAGACAATGTCCCTTTTCACACTCAAGTCTTAAAAGGCATTGCATCCTTCATTTAAATCTGTTTTTAGTTTTCAAATCTATCCTGTTTTCTAGTTCTGCTCTAGAGAGCAGGCCATTGAATTCCCATGGGTACACTCAATAGTGCTTGAATTGTAGGAATTGAGGAGACACTTGGCAGCCAGTCTGACGCTAATGGGCTATTTAGGTCCTCATAGTTGGGTTCCACCATCACTTGAAAGCCCCAGTACCCCCTCCATGTGTGTGAATCCTAGTAACTGGGTTTTTCTTTGTCTTTAAAATTCACTTTGTTTTGAGTGCACTGACATGTTTCTGGCATTCTGCCTTGATTTTTGTCCATCTCACTGTGGTTTGCATCCAGTATCCCAGTGTTCTAGACTGAGAGACTCTGCTTTGTTTTCTGAGAGCTCACTTCCTGGGACTTGGTACTCATTCCTAAAGGTCTGCTGCATGGCTGGAGTCCTACCCCTACCCTGTCTCTTAATGAATGCCCCCATCCCAGAGGTCTGACCCCTGTATTGTGGCTACTTGCTGGGAATTCATTTATTCTGTTCAGAGTATTTCTTTCTCTAGATTGAAAAAAAAAATTTCTGTACCCCTTGAACTCTGCACGTGGCTCAAAGAAGGAAGAAAAGATAGAAATGGAAGGAGAAAAGAAGGAAATAAACATTTACTACACACTTTTTAGTGCCCTGAAAGGTGCTAGGCACTGTCACATACCATCAATGAATTCTTTTTCCCACAAGAATTCTGTGAAATAGGTATTGCTTTCATCTCACAGCTTAAGAAAACCACCAAATGAGCAACTTGACCCAGTTGTGAAGAAGGGACTGATCCAGAAATCAAACATGGGTCTTTTGCTTCTAAATACTTATGGTCTGCTTCACACATGAGGCTGCAAACTGCCAGCTTGAGCAATTTAGGATTCTTATTTTGCATCTCATTACTTCTCAGTTCCAAGTTATTTGATGTTCATTATTAAATTAAAGGGGATGAAAATAATTTAGAAAATGTCACTATAAGTGACAAAATGTAGAGTCAGTCTTATTATTTTATAGTCACAACTTATATTGAAAGTTTTGATGATAGTGAAACTGTTCTGACTTAAAAAAAAATGTACAACATGAGAGTTGTTAGCTAAGTTTTATTTGAGGGCAAAATGAGGGCTATAGATCAGGAGACAGTATTTCATGTAGCTCTGAGAAACTCTTCCAAAGAGGTCAGGTGAAGATTAGTATATATGTGATTTTGGTAAAGGGAGAGTACATGCAATCTAGCATACATTTTTGCAGTAGGTTGCTGCTGGTCTTATGAAGGTTACTGATAGTTATGAGTAGACATTACTATGAAGGATTTCAGTGCTTCTCTAGATATGAGGAAATGCAAGAATGCGGCTCATAAAATCTTCTCCTGAATATATCTATCTGAAGAAATGTTCTGCCAGTTTCTTTTTCCCAGAGCACAGACTGCCTCATTCCTGATATCCATTCTGAACTCCTTTCATAAGGTGTTGAAGGTCAATAGCTACAGCAGCTCAGGATTTAATCATTGTAGAAGTAGATGGCAAGTGTCATTTGTAGTTGGCAAAACAAATGCTTATACCTTAGGATTTCCATAATATTGGTAAAAACAATAAGGAAAACAGAACATCAGTTATAATAGAGATTTTAAAAATAGGAAGACATTTTTTAGTGTTGCTTACATGAATACTCAAGAGAGTGTTTTAATTATTTCTAATAATTAAATAGAGTTTCTAAATTATTTCCTCTGGACCATTACAAAAGATATAAATCATTAAATATGATTAATGATTAAGATTCTCCAAGAAGAGCAACAACCTTGTTGACAGACATTTGTTTTAAGTAAAAGGAAGTGTCTGCAATTATAAACCTACAATTAAAATGCCACCAGTAGCATTAATAAACATCAATCCCATCTTTCATTTTCACTTATGCTAGTGCTTATTTATTCATTAACTTATGAAGATCCTAGGAAAATTAATTGTTAAGTGTCTAAATGAGAACCTCTGGGAAGTCTCATGGAACCTCTTCCAGCAAAGACAATGTCTTCCCAACTTGTGCTGTGCTGACTGAAACAGAGTGGAAAAGACATACTTGCTTTTTTATCCCTGGTGTGAACTGTGCATTTGACCATTCTTGGGTTTTCTAGAGTGGACAGAGGGTGGGATATATCAGGAAATCTTTTCACAACACATTAAAATCACTGACAATCATCAAATTTTAATCAGAAAACTACTTAATTCAATGGGAGAAAAAAAAATGGCCTCTGTGTGTGTGTGTGTGTGTGTGTAACTGTTACAAGGGGCATTATTTATGTGAAAACAATTATTTGATAGGTTAAAGTTTTTGTGTCAAGATTGTTTTCGTATGAATCAGACAGCCCAGGGACAATACGTAAGCCTAAGAATTCCTGAAACATAGGTATTACATATGTGATAATGTTTGCATTCTTGCATCTAGAGGGATAGGCAACTTAAATATTTTTGAATGAATGAAAAGCACAGAGGCTGCACAGAGTTGCAGCACGCAGGATCTTTAGTTGTGGCATGTGAGCTTAGTTTTGACATGTGGCATCTACTTCCCTGACCATGGATTGAACCCAGGTGCCCTGCACTGGGAGCATAGTCTTAGCCACTGGACCACCAGGGAAGTCCAAGACAACCTTAATGATTGCATTAACTTTGTAATTAAGGTTTATGTTCTTACCAGTTTGTCTCTGAGATAGCCTTAGAATCTAACCTGAATTCAAATTAGCCTTAGGGTCAGCTCTGGCCTGATGTTGGGTGTGTGCTGGTTTCTTCCTGATCATTTGACCAAAGATTAGATAGAACCTTCTTGGAATAACTGTTGTCTGCTCTCAATTCCAGTGATAAAGTTGAACAAAGGCAGTGGAAATGAAAACATGGGGGGCAAGTTATGATCTTTTCAGAGGAATATTCTGGGAAATGTTAGAATTTCTTTGTGGGCTGGAGGTTGAGCAGGGAAGACTAGCAACTGAGCACTTAGGGACAATATATGAACAAGTTCTTTTTCTTACTTGGCAAAAGTAAAAGAGGCAATTTATATGAAAGCAACAAACATTTGGAACAGGCATTTAATTAGTTCATTTCCTTTCCCTTCTTGACACGCTCTGTGTAGGAAACCTTTTTGTTATCAGCTTAGGTTGGACAACACATGTTGTCTGTGTGTGTGTTTGGAGGAGGATGCTAGTTAAGGAGAGAATGAGGTTATTTTATTCTCAAAGTATACATGTGAGGCAGGATAGTATATTGAGTGTTAATTGCCTTGTCCTCCACTGCCATTATCACAATTTCTTCTAACCTTGCCATGGTGATTAGCTAGGCAAGCCACATGTACCCTTTGCTACAAAAATTCAGAAAGGAAGATATGATTCAGTACTCAGGCTTGGACTCTTGAAACCCCTGGTAGAGATAACAGTTTTGTAAAAAAAGGTGGGAGAATGTCAAATTGCAAGTGTCTGGGTCTTCTAAACATCAAGAGTAGAATATTAACCTAAGTAACCTAAATATCCAGTGCTGTTGCAGAACTAATGATAAGTTCAGATGGGTTAATAAAGTTTCCTCGACCTGGGGACTGAGGAGTAAAGTAAACAAAAATCAGAGAACAAGATGCTGGTGGGTGTCTCTCACCAAAGGGCAGTGGCCAGAACTGAGGGGAGATGGTGATGGGTAATGAGAGGCTACTGTAGGTGCCAGGATCTGTAAACATACCTGGAACTCTGTGAAGTGGGCTGTAATCTGAGTCTTGTGTAACCAAAGCATGGAAACAATGGAGCGCTCCCATTCTCCCAGTTCCACGTGACATGAGGAAGGCACAGATACTAGAGTGCGGAGATCTGGTTGACTTGAACAGGTCCCACAGCTCAAAGGAGGATGTGATGTGAGCTGGTACCCCAGTGGGCCATGTGCCCTTCATCAGCACCTGCTTCCCAAGCAGGTGACCATGACTGGGTCTCAAAGCCACCCTTCTCCCAACACCCAGTACAAACCAACCATGATGCTTTATCATCCTTAAGCATTTCAATTTAAGTTCGAGAAAAAGAGGGTTTAAGCGAGAAAATCCTTGGAAGTTTACCACCATGCGGAATGGGGCCATGAAACAGAAACTTCATTTAGTTATGAAAAAATAAAGAATATGTTCCTTAAACATCTGAGCATATATAGTTTAAAAAATACATATAGATATGTGAATATGCATAACGGCTGAATATACAGTGAAATGGGGCTTTTCTGGTGGCTCAATCGTATAAAGAATCCTCGTGCCAATACAGGAGACTTGGTTTCAATCTCTGGGTCAGGAAGAACTCTTGGAGGAGGAAATGGCAACCCATTCCCATATTCTTGCCTGAGAAATCTCATGGACAGAGGAGCCTTGCAGGCTACAGTCCATGGGGTTGCAAAAAAGTGGGACACAACTTAGTGACTAAATAGCAACAACATAAAACTAAACATGGTCTAGGGAGCAGGAATGGCTGAGTTAGAAGTCCTGAAAGGTACATTTGAAAGTGTAGGAAACATTTAGAAAATTTTTTTCTTCTTTAGTACCTGAAGACGAATCAAGAGGAGCAAATATAAGATAGTAAGGGGTAGTGGGCACTGAGATAGTTTGGAGGGCTCCTGTCCCTTCTAGAGACAAAAATATATTAAGAAAACACCCTGTGCAGATTAAATTTTACATGTCTGCAAGCTAAAAATAGTCTACTGATTACCACATCAGCCCCTACATACTGGTTTTATTATAATATTTCTTGGTTCTCTTATATCTCAATGCACATTACACTATACACTGATTTTTTAGTATATTGTCATCAGTAAAAATACCCTGTGCTTGTGTGCTAAGTCGCTTCAGTCGTGTCTGACTCTTTGCGATCCATGGACTGTAGCCCACCAGGCTCCTCTGTCCACAGGATTCTCCAGGCAGAATACTGGAGTAGATTGCCATTTCCTTCTCCAAGGCATCTTCCCAACTCAGGGTCGAGCCCGTGACTCTTGTGCTTCCTGCATTGGCAGGCAGGTTCTTTACCACTTGGGCCACTTTCCTGGTGGCGCAGAGAGTGAAGAAACCACCTCCAGTGTAGGAGACCCAGTTTGATCCCGGGTCAGAAAGATCCCTCGGAGAAGGTAATGGCTACCCACTCCAGTATTCTTGCCTGGAAAATCCCATGGACAGAGGAGCCTGGCGGGCTATAATCCACAGGGTCGCAAAGAGTCAGGCATGACTGAGAAACTTCCACTTTCAAATATACTCATTATCCGTTAATATTCCACCATTCCTTTATTCACACATTGGAAGCCTTCTGCTGCTGCCGCTAAATCGTTTCAGCCATGTCCGACTCTGTGTGACCCCACAGACGGCAGCCCACTAGGCTCCACCGTCTCTGGGATTCTCCAGGCAAGAACACTGGAGTGGGTTGCCATTTCCTTCTCTAATGCATGAAAGTGAAAAGTGAAAGTGAAGTCACTCAGTTTTGTCAGACTCTTGGCGACCCCATGGACTGCAGCCTACCAGGCTCCTCTGTCCATGGGATTTTCCAGGCAAGAGTACTGGAGTGGGGTGCCATTGCCTTCTCCTGGAAGCCCTCTAGATTTTTAAAATTCCTTATCCCCCACATCCAATCAGACACAAGCCTGGTTGTTTCTGTCTATTGAGAATTTTTAGAGTTGAACCTTCCCCCTTTAGTTCTGGTGAACTGAGTGTTAGTGTAAACCTAACGCTTTTAAAAATAGCCCATTAGCTAGCTTTCTTACTTTTGGTCTTGTTTCTCTGGACTGGTTTCTTCCTTCTCTTCATTGATTATATCACTCCTTTCCTTAAGTTTTTTTCAGTGACTTTTTGCTGTCTACAGGATCAAATAACCAGAGCTGGGCAGACACCACTTCTGCCGGACTGGCTGTATCCTTGCTCTAATGCCTAGTTGTAAGTATGACAAGGAAGTCTGTTGAATAAATAAATGAATAAATAATCAAGTTATTAGAGATCTGTATTAGTCCCTTAGATGTAGCTCAGACTTACACAAACTGGTTTATTTATTCATATAGTTCTCCATGAAGATTTGTTGGTTATTTATTAATTTACTGCTAAATGGCAGGAAATACGTATGCTAGATACAGGTAGGCAAAAATGAAAAGCAAACAAACAAAAAAAACCAAACAAACTGTGACCTCTGCCTTAGAGGATCTCAAAGTAGAGTAGGGGGTGTACATAAACCAACTAAGATACAATGAAAAAAGTGCTAAAAAATAGCAGCTTAAATGTACAAGGAATATGTGTTTCAACATTTTGCTAACTACTTTTCATGAATTATATGATTTTATTCTCAAAACAACCTACGACATAGATGCCCTTCACATTCTACAGATGAAGAAATGACATTTTAGAGAGATTAAGTAGTTTGCTCAAGATTGTGTAACTAATAAGTGTTGGAACCTGGATTCAAACTTCAGTCTGTGTTCTAAATGTGAGGCCAAGATGATGTGCGCCCAAAGTGCTGAGAAACACTAAGTAAGGACTCTAACAAAGTCTAGAGTGAGCAGAGGAAGTGTGCAGAGATGGAGCTGCTCTACAAGCAGACATGGGGATTATATGAAAGAATTATTCTGGAATGACTCCATTCACCCACGGTGGCTTCCATTTAGTTATTTCTCCTCTTGTCTACCAGGGTGAAATGTTCCCAGCTCTTTGAGTCCTGTTTCCAGTACTTCTACTCCCATTGCCACCATTACTGCTTTAAAGAGATTCTGGGAGCTTCTGCACACTTCTGACACCTGCTGGATCAGGTGGGAATGGAACAGTTGGAGGGGACGGAGAGCCTACATTCTGATATTCAAATACCAAGGTCCCTAGTCTGTTCAATGGCACCCTGAGAATAGGGATTTAAAACAACTTAAACAAGAAGTAATAAGAAACAATTTTTTTTTCAGATCATCTGGACATTGCGAATTTTTCTAAATCCATTTCAAATTATATTACCAATTTGAATTAGCTCAAAGAAATGACTTTACATTATAATAGAATTAAATATTCTGTAATTATTAACTTATCCAAATACTTGAAATGTGTACCAATTAAAAGAAAAAGTACTCTAAATGAATAAGGCTAAAATCATTCATCCATTTCTACAAAAATCCACTTTTTATTTATGCTGAGCCTTTCTGCTTTGTTCCTGAAAGATCTAGAGTTTCTTTCCCCTTTTCCTTTTTTCAAACTCTTTCTCTCTTTTCCCTTCCTCCTCTGTAAGTTCTGTTTTAAGCTTCTGCTTTTTCAGAAGGAAAACATGACCATTTTAAAAATAAGTGAATAGTTTTTACAACTTCAGAAGCTATGTTTTGGCTGGCATATTTCAGATGGTGGAGTTCATTATTTCTCAAAAAATAAAATAGGTCTGCGTGCTGTGAAATTCCTCTACTGAATCCAATGCGCCTCTCAGATTTGACCCCAAAATACTTTCCCTATGATGGGTAGGAGAAACAGAGGTTCCTTTATGGCTCCCCAGCTCTTTATTATTATTAGTCTGAAACTACTGATGTGGGGTCTCAGGGCAAGAAGGTCCTATGGGAGATGGTGGGGCAACTAGAATGTTTCCCTTGTTCATCTCCTCCTCCCCCGACCACAGACTAGGGTGAAGGAAAACCACAGTAGAAGATTGATGTCTTTCAAAGGCCATGGGGTTTCATCATGCTAAATGTTTATTATTTCCTTTCCTGTGCATTGACTTCTTCATTTTCCTACTAGTAAAATTTTTTTTTTTATTGCCCTTTACATAGCAATTTGAGCAAAAAATCATTTTCAGCTTGTCAGAGGTGACTTTTTTAGGGGGAACAACCCCTATGCATTAATCTGCTCCGGCTACCATAACAAAATACTAGAGGCTCTGTGGCATAAACGACAGAAACTAATTTTCTCCCAGTTCTGAAGGCTGGGGTCTTGCAATCAGGATCCCAGAAGGCATGTGTTCTGGTGAGGCCTCTCTCATGGCTTGTAGAGGCCACCTTCTTGCTCTGTGTTCACACAGTGGAGAGACATCTTTCCCTCCTCCTCTTCTCAGTTCAGTCAGTTCAGTCGCTCAGGCATGTCCAACTCTGTGACTCCGTGGACTGCAGCACACCAGGCTTCCCTGTCCATCACCAACTCCTAGATCTTGCTCAAACCCATGTCCATTGAGTCGGTGATGCCGTCTAACCATCTCAATCCTCTGTTGTCCCCTTCTCCTCCTGCCTCCAATCTTTCCCAGTATCAGGGTCTTTTCCAATGAATCAGTTCTTGCCATCAGGTGGCCAATGTATTGGAGTTTCAGCTTTAGCATCAGTCCTTTCAATGAATATTCAGGGTTGATTTTCTTTAGGATTGACTGGGTTGATCTCCTTGCTGGGATTCTCAAGAGTCTTCTCCAACACCACAGTTCAAAACCATCAATTCTTTAGCACTCAGCTTTCTTTATAGTCCAACTCTCACATCCATACATGACTACTGGAAAAACCATAGCTTTGACTATAAGCATCTTTGTCGGTAAAGTAATGTCTCTCCTTTTTATTATACTGTCTAGGTTGGTCATAGCTTTTCTGCCAAGGAGCAAATATCTTTTAATTTCATGGCTGCAGTCACCATCTGCAATGATTTTGGAGCCCAAGAAAATAAAGTCTCTCACTGTTTCCATTGTTTCCCCATCTATTTGCCATGAAGTGATGGGACCAGATGACATGATCTTCATGCTCATGTTTTGAATGTTGAGTTTTAAGCCAGCTTTTTCACTCTTCTCTTTCACTTTCATCAAGAGGCTCTGCAGCTCCTCTTCGCTTTCTGCCATTAGGGTGATGTCATCTGCATATCTGAAGTTATTGATATTTCTCCTGGCAATATTGATTCCAGCTTGTGCTTCATCCAGCCCAGCATTTAGCATGATGGATGTAAGTTAATTAAGCAGGGTCACGATATATAGCCTTGATGTACTCCTTTTCCAATTTGGAACCAGTCTGTTGTTCAATGAGAGTTTCTAACTGTTGCTTCTTGACCTGCATACAGATTTCTCAGGATGTAGGTAAGGTGGTCTGGTATTCCCATCTCTTAAAGAATTTTCCACAGTTTGTTGTGATCTACAGAGTCAAAGGCTTTGGCATAATTATTAAAGCAGAAGTAGATATTTTCTGGAACTATCTTGCTTCTTCTATGATCCAGTGGGTGATGGTAATTTGATCTCTGGTTCCTTTGCCTTTTCTAAATCCAGCTTGAACATTGGTAAGTTCATGGTTCACAAGCTGTTTTTTTTTTTTCTTCTTCTTCTTCTTCTTCTTATTTTTTTTTACTTTACAATATTGTATTTCTGGCTTGGAGAATTTTGAGCATTGCTTTGCTAGTGTGTGAGATGAGTGCAATTGTGCAGTAGTTTGAACATCCTTTGGCATTGCCGATCTTTTTAAAATAGTTCTTCTGTGTATTCTTGTGTGTACCTCTTCTTCTGCTTCTGTTAAGTGAAAGTGAAGTCGCTAAGGCGTGTCCGACTCTTCGCGACCCCATTGACTGTAGCCTACCAGGCTCCTCCATCCATGGGATTCTCCAGGCAAGAATACTGGAATGGGCTGCCATTTCCTTCTCCAGAGGATCTTCCTGACCCAGGGATCGAACCCGGGTCTCCCGCATTGCAGGCAGATACTTTAACCTCTGAGCCACCAAGCCTGCTTTTGTTAGGTCCCTGCCATTTCTGTCCTTTATTGAGCCCGTCTTTGCAAATGTTCTGTTGGTATTTCTAATTTTCTTGAAGAGTTCTCTAGTCTCTCCCATACTATTGTTTTCCTCTATTTCTTTGTATTTATCACTAAGGAAGGCCACAAATCCTATCTAATTAGGACTTCACCCTTTTTATATATCTAACTATAATTACTTCCTAAAAGCCGAATCTCCAAATACAGTCACATTTGGGAATTAAGGATTCAACATATGAATGTTGGAGGAGAGGCATGTTTCAGTTGGAGCGCTTTATATCTAAGTCTTTAACCTAAGTATGCTTAATCATATCCAATGTATGTAGCTCAAAGGGGAAAGATTAAATGAGACGATTGATGTGTACAAAAGTTCTTTGCACATTGTAAAGTACTGTAAAGATGGAGGATATTAGTTATTGAAAACTATAATATTGAAGGAATATTCAGTAACTAGAGAGGCTAGTATACTTTTCGGAGAAGGCAATGGCACCCCACTCCAGTACTCTTGCCTGGAAAATCCCATGGACGGAGGAGCCTGGTGGGCTGCAGTCCATGGGGTCACTAAGAGTCAGACACGACTGAGTGACTTCACTTTCACTTTCATGCACTGGAGGAGGAAATGGCAACCCACTTCAATGTTCTTGCCTGGAGAATCCCAGAGACGGGGGAGCCTGGTGGGCTGCCGTCTATGGGGTCGCACAGAGTCAGACACGACTGAAGCGACTTAGCAACAAGACCTCATAGAAAGCTGTTTTAGCAGAATGGTGGGCTAGATACCACATTGAAAGGTACTGAAGAGGTACCCAACTGAAAATATTGAGAAGGAAGTCTTGCCCACACACGGGACATGCATAGTGAGAGGGTGAAAGGGAAGCATGCTGGAAAAGAGCAGGAGAAAGGGGATTCAAAGATGAGAGAGGGGAGAGTTGAAGAAATAAAGTTGCAGGGGAGTGGAAAAGCATTGAAAGAATCAAGATGCAGAGAAATTCTTGGAGATAAAGGTTAGTAATATGAATATTAATAATATAATATAAAATAATCTTTATCTCCTTTGTCAGATTCAATCTTTCATAAGGAGAGTAAGACTAGTATTAGAAACTTGGAGGAATGGGAAGGCTCAGAATAGCCATAGTTAAATACTGCACAGCAAAAAGTGTAAAATAGTTCCTGAGTAGCAGTGAGGAAGAGCTGAGCTAAGAGAATATGGTGTCCCCAAAACTCTAATTTCTTGACTTCCCCTGGCCCTACTCAGCAGCCAGGAAGTGAGAGCAGAAGCAGAGGGATTAACATGAGAGGCTTGCCAGAAGGCCAGGCAGAATGAGATCCATTGGGTCCAATCCAGACAGGGAAGAATGCGAAGCCACACTGTGCGTTGTTTCACATCAGCTGGTCCAGTGTCCCAGGCTTGACTGTAGACATGTAGGGATGGAGCAGCACAGAGGTCAGGAGCATAGGCTTTGGGCTTAGGACAGACCTGGTTGAGAACTTCAGTTCTGAGAGAAACTTGTAAAAACTGGCCTTCATAATGCAGCAAACCTGACCTCAGGAGATAGGATTCCTGGATACTTTGTTTAAGAACTAGAGATCAAACTAGAGATCATTTCCATCTTGTCTGCTGCCATAAATGAATTAGCCTAACCTTAAACAAGACCTCCCTTAAAATACCTGAGAATAGCATGTTATAAAACTAAGACACATGGAAATTGGTTCCTTTGTTTAAAAGACAAAATCTTTGCTGCTGAAAGTCTAAATAAATATACTTGTGCTGTGCTGTAGCACAGTTGTGTCTGACTCTTGGCGATCCCATAGACTGTAGCCCACCAGGCTCCCCTGTCCATGGGAATTCTCCAGGCGAGAATGCTGGAGTGGGTTGCCATGCCCTTCTCCAGGAAGTATACTTACTTGTGTATAAATACATCAACTTCAAATCATAGAAATTTAAAAATCCTTTGTGTGTTTTGATCAGTGCTGTAACAGACCTGCTGAGTCTTTTGAAATTAGTTACCTGACATTAGAAAGAACAGATTGCAACCTCCTTCCAAATCATCATTGCAGTCTGTATGACTCTATCATGCATAGTTTTGATTGGGAAATATATGCTTTCCCTTTATTCCAAGCTCTATATTCATAATCAATGTTTAGCTATTTTTCTACCCCAAAGGTAAAAATCAGTAAGAAAAAATTTGAGGACAAAGAGGTTAGTGTCTAGTTTATTGAGAGAATGGCTTATTCCTTCAAGGAGAATAATTTACACTAAAGTCTAATAATTGCAACATTAAATATTAAAGAAATAAAGCAGTTAATTAAAAACAAAGGCAAATCTTTTCACATCAAATATAGTAACCTGTGATAAATCTGAGAGAACAAACGGTATATCAATACCTTATTTTAGAAAGGATAAAATAATGAATTTCTCATTTTTATGAAGATCTTTTTTAAGACTAACATTTTTGTGATATAATTATATATAATAAAAATGCAACCTTTAAAAAATATGTTCTGATAAGTTTTGACAAATGTATTTACCCATGTAAATACCACCACAATCTAGACAAACACTACTTGAATTACTCTAAAACGTCTGTCTCTTTGAGCTAATTCCCCACCCATCCCCTGTAGGAAGCACCTCTGTTCCACCTTCTGAAAATCTAGTTTGGTTCTGCCTGCTCTAGAAGTTCATGTGATGGGAATCATATAAGAGGTATGCTTTTTTCCCTAGCTTCTCTCACTAAGTAGATTGCATTTAGTTCAGTTCAGTCACTCAGTTGCGTCTGACTCTGTGATCCCATGGACTGCAGCACATCAGGCTTCCCCGTACATCACCAACTCTCAGAGTTTGCTCAAACTCATGTCCATTTAGGCAGTGATGCCATCCAACCATCTCATCCTCTGTCGCCCCCTTCTCCTCCTGCCTTCAATCTTTCCCAGCATCAAGGTCTTTTCCAATGGGTCAGTTCTTTGTATCAGGTGGCCAAAGTACTGGAGCTTCAGCTTCAGCATCAGTCCTTCCAATGAATATTCAGGACTGATTTCCTTTAGGATTAATTGGTTTGATCTCTTTGCAGTCCATGGGACTCTCAAGAGTCTTCTCCAACACCACAGTTCAAAACCATCAATTCTTCGGTGCTCAGCTTTCTTTATGGTCCAACTCTCAGATCTGTACATGACTACTAGAAAAACCATAGCTTTGACTAGATGGACCTTTGTTGGCAAAGTAATGTCTCTGCTTTTTCATATGCTGTCTAGGTTGGTCATAGCTTTTATTCCAAGGAGCAAGTGTCTTTTAATTTCATGGCTGCAGTCACCATCTGCAGTGATTTTGGAGCCTAAAAAAATAAAATCTCTCACTGTTTCCATTGTTTCTCCATCTATTTGCCATGGAGTGATGGGACTGAATGCCATGGTCTTAGTTTTTTGAATGTTGAGTTTTAAACCAGCTTTTTCACTCTCCTCCTTCACCTTCATCAAGAGGCTCTTTAGTTTATTTTCACTTCCTGCCATAAGGGTGGTGTCATCTGCATATCTGAGGTTGTTGATGTTTCACCCGGTAATCTTGATTCCAGCTTGTGCTTCATCCAGCCCAGCATTTCATGTGATGTACTCTGCATAAAAGTTAAATTAGCAGAGTGGCAATATACAGCCCTGATGTACTCCTTTTTCTATTTGGAACCAGTCTGTTGTTCCATGTCCAGTTCTAACTGTTGCTTCTTGACCAGCATACAGATTTCTCAGGAGGCAGGTCAGGTGGTCTAGTATTTCCATCTCTTTCAGAATTTTCCACAGTTTATTGTGATCTACACAGTCAAAGGCTTTAGCATAGTCAATAAAGCAGAAATAGATGTTTTTCTGGAATTCTCTTGCTTTTTCAATGATCCAGGGATGTTGGCAATTTGATCTCTGGTTCCTCGGCCTTTTCTAAAACCAGCTTGAACATCTGGAAGTTCATGGTTCATGTACTGTGGAAGACTGGCTTGGAGAATTTTGAGCATTACCTTGCTAGCATGATGAGGGGCAATTGTGTGGTAGTTTGAACATTCGTTGGCATTGCCTTTCTTTAAATTGGAATGAAAACTGACCTTTTCAAGTATGTGGCCACAGCTAAGTTTTCTAGATTTGCTGGCATATTGAGTGCAGCACTTTCACAACATGATCTTTCAGGATTTGAAATAGCTCAACTGGAATTCCATCACCTCCACTAGCTTTGTTTGTAGTGATGCTTCCTAAGGCCCACTTGACTTTGCACTCCAGGATGTCTGGCTCTAGGTGAGTGATCACACCTTCATGGTTATCTGGGTCATGAAGATTTTTTTGTATAGTTCATCTGTGTATTCTTGCCACCTTTTCTTAATATCTTTTGCTTCTGTTAGGTGCATGCCATTTCTGTCCTTTATTATGCCTATCTTTGCATGAAGTGTTCCCTTGATATCTCTAATTATCTTGAAGATATCTCTAGTCTATCCCATTCTATTGTTTTCTTCTGTTTCTTCACATTGATCACTGAGGAAGGTTTTCTTATTTCTCCTTGCTATTCTTTGGAACCCTGCATTCAAGTGGGTATATCTTTCCTTTTCTCATTTGCCTTTAGCTTCTCTGCTTTTTCAGTTTTTTGTAAGGCCTCCTGAGACAACTCTTAGCCTTTTTGCATTTTTTTTTTGGGAATGGTCTTGATCACTGCCTCCTGTACAATGTCAGGAAGGTTCCTGTTCACAGTTCTTCAGACACTCTGTCTATCAAATCTAATCCCTTGACTCTATTTCTCACTTCCACTGTATAATCATAAGGGATTTGATTTAGGTCATACTGAATTTTCTATTGGTTTCCCCTACTTTCTTCAATTTAAGTCTGAATTTGGCAATAAGGTATTCATGATCTGAGCTCAGTCAGCTTCTGGTCTTGTTTTTGCTGGCTGTATAGAACTTCTCCATCTTTGGCTGCAAAGAATATAATCAATCTGATTTCGGTATTGATCATCTGGTGATGTCCATGTGTAGAGTCTTCTCTTGTGTTGTTGAAAGAGGGCATATGCTATGACCCATATGTTCTCTTGGCAAAACTCTATTAGCCTTTGCCCTGCTTCATTTTTCACTCAGAGGTCAAATTTGCCTGTTATTCCAGGTATCTCTTGACTTTCTTCTTTTTCATTCCAGTCTGCTACAATGAAAAGGACATCTTTTGGGGTATTAGTTCTAGAAGATCTTGTAGGTCTTCATAGAACCATTCAATTTCATCTTCTTCAGCATTACTGATTGGGGCATAGACTTGGATTACTGTGATGTTGAATAGTTTGCCTTGGAAATGAACAGAGATCATTCTGTCATTTTTGAGATTGCACCCAAGTACTGCCTTCTGAACTCTTTTGTTGACTATGAGGGCTACTCCATTTCTTCTAAGAGATTCTTGCCCACAATAGTAGATATAATGGTCATCTGAATTAAATTCACCCATGGCAGTCCATTTTAGTTAACTGATTCCTAAAATGTCCATGTTCACTCTTGCCAACTCCTGTTTGACAATTTCTAATTTACCTTGAATCATGGACATAACATTCCAGGTTCTTATGCAATATTCTTCTTACAGCATTGGACTTTACTTCCATCACCAATCTCATGCACAACTTAGCATTGTTTTAGCTTTGGCTCCACCTCTTCATTCTTTCTGGAGTTATTTCTCCACTCTTCTCCATTAGCACATTGGGCAACTACTGACCTGGGGAGTTCATCCTTCAGTGCCATATCTTTCTGCTTTTTCATACTGTTCATGGGGTTCTCAAGGTAAGAATATTGTTGTGGTTTGCCATTCCCTTCTCCAGTGAACCATGTTTTGTCAGAACTCTCCACTATGACCAGTCCATCTTGGGTGGCCCTACATGGCATGGTTAATAGTTTCATTGAGTTAGACAAGGCTGTGGTCCATATGATCAGTTTCAGTAGTTTTCTGTGGTTGTGGTTTTCATTCTGTCCCTCTGATGGATAAGGATAAGAGGCTTATGGAAGCTTCCTGATGGGAGAGACTGACTCTGGGGGAAACTGGGTCTTATTCTAATGGGCTGGGCCATGCTCAGTAAATCTTTAATCCAATTTTCTGTTGATGGGTGGGCAGGGTCTCTGTTCCTTCCCTGTTTGATCTGAGACTAAACTATGGTGAAGGTATTGCATTTGTCAGTACTTTATTCCTTTTTTTTTTTATTCTTAAGTAGTGGAGAAGGCAATGGCACCCCACTCCAGTACTCCTGCCTGGAAAATCTCATGGACAGAGGAGCCTGTTGTGCTGCAGTCCATGGGTCACTAAGAGTTGGACACGACTGAGCGACTTCACTTTCACATTTCACTTTCATGTATTGGAGAAGGAAATGGCAACCCACTCCAGTGTTCTTGCCTGGAGAATCCCAGGGACGGTGGAACTTGGTGGGCTGCATAGTCCAGTCTATGGGGTCGCATAGAGTCAGACATGACTGAAGTGACTTAGCAGCAGCAGCAGCAGCAGCAGCAGCAGTGCTTCATTGTATGGTTATCCTGGAATTTATTTATACATTCACATATTTGGTGGTGTTCTTTTCAGTTTGGAGTTACTATGAATAAAGCTGCAGTCATTTGAGTTCAACTCTTTTGATGGACCCATGTTCTTTTTTTATTGGTAAGTTGCTGAGAGTGAAATTTCCTGATTATACACTAAAACAGGTTTTACTTTATAAGAAGGGACTGAGCAATTTCCCAAAGTAACTGTACCATTGCTAAATTTCAACTAGCATTGTATGAAATTTCCAGTTGCTTGACAGTTTTGTTAATGTCACTAATGATGTTTTATTTTTCATGTTTGTGATTTTTTAGAATTTCAAATTCATTTCCTGGAATCTTGTCTATAGGAATTCTTTGAGATTTGTTTTGAAAAAGAGGTTCTCCAAAAAGGATTTTTTTTCTTCTTCTAGCTGTTCTATAATGAAAATCAAATATCCTTACATCAGAAGTCTCTAAATGCTCCAGATTTTGTTCTTTCTGAGGCCTAGCTCTTCATAATTTCCTGAATTTCTGAACTTTTACTGCTTTGCTCTGTACCAATATCCCTGTCCTATCCTCAGTTACCTGAAGTAGTGAGTGAGTCTACTTCTTCACAATTAAGAGAACCTAAAAATGTATCCTGAGTTGTAAGCAGCTATCAATATGCAGACACTAAGCCAAGAAAGAAATCTAGAGGTTCTTCTTTATCCTGCCATACCATCTTGGGGCCTGGAATTCCAAATTTATTTGGAAGAAACAAGTCTACCTTCCAGTGCCCTCCAAGAATATTGTCAAATTATAAGAAAGCTAATCCTTAGGTAGGTTGATAAGGAGTCCAGGGCCTTGTGGAGAAAGGGATCCAGGGCCCTCAAGGAGAAAGGCTCTCAAGGAGGAGAAAAGGACAAACATTTTTTTTCTACATTGCTTTGTCTTAGTTGTTTCAGTCATGTCAGACTGTTTGCCACCCTATGGACTGTAGCCCACCAGGCTTCTCTGTCCATGGGATTCTCCAGGCAAGAATACTAGAGGGGGTTGCCATGCCCTACTCCAGAGGATGTTCCCTAGCCAGGGATCAAACCTGCAGCTCCTGTGTTGCAGGCAGACTCTTTACCGCTGAGCCACCTGGGAAACCCAAAGCTTCCCTCATGGCTCAGATGGTAAAAAACATCTGCTTGCAATGTGGGAGACCTGGGTTCAATCCCTGGGTTGGAAAGATCCCCTGGAGAAGGAAATGGCAACCCATTCCAGTACTCATGCCTGGAAAATCCCATGAATGGAGGAGATTCATAGGCTACAATCCATGGGGTGCAGAGTCAGACATGACTGAGCGATTTCACTTTCACTTTGTCTTAGCCAATATAACAATGTATTTTGCTCAAGGACATGTTTCTCCTTAACAAGAACCTCTGACTAACCTTGTTATCTTAAGATGTATGTTGTGGGAGTGGGTCTGGTTCAGTTCAGTTCAGTTGCTCAGTCGTGTCCGACTCTTTGCGACCCCATGAATTGCAGCACGCCAGGCCTCCCTGTCCATCACCATCTCCTGGAGTTCACTCAGACTCACGTCCATTGAGTCCCTGATGCCATCCAGCCATCTCATCCTCTGTCGTCCCCTTCTCCTCCTGCCCCCAATCCCTCCCAGGATCAGAGTCTTTTCCAACGAGTCAACTCTTCGCATGAGGTGGCCAAAGTACTGGAGTTTCAGCTTTAGCACCATTCCTTCCAAAGAAATCCCAGGGTTGATCTCCTTCAGAATGGACTGGTTGGATCTCCTTGCAGTCCAAGGGACTCTCAAGAGTCTTCTTCAACACCTTCTTCACAGTCCAACCCTCACATCCATACATGACCACAGGAAAAACCATAGCCTTGACTAGACGGACTTCAGTCGACAAAGTAATGTCTCTGCTTTTGAATATGCTATCTAGGATGGTCATAACTTTTCTTCCAAGGAGTAAGCGTCTTTTAATTTCATGGCTGCAGTCACCATCTGCAGTGATTTTGGAGACCAAAAAAATAAAGTTTGACAATGTTTCTACTGTTTCCCCATCTATTTCCTATGAAGTGATGGGACCAGACGACATGATCTTCGTTTTCTGAATGTTGAGCTTGAAGCCAACTTTTTCACTCTCCTCTTTCACTTTCATCAAGAGGCTTTTTAGCTCCTCTTCACTTTCTGCCATAAGGGTGATGTCATCTGCATATCTGAGGTTATTGATATTTCTCCCGGCAATCTTGATTTAAGACCTTTCTATTGTTAGTTCTAATCCTGTTATCTTATATTGTTGGAATGGGCCTGGTAAGACCCTTTACTGTAGTAAGGTATATGGCTCTTTTGCTAAGACTAGCGAGAGGGGCATTCTTCATCCCCCTTCTAATGTCTGTGTCAGAAGCGTTCTCTGTCTCTTTTCATACTTTATTAAAACTCTGATACACAAAAGCTCTTGAGTGGTTAAGCCTGGTCCCTGGTCCTGAAGCTAAATCTTCTTCTTTGGAGATCACAAATCCGACATCATTCACTGTAAGCTATCAGTTATTTTGTTACTGTCCCAGCAAACTCTGGTGTGCATCTCACAACTTAGTGCTATGCTCCAAACCATACATTTGGTAGGCAATGAGATGATGAGTCAGAGAAAACAGGGGAAATGGATGTGGGAATCCATTTCCACATGTAGAATTAGTTATGAAAATGCAACAATATCCAACTTGTAATGCCAACTTCTGGCTCTAAGAAATTTGGGGAAATTTCTTCCTCTGTTAAGCAAAGATAGTACTGTACTATATAAACATGACTTCTATTTTTAGTGCATGCGAGAATGGTGTTTGAGCTGAGCACTTGGTGATCTTTTCGATCACTGATTCTTGGCTGTGTTTCAGGTTCATAAGGTGAAAATAGCTACACCATTTTCCAAGTTCTGTGCTTATTTGTTTACCTACTAATATAGTGCCCTTTTGAGTTAGTTGGTTTATTGCTTCATCACTGCCTTAAGCAACAACAAAAAATATATATTTTTTAGTTGGCAGAATAGCTTCACGGCCTTTCACATTTGAAAGGTTGTGTCTACATAGCAACAAACTGGAGGTCAGTGGTTTACAAGTAGTTTTGGTACTTGTAGGTTCATTGACGCAGAGTTTAAAGTTACAAATTTAGTCACAAACATATATTTTATGTTCTGGCTCTAAGCAAAGAACACAGACAGTACAAGTTTTTGCATATACAGGTGCACATTTGTAATGCATTTATGTGTATACAGGGAAGATGAATTAGAAAAAAATAAACATTGAATTATAGCCTAAATTTTACTTTACTACTGTGTTCTATAAACATCCACATAGTCATACTGTGGGATTACTTATTCAGAGATTTTTTAAAAATAAACTTTATTTTTACACAGGTTTAGGTTCACAGAAAAATTGAATGGAAGGTTCAGACATTTCTTATGTATCTGTGCCCCACATACACACAACCTCCTCTCTTATCAACATCTCATCCAGAGTGGGACATTTGTTACAATCTATGCACCTACACTGACAACTCATATCACCCAAAGTACATGGTTTACATTAGGGTTTACCCTTGGTGTTGCACATTCTATAGGTTTAGACAAATGTATAATGTCATGTATATGTCATTATGGTATCCTACAGAGCATATTTTCAATGTCCTAAAACCTTCTGTGCTTCATCCATTCATCCCTTCCTACTTCCTATTCCCTGGCCACCATTTTTCCTTTGACTGCATAGTTTTGCCTTTTCTTGAACATCATGTATTTGGAATATCACACATTATGTAGCCTTTTTAGATTGGTTTCTTTCACTTAGTAATATGCATTTAATGTTCCTTCATTCTTTTCATGGCTGATTTTGTCTTAGCACTCAATAATATTCTATTGTCTGGATATACAGTGGTTTAACTGGGGAATGTTTTTGAATGCAACTCTTTGGGGGTGGTTTGAATGTAATCAAATATGGAATAAGTCATTTAAAGTGAAAACAGGAAATGAAAGACCTAAGATAATTGTGGGAAGGAAAAGAGATGGTATAATTGTATTGCAATACAAAGTGGGCAAGCAATAAATGTTTATTGAACCGAACATAAAGAGGGCTGTTTCCTGGAATAAGATTTGCATGCAGGGATTAGAAGATGTGGGCTGCAATTAACCAAATTACTTATAATATCATCTATCAGAAGACAGTGTTCTCAGGATTCAATCTTAGATTATTAAATTGGGCAGTCTATGTTTTAGGGGAATACTTGGCAAGTGATCAGAGAAAAGTTGTTTCCCCATACTTGGTCTTTGGTGAAATAATTATTTTTTATAAGGTAGTGAGTGAAAAATTCATATTTTATGAGGCACTCTTAGGTCAAAAGAAACTTCCCACAAATTTGCATTTATTTTATACTCAAGAGAATCCTAAACAATAATATTATGTATCTGTACCTAAAATTCAGCCCTCTCCTGGTGATATTTTCCTTCTTGAATTGTTTCAAAAGTTCAAATAGTGCTTTGAGTAGGGTAGACACAGAGAAGTTATTATAGTTCAATGCCAGATGAGCTGGCCACTGGTTCTGAGCCCTGCTTACCCAGAAGAGAGATAGCCTGCTCTCCTGCAGTGATGACATCCAACTAAGTTTTCATTTTTCATTTGGGACGTAAGGATTGGTCTTTTTCTGGTTTCAAAAAGAAGCATCACAGAGTAGTTACCGTGTTCAATTTTCTATGACATCAAGTAACTCCTCCACATTTTTGTAACTTATATGTATAATTTCTTAGGATTGATTTAACATTTGTATTCATTAGAAAATTGATTCAAGCAATACTTATTGTGCACCTACTATGTGTCAGATAGTGTTCCAGGCTAAAGGTACAAGAGTGAACTAGATAGTTGGGAACGATTCTTTCATGGACTTTATCCTTCAGTGGGAGAAATAAATTACCAGCAAGTAACATGGCTTTGAGAATAGTGAAGAATTATAAAGGAAACACAACAGATTAATGTAATAGAGAGTCACTGAATGTGGAGACTACCTCATACAGGATAGTCAGAAATGGACTTTGTAGCCTTAGACAACAATTTTTCTTTAAACAACTGAATGAAATGGTTAGGGAGAAACAGGGTACCACTGTGGATATAACACTCATTTCTCATTCTGGCTTCTGGGCATTCTCTTGATCACTTACCATAAAATGAATCTTGCCAAGAAACAAGCCCACTCATGTACACCATGGCCCTATTGCTTCACTTTGAAATATAAATAAATAAACCATCAAGAGTCTAGACATATTCAGGAAATATTTGTTGCTGTTGTTCAGCCACTAAATCATGTACGACTCTGTGACCTCATGGACTGCAGCACGCCAGGCTTTCTGGTCCTTCACTGTCTCCTGGAATTTGCTCATTCTCCTGTCTATTGAGTCTGTGATGCTATCCAACCATCTTATCCTCTGTGGTCTTTCTCTCTTCTTGCCTTTAATCTTTCCCAGCCTCCGGGTCTTTTCTAATGAGTCAGTTCTTTGCAACAGGTGGCCAAAATATTGGAACTTCAACTTCAGCATCAGTTCTTCCAATGAATATTCAGGATTGATTTCCTTTAGGATTAGCTGGTTTTATCTCCTTGCAGTCCAAGGGACTCTCGAGTCTTCTCCAATATCATAATTTGAAAGCATCTGTTCTTTGGTGCTCAGCCTTCTTTATGGTCCAACTCTTACATCTGTACATAACTATGGGGAAAAACCATAGCTTTGACTGTATGAAACTTTGTTGGCAAAGTGATGTCTCTGCTTTTTAACATGCTGTCTAGGTTTGTCATAGCTTTCCTTCCAAGGAGCCAGCATCTTTGAATTTCAAGGCTATAGCCACTGTCTGCAGTGATTTTGGAGCCCAAGAAAATAAAGCCTGTCACTGTTTCCATTTTTTCCTCCATTTATTTGCCATGAAGTAATGAGGCCAGATGCCATGAATGTTGAGTTTTGAGCTAGCTTTTTCACTCCACTTTTTTTACTTTCATCAAGAGGCTCTTTAGTTCCTCTTCCCTTTTGGCCATTAGGGTTGTATCATCTGCATATCTGTTGTTTTTGATATTTCTCCCCAGCAAACTTGATTTCAGCTTGTGAGTCATCCAGCTCAGCATTTGTATGATGTCCTGTGCATAGAAGTTAAATAAGCAGGGTGACAATACTCAGCCTTGACGTACTCCTTTCTTAATTTTGAACCAGTCAATTGTTTCACCTCTGGTTCTAACTGTTGCTTTTTGACCTGCATATAGATTTCTCAGGAGACAGGTAAAGTGGTCTGCTATTCCCATCTCTTTGAGAATTTTTCCACAGTTTGTTGTGATCCACACAGTCAAAGGCTTTAGTGTAGCCAATGATGCTGAAGTAGATATTTTTTTGGACTTTCCTTGCTTTTTCTATGATCCAACTGATGTTGGCAATTTGATCTCTGGTTCCTCTTCATTTTCTAAATTAGAAATTATAGATACATAAAATAAAAGACCTCTCCCCAACCTCTCAATAAGTAAAACAAAACCAGAAACAAATAATATTAGAGGAGTTCGAGGTAAATGAGAACAGGTGAAAACTTCAGAAAAATGATTATGATCCCAAACTGCAGTAAACTAAATGTGACATGACTTTTACCAATCGATGAGTACAAAGCAGGAGAGTCTATTTAAACTTAATGTTATAATTATTCCTCAGGAATCAGAAGATTGATATTTCTAATAGCAATTCAAATGGCATCAGAATCTTGGAGAAGGGAGTACAATACTCATTGTACACCCGGCATCTCTGCAGATGATATTTATTTATTTACAATAACATAAACACCATTTACTGGTGTTCAACCTTTGCAATCAAGCTGTAAAGAAATCATGAAAGACTTAGCCATTATAACTGCTAACAGGTTTGACTATGAAAGTAAAGTTAGAGCTTACAGTTGTTAGGAGGTGAAAGGTGGGATAGAAGGAGAAGAGAAGAAGGAATGTACCAATAACCTTAGCTCCAAAATGAGGAGCCAAGAGAAACTTGCTGTCTGAATGAGAGGTGGAGGTTTAAGTCTGAAGTTGCAGGTTTGAATTGAGAACAGTGATGTAACTATACCTGGAGGCAGAGGATGGAGGAAATGGGAGATGGTTCAAGTGAACTGACATTCATCTATTATAGCAGGAAATTAAAGCTAATCATTAGAGATGAAGTACTATGAAATAGTGATTTAAGTATAGAGAGTTATAGGTAACCACCAGAAAAAATCATTTAAAAGTGTTTCCCTCTAGGGAGAGATGTCAGAGATGGGGATGAGTGGACCAAATAACTAGTGTTTTCTATTATAAGCCTGTGGTGCTAAATAATTTATGTATATAAAATTTGTTTCTGGAGGAAATTCTGAACCATCTTTTCCTCTAGCCCTTAAGGAGGGGCACACATGCATCCATCATCTGATGGCATGAATATAGCAAGCTTTCCTGTACAATGACAGAAATTCTTTACTAATTTAATTTTGGGGAAGCAGAAGAAAAAACTTTCGGGTACTGAGGTGGGGTTGATAAGTTCCCCTCAATTTCTTCAGACTCATCTTTAGGCTATTTTTTATTCTTGCAAATATATATAACATAAAAATTTCTATTTAAACCATTTCTAAGTGTAAATTCAGTGGCATTAATTATATTCACTCTTTTGTGCAATCATCATCTCTATTTCCAAAACTTTGCATCAACTCAAACAGAAACTGTACCCATTAAGCCAATTCCCTCTCCCTCAGCCCCTGGTAAGTTTTATTCCACTTTCTGTATCTATGAATGTTCTGGGTACCTTATATATGTGGAATCATACAATATTTGTCCTTTTGTTTGACTTGTTTGTCTAACTTGTTTCATTTCTCTTCAAGCTATCTTTGACAATTTTCTGAAGCCTTCTTAGATCATTGGCAGGATCTGAAAGTCATGAAAAATGGGAATTTAAAGTATTTTACTTCATATAAAATCTTGGTGGCATCAGAAAAAATGCATTATATTCAAAAGGAACAATGGATGCTGAATTTTCCAGAACCCATGGAAAGCTGACTGTGCCACAATGTTCTCTTATTGGAATCATCACAGCAGAAAAGCCCATAATGTTAGAGTGGGGAAGAAAGTGGTATGAAATCTGGTACCCTTCAAACATCACTGGTGCTTGACTGCCTGTACTGAAACAGTGCTGAGAACTGAGCTCCAGAACTCAGTCTGACTCACACTGCTACTTCTTTCACCCGCTGAGTAGGCATGGTTGTCACATGGACAATTTAATAAGATGAATCATCCAAATCTTACTTTACCACAGAGATATGACTTGCACATATGCCCCTGAGGGACACCTTGGTTCTATCAGTGGAATGACTATCCTTTATCTGCACACGGATACTGTTTTATTCATGCTCTGCATTTCTTTCTGAAACTTCTATCTCCAGTGTGTTTCCAGGGAAATGAATATGTGTGCAGTGATATGAGTTACAGCATACCTAAAGAGATTAAACTATCTCTTGTTATTTGTATTGATTTTCCATTGCCAACTAAAATTAGTTTCGAAAGCATAGCAATTTGTAGGAAAACTGAAGACAGGACTGATAACTGGTGGATTATTTTCAATGCTTCCTTGAATAGCTGTCATTCTTGACAGATACCCTGGAATGCAGTTATGCAAGGAGATGCTAAAGTGTCAGCATTTCATTAAAAATAAACTTCTTGGAGATAACAGGGTGACTACTTACCATGCACCAAAGTACAGAGAGCAGCAATATATTTGCAAGAATGTCCCCAAGAGTTCAAGAGCAGAGCCTCTTTGTGAATGATTCACTTTTTTAGCATCTGCAAAGACACAACAGGGACAATTTAACATTTCTCAGAGGTGACCATTCTTGGGAGGGACTTGTAGCTAAGATGTAGTGGTCAAAATGAATTGGTGTGTGGGGGATCTGATTTCACAAGCTAAATAGACATGAAGGATATATGTTGTGGTGTGGGGTGTGTGTGTGTATGTTAGGGTAGTGGAACTCCTTCCAGCTTTTAAGAGGCTGTGTTATTCTGGAAACTGGTGGAGTGTCACTACGATGATACCACATAAAGAGTTATGCTTTGGGGCTATTTTGAAGAGCACATCCATTAATGGGAACACCAGTGTGAAGACAGGGATGAAGAAAATAATAGGCCTTAAAAAGTATGAAACGAGAAGGAAGCACTAGGGTCTTGAAAAAGAGATTCCAGGCATCTGGGTTTTACTGGTCTCTTCACTCAAGGGAAAGTTGAGATGGTGGGAGTGGGGATGGAGGTGGGGAGAGGGAAATTTCTGTAGGATGAAAACACTAAAAATGGCTTGATTGACGTATAGGATGTAGGCCAAAGATTCTGAGTGGGCTCCATAGGAATGGCTGCATTAAGTAGAATTCATCAGTTATATAAATGTGTCTGAAGGATTATGAAAGGGATTGGTTTGCTGACAGCTCAAGATTGCTGATTTAGAGTTAATCGGAGGAGGTAAATAAGAAAAGGTTGGTTGTCTTGTCATGTCCTCACACCCCTCACAAAGCTTGTTTTCATACTGTGTGTTTAGAATGCATTTACTCCTCTGATGAAAAGTAAGAAGAAGCAGAACATACCACTTGACTCCTCATGTGCTGTTGGCTTCAGAGGATGTTGGTGTCAACCCAAGTGGGAGGCGTGACCCCAGGGACAGGGCTCCATTGACCTTATGGGATCTGAAAGAGAAGTTTTCCATGATTTGTCTTTTTTTCTGTCTTCTACCTTCAACCCTTGTGATCAGAGTCAACCGCCCATTTCAGGTGCCTGTTGTCTTGGTGGTTTGGGAGGAATGTGAGGGACTCAGGGAATCGAGCCTTGTGATACTGCTGCCTGGGGTAGCCTGACCTATTCAAGACCTGGTTAGTGCTCAGGGCAGAGTCCTTTGGGGTCATGCTTGTGTTTTCTTCTCTCTCACCTTAGTCAATTTGGCAGGAAATTGTGCCAGCTTGGTTTTTGAAATACATCCACAATCCAGCTGCTTCTTACCACTTTCCTGGTGAACACATCGATCTCAGCCACTTCTAACCCATCTCCTTCCTCTGTCCATGTGCCCGACAGTCTCAGCCCTTCCACCCTAAACCCTCCACACTCAGTGTGAAAGCGCATGTCCTTACTCTGGCTCACAAGGGCCCACACAGTTTGCCCCTTCATCTCTCAGGCCTGTGTCCTATTCTGTATCCCCAGCCCCTGGCCTTTTTGCAGTTACTCGGATGGGTCTACTTTGCTTTGTCTCTATGCCCTTGCTGGCTTTAACCCTTCTGTCTGGAACCCTCTCTACACCAATACATGTATGGCTCACTTCCTCATCTCTTTGGGTCTTTACTCACATGCCCCCTCCCTAGAGAGGCCCATCCCATTTAAAAGCTGCTTCTACCCCCATCATGCCCTGTCCTTCTTCTCTGCTTATTATTCTCCATTACATTAATTAACCCACTTCAGTACTCTTGCCTGGAAAATCCCATGGATGGAGGAGCCTGGCAGGCTACAGTTCATGGGGTCGCTACAAGTTGGATATGACTGAGCGACTTCACTTTCACTTTTTACTTTCATACCTTGGAGAAGGAAATGGCAACCCACTCCAGTGTTCTTGCCTGGAGAACCCCAGGGATGGGGGAGCCTGGTGGGCTGCCATCTATGGGGTCACACAGAGTCAGACCTCACTGAAGCGACCTAGCAACATATATTTTCCTATTTATTTTTACCTATAATATATCTCACTTGATAAAATGTAAACTCATTGGGATGAGGGAATTTTATATGCTGCTATATCCCTCTTGCTTTTTCAATGATCCAATGGATGTTGGCAATTTGATCTCTGTTTCCTCTGCTTTTTTCTAAATCCAGCTTGAACAAGTGGAAGTTCATGGTCCATGTACTGTTGAAGTCTGGCTCAGAGAATTTTGAGCATTACTTAGCAGGTGAGATGAGTGCAATTGTGTGGTAGTTTGAGCATTCTTTGGCATTGGCTTTCTAGGGACTGGAATGAAAACTGACTGTTTCTAGTCCTGCAGCCACTGCTGAGTTTTCCAAATTTGCTGGCATATTGAGTGCAGCACTTTCACAGCATCATCTTTTAGGATTTGAATTAGCTTAACTGAAATTCCATCACCTCTACTAGCTTTGTTCATAGAGATGCTTCTTAAGGCCCACTTGACTTCACATTCCAGAATGTCTGGCTCTAGTCCAGTGATCACACCATTGTAGTTATCTGGGTCATGAAGATCTTTTTTGTATAGTTTTTCTGTGTATTCTCACCACCTCTTCTTAACATATTTTGCTTCTGTTGGGCCATACCATCTCTGTCCTTTATTGTGCCCATCTTTGCATGAAATGTCCCCTTGGTATCTCTAATTTTCTTGAAGAGGTCTCTAGTCTTTCCCATTCTATTGTTTTCCTCTTTTTCTTTGCATTGATCACTGGGGAAGGCTTTCTTATCTCTCCTTGTTATTCTTTGGAACTCTGCATTCAGATGGGTATATCTTTCCTTTTCTCCTTTGCCTTTAGCTTCTCTTCCTTTCTCAGCTATTTGTTTGGCTCCAAAATCACTGCAGATGGTGACTGCAGCCTTGAAATTAAAAGACACTTGCTCCTTGAAAGAAAAGCTATGACCAACCTAGACAGCATATTAAAAAGCAGAGTCATTACTTTGCCAACAAAGGCCCATCTAGTAAAAGCTATGGTTTTTCCAGTAGTCATGTATGGATATGAGAGATGGACCATAAAGAAAGCTGAGCACCAAAGAATTGATGCTTTTGAACTGTGGTATTGGAGAGGACTCTTTAGAATGCCCTTGACTGCAAGGAGATCAAACCAGTCAATCCTAAAGGAAATCAACCCTGAATATTCATAGGAAGGACTGATGCTGAAGCTGATACTACAATATTTTGGCCACCTGATTCGAAGAACTGACTCATTGGAAAGACCCTGATGGTGGGAAAGATTGATGGCAGGAGGAGAAGGGGCAATTGATGAGATGATTGGATGGTGTCACCTGCGTGATGGACATAAGTTTGAGCAAGCTCTGGGAGTTGACGATGGACAGGAAGCCCCGTTATTGCCCTTCTACTCCCTCCAACACTGCTGTCTGTTCTTGAGCTTCAGTCTTATGAAGTGGGGGCTATCACCACCTCCTCCCTGGGGCTGCCTGCTGATCTGCCTGCCAAAGTCATTTATATGATCTGTTCCTTGTGTTCCTCTTGTCTTCACTTACTGTTACTGTTCACCACACTTCACTGATACCTGTTTTCTGTCACCATGCTGCCCAGATACTGTCCTCCAACCTTGAGATTTCATCATCATTGCCTAGCTAACACCTCCAGGTTGAGGACAATATATGGCCACGTTTTCTTCTTGTATTCAAATTAAGCGACTGAGTCCCCATCCTTCTTATGATGAAAAGATGTTTCTTTCACCTCTGGGGTACCTCATCCCATGATAATAAGATCCTCAGGGTCTTACTCAATCCAAAGATTCATATCAAAGAAGATAACCAGAAATCTACTTGGTCTATTTGGTAAGTTCAGGGTTGTTGCTTCCACCTGGTAACAGCCTGAATGCTGGGATCGCCCTAACCTCTTGGCATCCTTACAGGTGTTGAGCAGGTGGCATGCTATCACTGACATTGGGAAATTCAGGGTCCTGGGCTGGTCTTGTTGTCCATTGAACAATGGACATTGAACAAGTTATGGGGGCCTGTGGCTGCCAGCTCTGGGTGAAGTCCTGAAAGAGGAAGTCCTGCTCTCGAAGGGTTACCCTGAACTGCTGACATTCCATGTCAGGGTGGGCCTGGGATCCTAGTGTTACTTCCTCTGGGATAACCGGCTCATTGGTTCTTATACAAACACACATAAACATCAATGCACACTTCCCCCAAGGCATGTCAAAGGGGTGAAGTCTTAAGAGGTTTTCAGCAGCCATTCATCCTATCTAGGATCAGGCTTTTTCCTAACCCCACGTATTTATTCTGAGAGTGCAAGAAACTCTTCACTTTCCTTGACTCAAAGCCATCTCATTTTATATCGCAGAAAAAAGAAATTTTTAGAGAAAACCTCTGTCTTACTACATCAAGTACTTGCCTCACCCAGCTGGCTATGTGAACTTTTCAGATTGCCTAATACTTCCTCGTTGTGGTTGCTGCCCATGTGATAGGATTTGACAGAGCTTGACTTTGATGGAAAAGAAAACCCAAACAGAGTCCTTTAACTATCATGATAAAGTTATTGGGGCAAAAAAAAAAAAAAAAAAAAAGAGCAAGGAAATGTTGAAGAGCTCACTCATCTACTAACAATAGAAATAGTCATATTTATTATCTGTCTATGGGGTCGCACAGAGTCGGACACAACTGAAGCGACTTAGCAGCAGCAGCAGCAGACAACTAATATGTGCTGACTTTTAGGTATATTATTTCACTCAATCCTTACAAGACTACTGACAGGCAAATATTATTAACAGAAATGCAGAGATGAGAACTCCAAGAGGTAGAGAAGTAAAGTAATTCAAAGCATAAAGCCTTATGCAGCAAAGTCAGTGTTTAAACTTGTCTTTCATACTTGGAATATTTCCAATGACTATACTTACTCTTTAGTATGTGAATACTTATGGAATGTTTTGGGTCCATGACTACTAAGAGATGCATGCATTATAGGTTATTCCTAGACTGACTCTTGCTGCTGCTGCTGCTAAGTCGCTTCAGTTGTGTCTGACTCTCTGTGACCCCATAGACTGCAGCCCACCAGGCTCATCCGTCCCTGGGATTCTCCAGGCAAGAACACTGGAGTGGGTTGCCATTTCCTTCTCCAGTGCATGAAAGTGAAAAATGAAAGTGAAGTCACTCAGCCGTGTCCGACTCTTAGTGACCCATGGACTGCAGCCTACCAGGCTCCTCTGTCCCTGGGATTTTCCAGGCAAGAACACTGGAGTGGGTTGCCATTTCCTTCTCCAATGCATGAAAGTGAAAAATGAAAGTGAAGTCACTCAGCCATGTCTGACTCTTAGTGACCCACGGACTGCAGCCTACCAGGCTCCTCCGTCCATGGGATTTTCCAGGCAAGAGTACTGGAGTGGGGTGTCATTGCCTTCTCCCATACCATTAACCTGACCAAAAACAAAAACAAAAACAAGCAAACAAAAATGAGCCCATCCTTTTGGTCCTGGGGGATGTGTTTAAGTTAGTGTCTTCTTTACTTTTTAGGGCATTCTTATTTCAACTCACTCTTTTACAATGAAATGATAATTTTTCTGATCTGCTCCATCACATCCCAGGTGAAGGAAGGGAGGGATAAACGAGTCACCTGGACTGATGGAGCTGGAGGAACCTTGGAGATGCCTTGGAGCATGCACTTGTACTCGCTGGAAGATCACTCTGGTGCTTCCAATAAATATGAGGATGTACTTAGTGAGAAATGTTCTCTTTTGAAGTGTGATCACAGCGCTGGGTCTAGGGATTTCTTAGCAAAGTGTAATTCTTTATTTCTCTTCAGAGCTTAAATGACTCCCATAACTGATAGGAATGGTAGTCACAAAGCAAACTTCTGAAGTAGAGAAGATAAAAGACCACTATTTGGAAAACAGTGAGTTTCTTTCATTTGGTGTTGCTTCCATCTCAGACTTGATTATTCTGTATAGTTTTGGCTGTACCCAACAGCAGTTTTCTTGTGACTCAGAAAAAGCCCCCAGACTTTTTCTACCCAGGTTGAGGTCATTACAATGCTTGAGTAAACTTCCAAGTTCCTCTTGGTTTAAGAGAAACTTATGTAGGAGGTGTGTCTAGACCAGGCATCAAAATGCTATAGGAATTATCTCAAAAGAGGAACTTTGCCATTCTGCAATGCCTTCACATGAGCATATTCAAGGATTCCAAATCCTCATGTATTTTGGCATGTTTCTCTTGATCTGCTGAAAGGCTTTCTAAATAGGAATCACTTGATCATACATTTGTGATTTGATGTCTCACAGCACACTCCAGAGAGGTGGGCACATCTCCAAATGAGGAATACTAACAAAATTTCTTAACCTTTAAACTAGAATACTTACTATGCAAAGATCTTTATTTTGTTTTATTTCCTGAATTGGAAGTATGAAAAGGAATGATAGCAAATCTGAAGTTCTTAATCCTGAAATCTTTTGCCTACTTTAGGGTTTCTTTTGTCCAATTATCTCAATTTTATGGAACCCTAAGGGCATAAAGAGCTTCAGTTGACATGAGGTCGCTAATGTTTTGGTAGTGTCTCTGAGAGCCTCCAAACTTAGTTATGCCATTCTTATTCCTTTTCCTGACTGTACAAATTCATATATCTTGGCTTATCTCTATTTGAAGATAATGGTGTAGAACTAAAGCATTTTTCATTGACTAAATGGATTTATTTGAAATATGTACTCCATTAATTTTCCCAATAATGTATAGGTCATACCATTAATTACAGAATGTCATGATATGACTTGCTTTGATGAGAAAGCAGGCACATCAGGTGTTTGCTGTTAACTTATAAGGAATCATTCTTCAATCTCTTCAATAAAACCACAGTGAATTTTCCCTCTAGATTATGTTGAGAGATAGAGCAGAAATTTGCAGATATTGTATTTTTGTTGTTCATTATGCATCTGTGTCCAATCCTTTGCAAACCCATGTACTGCAGCATGCCAGGCTTCCTTGTCCTTCACCATCTCCCGGAGCTTGCTCAGACTCATGTCTATTAAGTGTGATGCCATCCAATGATCTTGTCTTCTGTCATCCTATCCCCTTCTCCTCCTGCCTTCTATCTTTCCCAGCATTAAGGTCTTTTCTAATGAGTCAGCTGTTTGCATCAGGTGGCCAAAGATTTGGAGTTTCAGCTTCAGAATCAGTCCTTCCAATATTCAGGACTGATTTCCTTTAGGATGAACTGGTTTGATCTCCTTGCTGTCCAAGGGACTCTCAAGAGTCTTCTCCAACACCACAGTTAAAAAGCATCAATTCTTCAGTTCTCAGCCTTCTTTATGGTCCAACTCTCAAATCCATACATGACTACTGGACAAACCATAGCTTTGACTATAAGGATCTGCTTTTTAATATGTTGTTTAGGTTGATCTTCGCTTTTCTTCCAATGAGCAAGCATCTTTTAATTTCATGGTTGCAGTCACCATCCGCAGTGATTTTGGAGCCCAAGAAAATAAAGTCTGTCACTATTTCCTTTGTTTCCCCATCTATTTGCATTGAGGTTACGGGACCTGATGCCATGATCTTTGTTTTCTGAATGTTGAGTTCTAAGCCAGCTTTTTCATTCTCGTTTTTCATCCTCATCAAGAAACTCTTTAGTTTCTCCTTGCTTTCTATAGTTCTATAGTTCTTTAGTTCCTCCTATGCTTTCACCATAAAGGTGGTGTCATCTGCATATCTGAGGTTATTGATATTTCTCCCAGCAATGCTGATTTTAGCTTGTGTTCATCCAGCTCAGCATTATTCATGATGTACTCTACATGTAAGTTGAATAAGCAGAGTGACAATTTACAGCCTTGATGTACTCCTTTCCCAATTTGGAACCAGTCCATCGTTCCATGTCTGATTCTAACTGTTGCTTCTTGACCTGCATATAGGTTTCTCAGAGGCAGGTAAGGTGGTCTGGTATTTCCATCTTTTGAAGAATTTTCCACAGTTTGTTGTCATCCACACAGTTGAAGGTTTTAGTGTAGTCAATGAAGCAGAAGTAGATGATTTTCTGGTATTTTCTTGCTTTTTCTAGATTCAATGGGTATTGGCAGTTTGATCTCTGGTTCCTCTGCCTTTTCTAAATCCAGCTTGAACATCTGGAAGTTCTGGATTCACATACTGTTGAAGCCTAGCTCGGAGAATTTTGAGCATTACTTTGCTAGCATGTGAAATAAGTGCAATTGTGCAGTAGTTTGAACATTCTTTGGCATTGCCTTTCTTTGGGGTTGGGCAGAAAATTGACCTTTTCCAATCCTGTGGCCACTGCTGAGTTTTCCAGATTTGCTGGCATATTGAATATAGCAGTTACACAGCATCATCTTTTAGGATTTGAAATAGCCCACCTGGAATTCCATCATCTTCATTAGCTTTGTTCATAGTGATGCTTCTTAAGGCCCACTTGACTTTGCATTCCAAGATGTCTGACTTGAGGTGAGTGATCACAGCCTCATGGTTATTTGGGTCCTTAAGATATTTTTTGTACAGTTCTTCTATGTATTCTTGCCACCTCTTCTTAGTATCTTCTGCTTCTTTTAGGTCCATGTCATTTCTGTCCTTTATTGTGCCCATCTTTGCATGAGATGTTCCTTTGGTACTTTGAATTATCTTGAAGAGATCTCTAGTTTTCCAATTCTATTGTTTCCTTCTATTTCTTTGCATTGTTCACCAAGGATGGCATTTTTATCTCTCATTGCTGTTCTTTGGAACTCTGCATTCAGATGGGTATATATTTCCTTTTCTCCTTTGCCTTTCACTTCTCTTCTTTTCTCAGCTATTTGGAAGGCCTCTTCAGATAACCATTTTGCCTTTTTGCATTTCTTTTCTTTGGAGATTTTTAAAAATTGGAGGCTAATTACTTTACAATAGTGTGGTGGTTTTGCCATACATTGACATGAATCAGCCACAGGTGCACATGTGTCCCCCCATCTTGAACCCCCCTCCCACCTCCCTCCCCACCTCACCACTCTGGGTTGTCCAAGAGGACCAGCTTCTAGTGCCCTGCTTCATGCATCAAATTTGCACTAGTCGTCTGTCTTACATATGGTAATATACATCTTTCGGTGCTATTCTCTCATATTGTCCCACCCTCACCTTCTCCCACATAGTCCAAAATCTGTTCTTTACCTCTATGTCTCTTTTACTGTCTTGCATATAGGGTCATTGTTAGCATTTTTCCAAATTCCATATATATGGTTAATATATTATATTGGTATTTCCCTTTCTGACTTACTTTACTCTGTATAATAGACTCCAGTTTCATCCACCTCATTAGAACTGACTCAAATGTGTTCTTTTTTTTGATAGCTGAGTAATATTCCATTGTGTATATGTACCACAACTTCCTTATCCATTTGTCTGCTGATGGACATCTAGGTTGCTTCCATGTCCTAGCTGTTGTAAATAGTGCTGCAGTGAACATTGGAGTATATGTGTCTTTTTCAATTTTGGCATGAGATGGTGCCTCATTGTAGTTTTGATTTGCATTTCTCTGATAATGAGTGATGTTGAGCATCTTTTCATGTGTTTGTTAGCGATCTGTATGTCTGGATAAATGTCTGTTTAGTTATTTGGCCTGTTTTTTGATTGAGTCCTTTATTTTTCTGGTATTGAGCTGTATGAGCTGCTTGCATATTTTGGAAATTAATTCTTTGTCAGTTGTTTTGTTTGCTATTATTTTCTCCCATTCTGAAGGGTGCCTTTTCACTTTGTTTATAGTTTCCTTTGTTGTGCAAAAGCTTTTAAGTTTAATTAGGTCCCATTTGTTTATTTTTGTTTTTATTTCTATTACTCTGGGAGGTGGATCATAGAGGATCTTGCTGTGATTTATGACAGAGAGTGTTCTGCCTATGTTTCCTCTAAGAGTTTTGTAGTTTCTCATCTTACATTTAGATCTTTAATCCATTTTGAGTTTATTTTTGTGTATGGTGCTATAAAGTGATCTAGTTTCATTCTTTTACAGGTGGTTGACCAGTTTTCCCAGCACCACTTGTTAAAGAGATTGTCTATTCTCCATTGTATATTTTTGCCTCCTTTGTCAAAGATAAGGTGTCCATAGGTGTGTGGACTTAGCTCTGAGCTTTCTATATTGTTCCATTGCTCTATATTTCTGTCATCGTGCCACTACCATACTGTCTTGATGACTGTAGCTTAGTAATATAGTTTGAAGTCAGGCAGGTTAATTTCTCCAGTTCCATTATTCTTTCTCAAGATTGCTTTGGCTATATGAGGTTTTTTGAGTTTTTCCATACAAATTGTGAAATTATTTGTTCTAGTTCTGTGAAAAATACTGTTGGTAGCTTGACAGAGACTGCACTGAATCTATAGATTGCTTTTGGTAGTATACTCATTTTCACTATATTGATTCTTCCAATACACGAATATGGTATATTTCTCCATTTACATGTGTCATCCTCGATTTTCATGAGTGTTTTATAGTTTTCTATATATAGGTCTTTTGTTTATTTAGGTAGATTTATTCCTAAGTATCTTATTCTTTTCATTGCAGTGGTAAATGGGATTGTTTCCTTAAATCCTCTTTCTTTTTTCTCATTGTTAGTGTATAGGAATGCAAGGGATTTCTGTGTATTAATTTTATATCCTGCAATTTTACTATATTCATTGATTAGCTCTAGTAATTTTCCAGTGGTGTCTTCAGGGTTTTCTATGTGGAGGATCATGTCATGTGCAAACAGTGAGAGTTTTACTTCTTCTTTTCCAATCTGGATTCCTTTTATTATTATTATTTTTTCTTCTCTTATTGCTGTGACTATGACTTCCAAAGCTATGTTGAATAATAGTGGTGAGAGTGGGTACTCTTGTCTTGTTCCTGAATTTAGAGAAAATGCTTTCAGTTTTTTGCCATTGAGGATAATGTTTGCTGTGGGCTTGTCATATGTGGCTTTTATTTTGTTGAGGTATGTTACTTCTATGCATGCTTTCTGGAGAGCTTTTATCATAAATGGGTGTTGAATTTTACCAAAGGCTTTCTCTGCATCTATTGAGATAATCATGTGGTCTTTACCTTTCAATTTGTTAATATGGTATATCATATTGATTGATGTGAATATTGAAGAATCCTTGCATCCCTGGGATAAAGCCCACTTGATCATGATGTGTGATGATTTTATTATGCTGTTTGATTCTGTTTGTTTGAATTTTGTTGAGGATTTTTGCATCTGTGTTCATCAGTGATATTAGCCTGTAATTTTCTTTATTTGTGGCATCTTTGCCTGATTTTGGTATTACAATAATGGCTGCCTCATAGAATGAGTTTGGAATTTATCTTCCTCTACAATTTTCTGGAAGAGTTTGAGTATGATAGGTTTTAGCTCTTCTCTAAATTTTTGTTAGAGTTCACCTGTGAAGCCATCTGGTCCTGGGCTTTTGTTTGCTGGAAGATTTTTGATTATACCTTTGTTTCAACCCTTGTCTCTAGTCTGTTTATCTGTAGCTTCATTTTGTTTTCAAGATTTTGGGTCATCTTTGGCTTCCCTGGTGGCTCAGAGGGTAAAGCATCTGCCTGCAATGTGAGAGAGCTGGGTTCAATCCTTGGATGGGGAAGGTTCCCCTGGAGAAGGAAATGGCAACCCACTCCAGTGTTCTTGCCTGAAAAAACCCATGGATGGAGAAGCCTGGTGGGCTACAGTCCATGGAGTCCCAAAGAGTCGGACATGACTGAGTGACTTCACTTCACTTACTATCATTATTCTGAATTCTCTTTTAGGTAGACTCCCTATCTCCTCCTCCTCCTCTCTCTCTCTCTCTCTCTCTCTCTCTCTCTCTCTCTCTTTTTTGGTTCTGTGGGTTTTTATCACATTCCTTCACCTACTGAATATTTCTCTGCCTTTCAATTTGTTTATATTGCTGTGTTTGAGTAACTCTTTCTGCATGCTGTAAGTTCGTGGTTCCACTCAATTGTGGAGTCTTCTCCATATAGATGGGGTTGGACTAATGGCTTATCAACGTTTCCTGGTTGGGGAGCTTGTGTCTTTGTTCTGGTGGGTGGAGCTGGATTTCTTCTCTCTGGAGTGCAATGAAATGTCCAGTAGTGAGTTTGGGGGTGTCTATTGGTTTGGCATATCTTTGAGCAGCCCATCTTTAATAGTCAGGGTTGTGTTCCTTTTTGCTGATAATTAGCATGGTATGTCTTGCACTGGATCTTTTTGGCTCTTGGGTGAAGTATGGCTTCAGTGTAGGTGTGAAGAATTCTGGGTGAGCTCTTGTCTATTAATGTTCCCAGGAATCAGGAGTTCTCTGATGTTCTAAAGTTTTGGAGTCAAACCTTCTGCCTCTGGCTTTTGGTCCTTCTCTTACAGTAGCCTCAAGACTCCTTAGAAAGAGATGGGGCTGCCTTTCTGGGTGCCTCATGACCTCTTCCAGCGTTCAGAAGTAGTTTTGGTGAAATTGCTCAGCATTAAAATGATCTTTCGATGAATTTGTGGGGGACAAAGTGGTCTCCCCATCCTGTTCCTTCATCATCTTGGGACCTCCCCCTCCTTGGGAATGGTCTTGATCACCACCTCCTGTATAATGTTGTAAACTTCCATCCATAGTTCTTCAGGCACTCTATCAGACCTAATCCTTTGAATCTATTTATCACTCCCACTGTATAATTGTGAAGGATTTGATTTAGTCATACTTGAATGGTCTAGTGATTTTCCCTACTTTCTTCAGTTTAAGTCTGAATTTGGCAATAAGGAGTTTGTTTTCTGAGACGCAGTCAACTCCTGGTCTTGTTTTGCTGACTGTATAGAGCTTCTTCATCTTTGGATGCAAAGAATGTACTCTATCTGATTTAGGTATTGAACATCTGGTGATGTCCATGTATCAAATCATCTATTGTGCTTTGGAAGAGGGTGTTTGCTATGACCAGTGTATTCTCTCGGCAAATCTTTGTTAGCTTTTCCCCTGCTTCATTTTGTATTCCAAGGCCAAACTTGTCTGTTACTCCTTATTTTTTCTTTCCAGTCCCCTATGATGAAAAGGACATCTTTTTGTGTGTGTTAGTTCTAGAAGGTCTTGTAGGTCTTTATAGAACCACTCAATTTCAGCTTCTTCAGCATTAGTGGTTGGGGCATAGACTTGGATTACTGTGATATTGAATGGCTTGCCTTGGAAATGAACAGGGATGATTCTGTTGTTTTTGAGATTGCACCCATGTACTGTATTTCAGACTCTTGTTGACTATGAGGGCTACTCCATTTCTTCTAAGGGATTTCTGCCCACTTATTTAACTTATATGCAGAGTACATCATGAGAAATGCTGGGCTGGAAGAAGCACAAGCTGGAATCAAGATTGCCGGGAGAAATATCAATAACCTCAGATATGCAGATGACACCACCCTTATGGCAGAAAGTGAAGAGGAACCAAAAAACCTCTTGATGAAAGCGAAAGAGGAGAGCGAAAAGTTGGCTTAAAGCTCAACATTCAGAAAACAAAGATTATGGCATCAGGTCCCATCACTTCATGGGGAATATATGGGGAAACAGTGGAAACAGTGTCAGACTTTATTTTGGGGGGCTCCAAAATCACTGCAGATGGTGACTGCAGCCATGAAATTAAAAGATGCTTACTCCTTGGAAGAAAAGTTATGACCAACCTAGATAGTATATTCAAAAACAGAGGCATTACTTTGCCAACTAAGGTCCATCTAGTCAAGGCTATGGTTTTTCCTGTGATCATGTATGGATGTGAAAGTTGGACTGTGAAGAAGGCTGAGCCTCGAAGAATTGATGCTTTTGAACTGTGGTGTTGGAGAAGACTCTTGAGAGTCCCTTGGACTGCAAGGAGATCCAACCAGTTCATTCTGAAGGAGATCAACCCTGGGATTTCTTTGGGAGGAATGATGCTAAAGCTGAAGCTCCAGTACTTTGGCCACCTCATGTGAAGAGTTGACTCATTGGAAAAGACTCTGATGCTGGAAGGGATTGGGGGCCGGAGGAGAAGGGGACGACTGAGGATGAGATGGCTGGATGGCATCATGGACTCGATGGACGTGGGTCTGAATGAACACCAGGAGATGGTGATGGACAGGGAGGCCTGGTGTGCTGCGATTCATGGGGTCGCAAAGAGTCAGACACGACTGAGGGACTGAACTGATAAGAGTCAGATAAGACTGAGTGACTGAACTGAACTGAACTGTATTAGATATAATGGTCATAATAATTAAATTCACCCATTCTGGTCCATTTTAGTTCACTGATTCCTAAAATGTCAATGTTCACTCTTGCCATCTGCTGTTTGACTACTTCCAGTTTACCTTGATTCATGGACCTAGCATTCCATGTTCCTATGCAATGTTTTTCTTTGCAGCATCTGACTTTACTTGGTCCTGCACAACAGGACCCAGGGAATGGAGCAGTTACCTCCAGAAGAGACTGAGCTGGGACTGCCTTTGAGTATTTGAGGGTGTCCTGTGGAGGCATGGTGAGCAGTGACCACTGCGGGGAAAGGGCTCTGGCTACAGCAGCCCTGGGCAGTGAGGCCTGTGGCATAAGTCCTCTTGGAGGAGGTTGCCACTAGCCTCACTGTGGAGCTGCTGAGCAGATGACCCACAAACTGGAGAGCAACTATACCAAGGAAGTTCTTACACTGTTTAAAAAGTTCTAGAGCCCAAAAAAGATTTCCAAATCTAGGAATCTGGAAGAGAGACAAACTCCCCAGGGATTTTGACTTTGAGTCCAGTGGGATTTGATTACAGAACTTCCACAGGACTGGGGAAACAGACTCTTGGAGGGCATAAACAAAACCTTGTATGCACCAGGACCCAGCAGAAGGAGCAGTGACCCCACAAGAGATTGAGCTAGCCTTGCCTGTGTGTCCGGGAGTCTCTGGCAGAGTGTGGGTCAACAGTGGCCTGCTGCAGGTTCAAGAGCACTGACTACAACCATCCTGAGAGCTGTAGCATGCTGGCATAAGTCCTTTTAAAGGAGATTGCCATTATAGCCATTACCCCTACCATATTTGGCCTGAGGCCAAACTACAGGGAAAGAACACAGCCCCACCCAACAGCTGAAATTGGATTAAAGATTTATAGAGGATGGTGTTGCCCAGCAGAACAAGACCCAGTTTTCCCCACAACCAGTCCTTCCCATCAGGAAGCTTCCACAAGCCTCTTATCCTCATCTATCAGAGGACAGACAGAATGAAAACCACAACCCCAGAATCTAACCAAACTGATCACATGGATCACAGCCTTGTCTAACCCAGTGAAACTATGAACCATGCCACGTAGGGCCACCCAAGACAGGCGGGTCACGGTGGAGATTTCTTACAAAACGTGGTCCACTGGAGAAGGGAATAGCAAGCCACTTCTGTATTCTTGCCTTGAGAGCCCCATGAACAGTATGAAAAGAATGGCTGGATGGCATCACCGACTCAATGGATGTGAGTTTGAGTGAACTCCAGGAGTTGGTGATGGACAGGGATGCCTGGCATGCTGCAATTCATGGGGTCACAGAGAGTCAGACACGACTAAGTGACTGAACTGAACTGAACTGAACTGGACTGGACTGCAAGGAGATCCAACCAGTCCATCCTAAAGGAGATCAGTCCTGGGACTTCTTTGGAACGAATGATGCTGAAGCTGAAACTCCAGTACTTTGGCCACCTCATGTGAAGAGTTGACTCATTGGAAAAGACCCTGATGCTGGGAGGGATTGGGGCAGGAGGAGAGGGGGACGACAGAGGATGAGATGGCTGGATGGCATCACTGACTTGATGGACGTGAGTCTGAGTGAACTCCTGGAGTTGGTGATGGACAGGGAGGCCTGACGTGCTGCAATTCATGGGGTCGCAAAGAGTTGGACATGATTGAGTGACTGAACTGAACTGAACTGAACTAGTAATTAGAATTTAGAGTCTACATATTCTTTAATTTACTTTTTAAAATACACTCAAAGTAAAACTGATGGAACAAGTTAGCTTGCTAATGAGGACTGTCAGCATTCCAATGTCTTGCTAAAATTCAAAGAGCCAAAATATTTTAAAAAGGCAATCACTTTATTTTAAAGTAATAAAAAAATCCTTCTGTAAAGAATAAGAACACTAGGTATCTGTGAGGCTTTCTGGAACTCTGGATTTCAGTCTATAAGACTATACTAGGGATCATAAGCTTAAATGTCTACAAGGTCAGGCCAGTAATATTAATTCTGGCTTTTGAGAACTAAAGTGAACTGCTGTGTGCTCATATTATCTAGAAGGTACACCTGGTCCTCAGTTTTTGCCAGTTGTTATCATTTGGAAATGTGGATGTGGCCTTGTCAGAGCTTTCATCTCTTCAAGAGAAGCCACAGTTCTGGATTTGCATGAGGAAGTTCCTATGCCTTTGACCTAGACTTTGACTGGCTGTGTTATTTCACCTTAGATATTAACTCTGCATCTCAAACAGTTATCATCCAGAGAAAAATTGTGTTGGATATTTGGCTACAGGAGTCAATAATTCAAATGTTCCCTAAGGGTAGTTGACAGAGAGGGAATAACACATTATTTAATTGATTACATGTCCTTTTTTAAACAAGATAAACTCTCCTAAAAACAATCTAACACAGTGATGAATGAACACAATTATATAACTAATATTTTTTAAAAGCTACTTTATTAGCTAACCTAATTGCCAATTTTGATTAATATGTTTTTGTTCAGTCGCTAAGTTGTGTTAGACTCTTGCAAACCCATGGACTACAGCAAGTCAGATAGTTTGTCTTCCACTATCTTCCAGTTTACTTGAATTCAAGTCCATTGAGTTGGTGATACTATCTAATCATCTTATCCTCTGCCACCCCCTCCTCCTTTTGCTCTCAATCTTTCCCATCATCAGCGTTTTTTTTTTTTTTTTTCTCCCAATGAGTTGACTCTTTCCATCAGGTGGCCAAAGTATTGGAGCTTCAGCTTAAGCATCAGTTCTTCCAATGAATATTCAGAGTTGACTTCCTTTAGGATTGACTGGTTTGATCTTGCAGGTTTGATCTTACAAGGGACTCTCAAGAGTCTTCTCCAGCACCACAATTTGGAAACATCAGTTTTTCAGCATTCAGCCCTCTTTCAGGGCCAACTCTCACATCTGTACATAACTGCTGGAAAAACCATAGCTTTGCCTAGACAGACTTTAGGTTTGTCATAGCTTTCCTTCCATGGAGCCAGCATCTTTTAATTTCATGGCTGCAGTCACTGTCTGTGGTGATTTTGGGGCCCAAGAAAACAAAATCTGTAACTGCTTCCACTTTCATCCCTTCTATTTGCCATGAAGTGATGGGACTGGATGGCATCATCTTAGTTTTTTGAACACTGAGTTTCAATCAGCTGTTTTCACTTGCCTCTTCACCATCATCAGGAGACTTTTTAGTTCTTCTTCACTTTCTGCCATTAGAGGGGTATCATCTGCATATATAAGGTTGTTGATATTTCTCCCAGCAATCTTGATTCCAGCTTGTGCTTCATCCAGCCTGGCATTTCACATGATTTACTCTGCATTTAAGTTAAATAAGCAGGGTACAGCCACGTCATACTCCTTTCCCAATTATGAGTCAGTCAGCTGTTCCACTTCTGGTTCTAACTGTTGCTTCTTGACCATATACAGTTTTCTTAGGAGACAGGTAATGTGGTCTGGTACTCCCATCTGTTGAACAATTTTCCAGCTTGTGATCCACACAGTCAAAGGCTTTAGTGTAGTCAATGAAGCAGAAGTAGACATTCTTTTGGAATGCCCTTGCTTTCCCCTTGATCCAGCAAATATAGGCAATTTAGTACTCTGCCTTTTCTAAACCTAGCTTGTACATCTGGAAGTTATCGATTCACCTACTGCTGAAGCCTCACTTGAAGAAGTTTGACCATAACCTTGCTAGCATGTGAATGAAACTTTTCTAATCCTGTGCCCACTGCTGATTTTTAGGGATTATATAATTTGGGACAAAATCTAATGATCTATGTGCACTTTCTCAGCTAAATGTACACTGTTATTAATTTAACAACTTAATTTACTTTTCTCTATGAGGTCAATAGACATCCTGAACTTATCACAGACATAGATGATGATACAGAGTCAAACCACAGCCCTTGATTTTGGTATAAAATATAAATATAAAAATTTGCATTTATAATATATATAACTATAAAATACAAAGTTTTTTCCTAAAAAAATGAATTTGCTTGTACTTCTTTTAAAAACATTTCTATTGGAGTGTAATTGATTTACTATGTCGTATTAGTTTCTCAGTTCAGTCAGTTCAGTTCATTCACTCAGTTGTGTCCGACTCTTTGCGACCCCTTGGACTGCAGCACGCCAGGCTTCCCTGTCTATCACTAACTGCAAGTGTTTACTCAAACTCATGTCCATAGATTCGGTGATGCTGTCCAACCATCTCATCCTCTGTCGTTCCCTTCTCTAGCCTTCAATCTTTCCCAGCTCAGGGTCTTTTCCAGTGAGTCAGTTCTTTGCATCAGGTGGCCAAAGTATTGGAGTTTCAGCTTTCTAGCACCAGTCCTTCCAATGAATATTTAGGACTGATTTCCTTGAGGATGGACTGGTTAGATCTCCTTGCAGTCCAAGGGACTCTAAGAGTCTTCTCCAACACCACAGTTCAAAAACATCACATCAATTCTTCGGTGCTCAGCTTTCTTTATAGTCCAACTCTCACATCCATACATGACTACTGGAAAAATCATACCTTTGACTAGATGGACCTTTGTTGGCAAAGTAATGTCTCTGCTTTTTCATATGCTGTCTAGGTTGGTCATAGCTTTCCTTCCAAGGAGTATTAGTTTCTGGTGTACAGCAAAGTGAATCAGTTATACATATATTCACTCTTTTTTTAGATTCTTTTCTCATATAAATCATTTCAGAGTATTGAATAACACTCCCTGTGGTATACAGTATGTCATCATTATTAATAGTATTCTACTTTATATATAGTAGTGTGTATATATTGATCTCAATCTCCTAATTTATCCTTCTCTCTTTCATTTTCTTATATTTCTCTATGAACCTTATCTACATGTTCCAAATTTCTAATCCATCTAACTGTGAATGAATCAGTTAACCTCTTTATGCCTGAGCACTGACATGGGAATGTTGGTCTTAAACATTTCCCAGAATCCCTCCATGTTTCTGGCCAGTGCACTACATTCTCTGGTTTTCAGGCTCATCCTTTGATTAGGATATAATTCCTTCAATTCTATACTTTGATTACTCTAGACAATATGAGACATCTGTGTTTGTGTTGATTTTCAGGTCAAAAGAAAGACAGGAAGTGAAGTCTCTCAGTCGTGTGTGACTCTTTGTAATCCCATGGACTGAAGCCTACCAGGCTCCTCCATTCATGGGGTTTTCCAGGCAATAATACTGGAGTGGGTTGAAATTTCCTTCTCCAGGAGATCTTCCTGACCCAGGGACTTAACCTGGGTCTCCCACATTGCAGGCAGATTGCTTTACCATCTGAGCCACCAAGGGAAGTCTAAGTGAGTCTTTAAGTGAGCCCTCTAAGAGTGGGATTTTTTTGTTCTCTGTAGTTATTTGGTTCTCCTGGAATTATTCTCTTCTGGTCTTCAAAGCCAGGTGTTTTGGTGGGCTTATATCTTCTGTGTGGGACGTAGGTGTTGAGGACCCTGATTGGAGCTCAATTTTCTCACTCCTCAGGGAGAAAATCTGTACCTATATGATCCCTCCTGGATTTCTGTAGCTGGGACGTGGTTTTTCCAGACCATATCTTTGTCTTTTCTATACATCTTGATGATTTTTTTAAACAGAAAATTTGAAAATTCTGTTAAAAAATTTATTTGAAACAGGCTGTGGGGGTAGAGGGGGGCTCTTTACAATACAAGAGAAAAGGGAAACTTGTAATGATCTATAAATGAATCCTCAGTATATGTGCCAGTCGGTGTGTTTTTCAGGTCTTAGGGATTAACAGTTGAATCTTTCCCTGACACAGTGGTAGGTACTGTTACTCACATTTAAAAGATGAACAGACCAATATTCAGAGGCGGGGGAACTTGTCTTCATGGAGGTTTCAAGGAGAGCAGGTGGCAGAGTGGGATCTCAGAGCCAGTCTTCCTGATTCCAATCAGGTCTGAGATCCTCTCTTGATACATTTTAGGGGCAATGGCATCACTGACTCGATGGACTTGAGTCTGAGTGAACTCTGGGAGTTGGTGATGGACAGGGAGGCCTGGCGTGCTGCAATTCATGGGGTCACAAAGAGTCAGACACGACTGAGTGACTGAACTGAACTGAACTGAGGCCTTCATGCTATTTATTTGTCCCATTATGGAAGTTCTGTTCTTCCTGTTTTCAGGTCTCCTTTCAAGAGAATTAATTCATATGTAGTTGTAGACTTGTTGTGTCCATAGAATGAGGTGAACTTAGGATCTTCTTATACTGCCATCTTGAACCCTCTCCCAATATTTTTTTTTTATGTATTTATTGAGCACATAAAGCTAAATAAAGTAAAAGTTACAACACAAATGTTCTTTTAAGAGATTTTTCTGCATGTGATGAAATGGCTGAGGCATCTTTAAATGCAATTTCAATGATATTTGAACTAAAGATGCTTTTCTTTTTTCTTAGTTAATAACCTTGAGGCAAACATGAGCATTCTTCATATGTTCAAGAACCTCCTAACTGTGCTCAAAATTGGGTCATCTTAAATTTTGTTAAAAATAACAATTATGTATCATACTCTTCATCTATTCTGTACTTACAGAATTGTTTTCAAACAAGAAGTCATGCTGAACTGGGCATGCAGTGTATATAAGAGAGTGTTGATTGGGATGTACAATTTGTTCCTAGGACACAAACACAAGGATTGATCAGTTAGTTTAGGATTATGAATGTGGGGTTCAGTACTGTCCTAATCAATGCCAGGAACATCCAAAAACATTTTTGAGATATATGTTTTTATGTGTATGCTCACTGAACTCAGAAGAAAAATGGATCAACACAGTGAGAAATTTGACAAAGAAATAGATAATAGAAAGCCAACAAGTTACAAGGGAACTGAAAAATGCAATAGAAGCATTCAACAGTAGATGGGATAGGAAAGAAGAATGAATCAGGCAGCTGGAAAATAAAACAATGAAACTTATCCAGACAGAAGCAAAATGAAAAAAGCATTAAAAAAGTAAACATACCTTAATAAGGGACCAATGGGACAACATCAAATGGAATAATGTTTGCATTATAGGAGTCCTAGAAGAAGAAGAAGAGAAAGAAATAGTGAGAAAAATTGTTTGAAGAAATAAGGCTGAAAACTTTCCTAATCTGGGGAAGGAAACAGATATCCAGGTCCAGGAAGCCCAGAGATATCCAGATAAGATGAATGCAAAGAGAAGTACACCCAAGCATATTAAAATTGCAAAAGTTAAGGATAAAGAGAGAATCATAAAAGCAGCAAGAGATAAAGACTTTCTATATACAAGGAAAACCCCATAAGGCTATGAGCAGATTTTTCAGCAGAAATTTAATAGGCCAGAAGGGAGTGCATAATATATTGAAAGAATTAAAAGGAAGAAAAAAATCTCCAGCCAAGACTTCTCTACTCAGCAAGGTTATTTTTCAGAACTAAAAGAGAGTTCAAAGATTTCCCAGATAAGCAAAAACTAAAGGAATTCACCACCATTCAGCCAGGCAAGAAATACAAAAGGAACTTCTGTAAGCTGAAAATAAATGATAGTAATTAAAAATAAAATGCATGAAAATAAAAATCTCACAGAAATAGGTACACATACCATAAAGGTATGAGTCACTTACAAAGCAAGCATGGAAGTTAAAAGACAAAGGATTAAAATTAACTAATATTAAAATAACAGTTAATGGATTTATAAAATAAAAAGGTGTGAAATGCCTCAACAAAGTGTAAAATGTGAGGAATGGAAGTAAAAACATAAAGCTTTGGAATGTGCTCAAATTTAAGTTGCTACCAACTTAAAACAAGCTGCTATTTACATAAGATATTGTATGTGGACCTCAGAGTAACGACAAAGAAAATCTTTATAGTAAATACACAAAAGTAAATGAGAAAGAAAGGAATATAAACAATCTAAACTATAAAGGAAGAGAAAGAGAAGAAATAAACTGAAGAACTACAAAAACACCTGGAAAACAACAACATGAAAATACATATGTACCTATCAATAATTACTTTAAGTATAAGCTGGTAGAAATGTAAATTGATACAACCACTGTGGAGGACAGTATGAAGATTCCTCAAAAAACTAGGAATATAACTACCATATGACCCAGCAATCTCACTACTGGGCATATACCCTGAGAAAATCATAATTCATGAGCCCTGATATTCATTGCAGCTCTATTTACAATGGCTAGGACATGGAAGCAACCTAGATGTGGTTGAATGATGAATGGATAAAGAAATCGTGGTACATATGTACAACAGAATATTACTCAGCCATTAAAAGAAATGAATTTGAGTCAGTTGAAATCAGGTGGATGAATCTAGAACCTGTTATACAGAGTGAAGTAAGTCAGAAAGAGAAACACAAATATTGTATATTAATGCATAAATATAGAATTTAGAATGATGGTATGATGAACCTGTTTGCAGAGTAGAAGTGGGTATGCAGATGTAGAGAACACACTTGTGGACACAATGGGGGACGGAGAGGGTGGGACAAATTGATAGAGTAGTATTGACACATATATACTACCATGTGTAAAATAGATAGCTAGTGGGAAGCTGCTGTATAACATGGGGAGCTCAGCCTGGTACACTGTGATGACTAAGAGGGGTTGGAAGGAGGCTCAAGAGGGAAGGAATGTATGTATATTTATGGTTGATTCACATTGTTGATTGCAGAGACCAACAGAATGTCACAAAGCAATTATCCTTCAATTAAAGATAAAAAATAAATGGACAAAATTTGCCAATTAAAAGACGTGGCTGACTGAATTAAAAAAATCAAGACATTCATTAATATATACTGCCAATAGAAGACTCATTTCAGAAGAAAAGACATACATAAACTGAAAGTGAAGTAGGAGAAAAGATATTTATGTAGATGGAAATGAAAAGAAAGCTGGAATAGTTTTACTGATGTCAGGCAAAATAGACTTTAAAAGAAAGACTAATAAAAGTCAAAGAAGGAAGCTACATAATGATAAAAGGATTAATCTAGGAAGAAGAGAAAACATTTATAATGTATATGCACTCAACAATGGGGCTTGAAGATATATAAAGTTAATATTAATGGGCCTAAAGGGAAAAACTGAAAGCAATGTAATAATAGCAGGGGACTGTACACTTATATCAACAGATAGATCATCTAGATAGAAAGCACGAGAAGAAACAGTGGTCTTAAATGACACAGATCAGATAGACTTAGTAGATACAAACAGAACATTTTGTCCAAATAAAGCATCAGAGTACCCACTTTTTTTCATTGTTCTATGTGCAACAATCTCCAGGATAGATCACGTGTTGAGTCACAAAACATGTCTCAATAAATTCAATAAGATTAAAATCAGATCAATCACCTTCTCTAATCACAACCACTAGAAAGCAATCACAAGAGACAAACAAACTCACAAAAATATGGGGATTAAGCAATGTACTACTGAACAACCAATAGAGCATCAAAGAAATCTGAGATTAAATTCTAAAGTTAAAAAAAAATTTAAAACCTAGAGTCAAGTGAAAACAGAATACTACATACCAAAAGCTACAGGGTGTAGAAAAACTCATTCTAAGAGGGAAGTTTAGAGTCTATCTACAATTTAAGCCTTCTTCACAAAACAAGAACATTCCAAATAAATAATCTAACTTTACACCTAAAGTAATTAGAAAAAAGTAGCACAATGCCCCAAATTAGTAGAAGGAAGAAATAATGAGTTCAGTTCAGTTCTGTTCAGTAACTCAGTGGGGTCTGACCCTTTGCAGCCCCATGAACCGCAGCATGCCAGGCCTCACTGTCTATCACCAACTCCTGAAGTTTACCCAAACTCATGTCCATTGAGTCAGTGATGCCATCCAACCATCTCACCCTCTGTCGTCCCCTTCTCCTCCTGCCCTCAATCTTTCCCAGCATCAGGGTCTTTTCAAATGAGTCAGCTCTTCGCATCAGGTGCCCAAAGTATTGGAGTTTCAGCTTCAACATCAGTCCTTCCCATGAATACCCAGGACTGATCTCCCCTAGGATGGACTGATTGGATCTCCTTGAAGTCCAAGTGACTCTCAAGAGTCTTCTCCAACACCACAGTTCAAAAGCATCAACTCTTCTTCGCTCAGCCTTCTTTATAGTCCAACTCTCGCATCCATACATGTTCAGTTCAGTTCGGTCTCTCAGTCGTGTCCAACTCTTTGCGACCCTGTGAATCGCAGCATGCCAAGCCTCCCTGTCCATCACCAACACCCGGAGTTCACTCAGACTCGGGTTCATTGAGTCAGTGATGCCATCCAGCCATCTCATCCTCGGTCGTCCCCTTCTTCTCCTGCCCTCAATCCCTCCCAGCATCAAAGTCTTTTCCAATGAGTCAACTCTTTGCATGAGGTGGCCAAAGTACTGGAGTTTCAGCTTTAGCATCATTCCTTCCAAAGAAATCCCAGGGTTGAATGACTACTGAAAAAATCAAAGCCTTGACTAGATGGACCTTTGTTGACAAAGTAATGTCTCTGCTTTTTAACATGCTGTCTAGGTTCGTCATAATTTTCCTTCCAAAGAGTAAGTGAAAGTGAAGTCGCTCAGTCGTGTCCGACTCTTTGCGACCCTGTGGACTGTAACCTACCAGACTCCTCTGTCCATGAGATTCTCCAGGCAAGAATACTGGAGTGGGTTACCATTTCTTTCTCCAAAGAGTAAGTGTCTTTTAATTTCATGGCTGCAATCACTATCTGCAGTGATTTTGGAATCCAAAAAAATAAAGTCAGCCACTGTTTCCACTGTTTCCCCATCTATTTGCCATGAAGTGATAGGATAAAGAGTGGAAATACACAAAATAGAGACTAAAAAGAGAAAAAATCAATTAAACTAAGAACTGTTCTTTTTGAAAATAAAAAAATATGAAAAACTTTTAGCTAGACTAATCAAGAAACAAACAGAAAGAACTCAAATAAAATTAGAAATGAAAGAGAAGTTAAAACGGATACCACAGAAATAAAAAGTATCATAAACACGTGCACACCCATGGTGGATTCATGTTGATGTGTGGCAAAACCAATACAATATTGTAAAGTAAAAAAAAAAAAATAATAATAAAAGAAAAAAGATTACTATAAACAATTATATACTAACAAACTGGACAACCTAGAAAAAATGGATAAATTCTTAGATGTATGCCATCTTGCAAAACTGAATCATGAAGAAATAGAAAATCTGAATAGACTATAAGACTGAATAGACTTATAAGGAGATTGAAACAGTAATTCAAAATCTCCTAGCAAGCAAAGCCCAGGACTAGATGGTGTCATGCGTGAATTCTACAAAACATTAAAAGACTTAATACCTAAATTGTATCATTCTCAAACTCCTCAAAAAAACTGAAGAGGAGGGAAACCTTCCAAATGCATTTTATAAAACCAGCATTATCCTGATACTAAAGCAAAAGAAAAAAAAGGACACTACAAAAAAGGAAAATCACAGGTAAATACTAATGATGAACATAGATGAAAAATTTTGCAAAATAAAATGTTAGTAGCCTGAATTTGAGAATACATTAAAAGGACCATAAATCATGATAAAGTGGGATTTATTCTAGGGGTGCAAGTTTGCTTCAACATCTAAATCAATCAATGTGATAAATCACATTAACAAAAAGCAGGATAAAAATCACACTACTATCTCAATAGATGCAGAAAATTTTGACAAAATTTAACATCAATTTATGATTTTAAAGTCTCTCAACAAAGTGGGTATAGAAAGATCTTACCTCAACATAATAAAGGTCATATTTGACAAACCCACATCTAATAATACACTCAACAGTGGAAAACTGAAAGCTTTTCCACTAAGATCAGAAACAAAATAGGAATGCCTACTCTCACCACTTTTATCGAACACAGTATTGGAAGTCCTAGCCACAGCAAGAAAAGAAAAAAAAAAAAAATCAGAGACATTCAGATTGGAAAGGAAGAAGTTAAACTGTCACACTGTCTTTATTTGCAAATGATATGATACTACATATAGAAAACCCTAAATACACCACCAAAAAACTGTTAGAATTATTGTATAAATGAATTCATTAAAGTTGCAGGATACAAAATGAACATATAGAAATCTGTGGCATTTCTATACACAATAATAAACTATAAGAAAGATAAATTAAGAAAACAATTCCATTTTTGATAGCATCAGACAGAATAAAGTACCTAGGAATAAATTTTAACAAGAAAGTGAAAGACCTGTACATTGAAAACTATAACACACTGATGAAAAAATTGAAAAAGACACAAATAAATGGAAAGATACTTCGTATTTCATGTATTAGAAGAGTCAATATGAGAAAGTTTCCCTACTGCCTAAAGCCATGTAAAGATTCAATGCAATCACTATCAAAATTCCAATAGCATGTTTCATAGAACCAGAACAAATAGTTCAAAAATTATATGGAGGTACAAAAGACTCTGAATCACCAAATCAATTTAAAGAAAGAATAAAGCAGGAAGTATCACACACCCTGATTTCAAACTACACTACAAAGCTATAGTCATCAAAACAGTATGGTACTGGCACATAAATCAATGGAAAAAAACTGAATGTCCAGAAAATAAAATCACACATAAATGGACAGTTAACTTACAACAAAGGAATCAAAGTATACAATGGAGAAATAATAGTCTATTTAATAAATGATGTTCAGAAAACTGAACATCCACATGAAAAAGAATGAAACTATTCCACTATCTTTTACAATATAAAAAACTAACTCAAAATAGATTAAAGATCTGAATGTAAGGCTTGAAACTATAAAATTCCTAGAGGAAAATATAGGCAGTAACTTCATGACATCAATCTTAGTGATATTTTTGTGGATCTGACTCCAAAGGCAAAGGAACAAAAGCAAAAACTAACAAATGGGATTACATTCAACTAAAAAGCTTCTGCACAGTGAAGGAAGGCATCATTAAAACAAAAAGTCAACCTACTGAATGGGAGAATGTATTTGTGATGGATATATCCGATAATGGGTTAATATAAAAAAAAACCTCCAAAATATATAAAATAACTCATAAAACACAACAACAGGAAAATAAGTAAACTGATTAAAAATGGGCAGAGGGTCTTTTTTCCAAAAAGACAAAAATGAAACAAAACATAAACCAAAACATAGACATGGCCAATAGGCACATGGAAAAAAATTTCTCTAACTAACATCACTAATTATTAGAGAAACGTAAATCAAAAGCACAGTGAGATATAACCTCACATCCATTAGAATGGCTATTATCACAAAAAGAAAAAATAACAAATGTTAGAGAGGATGCGAAGAAAAGGTGACCCTCATACACTGTTGGTGGAGTTGTAAATTGGTGTAGCCTCTATGTAAAGTGATGTACGGATTCATAAAAAATTAAGAACAGAATATGATCCAGCATTTCTACTTCTGAGTATTTATCTGAAGAACATTCAAACACTGATTTGAAAAGACACATGCATTGCTATGTTCACTGCAGCTTTCTTTACAATAGCCGTGATACGGAAGCAACCCGTGTGCCCATTAAGAGATGAGCAGATAAAGGAAATGCAGTGTATATACACAATCAGATATTACTAGCCATAAAAAGATGAAATCTTGTCATTAGCAACAACGAGGGTGGACTTTGAGGGTATTTTTCTAAGTGAAATGTCAGAGAAAGACAAATACTATAGAATTTCACTGTATGGGGAATCTAAAACAAAACAAAACAAAAACAAATTCATAGGTACAGAAGTACGATGAGTGGTAATCAGAGGAGAAGGGGGCTTTGTGGGGTGGGCCAAAAGAGAGAAAGGCTTGAACTGTATGGGGACAGATGGCAACTGGACATGTGGTATTGATCATGCTGTAGTGTATCAGTTCAGTTCAGTTCAGTTGCTCAGTCGTGTCTGACTCTTTGTGACCCCATGGACTACAGCATGCCAGGGCTCCCTGTCCATCACCAACTCCTGGAGTTTACCTGTAGTACATACAGATGTCCAGTTATCATGCTGTGCTCCAGAAACTTATATATATATAAAAATTAAAAAAATAGAGAGTAGAAAACTCATCGGGGCAGGAGGTTGGTAGAAAGTTGATAAAAGGATACAAAGTTTAAGTTACAAGATGAATAAGTTGTGAGGATCTAATGTATTACATGATAAGTTGCTTAGGTTGTGTCCAATTCTTTGTGACCCTTTGAACTGTAGTCTGCCAGGCTCCTCTGTCTATGGGATTCTGCAGGCAAGAATACTGGAGTGGGTTGCCATGCCTTCTGATTAAGTTGATTACTCTATTTTGTATAATTGAAATTTGATAAGAGACTAGAACCTAAATATTTTTACCACCCCATACCCCTGCAATAAAGGAAAATACGTGAGATGATGGATAAGTTAATCAACTCAATGGGAGTAATCTTTCCACGATGTATATGTATATCACATCTTCACATTACATATTTTAAATACCTTAACATTCAAGTTGTCAATTATGTCTCAAAAAAGTTGAAAAGAAAGAAGCATATTCAAGATGTCAAGAGTGGGACCTCAATTTATATAGTTTTACAGTGTTAAAAAAAAGGTTTCATTTGACTTGCAATGGCTTGCCTTGCTATCATAGTGTGGAACAAATGAGCTAGATTCAGAATCTAAAGGTGTGAATTGATAATACCTGGTTTTACTGACCTCAAGGCATGTGGTTAACACATCAGTATTGTCTTTATCAGATTGTTCCAATTTACTGATCGGAAGAGATAATTGAGAAACAGGTGGAAATATTGTTTATTGTTTTGGACCCACCATCTGTGTGGGCAAAGGAAACCTTGACTTTAGTCAGGGTCAATGTATCTGGGTCATTTACTCTTATGTAAAAGGCAGCCTCCTATGTGCCAGAACATGATGCTTAACCACTGTGGTTGCCGAGAAGTTATCTGTCAGCTTGTATATCCTCAGAAATTAACTCCAGCTCACATACATCCTGATTATTTCTCAACAAGAGTGTAGGAGTGTGCCCAGGCAGCTTTTGCCACCTGTGGCTTGGACATTTTCAAGAGGTAGGTAGATATCTTCTGGAGACTGGGGATTTGTCTGGTGTTGTCATTGCAAGGAATGAGACCAATGCTGGAAAAAAGTGAAAGCAGTCTGGTGCTCACCACTCCCTTTTGAATTCTCATGGAGAATGCAGGCTACTTCTGAGATTAATGCCCAACAGCTGCTGCAGGGAGCCGGCCTTATTTCTCAAGGCCATGCGTGAGGAACCTAGAGGTGCTTTCTTCTCTGCTATGTTCATAGTGTGTGCTGTGTGCTCCGTCACTCAGTCGTGTCTGACTCTTTGTGTCCCCATGGACTGTAGCCCGCCAGGCTCCTCTGACCATGAAATTCTCTAGGCAAGAATACTGGAGAGAGTTGCCATTTCCTTCTCCAACTGTGTTCAGAGACTATTCTTTAAAACAGCTTATTTTAGTTTGAAACAGAAAGTAAGATTGTTCTTTGAAGGACTCACAGATAAATGGCTAGGAACTTGCCCCTGCATAAAATAGAAATCTATAAATAATTCCATTTAAATAAATACATCTTCTGTGCTCTACAATAAATTGTATTTAGGTAATTTAATTTAATGAAATTCAAGATATTCAAAGGCCATTCCTCTCTCTCAATGGCTTTGTGCCTATAAAGATGAGCTCATCACCCACAGAATCTTTTATTTGAATATATTCTCAGAGTGGCTCTTAGTAACATCCCTGAACTTTTACCCTGGTGTCTTGTTAATGGGCAGTATCAGGGATTTTGGCCCTCAAGGACACTGTTACAATCTGGCCATCACTGTTATTGATTCTGTACTGAGTCAGTTTCAATTTTGATCTAGGATTAAGCTATCTCTGTGATGAGATGAATGAACTCTTCTTGGATCCTCCAAATATTAATTATGTGGTAGGAATTTGTCAGGGAAGTTAGTATCAAATTCTTAAGAAAAAAATAAGGTCTATAAAGAGAAACAGCCTGACTCATGGGGCAAAGGGTCTGGGATAGTGAGTCACCTTTAAACCAAACAAAGCAAGCCTCTCATCTCTAGGCTATCCCACCTGCTGTCTCCATCTGCCTGCAGTTCCACTCTCTGTTTCTCTCCTGTTTACCTGGTCTCCCCATCTGTACTCCACCCATACTCCTGAATTTGCTCTGCTTTTTTCAGGCCCAATCTTTGCTATTCATCCAATAAATCTGTAAGGAACTCACGTTTTCCCTATCTTCCAGAGAGCTCCTCTCTTTGGTTAAAGGCAATGATTTTAAAATCAGAAAGAACTGGCTCAAATCCCAGCTTCATCTCTTACTAACCTTTTCTACAAGTTTTTAAATTTATCTGAGATTCAATTTTCCCATCTGTAAAATAGGGTTAATAACACATTTCAAAAGAGCTGTTGTAAAGATGACATGTGATTAAGTATGTGTTTAAGATAGAGTGGCAGGTTCAAAAAACCTCATGAATAATAACCTGAGTTTTTCCTCATGATGTTTCAGTTCATTCATATTTTTTCTGCTATTCCATTGCTATTCTTTAACCATCTTCTCTACTGCTTCAGGAATTACTCTCAGCCTCATTTGACATTAAGACACAGTCTCTAAGACACAGTGGAAAGGGCAAGGATTAGGGTCCCATGATTGAGAATGCTTCCCTGGCTTTGTCTTGTCCCAGCTAGACTTTGAGTGGGTCATTTAAACTATTTGAGCCCTAATTTCTTAAAGAAGACATGGAATATTGAAGTATGTAACTTACTGGATTGTTGATTAAACAAGGTAATTTTCATTGAAGGCTTAATCTGTGCGAGGTCCTGTCCTAAATTCTTCACATGCGATAATCTCATATAAAGCTCAAAACAGCCCTGTGATACAGTTACTGCTATTATCCCTGTTGTGTTGATAAGGAAACTGAGGCTCAGTGAGGTTCAGGCCCCTGCAGGAGTTGGGGTGTTTGAGCCTATATGTGGTGGGTACCAAAGCACCATGACCACCTCCCCTGGTGACTCACAGCTTGGCTCTCTGTTCTCTCCAGTGCGACACAGGGAAAAGCCCAGACATCATTACATACTTGGCACTGTGAACTGCTTCTGGCATGCACCTTGTCTCCTTAATGAGGCTCTAAACTTCTTCAGAGCATCTGGTATGTCTGTTTCCTTTTCCCCAGTACCTAGGACAGTGTTGCATCATAACAGGCATTTAATAAATATCTTGTCGACTAAATCTGTACTTTCAGATTTAATCTTCTCTGCTCCCAAGGGCTTTCTTGAAGCCTTTCATGCTAGTGCCAGGCACTAAGGTGTCTGGATTTGGCTGTCAACAAGAATGACAGAACACTGATGGCATGTGGCTGAGTTTCTGACGACTTACTTCTTACTGAACAGTTAACGTGGATTATCTCATTTGCTCTTCTTAAAAATTCTGCAAGTTACATATTATAGTACCCATTTACTCATTCTGTAGATGAGGAAACTGAGCCTTGGAGTGATTCTATAACCTGTCTCATGCCATCCAGCTAAGAGGTGGCATTTAGAAACCCTGGTTTGGAATCAGTTGTCTCTCTTGAGCCTGAACTCTTGATTTCTATGAAAAAAAAATTGGTGCTAGATTGCTTGACTATCTTTTAACTTCTAGTTTTACAACTGTTTGCTACCAAATAGTTTCATGTATATATGGCTTCCTAGGTGGTGCTAGTACTAAAGAAACCGCCTGCCAATGCAGGAAACGTAAGAGCCACTGGTTCTGTCCCTGGGTTGGGAAGATGCCCTGGAGGAGGGCATGGCAACCCACTCCAGTATTGTTGCCTGGAGAGTCCCATGGACAGAGGAGCCTGGTGGGCTACAGTCCATAGGGTTGCAAAGAGTCGGGCATGACTGAAGCGACCTAGCATGCACAAGCACTCATATATATTATTTATTTAATAGAAAATATATATAAATCTCTCTCTCTATGTGGCAAAATATACAAGACATGACATTTACCATCTTAACCATTTCTTAGTGCACAGTTCAGTGACTATTCAGTGGACCTTCACTCTCCACCTCAGAACTTTTTCCCATCGGCACAAACTGAAACTCTGTCCGCTTTTAACAATAACTCTCTACCCCCTCCTCTTTCCTGGCCTGTAACTATGATTTCTTCTAAGGTATGTACTAATATTTGACCATTTCAATTCTTGAGGACTACTATTATACGGGCTTTTGCAGATTCTGCACCCTTGTGATGGTCTTCCTCAGCTTGGCCCTGGGGCCTTGTGACCTTACTTTCTATCTGAAACCAGCAGGCCCAGGGTCAGAAAGGCCTTTGGTTGCCAACAGCGTCTCCCATCGGAATGAGCCCTTTGGCAGATTTCCCCGTCTTTAGGGTGTGTTCATTTTTCTCTTATTGCTGCTACCTCCCCATGATGTGGGCCCACAATTCTGAGTCACCACCTCTACGTGCGTCAGAGAAAGCTGCGGTGAGAAAAGGAAACTGCATAATTGTTATCTGCTATAAACTATATGCTGACGTGCTGGGGGAGGGAGAATCTCTGTATTCCAAGCAGAAAATTTCAGCATCCTTCATAGCTCAGAAATGGTAGAGATGTCCTTGTGATAGCCACTTAAAGTCACCATTATCTTTAAAATAGAGCTGGTGTCCACGGCAGCAAAGGTGCCCTTGTAAAATAAGCCTATTTTGCATAATGTCTATATGGATACAGATATGATTGTAGATAATTTTAGCTTTTGCCTTCAGTCTCCAGGTTGCTACAGACCGTATTTTTTACTCCTCCCTCGTCAATACATATGTCCCTCAAAATTCACTTTTTCTTCATTTCCCAGCTTTCTGACATTTATGTTTGCTCTCACATTATATCAGTCTTATGCCTTTTGTATCTAGTTTCACTGAGCAAGATTCTTTTGCTTTTCAGCATGTTTTTAAACAAGGCTTCCTTGACAAATGTAAAAGAAATTGATAATTTTTTCCTTTTAACTCTTTTATGATTTTTATTTATTTACATAGTACCAAGAATTCTGTCATTTAAAATACTTTTTTAATTGGCTGATAGTGTATGGAAAAATGCATGTACCATACTCTTACAGCTCACTAAATCTTATCTGCACACACCCACGGAACCAGAGCAGAGATGAAGAAACAAAATACAGTGACTTCTTGGAGCATAAGTTAGTTTTATCTAATTTGAAACATTATATAAATGGTAATCATACCACTTATACTCCTTTGCTTAAAATATTTTTTCCTACTACTTGAAATTGGAATCCAAATAAGTTTACAATCGGTTATTACATTTTTTAATGTCTTTATATATATCCTGTCCATCTCTTTTATTTTTCCTTGAATTTTTTTCAAAAAGATACTGAAATGTTAACCCCATAGAACCTCCTGCAGTCTGATTTTGCCAGTTGCATCCCTTAATGTTTCTTTAGATACGTGCTCTAACATTTCTTGCACATTTCTGGTCCAGGGTAGAGGCTGGATCAGACTCAGAAGGCTGCTCCTTTTGTGGGGTCACCAGTCACTAAAAATGATTGCCTGCCTCCTGGATAATGGTACTGAAGCAGACAGAGGTTAAGTGATTTGGCAAAGCGCTCCAGGTAGAGCCCGGGTCTCACGAAGTCTATTCCAGTGCACTTTATACTTCAGACTGGCAGTGAAAACTGAACGGTCATTTCTTAGTGTAATTCAAATATTTTTACATCCTGGAGGCTCAAGCATCTGACTCTTGCTTCGAGTGTCCTCTGGAAGGCATGGGCCATGTGCCTTGTACTGCCTCTCTAGTGCACAACATTATATGTGAGCACAGTGTGAAGACAGTGTAGAGAGGAAAGGCCTACTTTTCATGGTATTTTTATTTCAGAAGGATGGTGTCAATTAAATGCAGTTAAATATGTATTTAATAAGCACAACTGTGTGCTTAGTGGGCTTCCCCAGTGGCTCAGTGGTAAATAATTCACCTTCAGTGCAGGAGACACAGGAGACATGAGTTCGTTCCCTTGGTTGGGAAGTTTCCCTGGAGGAGAAATGGCAACCCACTCCAGTATTCTTGCCTAGAAAATCCCATGGACGGAGGAGCCTGGTAGGCCACAGTCCAGGGGGTTGCAAAGAGTCAGACACAACTGAGTGACTGAAAACACACACGTGTGCTTAGCAATGTGAACATATAAAGAAGGATAAGTTAATGTTCCTGCCACTGAGGAGCTCCCAGTCTTTTTAAAGGAATCTTAACGTCTGAGAGGAATTACTCACATATATGGTCAGGGGAAGAAATAACTAGTCTTTAAGTCTGAAGACAGGGATGAAATTTTGCTTTGCCTTGTTTTCTGGCTCCCTGACAATACGCAGGCAGTTTTGTGACTGGGTCTTGGTTTCCTCCTCTACAAGGAAGTGGGCCTGTCTCACAGGGTGGTTAAAGGTTGAGATGAAACAGTACTTGGGAAGAGCATTATAGTCATCCCTATAGATGACTACTGTGCCATCCTTGCTTAGATATTATAGGAAAGGGAGAACTCATCACTTTAAAACTGAGTGATTCAGTTTTTGAAAAACTGTAGTTATTATAACATTTTCCTTTGAATGAACCCAAATCTTTCCTCCTGTAATTTCACCCATTGATTCTGGTCAGCATCTAGCAGTGTAAGTGTACGTTTTTCTTCCTTCACAGTAGAATTGTAGATCATTCTTTCTCATGTTAGTCTTCAGATATTTGAAGACATCTATCATGATTCTATTTTCCAGGAAAACCATCCCTAACTCATTCAATACTTTCCTCCACACTAGGGTTCTAAACAAGTAACTTTTAACATAGGGTATGCATCAGAATCACCTAGGAGTTTTAAAAATGTGTGCATTTTGACAAATCTCTCCAGCTGATTTTAAAATTCTGAAGTATCTTAATATCTTAATCATCTCTGAAACTTTTTAAACTTGTTCATATCTTTCTTGACATATGACTTACTAACCCAAATGAATACTGCAGATATACGTGGACTTGAATCAGGGTTTGTTAACTATTATAACAAGTAAATCAAGAGATGGTGATAGTTCAAATACAGTGGAAGGTAATTTCTTGCATCTGTGAGTTTAAAGTGGACTTTCCTGATTGGTGTGTGGCTCTCTTCCAAGCATTGATACAGGGAGCCAGACTTTTTGCCTTCTATAGTTTTGCTATTTTTAAAACACAACCACCAGGGTCATTGGGTTCATCTGCATAAAGTTAAAAAGAGAATGTATGGACATTTTTCTGGGCTCAGCTTAAAGTAGTGTGGTTCATAATACCATACAGCAACTGCAAAGACGTGTACCCAAGAATGAAAGAATTTGGGTTTGGGGGACAGCTAGCCAGTCTGTACTGATAGAGTGTATAATGTGTCTTGACTATTTCTTCTGACATCACAAATACCACCTGTCAATGAGGTCAGAAGGATTTAAACTGTCTGGATGACAGGAAACACCTTAAACAAAATTAAAAGACAAGTATAGACTGGAAGAAAATGTTTGTAGCATCTCAATATTTTGGGGGTGCTTTGCTATACTAATTGAAGTGATTGATAGTCAATTAAATGTTTTCAGTTATTTTCAAAAGAAATGCCACATTAGATTTCCTCCCATTCTATAATCATTCAGTTGCTTTTAAAAACCTAATCACAGGATTTTATATCAAGTTAGTGCAGGTCTATCCAAAGATAGGCTTTTTCAAGGTCTCATCTAACATACTACACAGCTTTGTAGCAGTCATACATTCAGTAAGAATTCCTCCTTTCTCTGTAGCAGAGATATTATATCCAGAGGAAAAGTGCACTCTGTCATGTAACCAGATTTGTATCATATAATGCTAATTTTTATGTACTTATTGTTTATATATTTTGAAAGCACTCTGCTAAATGCTTCACCTGCATTTAGTTTTAAAATTTTCACAACAATTTCATTAAGTAGATATCATTATTTTCCTTTCAAAGATGAGGAAACTTAGGTTTACCAAAGCTAAATTATTTGTCAAAGTTACATGACGAGTAACTGTCAGAGTTAAGGTTCTAATGTATGTATGTTTTACTTCAAAGATGAATTATTTAATCATTCTATGTCATCACCTACATAGGTGATACCTTTTATAAAATGCCAAAATTTGGAGAAAGCAAATGTGGTGAATGTAATCAGGGATGATTTTACTGAAGTAAGATTTATTATGACCCTAACTAAAGGGTTAGGTACGGTTAAAGTGCTGCACTCAATATGCCAGCAGATTTGGAAAATGCAGTAGTGGCCACAAGACTGGCAAATCCCAAAGAAAGGTAATACCAAAGAATGTTCAAACTACTGCATAATTGCACTCATCTTACATACTAGCAAAATAATGCTAAAAATTCTCCAAGCTAGACTTCAATAATATGCCAACTGAGAAATTCCAGATGTTCAAGCTAGATTTAGAAAAGGCTGAGGAATTAGAGATAAAATTGCCAACATCTGCTGGATCATCAAAAAACCAAGAGAATTCCAGAAAAACATCTGTTTTATTGGCTATGCCAAAGCCTTTGTGTGGATCACCACAAACTGTGGAAAAGTCTTAAAGAGATGGGAATACCAGACCATCTGACCTGCCTTTTGAGAAAACTGTATGCAGGTCAAGAAGGAATAATTAGAACCGGACATGAAACAATGGACTGGTTCCAAATCAGGAAAGGTGTACGTCAAGGCTTTATATTGTCACCCTGCTTATTTAACTTATATGCAGAGTACATCATGTGAAATGTCAGGCTAGATGAAGCACAAGCTGGAATCAAGACTTCCAGGAGAAGCATCAACAACCTCAGATTCTCAGATGATACAACTCTTATGGCAGAAAGAGAAGAGGACCTAAAGAGCCTCTTGATAAAAGTGAAAGAGAATAGAGAAAAAGTTGGCTTAAAACTCAACATTCAGAAAAACAAAAATCATGGCTCTGGTCCCATCACTTCATGACAAATAAATAGAGAAGCAGTGGAAAGAGTGGCTGACTTTATTTTTTTGGATTCCAAAATCACTGCAGATGGTGACTGCAGCCATGAAATTAAAAGACACTTGCTCCTTGGAAGAAAAGCTATGACCAACCTAGATAGCTTATTAAAAAGCAGAGACATTACTTTGGCAACAAAAGTCTGTCTAGTAAAAGCAATGGTTTTTCCAGTAGTCATGTATGGATGTGAGAGTTGGACTACAAAGAAAGCTGAGTGCTGAAGAATTGATGCTTCTGAACTGTGGTGTTGGAGAAGACTCTTGAGAGTCCCTTGGACTGCAAGGACATCCAACCAGTCCATCCTAAAGGAGATCAGTCCTGGGTGTTCATTGGAAGGACTGATGTTGAAGTTGAAACTGCAATACTTTGGCCACCAGATGCGAAGAACTGACTCATTGGAAAAGACCCTGATGCTGGAAAAATTGAAGGCAGGAGGAGAAGGGGATGACGGAGGATGAGACGGTTGGATGGCATCACCGACTCAATGGGCATGAGTTTGGGTAAACTCTGGTAGTTGGTGATGGACAGGGAGGCCTAGTGTGCTGTGGTCCATGGGGTCACAAAGAGTTGGACATGAGTGAGGTACTGAACTGAACTTATTTGAACTAATTAAAGGGTAGGATTTAGACAAGTGGAAAGAAGGATAAATGGCAAGAGTATACTTACATACTGTATTTCCTCTAATGAGACCCAACCAGTCTATGAGAAGTGATATTTTGAGCCTTGGCAGACAAGGATGATAACAATGAATACTGAGCTTCATTCAGCTAAGTTAGGTCTTGTATTGAGGCACCGTATGGTCTGAGACTCTTTAGACACCTGTATTGCCAGTGTTTGTCTTTCAAAGGATGCATGTTTTCAGTCCTCTACCTGAGGAGGCTTAAATATCCGTTACTGAATAGAAGTGTATAAGAAGACACTTAAAAAAAAATGTTAGGATGGCTTCTCATTGAGAAAATGAGCCATCTCAAATGAGCCATCTTTCTCATTTCTAGAGTTATGTCTCCGCCTGGTAGGTACTAGTGGAATTACAGTAAATTCACAATGGTCACTTGGGTAGAATGATTACATCCAACTATAATGCATGTACACCCGTAGTGGATTCATGTCAATGTATGGCAAAACCAATACAGTATTGTAAAGTAAAATAAAGTAAAAATAAAAATTAAAAAAATTCAACTATTTATAGGAAACCAATCAACAAACTCAACAAAAACAATAAAATATGCAGTCTCATGAAGTTATCTTTGCTTACTGCAGTGAATTACTTAGGATATATTGATTTTTTCTCCTGCATGCACTATTAGGAACATTGATTGGAAAGCATCAGTACTATTCCGTTAAAGGGCTGTTACGTTAAAAAAATTTTTTTTGCTTTGTTTTTTAATGAAAGACTAAACTTCATCTAAAATGTTATTAACATCAATTTAAGGGAAGGGGATTGTGGTGGATAGAATATATCAGAAATAAATTTCAAAACCTTTCCATCAATTTAAATCATTCACACGTATGATTAATATAAGTGAAAACTATAACATGTTGATTTCAGTTTAATTAATTTTTGTTGCAATTAGTATATCCTGGTCTTTGTAGCTTGTATGGATCATTTCCTTTTAATCCCTAGTAAAATCTGGTGGCTCAATGGTAAAGAATCTGCTTGCCAATGCAGGAGACTTGGGTTTGATCCCTGGGTCGGGAAGATCCCCTGGAGAAGGAAATGGCAACCCACTCCAGTATTCTTATCAGGATAATCCCATGGACAGAGGAGCCTGGCAGGCTACAGTTCACGGGGTCACAAAGAGTTGGACATGCCTTAGTGACTAAGCAACAATAGCAAAAGCATAGTTTATCATATTATCCACCTCTTGGTTTAGAGAAATAGAGATGAGGATTCGTCTCTCTTAGAACCATTTGCGCTTGACCTCTTTCGGTATAAAAAAATGGATTTGGAAATAGTATGCAATGCTTTTGTCATATTAGTTATGCATAGTAACCATGAAAACAAACTTAGATCTGTTTTAAGAGGGCGTCATACTCTCTATGTGCCCTGACTTGGGAGGCAGCTGCAGCAGGTAAAGGATACTTTTGCATGGGGAAAGGGAAATTACCATTAGGAAACATGGTTTCTCTACATTTCCAGACTCTGTGAAAGATGCTCCAAGGCATATCTATCTGCAACAGAACATTCTGAGCATTGCTTGCCATTCAGTGCTCATAAAAAGAAAGTACAAAGAGTAAAGAGAGCCACTTTGTAAGAATTTTTATTGTGTACACCAGGACTCAGGGGAAAGGATCAGTGACCCCACAAGAGACTGAGCCGGACTGCCTGTGGGTATTTGAGGATTGGCTCTGGAGGAGTGGGTCGGCAGTAGCCTGCCGTGGGGACAGGGGCACTGGCAGCAGCAATCCTGGGAGGTGCGTGCTGGGATAAGTCCTCTTGGTGGTCACCGTTAGCCCTGCCATAGGACTTGTAGACTCAAGGACTGGGTCACCTCAGGCCAGACAGTTAACTGAGGTAACACGGCCCCACCCATCAGCAGGCAACTGGTTTAAAGATTTACTTTAATCTTGTAATTTTACTTTACTTTAATCAGAGCATGGCCCTGTCCACCAGAGCAAGACCCAGTTTTTCCCACAGCAGTCTCTCCCAACAGGAAGTTTTACAAGCCTCTTATCCTCATCTATCATAGGGAAGACAGAAGCAGCAAGAACTACAATCCCCTAGCCTCCAGAATGAAAGCCATGATCACAGAAAGCTAACCAAAATGATCATATGGACCACAGTCTTGTATAACTCAGTGAAGCCATGAGCCATGTCATGCAGGGCCACCCAAGGTGGATGGGTCATGTTGGAGAATTCTGACAAAATGTGGTCCACTAGAGAAAGGAATGGCAAACCATTCCAGTATTTTTGCCTCAAGAATCCCATGAACAGTATGAAAAGACAAAAAAATATGACACCAGAAAATGAGTCCCCCAGGTTGGTAGGTGTCCAATATTATACTGGGGAAAAGCAGAGAAACAGCTTCAGAAAGAATGAAGAGGGTGGGCCAAAGTGGAAACAATGCCCATCTGTAGATGTGTCTGGTGGTGAAAGTAAAGCCTGGTGCTGTAAAGAAGAATATTACATAGGAACCTGGAATGTTAGGTCCATGAGTCAAGGTAAATTGGATGTGGTCAGGCAAGAGATGACAAGATTCAACATAGACATTTGAGGAATCAGTGAACTAAAATGGATGGGAATGTGTGAATTTAATTCCCATGACCATTGTATCTACTATTGTGGGCAAGAATCCCTTAGAAGAAATGGAGTAGTCCTCATAGTCAACAAAACAGTTTGACATGCAGTACTTGGGTGCAGTCTCAAAAATGACAGAATGCTCTTGGAGTGTTTCCAAGGCAAACCATTCAATACAATGCAATGTAAACAGTAATGCAAGTCTATGCTCCAACCACTAATGCCAAAGATGAAGTTGGATGATTCTATGAACACCTACAAGGCTTCTAGAACTAACACCAAAAAATGATGTCCTTTTCATTTTAGGTGATTGGAATGCAAAAGTAGGAAGTCAAGAGACATGAACAAATCTATGAACAAAGCTAGCGGAGGTGATGGAATTCTTGCTGAGCTATTTCAAATCCTAAAATATGATACTGTTAAAGTACTATACTCAGTATACCAGCAAATTTGGAAAACTCAGTGACCACAGGACTGGAAAAGGTCAGTTTTCATTCCAGTCCCAGAAAAGGGCAATGCCAAAGAATGTTCAAACTATTGCACAATTGTACTCTTTTCACATGCTAGCAAAGTAATGTTCAAAATCCTTCAAGCTAGGCTTGAACAGTATGTGAACTGAGAACTTCCAGTGTACAAGTTGGATTTAGAAAAGGCAGAGGAACTAGAGATTAAATTGCCAGCATCCATTGGATCATAGAAAAGGCTAAAGAATTCCAGAAAAAACTTCTACTTCTGCTTCATTGACTACACTAAAGCCTTTGACTGTGTGGATCAAAACAGACTGTAGAAAATCTTAAAGAGATGGGAATACCAGACCACCTTACCTGCCTTCTGAGAAATCTGTATGCGGGTCAAGAAGCAACATTTAGAACTAGACATGGAACAACAGACTGGTTCCAAATTGGGAAAGGAGTATGTCAAGGCTGTATATTGTCACTCTGCTTATTTATCTTGTATGAAGAGTATATCATGTGAAATGCCAGGCTGGATGAAGCACAAGCTGGAATCAAGATTGCCAGGAGAAATATCAATAACTTCAGATATGCAGATGACATCACCCTTAGAGCAGAAAGCGAAGAGGAATTAAAGAGCCTCTTGATGAAAGTGAAAGAGGAGAGTGAAAAAGCTGGCTTAAAACTCAACATTCAAAAAACAAAGATCATGACATCCAGTCCCATCACTACATGGCAGATACATGGGGAAACAATGGAAACAGCGATGGACATTATTTTCTTGGGCTCCAAAATCACTGTGGATGGTGACTGCAGCCATGAAATTGAGATGTTTGCTCCTTGGAAGAAAAGCAATGACAAACCTAGACAGTGGATTAAGAAGAAGAGACATTATGTTGCCTACAACTGTCCGTATAGTCAAAGCTATGGTTTTTCCTGTAGCCATGTACAGATGTGAGAGTTGGACAATGAAAAAGGTTGAGTGCTTTTTTTTGAAGAATTGATGCCTTCAAACTGTGGTGTTGGAGGACTCTTGAGAGTCCCTTGGACAGCAAGGAAATCAAACCAGTCAATCCTAAAGGAAATCAACACTGAAAATTCACTGGAAGAACGGACGCTGAAGCTGAAGCTCTAATACTTTGGCCACCTGATGGAAAGAGCCAGTTCATTGGAAAAGACCATGATGCTGGGAAAGATTGAAGGCAAAAGGAGAAGGGGCGAACAGAGGATGAGATGATTGGATGGCATCACCAATTCATAGGACATGAGTTTGAGCAAGCTCCATGACATGGTGAAGAACAGGAAAGCCTGGCTTGCTGCAGCCTATGGGGTCACAAAGAATCGGACTCCACTGAGTGACTGAAAAACAAGAAGAAATAGCCGGAATTAACAGGCAAGTCTGAGTGAACAACAATCCTGTATATAGGAAGGGAGACCTAAGAAGTCACCACAGATTCAAAAGATCGACTGATTTATTGGATAGCTATGGGAAAGGAACTGACAATTGGTAAATGTCCTAAGAGTCCTAAACTAGGTTAGGAGCTTTAAAAACACAACCTGCTTTTGAAAAAAGGAAGTGTTATTTTCCCAGTTTTCAGAAAGTAAAAAAATTGTACTTAAGTAACATGCCTAGGGTCACACAGCTATTCAAATGTGAACAGGCTGGATTGGCCTCAAAATCTTATCTTTTTCACTGCTTCATTTATAGCTACATCTTTTAGCGACAACGGCCTGTACATTCTGGCCTGATACCAGCACTTAGAAATGGCAAGGCCAGTTCAGAAAGTGATTCAGAGTCAAGTCCATGAAGATGCTTAATATAAATGGAAATATATGAACATCTTATGCCAGTGTGTAATGTTTTCTCTTTGTCATTCCCATCAGTTTACAAATGCTTTTATAGACATTATTTGCTTTGTTCCCCATAGCAATTCTAGAGGAATACAGCACTAATAGTAATTCTCTCTTTTTACAGGTCAGAAGACTGAGGCTTGGAGAGATTCCACCCCCCCCGCCCCCCACCAAGACCCCTTAGCTCCTTTTGATACATGAATTCTTTAAACCCAAAAGGAAAAGGTAGTTGTTACACCACTTTCCTCTCCAATTCCCATCCTTCTGATCTCATCATGGGCTTTCAGTTCCAGGTACAAAGCAAGATGGCAATGTAAATGGAGCTACAGTGAATTTTAACCCCAGCATCTTTCTCATCCTCAGGTCTAGACAAAGTTTAATACAGAAAGACACTATGTGTTAACTCAATACTTGTTGTGCCTTGAACAAACATTTTTTGAAAAATAGTAAGGACATTTGACAAGATACAAATTCCAAACTAAGTATGAAGACAATAATTTCAAACTGGTATGAATTGATTCAAGTGATCATCAGTTACATTTTTGAGCTCTCAGTATACTATAAGATATATTTATTTAATAAATGCTGGTCAAGTTAGTTACTGACCCCACAATACAATGAAGAGCCATGATTAGATGGGGGATCAAATATACCACTTGCCAGCTATGAGATCCTCTGCAGGTCAATCTTTCCTAAGAAATTTCTTATTTTTATTTTTTTGACTGTACCACATGGCATATAGGATCTTAGTTCCCAAACCAAGGATGGAACTCATATACCCTGCAATGGAGACACAGAGTCTTAATCACTGGGTTGTCAGGGAAATCCGAGAGAAATCTTTAGTTGTTGAAAGTGATCTCTGATGACAGCCATCAAAAAAGAAGATTAAAAAAATTTGTTTTCCCTCATTTTTTAAATGGACCCAGTAATGGCTTTTTTAAGGTACTTTAGTAAAGATTAAATAATAGCACAAGCAAATGACTCTCTGAAGTACATGGTACATAGTAGGAACTCAATTACCATGCATAGTTACAAAACATATTTTCTAAGTTGACTGAAAGAATTGTATTTTAAAGGGGAAAAAGAAAAAAAGAAACTCCACTGAAAACATTTGTGACAGATATTTAAAAACCATTTAAACACTATTGCAGCCAATGCAATAGAATGCAATAACTCAATGGAATATTTTAGTTCTCAAAGAAAATAGGACATTTAATTATTTCTTCCATAATGGAAAGAAAATTAAGTTAGGAGTTAAAATTAAGTTAGAGTTAGTCCTAGCTCTATTATTGATCGTCTCCATCTCATGGAGGAAGCCATTTAGATTTTTTTAAATTCAGTGTCCTCATCAATGAAATGAGATTATCTACCCTCACTAGTTCCTTTCTATGTAGTTATGAAAGCAAATTGATTTCTGAATGTGAAAGGTATTTCTCTTCCTGTACTGTATTATTATAGAGATCTATCTATATATAGCATTGTTTTCTGGGTTCCCATGTGAGGAGATGGGATCTCCTTTGCCAATTTTTGAGCTTCAAGTACAGGAGAACAATGACTATGGTAGAAACTTTATGTCAAGAAAAGTGACAAATTATTTTGCATATACTGCTTGCATTGTATTTTTCTTTGGAAGGCTTCCCATCAAATATGCTGACTGAAAGGGGCTTTTGCAGGGGAACTGGAAGGCCTTGATAGCTTGACATCAGAGACCCTCTTGGGCTGGTGCTGATGCTGAAATCCTCAGAGAGAGACTGTGATCCAGGATATCCAGGGCAATCTTTCCTCCCAGGAATGACAGTCTAGATTGAATTAGCTTTGGTTCTTTCATCACTAATTAGATGGCACAGCAGGCCTGCTTCAGGGCACAAAAGCATTGATTCAGTTCCTGTAATAAGCCTAATGAAGTACCTTCACCGTGGTTCAGGGTGCCAGTTCTCTAAAAGTTGCCCTGAAATGTATATTGGCACACCCAGTCAATTTACAGACACACAAAAAACAAGAAAAAGTTACAAAGATATTTTATCAGTGGATATGCTTACATTTTCTCCAACACTAGATTTGGAAGTGACTTTGAGATAGCATGTAGTTTATCCCTTAGATTCCACATTGGATTATGACAACACCATCCTGAGAGTCCGAATCTTTCCTACATTTGTAAATGCTAGAAGTGCCACAACTGCTTTGTAACACATCCAACTATCCAGCAATCTTTACTATCCTCATTAGTATGAAATATGACTCTTATTCGTAATTGAATATCACCCACTTGCTGAATATTACCTTGAGCCAAGAAACTTCCATGTTAAGTTGAAAATCAAATACATAGAAATGAAAGAAATTTAATAGGATAACATAAAATTCTCACTATAAACTCATAATTTATATAGCACTGTATATTTTGCAGAGCATTTTCACATCTAGTTTCTTATTAGAGAATCTGCAGCAGAGTCTACGGGCTGGAACAATGGGCCGAGGGAAACCATTAAGGAGGAGAAAATAGAGAGAGAAGGTGCAGATTCACAGCATCTTAACCTTGAAAGGAATCATAAATTTTATCGAGCCTGTCCTCCCATTCACACAGGCATCCTCTTCACATGCCAAACTGGTAATCAAACAGCTTCTGCTTAACATTCCTAATGCAGGGATGTGTCTGGGTTCTGAGGCAGAGCTGTCCATCATTGAATGGTTCCATCTGCTAGAAGTACTTTGTTATATTTAGCCAAATTCTGCCTCCTGTAACTGCTTCCTCTTCTGCATTTGCTTTCGGTCACAAGAAAACACAAGTCTGTTCTTTATTCATAGCAGCATTATTCAACGCTTAAGGACTAAAAATATGTCCCCACTATGCAAATCTTCTCCATGCTAAATAGTCCATTTCTGTCAACAACTATCATGGTTTGATTTCCCAAATATTACAGATGTGGACTCTTCTCTGAAAAGACACCAGTTCTTCGCTATTCAGAAAGTGTTCTATATCTCAGCAGCTTCAGCATCACCTGGCAACTGGTCATAAATGCAGACTCTTAGACTTCAAGCCAGACCTACTAGCAAGTTGATTTATATGAGCATTAAAGTTTGAGAAGCTTTGTTGGACTATCTCCTAATACATAGCAACTCAAATTACATAAATCCTTCAAGGAGAGTTTGAGGATCACAAAATATTTTGTGATTATTTACCTGGCTCTGTGTATATTTGTATTAAATCTTCTATTATTGCCTTATTTTAATTGTAATTTTATTTTATTTTTTTAGCAAATACCTTACACAGTTACTACCTCCTAAGCTTATGACCAAGGGTCAGTTCAGTTCGGTCACTCAGTCGTGTCCTGCTCTCTGCGACCCCGTGGACCGCAGCACGCCAGGCCTCCCTGTCCATCACCAACTCCCAGAGCTTACCCAAACTCATGTCCACTGAGTCAGTGATACCATCCAACCATCTCATTCTCTGTTGTCCCCTTTTCCTCTTGCCTGCAATCTTTCCCAGCATCAGGGTCTTCTCAAATGAGTCAGTTCTTTGCATCTGGTGGCCAAAGTATTGGAGTTTCAGCTTCAGCATCAGTCCTTCCAATGAATATTCAAGACTGATTTCCTTTAGGATGGACTGGTTGGATCTCCTTGCAGTCCAAGGGACTCAAGAGTCTTCTCCAACACCACAGCTCAAAAGCATCAATTCTTTGGCACTCAGCTTTCTTTATATAGTCCAACTCTCACATCCATACATGACTACTGGAAGAACCATAGCTTTGACTAGATGGACTTTTGTTGGCCAAGTAATGTCTCTGCTTTTTAATAAGTTATCTAGGTTGGTCATAACTTTTATTCCAAGGAGCAAGTGTCTTTTAATTTCATGGCTGCAGTCACCATCTGCAGTGATTTTGGAGCCCCTCAAATCAAAATAAAGTCTGTCACTGTTTTCATTGTTTCCCCATCTATTTGCCATGAAGTGATTGGACCAGATGCCATGATCTTAGTTTTCTGAATGTTGAGCTGTAAGCCAACTTTTTCACTCTCCTCTTTCACTTTCATCCAGAGGCTCTTTTGTTCATCTTTGCTTTCTCCCATGAGGGTGCTGTCATTTGCATATCTGTGAAAAATTCTGAGAGAGATGGGAATAGCAGACCACCTGACCTGACTCTTGAGAAATCTGTATGCAGGTCCAGAAGCAACAGTTAGAACTGAACATGGGAAACAGGTTGGTTCCAAATTGGGAAAGGAGTACGTCAAGGCTGTATGTTGTCACCCTGCTTTTTTAACTTATATGCAGAATATATCATGAGAAACACTGGGCTGGATGAAGCAAAAGCTGGAATCAAGATTGCTGGGAGAAATATCAATAAACTCAGATGACCAAGGATAAGACCTAGGTTTTTTCCACAGAAACCATTGCTTATCAGGTTTGCTTCTTCTCCAACGGTATAATTGATATTTTACACCTATCTATGAAAATATACACATCATTATTAAATTTCATCCTATCAGTTGGAACCAATCTTTCTACTCTGCTGGGATAATTTTTAAGATTTATTTCATCAACCATCCCATGATTTCTCTCTCCCAGTATGTATCTGTTGAAAAATAGATGAGCATATCTCTCTTCATTTAAGACACTGATAAAAGTAGTGAATAAAACAAGGCTAAGGGCAGAATGTGATAATATACTTCTGGAAACTCCTTTCATATATACAACATTAAGTTCTACAGATGTGTGCTGGAAACCTGTCATGTGTTGAAAACGACCCTGAGTTTCACCTGCAATATACAAGCAATGAGACACCTTCCTTTCCTTGAGAAGTGTGCCATCTAATAAGAATTTGGGTTTGGAGATCATGCAAGGACAACTCTTGCCAGGGCTTCCTCCCCTTTATAAGTCTAATTACCTGAACAGAGTCTATGTTTGTGTGCCCCGAGGCAGGTCTGCTTTGCCACCTAATTAGTGATGAAAGAACCAAAGCTAATTCAGTCTGGTCTGTCACTCTCCAGACCAAGGAATGATCCCAGGACATAAGCTTTCTTTTGAAATTTTAAGAATAGACAGCCAACACCACAGATTTTTATTTCTCCTGAGGAGTTCATTGAAACAAAGAGCAAATATGATCTGAAATGTGTAACTTGGAGGAAGATAATAGAAACTCATCATATATATGCACATAGCAACATTTCAGACCAATGGTCCAGAAGAAAACTTGACTTCTTACTGTTTATTTATTCGTCTGCTGGTGTCTCAAAATTGATCCATCATTGGTTAAACAAGCCAAGCATGAGACCTACAGCAAATTTAGATGAACATTAAAAAAAAAAAAAAAAAAAAAGGATTCAGCTTTGTGTAAGGAAGATCTGAATAAAATTTCCTTTTTAAAAACTGACCAGTACCTGACCATTTGAGCCCATGCTAACATAATCCAATTTTAAACTACCTTGGAATTTGAAATTATTTGGGCCACAAGTCTTACCAAACTACTGTGTTTCTTGTTCACTGGCATCTCTACATTGCCTCTGAGCCTGAGCATTCTTCACTTAACAACCATTCAACAAATGTTTATTAGATGTTTTTTTTTTGAAACAGGCCTTTTACAACTAACATTCTATGGGGAAGAAATAGGAAATAAAGAAGTACACAGGGAAATAAATGAGATAATTGTAGTTATTAACAAATGCTGCAAAGAAAATAAAACATGGTAAGTAGTGAATGACAGTGGGGTGTGCTCCTCGTACTTGACCACTGAGAAGAGGCCAATGTTGTCCAATTTTGAGGAAAGAATGTTCCTGGCAGAGGGAATGGGAAGTTTCACGGTCTCCTCTCCAAATCTCCCTGAGACTTAGTCTTTGGCTCCTATGGCTCCATCCCCTCAAGTTTTCCTCACCCACTGGGATCTCAGCCAGGTGTCTGCCCTACCTTACTTTCAATGGACACCTTAGATTTGCAGTTGATTTGCATATTTTATTTAAGGTATTTGTAAATCTCTTTAACTCAGGCCTTCTAGATTGAATTCCCACTTCAGGTCTCCTTTAGACTTGAACCTCCAAGTGCTTCAGAAGCACCACCCTCGCTTGACCCTCTGATCAGCACCCAGGAGGTTTTACCCTGTTTGCCTACAGTGCCTTGTGCTTTCCTTTCTCACAGAACTTGTCATGCTTTGTTTTTGTCATTTATATGACCATTGCTCCCACCAGATAGTGAGCATGCAGGGGCTAAATCTTCAATTGAAGCCATCTAGCACAGGTATCTCGGAGAAGGCAATGGCACCCCACTCCAGTACTCTTGCCTGGAAAATCCCATGGGCGGAGGAGCCTGGTGGCTGCAGTCCATGGGGTTGCTAAGAGTCGGACACGACTGAGAGACTTCACTTTCACGCATTGGAGAAGGAAATGGCAACCCACTCCAGTGTTCTTGCCTGGAGAATCCCAGGGATGGGGGAGCCTGGTGGGCTGCCTTCTATGGAGTCACACAGAGTCGGACACGACTGAAGCAACTTAGCAGCAGCAGCAGCACAAGTATCTAGCACAATACTTAAGTCATTAGACACTTGGGGTGAGTGAATAAGGAGTTATTAAGTGGTTTAGATTCAGATTTTTCACTTTGCCTTATTTTGCTGAGTCACACTTTCATGTATTTTTACCGTAGTTTTTCCCTGATGACTTTGACTATTAAGAATCATTTTGAAACGGAGCAGGACCCTATGGTCTATGCCCCCAATATCCTCAACTGGCCTTTTGTCTGTAGAAAAACTTTAGCCAGAGAATAAGTTTAATCAGAGAAACGAGAAAATGTAGATGCAAAGAAAAGTAGTCCAACAAGACTAAGTAATAATAGTCATCAAGCAAAGTCAAGGACTTATAGTTCCTCCTTGAGGGCTGTAGGTAATTTCTGTAGCTAATGTGAGCTGTCTTATAATTACTGAAACTCTCACCAGATGGGAGAAGTTAAGTACATGATGACCAGACTGAAGCCACGACATGTAAGCTGACACTTTGGAGAACTGGTCTCAAGGATGGGAACAAACCAGCCCTAGAACTGAAGATTAATTGTACTTAAAACAATCAAGATGTAGCTAATCAGACCATGTCATGAGGAGTCCACCATCCCGATCGCACCCCACCCCGCCAGTTGCCAACATCCAAAATAAAGCAAACTTTTCTTTCCACTAACCTTGCATCTTTAATGGCTTTTGAGTGGTGAGCAGTCAGACTCCATCTTCAGCTAGAATTTCATGTGGCTATATTTTCATTTTGTTAGAAGTATGGTGCATTTTGAAATTTAAATTTAATTCCACTCTACTTAAAATGACTTTGGGCAAGCAATCCTACTGGGCAATATAAAGTTGAGTGGGGTTTTTCTGGCAAAAGATCAATATATCCCTAATTTACTTCTGGTCTATATTTTGTTCAGTTTTAAACATGTGGCAATAAATTTTGATTTTTCACTTCATAAAGCCAAAGGATTTAATGTTTTTTCCTATCATTTTTGCGCATTTGTTCAAGAAACCTCTTGAGAGTTTTTCAACCATCCTCCTTTGACATAAAAAGAAATGCTTTTCCAGGAAGACAAGCAATTTTAATCCTGGCTTAAAACTTGGATACAGGTAAAAGTGATAAGTAATATGATTTTGGGTAGAGAAACGAACCTGCCATACCTCTCCCCAAATTCTTTTCTAGCCCATGAGTCTTTTTCTGAAATTTCAAATTAAAGCTTTTTTCTTGTTAAAATGCAAGTTCTTGGGATTTCCCTCATATTCCAGTGGTTACTTCCAATGCAGAGGGTATGAGTTCAATCCCTGGTTGGGGAGCTAAGGTGTGACATGCCTCACGGCCAAAAAATCAAAACAGAAAACAGAAACGATATTGTTACAAATTCAATAAAGACTTTTAAAATGGTCCACATTTTAAAAAATCTTTAAAAAATGCAAACTGTCTTAAAGGGATCAGACATTAAGACTTGTTCACACTGAAATTTAAGGGGCTAATAATATCAGCTTTTTTTTTTTTCCCCTGAAGACAAGTTAAAAGCTTATAAATTCCTGAGCTCTGGAGGGAGAAGGTAGGCAATAAGAAAAACAAGAAAGAACTACAGAGATGAGGATATAACAAAAGAGATGCTGGAAACCCCTAACTTAGGCTTTGTCATTCTGTAGTTCTGCAGGAGTGATCAAGGCAAGGACCTGAGGCCAAATGTGGGAGAATGTGCTTTTCTCTCCTCATCCTCCACAGTTAGTTTTCAAATTCAGTATTGCCAGATCCTTTAACAGCTTCCTGAAGACACAGCATGAAATATGGGGAAATAAATCCCCCATCTATTTTGTGATTCAGAGTGAAATATCCTCAGTTTATTGATTTTGAGTATGCTATTGATTGTGGCCAATCATTCATTAGTAATAGGCAAAGTGATTTTAAATATTCAATAATTGTGCTATGCTCATTTCTGTATTTGCATATGTCTTCATAACAATCACCAAGGGTAATTTTGCATTTATCTTTCCAAGCTCTTGCCAATGTTGAGTTTAACAGTAAATTACTTACAGGCATTTTTTATTTTAAAGCTCAATTAGGATTCCATACTGTATGTATTTGTCAAATACTGAATAATTCAGAGGGCTTTTAATTAGTTCTCACTGCAAAGACAGGGTGGGGAGTAGGACTTAGAAGGGAAGCAGAATAGAGCCCAGCCGAACAAAGAGCAAGCCATGAATTTACCACTCCAGATTAGAAAGAGAGCAAATGGTGAATTAGAGAGGTAGTCGATTCCACTAAAATTTGAAGAAGTTCATCTGGGTAGAAGGTTGGAGAAAGGCTGGGGTGGATACAAGCAACTAACATTATGCAGTGTTCTGGGACTGTTGCTAAGACCTTTACATTCTTATCTCACTGAACCATTAGAGAAGACCTAGGAACCAGGTACCACTATGTTCCTGATCGTATAAATAAGGATATTGCTGTTGAGAGATGTCACGTAATGTGCCTATTTTCCAGAGCTAAAGAGTGAAAGTTTGTCTAGCCTGTTGGGTGATGGCTATCTAACTGGATGGAGGCCATGCAACTTTAGAGCCCAAACTTGAAACCACAGCATTCTAGTGAAAAGAATTAACATACAGGTAGGAAGAAAGAAAAGGCAAAATAGATAAAGATCTTGGGGATGTTGGGATCAATGATACATATACTACAGCCTCATCTTTGTTGTGAGGTGTCCTCAATACCTACAGTCAATAGGTAGGTGTTCAGTCTTTTCTCCTCTGGGATCCCAGACTCTGTTATAACATTTTCATAGTCTGATTTGTTCCTTTCTATATCCTGACTTATAAATTAATTCTTAAAAACTTTATTGACATACGATAAACTCCACATGTTTAAAATGTACAATTTGATGTTTGACTAATGTATATATCCATGAAATAAATCATCATCACAAATAAGTCAGTGAACATATTCATCACATCCATAGGTTGGTTGTTGCCCCCTTTAAGACCTCCTTTTATTTCTTGTATCAGTCAGGATTTTCCAGAGAAACAGAACCAATAGGGTATACGTTATAAGGAACTGGCTTGTGCAGTTATGGAGACTGAGAAGTCCCCCAGTCTCAGGTTGGCAAGCTGGAGACCCAGGAGATTCAGTGATGTGCTTCTAGTCTGAGTCCAAAGGACCCGAACCAGAAGACCTAATGGTTAATCTCTAGTCTGAAGGCTGGAGGCTACAGCCCAAGAGGAGCTGACATTTCTGTTTGAGTTCAAAGCCAGGAAAAAACTAATGTCCCAGCTCATACACTTAGGCAGGAGGAGTTTTCTCTTGTTCACCCTTTTTGTTCTATTCAGATTTTCGGTTGACCGATGAGACCCATTCACATTAGGGAGGGCAATGTTCTCTACCCAGGCTACCGATTCAAATGTTGCTCTTGTCTAGAAACGCTCTTCCGGACACACCCAGAATGAAGCTTGACCAAATGTTAAGGCACTTGGTAGCCCAGTCAAGTCGGCAGATAAAATTGACCATTACACCTCTTTCCCTTGTCCTTATTTCCAGGCAACTACTGATCTTTCTCTATGACCCATTTCTTGGACTTTAATATAAATAAAACAAAATTGTATGTAGTATACTCTTTTTCGTCTTTTTCTTTAAGCATAATTATTTCACCTATGCTGTTGCATGTATAAACAGTTAATTCATTTTTTATTGCTGAATAGTTTTTTACTGTGTAGATCTATCACAGTTTATCTATTCATCTGTTGATGGACTTATGGGCTGTCTACAGTTTTTACCTATTACAAATAAAGCTGCCATGAGTATTTAAGTACAAGCCTTTGTGTGGGTACATACTTTTACTTCTCTTGAGTAAATACTTAGAAATGGAATTGGTGTATCATAATTATAGGTGTATGCTGAACTTAAAAAATGACCAAACTCTTTACCAAAGTGAGCGTTATTTTATATTCTTACCAGCAGTAGATGAGAGTTCTCATTCTTCTAGAACCTTGCAAACACTTAATATGCTTGTCTTTAATTTTATCTATTCTAATAGGGTTAAGTGATATGTTATCTAGTTTTACTTTGCATTTTCTTAATGACTAATAATATCAAACATCTTTTCATGTGCTTTTCATATGTATATCTTTTTTGGTGAAAGATTATTCAAATATTTTGGTCATTTTTATTAGACTGTTTATTTTGTTATTTTTTGAGAGCTCTTTACATGTTCTGATACAAGTATTTTAGATATATTTCAGATATATTACCTGCAAATATTTTCTCACGTCTGTGCTTTTTCAATTCATTCATTTTGCTGTTTCTTCAAGAGGAGACTTTTCAATTTGATAAAGTCCAATTTATCAGTTTGTTATTTTATGGATTGTGACTTTGCTGTTATTCAAAGAAATATTTGCTTAACCAAAAATTGCAAAATTGTTTCTTTTGTAAAATTTATAGTTTTAGTTTCTGTGAACCATTTCAAGTTAATATTTGTTCATAGTTAAAGATGTGATCAAAGTTTTTTATTATTATTATTATTTTGCATAAGAAAATCTCATGGTTTCTGTAACATATGTTGAAAAGACTATCCTTTCTCCATTGAATTGCCTTTGTGCCTTTGTTGAAAATCAGTTATCAGTGTGTGTTGGCTTATGTCTGAATTCTTGATTCTGTTCCTTTGGTCTGTTTTTCTATCTGCATGGCCAATAGCACACTGTTTCGATTACTCTTGCTTTATTATAAGTAGTAGGAGAAGGCAATGGCACCCCACTCCAGTACTTTTGCCTGGAAAATCCCATGGATGGAGGAGCCTGATAGGCTGCAGTCCATGGTGTCGCTAGAGTCAGACATGACTGAGCGACTTCCCTTTCAATTTTCACTTTTCACTTTCATGCATTGGAGAAGGAAATGGCAACCCACTCCAGTGTTCTTGCCTGGAGAATCCCAGGGACGGGGGATCCTGGTGGGCTGCCGTCTATGGGGTCGCACAGAGTCGGACACGACTGAAGCGACTTAGCAGCAGCAGCAGCAGCAGCAGTGCTAGTTTAATTCTGAATCTTTGTTTTTCCTTTTCAAAGTCTTTTGGCTAATTTAGGTCCTTTCTATTTCAATGCTGATTTTTTAATAAGTTTATTATTTCCACAAAAAAGCCTGCTGGAATTTTGATCAGTATTACATTGAATTACAGATCAATTTGGGGGGAACTGGCATTTGACAATTGTGTCTTCTGACCCATGAACCTAATGTATTTTTTTCATGTATTTATGATTTCTTTAATTTCTCTCAGCAGTGTCTTGCATTTTTTCAGTGTATAGCTATAACACATTTTCATTAGCTTTATCACTAAGAATTTCATTTTTACATATTTATGTTATATATTTATAAATAGTATATTTAAAAATACCAATTTCTAATCATTTGTTGTTAATATATAAATGTAATTGATTTCTGTAATTGACTTTTTATCTTGAAGTCTAACTACTCTCAATGATAAGTTCTAGGAGCTTCTTTGTTAGATAGCACTGCAATATTTACAATTAAAAACAAATAGTTGCTGCCTCTACATTTCCAATATTTGTTCTCTAGAATCAGTCATTCTAAATGTTTTGAGCTGTTTCTTCTGGAAATTAACTCCATATTTCTACATGGATGCTTATGTTGCCTTTTTGATTTTTCAGTTTTAGGGTTTAGGTTCGTATTCTCCATTCTGCCAATGACATTCCCGCACCCACATGCTTTCTCCTTCATCCCCACCTTTTAACTTAGGTATGTCATAATTTTTGGTTAAATAGAAAATGTTTTCTGTTAACAGCCCCATAAATACTGTTTATAGTTAAGCCACAGAGTGTAACAAAATTAAAATTTCCTTTAGAAATAATATTCCTTTTTATTGAAGTTTGAAATCAAACCTGCCTGGACATCAAATCACCTAGAAAGTTTTATAGAAATATATACTTTTGGGCTCTAGCTGGAATCTGCTGAATTTGAATATCTAGGCTGGAACCTTAGAGAATATATTTTTAAAACATCCAGTGGGTCATTCTGACTCAGCTAGTCGTCTGCAGTTTGGGAGTAACTGCCTTCAAGCTCATCTTGTTTAAGAAGTGTGTAGTTGTAGCTATGAAAACATCTTCATCGTAAAAATGATTGAACTGTCAGATCGAACTGAAGTAGTGCTGTCCTGGATTTCCATCTGACACTATACATCTGTCATAATCTCCCATGATCTCGTCTCAACCAGCACCAAGCCACTGGCCTGAATGAACCTTGTTAACAATGACTGGATGGTAACTGGATCTGAACTTGCACACCTAAGGCATGATATGCATATTGTTGGGTTCACTGATCTGAAATAAGAGTTAATAGTACATTTTGAGAAGTCAGTTACATGGGAGTGACTTAATTCCTTATGTGTACCTATACTTTAGTGATACTAGTTTGCAAACTTTTCGATTTTGGTTAGAAGTAGCCTTGAACACAGTAAGCTGTGCAAGTTGTTAGCACCACCTGTCTCCCCTTTGGCTTTTATAGCCTAATTAGATTTCTACTGTATCAGGGAATGTTCAAAGTGTGCAGACTGGAAGGCTTCACCCTGCTTAGCCATCTAGTGGGAACCAGAGGAGAAGAAACAAATTAACTCTCTGCCCTTGAAAATCTAGGAACTGATTTTAAGCAGTAAATATTAAGTTAGAAATGTCCTCCTGAGACATAAACTACAGATCCTTCCTGGAAGATGTGCAGCCTTTCCCGATAATCATCACAAGTGCTGATGCCAGATGCATTATTAACAAAGCATATGTACATTTTGGGAACTTTTGAAGAGTAAAGTTTGGCTTAATGGTCAGGCAGACTCCACTAAGTGACACAGTGTCTTACTTATGTAGCTGAGCTGCATAATTCAGAATTTTTTCATTTTATGAATTTATTATTATTATTATTTTAAATGTATTTATTTTAATTGGAGGCAAGTTACTTTACAATATTGTATTTGTTTTGCCATACATTAACATGAATCCGCCATGGGTGTACACGTGTTCCCCATCCTGAACCACTCCCACCTACCTCCCCATACCATCCCTCTGGGTCATCACAGTGCACCAACCCCAAGCACCCGGTATCATGTATCGAACCTGGACTGGCGATTCGTTTCACATAGGATAATATACATGTTTCAATGCCATTCTCCCAAAACATCCCGCCCTTGCCCTCCCCCACCGAGTCCAAAAGACTGTTCTATACATCTGTGTCTCTTTTGTTGTCTCTCATACAGGGTTATTGTTACCATCTTTCTAAATTCCCTATATATGTGTTATTGTACTGTATTGGTGTTTTTCTTTTTGGCTTATTTCACACTGTATAATAGGCTCCAGTTTCATCCACATAATTAGAACTGAATCAAATGTATGTTTTTTAATGGCTGAGAAAGTGCTAGACTCAATATGCCAGCAAATTTGGAAAACTCAGCAGTGGCCACAGGACTGGAAAAGATCAGTTTTCATTCCAATCCCTAAGAAAGGCAATGCCAAACAGGGCTCAAACTACTGCACAATTGCACTCATCTCACATGCTAGTAAAGTAATGCTCAAAATTCTGCAAGCCAGGCTTCAGCAATACATGACCCGTGAACTTCCAGATGTTCAAGCTGGTTTTAGAAAAGGAAGAGGAACCAGAGATCAAATTCCCAACATCCTCTGGATCATGGAAAAAGAAAGAGAGTTCCAGAAAAACATCTATTTCTGCTTTAGTGACTATGCCAAAGCCTTTGACCGTGTGGATCACAATAAACTGTGGAAATTCTGAGAGAGATGGGAATACCACACCACCTGACCTGCCTCTTGAGAAACCTGTATGCAGATCAGGAAGCAATAGTTAGAACTGGACATGGAACAACAGACTGGTTCCAAATAGGAAAAGGAGTACATCAAGGCGGTATATTGTCACCCTGCTTATTTAACTTCTATGCAGAGTACGTCATGATAAACGCTGGGCTGGAAGAAGCACAAACTGGAATCAAGATTGCCGGGAGAAATATCAATAATCTCAGATATGCAGATGACACCACCCTTATGGGAGAAAGTGAAGAGGAACTAAGAAGCCTCTTGATGAAAGTGAAAGAGGAGAGTGAAAAAGTTGGCTTAAAGCTCAACATTCAGAAAACTAAGATCATGGAACCTAGTCCCATCACTTCATGGGAAATAGATGGGGAAACAGTGGCAACAGTGTCAGACTTTATTTTTTGGGGGCTCCAAAATCACTGCAGGTGGTGACTGCAGCCATGAAATTCAAAGACGCTTACTCCTTGGAAGAAAAGTTATGACCAACCTAGATAGCATATTGAAAAGCAGAGATATTACTTTGCCAATAAAAGTCTGTCTAGTCAAGGCTATGGTTTTTCCAGTGCTCATGTATGGGTGTGAGAGTTGGAGTGTGAAGAAAGCTGAGTGCCAAAGAATTGATGCTTTTGTGTGTGTGTGTGTGTGTGTGTGTGGTTTTATTATTATTATTATTTTTTATTTTTTTTTAATTTTAAAATCTTTAATTCTTATGATGCTTTTGAACTGTGGTGTTGGGGAAGACTCTTGAGAGTCCCTTGGACTACAAGGAGATCCAACCAGTCCATTCTAAAGGAGATCAGTCTTGGGTGTTCATTGGAAGGGCTGATGCTAAAGCTGAAATTCCAATACATTGTCCACCTCATGTGAAGAGCTGACTCATTGGAAAAGACTCTGATGCTGGGAGGGATTGGAGGCAGGAGGAGAAGGGGATGACAGAAGATGAGATGGCTGGATGGCATCACCAACTCGATGGACATGAGTTTGAGTGAACTCCGGGAGTTGGTGATGGACAGAGAGGCCTAGAGTGCTGCAGTTCATGGGGTTGCAAAGTGTTGGATGACTGAGCGATTGAACTGGACTGAATACTCCATTGTGTATATGTACCAGAGCTTTCTTATCCATTTGTCTGCTGATGGACATCTAGGTTGCTTCCATGTCCTGGCTATTATAAACAGTGCTGCAATGAACATTGGGGTACATGTGTCTCTTTCAATTCTGGTTTTCTTGGTGTGTATGCCCAGCAGTGGGATTGCTGGGTCATATGGTAGTTCTATTTCCAGTTTTTTAAGGAATCTCCACATTGTTCTTCATCGCGGCTGTAGTTGCTTGCATTCCCACCAACAATGTAAGAGGGTTCCCTTTTCTCCAAACCCTCTCCAGCATTTATTGCTTGTAGACTTCTGGATACTTTTCATGCCATTCTGACTGGCATGAAATGGTACCTCATTGTGGTTTTGATTTCCATTTCTCTGATTATGAGTGATGTTGAGTATCTTTTCATGTGTTTGTTAGCCATCTGTATGTCTTCTTTGGAGAAATGTCTGTTTAGTTTTTTGGCCCATTTTTTGATTGGGTTGCTTATATTTCTGGAATTGAGCTGCAGGAGTTGCTTGTATATTTTTGAGATTAATTTTTTGTCAGTTGCTTCATTTGCTATTATTTTCTCCCATTCTGAAGGCTGTCTTTTCACCTTGCTTATAGTTTCCTTTGTTGTGCAAAATCTTTTAAGTTTAATTATGTTCCATTTGTTTATTTTTGCTTTTATTTCAATATTCTGGGAGGTGGGTCATAGAGGATTTATGTCAGAGAGTGTTTTGCCTATGTTTTCCTCTAGGAGTTTGAATATTTCTGGTCTTATGTTTAGATGTTTAATTCATTTTGAGTTTATTTTTGTGTATGGTGTTATAAAGAGTTCTAGTTTAATTCTTTTACAAGTGGTTGACCAGTTTTCCCAGCACCACTTGTTGAAGAGACTGTGTTTTCTCCATTGTATATTCTTGCTTCCTTTGTCAAAGATAAGGTGTCCATAGGTGTGTGGATTTATCTCTGGGCTTTCTATTTTGTTCCATTGATCTATATTTCTGTCTTTGTGGCAGTACCATACTGTCTTGATGACTGTGGCTTTGTAGTAGAGCCTGAGGCCAGGCAGGTTGATTCCTCCAGTTCCATTCTTCTTTCTCAAGATTGCTTTGGCTAATTGAGTTTTTTTTTTTTTTTTTTTTTGTATTTCAGTACAAATTGTGAAGTTATTTGCTCTAGTTCTCTGAAAAATACTGTTGGTAGCTTGATAGGATTGCATTGAATCTATAGATTGCTTTGGGTAGCATACCGTTTTCACTGTACTGATTCTTTCGATCCATGAACAGGGTATATTTCTCCATCTATTTGTGTCCTCTTTGATTTCTTTCACCAGTGTTTTATAGTTTTCTATATATAGGTCCTTTGTTTCTTTAGGCAGATATATTCCTAAGTATTTTATTCTTTTCGTTGCAATGGTGAATGGAAATGTTTCCTTAGTTTCTCTTTCTGTTTTCTCATTGTTAGTGTATAGGATTGTCTCAATAGGTGCAGAGAAAGCCTTTGACAAAATTCAACATCCATTTATGATAAAAAACCCTCCAGAAAGCAGGAATAGAAGGAATATACTTCAACATGATAAAAGCTATATAAGACAAACCCACAGGAAACATTATCCTCAATGGTGAAAAATTGAAAATATTTCCCCTAAAGTTAGGAACAAGACAAGGGTGCCCATTCTCACCACTACTATTCAACATAGTTTTGGAAGTTTTGGCCACAGCAATCAGAGCAGAAAAAGAAATAAAAGGAATCTAGATTGGGAAAGAAGAAGTAAAACTCTCACTCTTTGTAGATGACATAATCCTCTACATAAAAAACCTGAAAGACTCACCAGAAAATTACTAGAGCTAATCAATGAATATAGTAAAGTTTCAGGATATAAAATCAACACACAGAAATCCCTTGCATTCCTATACACTAACAATTTACCTTTATCTTACAGCTTTGGAAGCCAATGTCCTTGCCACATAGTCTGTCAGAGACATGCAATAATTCCAACAATTTAAGCCCAAGCCTTCCTTACAATCCTTTCCTTGAGGAAGTGTTCTAACCTCATTAGTGAAAGCTGGTCTAAAAATTCTGATTTGTAGAAATAGTGTAAAATTTCACATACTCCATCAATTACACATTTTCAGAACATTTGGGATCTGAACTTGATAACATCAGTTCAGTTCAGTTGCTGTCATGTTCGACTCTTTGAGATCCCATGGACTGCAGCATGCCAGGCCTCTCTGTTCATCACCAACTCCTGGGGTTTACTCAAACTCATGTCCATTGAGTCGGTGATGCCATCCAACCATCTCATCCTCTGTCACCCCCATCTCCTGCCTTCAATCTTTCCCAGCATCAAGGTCTTTTCCAATGAATCAGTTCTTCACATCAGGTGGCCAAGGTATTGGAGTTTGAGCTTTAGCATCAGTCCTTCCAGTGAATATTTGGGACAGATTTCCTTTAGGATGGACTGGTTGGATCTCTTTGCAGTCCAAGGGACTCTCAAGAGTCTTCTTCAACACCACAGTTCAAAAGCATCAGTTCTTCAGCACTCAACCTCTGCTATTGCAGGAGGCTTTTTCCCCTTTCAGAGGACACACTAGTTACTTTGGGAAATGGTAGAGTTCTGACTTCTCCTGAACAGAGCAAACTGGTCGTTAATTCATTGATCCACACCTTCCTTCATTCATTTGAGAAATATTTAATAAGTCCCTCCTTCCATATGGGACAGGGGCTTCCCAGGTGACACTAGTGGTAAAGAACCCGCCTTCCAATGCAGGAGGCATAAGAGATGTGGATTCATTTTCTGGGTTGGGAAGATCCCCTGGAGGAGGGCATGGCATCCCACTCCAATGTTTTTGCTTGGAGAATCCCATGGAGAGGAGTCTGGCAGACTACAGTTCATAGGGTCTCAAAGAGTCGGTCATGACTGAAGCAATTTAACACACAAGACACATTTTATGTGGGACACACTGGGGTACTGAGAAAGACTGAAGAAAAAAATAGTGATAGGTTTGGGTAGGGTGTGTGTTTTATTTTAAATATAGAAGGACCCTTTGGTGAGACATCATCCTAGCACAGAACTGAGTGAAGTGAGGAAGTAAGTCATGGGAATATGAAAGGGATGTGTTTCAGACAGAGAAAAGGGCAGGTGCAAATGTCCTGAGGTGAAAACCTGTTGAAATGTTTGAGAAATAGGAAAGAGGACAGAAGAATGAAAAAAAGTAGAAGATAGTATCAGACAGTTGGAAGGGGGCCTGGCCTTGCTAGGGTATAAAATATAATTTTAATGTGATTTTTAAATGTGTTGATGGTGAGTCTTATGAGGGAGAATGACATGATCTGACTTGGTTTTGAGAGGATCCCTGTTAATGCTGTGTGGAGTATAGATCTGGTGGGGGTAGGGGCAGAAAACCTCTAGTGATGAGTAGGGATTTGTAACTCTTGAAGTCCCTATGCCTGTGTTAGAAATACACCAATAAAGAAGAAACAGCAGATTTTTGAAGACAGGTCATATATTTTTGATTTCTTGCTACAGCCATGATAGCCTTAGAAAAACTCCACATTGCTATAGTTCAGTTTCACAAGTAAGTACTAAAATAAAATATGCTGTGTTTTAAAAACTAGGTCCCCCTGCCCTCCTCTGAGAAAGAGGAAGGCAATAAAATAAATGAAATTCTCTCTCTCTCTTTCTTAAACTACATACTGGGCATAAATTGTTACTTACTCAGAGTATGTAGGAGAGCCTTGTTTCTAAAGCAGTTTTGTTAAGTACCAATTGTGCAGGGTTTTTCAAGAGTTGATTTGATTTTATAAGACCTCTTCAAGGAAAAAAAATGGAAGAAAGAAAATAATTCTGAGGGTTTTTTTTTTTTGCTGAAAACAAAAATTATTAAGCAGATACATTTTTCTAATATCAAATTGTATGAAAATACAAACATCTGTTCTGAAATGCAGGTTCCTGAGTTCACTCTCCAGAGGTATGAAATCATAAGTTTGAAGTGAGGTTCAAGCATCCATAATTTTAGCCTGATTTACAGAAGTAAATAGTCTGCTCGTATTTCAGATAATTGTCTGTGAATAGCTTTTCTCAAAAGTAGGCTTTTGCTAAAAGTTTCATTGTTTTTGTTTAGTTGCTCAGTTGTGTACAACTCTTTTGCAACCCCAATGGACTGTATTCTACCAAGTTTTTCTGTCCATGGGATTTCCCAGGCAAGAATACTTGAATGGGTTGCCATTTCCTTCTCCAGGGGACCTTCCCTGGCCTGGGGATTGAACCCATGTCTCCTGCATTGACAGGCGGAATTTTTTCTTTTCTTTTTTTTTAAAGACCACTGAGCCAACAGGGAAGCCAAAAGTTTGATTATATATGTTTAAATAAGATCATGAAATTCAACTATGCTTACTTGTATTGTGGCCTTCTTCCCCTATTGCCATCATTCTTCCTGGTTCCTAGAAAAATAAATCATGAAGTAAAAAAGCTGAATAAAAGAAGTAAAATTTAAAACAACCAATATCATCAAAATAAATAAAATATCTGAGAAATACCTTTAATTGGGTTTAAAACTCTGGAATAAAAAGGTTAAAACCGTAAAAATAAAAAATAAAACTATGTCATTAAATAAAAATTAGATAAAATTGAAAAGTAAAAACTGCAAAGGGAATTATATCAGAATAAATTAGAGATACAGGTTTTAAAACAGTGTAAATGTCCCATGGTATATTCTCCACAATAAAGAGTAAAATTACAGTTGAAAATCAGCTGTGGGTATGAGTCTTAAACAAGACATCCTTCAATGTGGAATTCCTGGTAATGAAGTTCAAGCATTAAATCGTTGGTTCTTCATCCAACTAGTTGTGTGTCTTATTCATCTTTATATCCCTGAGTCTGGTGCAAAGTACACTTAGGTGCCCAATATTTGTAGAGCGAATGAAACAATGTTTAATGAGTTCTTATTATTTGCAAGACACCTTTATAGATTTGTCTGTGTAAATTCACTTAATTGTCATGATCATTCCATGAGTTATTTTAAACCTTCAATTTATTGTGGAGTAGCTGAGGCAAAGGAAAGTTGAGTAACATTGTTCAAGATGACAAAAATATTAACTGTTAATTTTTCATTAGACCACAGTTGGGGCCAAAGTAGCTCTTGGATAGAATGTACACACATATGCAATGCCATATTTACAAGTAGGCATGTGGTTATTACCTATCTCATGGGCATCCTTGTTTTTAATTGCACAAAGAGTGTCAAATCCTAATTAATTCTCAGAAATTATCTAGGGAAGCGCAGCTCTAGCCGTCTACTTTCACACAATGTGAGAAGACAATAGCAGATGGCTCTTTGGGTGCTGGTAGAAATGACAAACATTTTGACTTTGGTAAGCTAATTGCACAAAAACTCGTGGTATAAGGTCAGAAAGCACTGATATTTAGCGTGCCAATGGAATATAGGATATATAAAGAAAATCAGATTTGGTTGAACGCAAACCAAGAATGTAGTATGTGTACTTCCTCACGGCAGAGTGGAGATGGCAGGCGTGACACAGAGCGATTGTGAGGATCAAATGAGATCATAGTTTGGAAGAATGGAGTAAAAAAGATGTGAGCTTGCCTTGCTATTTACTAGGTACATGATATAGTAATCAGTATTTCTCAGCCAAAGATTATTTGCATTTCCAAATAGGGATAATACAGTATTTCACAGGTTTCTTGTGAGAACCTAATGAAATGAAAATAAAATACCTATTTGGCATTCAATTCACAGAAGACCACAAATGAAACAGTATTTGGAAGACATTCTGGAGAAGGAGGAAGAAGGTGTGTTTAAGACATCAATGTTTCCCTGCCATACCTCCAGGTAACCTCAGGGAACCCAAGGGAGATGGGTGGGATGAACTGAGAACATTGTAACAAGATACAAGTTTTGTTTTCTGATTGCCTCATGCATCAATCTATTGGTACATACTCAACAAGTGCCACGGAAAAGCTGACAATGTCTTATACACCATCTGATCCCTAGAGTCCCTCACAATGAACTAGGCTATAAATAGATTACCAGTAAATACTCTGTTGAGTAATTATTGATGTATCTTAGGGTCTCTAGCTTACCTGCCATGCTCTTGAGGGACACTCAGTGCATGGACTAGGACTCTGATCATCTAGTTCTAGCCTTTCCTCTTCCATCTCTTTGACAGTTTACAGTAGGAAAATCACAAGCTCTGACTTGTTTTTATTGAAAGCAGAGAGCTGGGGCATGTATTTTTGTGATTTCATCTATAATTTCTGAAATTAACATGACCCCAGTGATGAAAAACATTATGTGAATTAGAGGTGGGCTCAAATTTCTCCTTGTCTATGCATTTTCTCATGAGCTTTGGTGCCAGAATCCTAGGAGGATAACATGTGTCATCTTTACTTCAACTTGATTTTATCACTGACCCAGTGGGCCTTGAGCTCCCAGTTATAACCAATGCAATGTTGTCTAGAAGGCAAGGATGCTCTGCTTAGTGCAACAGAACACATGGTCTGCTTGCTTGTGGGAGACTGTGTCTATCAGTCAGGCTTTTGTCAGGAGTTGGAGAACAGTCAATTCAAGGTTAAAGTTTCTGCAAGGACAGCACACTGGGAGTCTGTTTGTCTGTCTGAAAGAAAATCTTCATGTGTTGACTGTTTTCAACTTATTAGAAGTAGATTTGAGATGATAAAACATATAGTCTGTATAGGGAAAGTTTTTTTTTTTCTTTTTGGAAAATGTAATACTTTCCGGAATAATGGTTAAAACTGAAAGATTCAGATAAATTGTCTTTTCATGAGAAACAACTCCTATACATCAATGGAAATCTGTATTCCACACTTTTACTTTTTTGGCTGTACCATGTGGCATGTGGGATGTTAACCTCCTGACCAGGGATCGAACCCATGCCTCTTGTAGTGCAAGTTAGGCATCCTAACCACTGGATCACCAGATAATTCCCAAGTAGTCCAAAATTTTACAAAAGACATATTAATATATTTAACCTTATTAAAAATAGTATTCCTAAGTTTAAATCTGTCTACTAAGACCTGGCATGCTCTGGCTTTTCCACAAGAAATAGAAAACTTAAGAAATACTATGAATTTCATAAAATACAGAATGATTTCTTCTAGGTTCTGCTTGGGACATATACCTACTCATAAACTTTTAGTGTTTTCCCCATTTGGAGCTTATCTACTTATTCTCTCTTCCATTAATATATATTCATGGAACATAGAAGCCGGCCTTATAGATCTGACAGCAAATTTTTGAAGAAAATGTTTATTTAACTTTTAGATCAAACACAACTGATGGACTAAGCACATATCATGTAAACCCCAAGGACAAACAATTACAAACATGGTGACTTATTACTTTTTCAAGCAGTATATTGGAAGATTGTAAATTCCCAGGAAATTTAAATTTAGTCTCACAGTACTGATATTGATCATCGACCTTCACTTGATTGCTTATTTGGAAAATTGCCAATAGTACCTCTTTTGGTTTTGCTATGCTAGGATGAAAACTGCCCATTATTACTTAACACAAACCATAGTAATCTCTCCCAAGGGTCTATGCCAAGGATAGTAAATTTCTGAGACACTTGACCTGTCTGTGTTCATTGCAGATATTACTATTCCATCAAAACATTCTTTCCTACTGAACCTAGACATGACCTCAGATTGACATTTGTATATGATATGAAACTTACTTGCACTCTCTGGCAAACATAAAATATTCTTGTATTTTTATTTTAATAAATATTCCTTTAATGTTTAATTATTTATGACATAATTGCGAGCAGATGGTAGCCTACAACTTATCCACTTATTCTGTGAGAGAGGAAGTAATATCTTGCTTGCAAATAGCTCCTCATGGGATATATTATGATCAGTGCCTAGACAGTTTCCATTTTTCAATTTTATGAATAACCTCCGTGCAGAATGCCAGTAGAGTACTGCATGTTTTATGGAATGTCAGATCAATTAGAATAAGTCAAAAGATTTGAGACTAGACACGAATTTGTTGGTATTTAGTGATTTCAGAAAAATTTTCTTTAATAGTGAAGTCACTAGAACACAAATACCTTATTTTTTTTTTTCTCATTGAGTGGATAAAATCTAAGTATTGCACCAGAAATAAACCCCAAGAGGTCTGGAATTTTGGAGAATTATCCCAGAGGCCTTCTGAAAAATAACATGTGGACAGGTATACGTATTTAATTACATCAACTTTGTTTTTCTTACACACTTTGAAATATTTGGAAAACAACTGGCTTAGGTTAACAAACCTAGGTAGAACCTGAGGTTTAATTCCTGTTGAGTTTCTAGACTAGATAAATTGCCTGGGGTAATGTGGTGAGGTTCTCTTTAAATCCAGGCAACTTATGTATGTTTATTGTTCCTTGTTGGAATAAGTGAATTAATAAAATCTTTACTAGACAAAGTAACTTGAAAGAATCAGTAATGGAGAGCAGGCATAGTTATCATCCATGAAATCGATGAGATATTGCTAAATGCCTTAACTGGAGCTGATTCTATTAAATGGCAAGATAGGGTGCTGATCATGTTCAATTTTTTCCTCACTTTCAATATTTGATAATTTTAAAATGTAGGGTTTTGTTCTGAGTGATGAGTACCTGAATGCAATTAGCCTGGTTCCAGTGGCTGAATAGATACTACTCTAGAAATATAGATAACATATTTAGATACTATAGTATAGTATAGATACTATCTCTACTATAGATAGTATAGATAGATAGTAGAGAATAAAAACCACTAACTTCTAAATAATAGAAATTAATGCAGTCAATGTTTATAATATAATTTAGATCCAGACCCAGATTCTGTGATAACTGCAACCTATTGAATGTTTATTTTACCCTGGACAAAACTTTGTGTTTGTATGAGGCAAAATGTAATTTCCATCCTTTTTTAGTAGAATTATAACTTTCCAGGGTTATGCCTGTTCTTGTGGATTAATCATTGCAATTTCTTATGTCTCTGGAAGAAGTCACACTAAGGTAATGCCAAAGCACCATTATTCAAGAACTCATCTAAAAATATTTATATTACCTTCCAAAAAACTTTCTATAGCCTGTATGAATAAAAATCCTAAGAATCTATGTTTAATTTTTCCAGTCTTTTTGGACAACCTCTAAACACTAACTCTAAAAGTCTTAATCCTTCTTCAGTTCAGTTCAGTTCAGTCGCTCAGTTGTGTCCGACTCTTTGCGACCCCATGAGTCGCAGCACACCAGGCCTCCCTGTTCATCACAATCTCCCAGAGTTCACTCAGACTCATGTCCATGGGTCGGTGATGCCATCCAGCCATCTCATCCTTGGTCGTCTCCTTCTCCTCCTGCCCCCAATCCCTCCCAGCATTAGAGTCTTTTCCAATGAGTCAACTCTTCGCATGAGGTGGCCAAAGAACTGGAGTTTCAGCTTTAGCATCATTCCTTCCAAAGAAATCCCAGGGTTGATCTCCTTCAGAATGGACTGGTTGGATCTCCTTGCAGTCCAAGGGACTCTCAAGAGTCTTCTCCAACACCACAGTTCAAAAGCATCAATTCTTCGGTGCTCAGCCTTCTTCACAGTCCAACTCTCACATCCATACATGACCACAGGAAAAACCATAGCCTTGACTAGACGGACCTTTGTTGGCAAAGTAATGTCTCTGCTTTTGAATATACTATCTAGGTTGGTCATAACTTTTCTTCCAAGGAGTAAGCGTCTTTTAATTTCATGGCTGCAATCACCATCTGCAGTGATTTTGGAGCCCCCCAAAATAGTCTGACACTGTTTCCACTGTTTCCCCATCTATTTCCCATGAAGTGATGGGATGGATGCCATGATCTTCGTTTTCTGAATGTTGAGCTTTAAGCCAACTTTTTTGCTCTCCTCTTTGACTTTCATCAAGAGGCTCTTTAGCTCCTCTTCACTTTTTGCCATAACACCCCCAAATATAAATGCACTAGTCCTTCCCCATTAGTCCATGAGTCCATGAGTCCATGCTCTACCCATTGACTTATCCTCATGTCAATACTGGCTCCCTCCTCCGTCTCTACCCCTACTCCAATACCAGATCAAGTAGCAATGAGAGGAGTAATTCATCAAGAATAAGGCCAGATTTCCTGCCATCAAGCAATTACTACCTTTTTAAGTGAAGTGAAGTGAAGTGAATTCACACAGTAGTGTCCGACTCTTTGCGACCCCATAGACTGTAGCCTACCAGGTTCCTCCATTCATGGAATTTTCCAGGCAAGAATACTGGAGTGGGTTAGGTAGTAACAAAATATGCTTACCATCTTACTACCTGCAAAACCACATATATATGTGTATATATCAAAAATTAGAAACTTAAGTGAGTATGTATACTCATTTGAGTATGAAGATGAAGAACAATATCCATTTTTAGATGCCAGAGTAAAATTTTGTGGTATTACACACACACACACACACACACACACACACTCCTACCTTATGATGTCTCTCTTTGTACAAAAATTACAGGAATTAAGCTTCCAGCTGTCTCACTGAGAGCTTTCACTGTAATTATTTCATTAATTTTATATGATGTACAATAGTAAGTTTATCTGCACAGTTAAGTATTTTTGCAATTAAAACTCCATCAGACTTTTCAGAATAAACAGAGCATATTCTCCCTCATGTAAGATCTTTTGTTTTTAACTTTGTATATTGTTTTTGCACTGTCATTAAAACATAACTTTACAACCTAGAGTGAAAGTGACCCAGCTTAGTTTGTGAACCAGAATTCACACTCAGTAAATGTTTGTTGGGTGAAAATATACTTGATAGACAAAATAAAACAAAATCCAATATGCTTGATGGTTTATTGATGGGTGAGATGGGTACCATGTTCCACATTCTCTATTTCCTGGTAGTGGTCTCTTAATTTTAAGTAGAAGTTGGAGGCAGAAGCTGGAGGAAGTAGACACCAAGCTAACAAAAGTCCTACAAATGGGAAGGGATGACTAGAGAAAATAATGCAAAACAACTGAGGTTTCCAGCTTCCTGGGGGGTTGATATTTTGGGAAATTGTGTCACGCAAAAGAGGCCTGAATATCATTATAAAGTTCAGCTCAGCTCACCTCAATCATTAAAATACACAAATACAGGAATGAAAATACCAATGTTAAACTATAGTGATCTCTGAGATGCATTGAATCTCTTCCTTTAATTAAATTTATATTTTCAAAAAATGTTCCCTGAAAATCTATGTGTGTTTTACTGCTGAAATCACATTTGAGCAATTAAATTATTATAGAATCATTATTGCTTCTTTCTCTGCCTCTTTGGTGAACATTGAGATGAAAAAGTAATATCAAACGGTATCCAAAAATAGTTATGGTTGAGGGAAAAAAGTAAAGGTCTGAGTTCTAATCCATTTACTGTCATTAACTAGATGGAAATCTTGGGTGTGTTTATCTCTAGCCCCTTTAAAGTAATTAACCTCCAGTTAAAATTAATAAATTTGTATTAAAAAAATCATGTCCTCGAGACCAAGCTTTTCCCAAGAATTTTCCTACTTTGGTTATATTTTTTCTAAAACATAAGAAATATTTCTATCCCCATGGGGTCATGCCCATCTATTCTATGTTTTCCCTATCTAGTTTAAAAAAATAAAATAAAATGAAACCATACTATGTCTTCATATTCCTCTAGTTAAAATCCCTTCAACTCTAATGTCCAGAAAATTGTCTATACCACTAATTTTCCTTATCATTCCACCAAAACTGATTTAATAAACATTATGGAAGTCTTTATATTTTCAAATGTAAAAGATGATTTTCTAGAATCATTGACCACTACACCTTGAAACATTTTCCTATCTTGCCGTTCCAATATCATGCTTTTCCAGTTTCCTCCTACCCAAAGGCTATGCCTTATTAGTTTCCTTTATTGGTTCCTCTCCTCCTCCCTGTTTGAAATTTCCTTTGATCATCTCATCCCATTTTTATAGCCTTGTGAACACTCTGAGCCCTTGTTCCGACTTTCCCAAGAGACTCTTTCAAAGTTCCTTGCAGTTGGACAGAATCTTTCCTGGAAGGAGCCATAGTGCAAGTCATGACACAATTTCTGGTCACTGACAATGGATGGAGTGCATTGAGCTCTCAACCCTGGAGGTAGTGCAATGGGGTAGTGAGGTCTGCAGGGTCTTGGTCCAAATTGCTCAGATTTATGTCACATCGCTGCAGCTTATGTACTCTCCCAGGATCAATTTATTCACTTCTAGTATGCGGATGATGATAATAATGGGACCTACATTAAAGCACTGGTGTAAGGATGAAGAAAGCTGAGCGCCGAAGAATTGATGCTTTTGAACTGTGGTGCTGGAGAAGACTCTTGAGAGGCCCTTGGACTGCAAGGAGATCCAACCAGTCCATTCTAAAGGAGATCAGTCCTGGGTGTTCTTTGGAAGGACGGATGCAAAAGCTGAAACTCCAATAATTTGCCCATCTCATGCGAAGAGTTGACTCATTAGAAAAGACTCTGATCCTGGGAGGGATTGGAGGCAGGAGCAGAAGGGGATGACAGAGGATGAGATGGCTGGATGGCATCACTGATTCGATGGACATGAGATTGGGTGAACTCCAGGAGTTGGTGATGGACAAGGAGGCCTGGCGTGTTGCGATTCATGGGGTCGCGAAGAGTCGGACACGACTGAGTGACTGAACTGAACTAAACTGAACTGAACTGGAGGGTGAGTTAATAAGTATAAAGTGCTTTGAAAAGTAACCAGTCTGTAGTAAAAGCTGTTTGTAAGGAACCACAAAGGGTCTGAGACTGACCTTACTTACCAGATAAAGTTAGTCTGTTGCTACTACATCGATGATGTCAGAGACACAAGACCCCTGGGTGAGAGACAAAGAACTATAATACACATGGTAGAATGAAGACCAGAGTGTCCTGTTTATATCACTTCCTCTCCAAGTTCTATGGGGCTGATTCGGAGGGGCCCAGTTGGATGTTATTTAGCTGTTCCATCACAACAGAAGAATCCCAAGCTTAGGGACTATGCCCCTTTCTAGTAGGCTGTTAGAATACCTGCTTTTTCACATATGATAACTGTAGAGTAATTAGCCTCCAATTATAATAAATAAAATTATATTAAAAAAAAGCACTGGGACACAGGGAAAAAAAAAAAAAAGAATACCTGCTGTTTGCTTCCAAGGGAAATGTTAACTTCATTATACTGAGAAGTAAGAAAATCTGCTCAGGACAGAGTGATTAGTTCTATCTTCCAAGGGTACTTGCTATATAAACATCCTTGAAAAAATAATCCAGAACAAAAGGACAGTTCCTAATTCACAAGATATGTGCAAGTACGAGAGACAGCTGAGGGGGAACATTCTCCAGTTAGTACTGTCAGAAAATATTGTGCCATTTCTTCTGTTTGCTATTCCTTCTTCCTCCAGGGACAATTCGTTGCTTCCTCTGTGACTCACAAACCTTTGTATCTATAGTAAATATGTCATGCGCAGTGTGTGTAAAGGAGGTATATATCTTCTGTTTCGCTGCTACATTGTGAGATCCTTGATAGCAAGTGTTATGGCTTAGTTATCTTTTACACTCTTACCCCTGCTCCTTGCCTTCTATTGCCTGGAAGAGTGTTTAAATTAGTTAGTGCTCAATATATGCTTAATTACTTGTAATTTAAATATTGAGTGTCATGGGTGGAAAGACTTTGAGTCTGTGTTGAAGACCATTGTCATTATTCAAAGGGAACATGTTTCATTCAGGACAGTAGAGAGGCACAACTCTCATTAAGCAAATGAAGGTTTGAATTTTTAATATAGAAAATAAAATTAGAGATACTTTTAGCATAGTGCTATTTTTCAAAGACAATTTTTTTCACACTCAAGGATGTAATGGTAAATTATACATTTAACCCCCATAGCATTAAATCATATTAAAGCATTTATATAAAGTTATAATATTTCCTAGTTTAAACTTTGTTTTTAAATGAATGTACAGTATAACAGATAGTCTGAGTTAAATGGCTCTATTCTGTTTTCTTCATTTTTCTTTAGAACTGCCAATTTTTCAAGATTCTGAGAAAACTGTCCCTAGAGGTGAAGAGACACCTGTATATAGTTGCATATTGGTTCATGGTTGTACCCATGGGGTGACAGGTGCTAAACAAATGCAAACTGATATGACACAAAGCTCAACTATATGATTTAGGATTAAGCATTTGGCATCAAAAGTTTGATCTTATCTGAAGTGTGGATCAGTTTTGCAGAACAGAATTACATGCTTTTTCTGAGGTTAAAGTGGGGTCAAATTGTGCCTTAAGAAGGGAAAAATGAGAGAGATATGCCCTGATGAAAATAAGTGCATACTTATTTCATGGCTTCTATTACAGTAATATTTGCAAACAAGGTCGGATTTGAGGATGAGGGTGGAGGAGAATTATCTCCAACAGCGAAGCTCCAGATAGGACTAGAAAAGACAAGACCGGAGACCACGTACTGCAGCAAATAAAGGTCAGAGTCTGGGGGAAACGTTATTTTGGATTCAAATTCTGGCTTGGACATTTCCTAGCTATGTAATCTTGGGAAGTTCTTAAAATTCTCAAAACTCCAGTTCCTTTGTAAGATGTCTACATTTGACTTCCTGTGATGACTAAAAGAGATAATGCGTGTATACTGCTGAGTCCAATGCTGACACAATAGAAGTGTGCTATAATTTGCAACTTGCGTATGCACTTATTCAAAACAGAATTGACTCAAAGGAAGAATGTCTACTTAGCTAATGGCTTACTTTTAGCTGCTAAAAGTGCTTTTCAGTAATTCACGGCTGAGACTCATTGATCTTGTTTCTCTCAGGATTTTCTAGAATTCTAATTTTTAACCTTCAGTACTTTCCTTGGATGGACAGGCCATCTTTCCTTTATTTAAATGAGATAATGGATGAGATGCATTTAGGATAATACATAGAGGGAGATATGCTCCCCATATTGGTAGAGGTGTCATTAATTATCATCACCATCCATTTTGCAGGGCTTTGCTTCCATTTGGAGCAGCCTTGTTTACCTGATTCTTCCTGACCACATCTCTGCAAGTGACAGATTTTGAAGCTATTCACAGCTTCAGGCACACTGCTCAGAACCCCAGGCACCTACTGAGGTGCAAAGTCTTCAACCTTCATGTGAATTGCCTGTCTCTTCACCTGCTCCTCTCTCATTACTGAGAGAGTGTTATGGGATCCAGTGTTCCATTTCCTTTAGCTGTTCCTCCTCAGAGTAACAATTTGGTGTCTTTGCGTGGATGACCTTTGCATTTCCTTACATTGAACCCTGGTGAGATCTTGACCTGGCACCTGGCTCCCAGATTTCATCTCCACCTCCTCCCTTTGCCCCAAGGAACTGTAGCTTTTGTAAATACTCCAGTGAATCAAGTCAAGTTCAAAGCCACGAAGGAGAGAGTATGGTTTCAGACACTCTATACTGGTTTCAGTGTCTTCTAGCTGTCCTAAGAATTCAAATGTTCCCAGAGAGTAGAATATCTCAAACAAAATTATAATTATTGTCACAAGCCAGGTCTCAGTAAGTACATGCAGACTGTCTACTCTTTAGGTCCTTATTTTGTTTCTTCAGCAAGATCTATTCTTGAAGAGTTTACTTAAGGCTCACCTTCATACAAGTAACTTAAAATGCAATGTGGCAGTTTAAGAGAACAGTAAGTGAACACATCTGTTCTGACAACCTCATCATGTTCACCTGATACAGTCAGGAATGTGGGTGATAAAAATAATGTAGGCTATATAAGACAGGGCAATATTAAGGAGAATAAGAGAAGTTAGAAGAATCTTAGTAGTTGGGAAGGGATGAGGTCAAGAGAGGTAATAAAAGGACTAGATTTGGGGACAGAGGAAGAGAGACAGAAGAGTGGGAAGAGAGACCAGATATTCTATTGAAAGGGAAGGAGAAAAACAGGGAAAAGAGCTGAAATCTTTAAATATTTAATTAGTTTTTGTATGTATAGTTTTTACCATGTACATTGAATACAAGATTTAAAGTAGATTTAATATTCTAATTTAATGAGAGGAGAGGTGCAGCATAAAGGAAAGGTTATGGGTGGCTGTAGGAGTTAGTGAGTTTAATTTGAGCTTCATGATTATTCATGTTGTTATTTCTAGTCTTTTCAGAAAACATATGCAATGAAATTCCCATACAGTGCTTTTTGCAGACTGTGGCTTTTTCTGTTTTCATCCCACCCTCCACCTTAGTTTTTAATTGTGTTTACACAAAGTGGGCTCTAATTTCTACCAAGAGAGCAACACAATTCTCTCCTTCAGCTATATTTTGCAAAATATAGGCTAGAACATGGGTGGAGGGATATTGTGCTAACCTTGAAAGCCTGTCAGCACGTTCCCTCCCTAAATGGACTGGCCAGATGCCTAATGGGAAAATGAACAGGGAAGAGGAATTCAGTGACATATTTAGTCATGTAATGCTATAATTCTCCTTTCCAGAAAAGTGTGAAATTTTGGTCAAAGTGCAAGCTTAAGAAGACAAAATTGTATGTTACACAATTCTCAATATCAAGTGTTTGTCTAAGTGGTCAGCTTTTTCTAAATGAAGGAAATAAAATAAAAGAAACTTACATCTCGTAAGAACATTCATAATGGTGTGCTACACCACAGGGTGATTTTTATTCACTCACACTAAATTGAGGCTCAGAGAGGTTAGGTAACTTATCTAAGTCTCAGAAGTAATCAAACCCAGTCTGGCTTAAGTCCCAAACTACATTCTACATCCAAACTTTCTTAGTTAGAATCTCTAAAATATGGAGAGGACATTAGAAGTGACAGCGTCTAGAAGTTTCTTCTGCTTTCCTGCCCCATCAATTTAGTCCTAATGAAAAAGAGAAAAATAGTACCTGCTCAAAACACTTGTAATTCATTATTTTGAAGAAGTATTGGAGTAAGGTGTCTAGGTTTGAAAAACAATATTTATTATATCTTGCATTAATTGCATATTACTATTTTTCCAAAATAGAAATTTGGAAAATGTAGGAAACCATATAGGGGAGAATAAAAATCACTAGCAACCCCACCTGATGTAAAGGGCTGACTCATTTGAAAAGACCCTAATGCTGGGAAAGATTGAAGGTGGAAAGAGAAGGGGGTGACAGAGGATGAGATGATTGGATGGAATCACCAATTCAATGGACATGAGATTGAGTAAGCTCCGGGAGTTGGTGATGGACAGGGAGGCCTGGCATGCTGCAGTCCATGGGGCTGCAAAGAGTCGGACATGACAGAGCAAGTGAACTGAACTGAATTGAACCCCACTGTATTAAGTGTTTATGCTACTTGATATCATAAAAATCATCCTAAACTGAATAAATTATAAAAATTAATTCCTTTCTCATATAAGAATTCTGAGAAGAACATTTCAAATATAGTACTAATTCTGTAAATTTACAGTGTGGCTTCCAAGCCTATTCTAGCCATTAAGAAGATAAGAAAGAACCCTTGTGCAAGAATTTATGGGCAAACTACTTCTATTCACATCCTGTTTTCAAGAACTAAGTCACATGGTTCCTCCTAGATATTTCTCAGGAGACAGAGTAGAATGGATTTCAGATGAAAACTGTCCCCACCCAAAGTATCTATTATTATATTTTATATTTCTACAGAATCTTAATCTCTATATAAACACAGTTTCAAAACAAAATTAGGATTATGTTATACCTACTGTTTTCTAGCATACTTTTCATTAAATTAAGAGTATTGACTTGCTTGCTTAGTTCTGTCCAACTCTCACGACCCCATGAACTATAGCCCACCAGGCTCCTCAGTCCATGGGATTTTCTAAGCGAAGTATACTGGAGAGGGTTGCTATTTTCTCCTCCAGGGGATCTTCCTGATGCAGTGATTGAACATGTGCCTCCTGCTGACAATTATACTGTTAAATATTCTGTCATAGAATCATTGTAATAAGGAACAGATATTCCATCATCAGGATGTTCCAGATTTTATCATCCAAACCCTTGTCATTGTTTCTAGTATTTCATTAACATAAGAGAGGAAGATGAATGTAAAAATCCATCCATTATGTAAAAATCTTTCTATATGTCCCAGGACAATTCTTAAAAGTCAATAGATAAGAATTTGCTAATGAATATTATAGGAAGATTGTATTAATTCACTGTTCTTTTGCTCAATGGAGCAGCGAGTGGCCGAGAGGAGATACCCCATGTCCAATGTCAGAGGAAGCAGCCCAGTAAGATGGTAGGCACTGAGAAAGGGCATCAGAGGGCAAAGACTAAAACCACAATCACAGAAAACTAACCAATCTAATCTCATGGACCACAGCCTTATCTAACTCAATGAAACTATGAGTCATGCCGTGTAGGGCCACCCAAGATGGACAGGCCATGGTGGAGAGTTCTGACAAAATGTGGTCCACTGGAGAAGGGAATGGGAAACCACTTCAGTATTCTTGACTTGAGAACCCCATGAACAGTATGAAAAGGCAAAAAGATAGGACACTGAAAACTGATCTCCCCAGGTCAGTAGGTGCCCAACATGTTACTGGAAATCAGTGGAGAAATAGCTCCAGAAAAAATTAAAAGATGGAGCCAAAGCAAAAACAACACCCAGTTGTGGATGTGACTGGTGATGGTAGTAGATGCTGTCAAGAGCAATATCTCATAGGAACTTGGAATATTAGGTCCATGAATCAAGGTAAATTAGAAGTGATCAAACAGGAGATGGCAAGAGTGAACATCAACATTTTAGGAATCAGTGAACTACAATGGACTGGAATGGGTGAATTTAACTGAAGTGATAAACAAAAGAGAAAAGGAAAGATATACCCATTTGAATGCAGAGTTCCAAGAATAGCAAGGAGAGATAAGAAAGCCTTCCTCAGTGATCAGTGCAAAGAAATAGAGGAAAACAATAGAATGGGAATGACTAGAGATATCTCCAAGAAAATTAGAGATACCAAGGGAACATTTTATGTGAAGATGGGCTCAATAAAGGACAGAAATGGTATGAACCTGACAGAAGCAGAAGAGATTAAGAAGAGGTGGTAAGAATACACAGAAGTGAACACTCACCTAGAGCCAGACATACTGGAATGTAAAGTCAAGTGGGCCTTAGGAAGCATCACTACAAACAAAGCTAGTGGAAGTGATGGAATTCCAGGTGAGCTATTTCAAATCTTAAAAGATGATGCTGTGAAAGTGCTGCACTCAATATGCCAGCAAATTTGGAAAACTCAGCAGTGGCCACAGGACTGAAAAAGGTCAGTTTTCATTCCAATCCAAAAGAAAGGCAATGCCAAAGAATGCTCAAACCGCACAATTGTGCTCATCTCACATGCTAGCAAGGTAATGCTCAAAATTCTCCAAGCCAGGCTTCAGCAATATGTGAACCATGGACTTACAGATGTCCAAGCTGGATTTAGAAAAGGCAGAAGAACCAGAGATCAAATTGCCAACATCTGCTGGATCATGGAAAAAGCAAGAGAGTTCCAGAAAAACATCTATTTCTGCTTTATTGAGTATGACAAAGCTTTGACTCAGTAGATCACAAGAAAGTAGAAAATTCTTAAAGAGGTCAGAATACCAGACCACCTGACCTGCCTCTTGAAAAATCTATACGTGGGTCAGGAAACAAGAGTTAGAACTGGATATGGAACAACAGACTAGTTCCAAATAGGAAAAGGAGTATGTCACCACACTTGTTTAATTTATATGCAGAGTACATCATGAGAAATGCTGGGCTGGATGAAGCCACAGATTTGAATCAAGACTGCCAGGAGAAATATCAATAATCTCAGATATGCAGATGACAGCACCCTTATGGCAGAAAGTGAAGAAGAACTAAAGAGTCTCTTGATAACAGTGAAAGAAGAGAGTGAAAAAGCTGGCTTAAAGCTCAACATTCAGAAAACTAAGATCATGGCATCTGGTCCAATCACTTCATGGCAAATGGGGAAACAGTGGAAACAGTGGCAGGCTTTATTTTGGGGGGCTCCAAAATCACTGCAGATGGTGACTGCAGCCATGAAATTAAAAGATGCTTACTCCTTGGAAGGAAAGTTATGACCAACCTAGATAGCATATTAAAAAGCAGAGACATTACTTTGCCAACAAAGGTCCATCTAGTCAAGGCTATGGTTTTTCCAGTAGTCATGTATGGATGTGAGAGTTGAACTATAAAGAAAGCTGAGCACCAAAGAACTGTTGCTTTTGAACTATGGTGTTGGAGAAGACTCTTGAGAGTCCCTTGGACTTCAAGGATATCCAACCAGTCCATTCTAAAGGAGATCAGTCCTGGGTATTCATTGGAAGGATTGATGTTGAAGCTGAAACTCCAATACTTTGGCCACCTCATGTGAAGAGCTGACTCATTTGAAAAGACCCTGATGCTGAGAAAGACTGAAGCAGTAGGAGAAGGGGATGACAGAGGATGAGATGGTTGGAAAGCATCACTGACTCAATGAACATGAGTTTGGGTAAACTCTGGGAGTTGGTGATGGACAGGGAGGCCTGGCGTGCTGCAGTCCATGAGGTTGCAAAGAGTTGAACATGACTGAAAGACTAAACTGAACTGAACTGATCAGTAATGTATGAAAATAAAGATATCTGGGATTTAATGATACAAGAATCACCTACCATTGAGTCTTTAAAATAATTATCTCCATTACTCTTGAAATGTATTAGCTTGCAGCTCTGCTGGTATAGATTTAATTGTCATGAAAAAATATCTACTTACTCCTCTGTTTATTCCTTGGAAATAATACACTTCACTCTTTGAGTCTGAGTTTGGCCATGTGATCTGCTTTGGCCAATGAGATGTCAGTCAATTTCATGACAGGAGCCTGAAACGTTCTTGTCGGATTCTGTGAGCCCTCTTGTTCCTCTGCTTGGCCACAATATAGCTCCTCCTGGGTAGGCTTTAGTGCAAGAAAGGTAAGACATGCAGGAAGACCAAGGCCCAGTGGGTGACTCAGGGCTACCTAGCCAAGTGCAGACTAAATCAGTTACGTGTGGTTGAAACCAACACCCTAATGTATGGCAATGAAATTTAGTGGTGTTTATTATGCAGCAGAAGCTGATTGATACAGTGATGAAAATTGACAAGACTTGAGAGAAAGGAAAATCTACCCTTTGTGGAACATACTGTTATCTGGGGCAGGCCTGCTCTATCCCTGGCTCTTTGCTCCATTCTTTTACTCTCTCTGGGTAAGCAAACATCCCTTAATTTTCAGGTGTCAGCAGGTAAATGAGCTAAAGTTATCATCCTGCTGCTGCTGCTGCTAAGTCGTTTCAGTCGTATCCGACTCTGTGCGACCCCATAGACAGCAGCCCACCAGGCTCCCCTGTCCTTGGGATTCTCCAGGCAAGAACACTGGAGTGGGTTGCCATTTCCTTCTTCAATGCATGAAAGTGAAAAGTGAAAGTGAAGTTGCTCAGTCGTGTCCGACTCTTAGCGACCTCATGGACTGCAGCCTGCCAGGCTCCTCTGTCCATGAGATTTTCCAGGCAAGAGTACTGGAGTGAGTTGCCAGTGAGTTACCTTCTCCAGTTATCATCCTAGTTGTGTCATTTTATTTTTACATGTTTTTTTTCATTTTTACTGTTTGTTTTAAACCTTAGTGCCAGTCCAGTACAAGAGGCTCTTAGAATGTGCAACAGTGTTTGGCTTCTAAAAGTCAAACTATAGCGAGAAAAGGAAAACAATTATTAACAGATCTGGTCAAAGACACCCATGAGGTACATCCTTTTACCATAAATTTTATAAATGTAGTACAGTGAGATGATTAACAAAGCCTAAACCCAAGAAGTATGACTGCAATGGGCAATCTATAGCTCAGTGTCTTAAATGCATAAACATATAACTTTACTAAAAGACAAAATAAGAATAAATATTAATACACATAGCTTAATAATTCTTATGGATAAAATTAAGCATTTTATTCTAGAGACTGCTCAAGATTCTGCTTTTTATTTTAGGGCACCTTTTTGGTGTTTTCATCGTTTAATTCATTCATAGAAACTTTGCAAGACCATTCCATGGATAACACCCTCAAGCCTGCAGCTGCTTTGTTCATTCAACCCTTACTGAGAGCAGACTATGTGCCAGGAACCCTGTTAAAGACTAAGGATCTAAAGATGAGTATACATGTTCCCTGAGTTCTGCAAGTTCACAGCCTAAGAAAGGAAGAGAGATGTGAAATACAATTTAGTTTCGGAAGTGCCACAGCAGGACAGCAGACAAGGCGCTGTCTGAGGAGGTACAGCCAAGCCTCAACCCTGTGTCCTGCTCACACTGGACCAGAGCACGCTGCATTTCAGTGCCTCGTTGGTGTCTTCACTCCTCATCACTCTCTCCCAAGCCATATACTCTTATCCTCATGTTCCCACTCCCTCATATCCCACTTCCTTTTAAATAAATTATTTCTATCTTCTGTGGTCTTGCTGGTAGAAAAATCCCTATCAGGTACCTTTCCTTACCTTTGGCCCCAAACCTAATTCCTCTTTCCAGTAGGTTTAACTAAAGTTTACAGAATGTTTGGAAGACTGCACTGGAGTTTTGTCCTATACAGAGGTGATCTAAAGAGAAAATAATTTAGAAGTAGCTGAAGAGCCTATTATCTTACTACCTGTCTGAGACAAGAGTGGATTATTTTTATCGTGTTCATCTCAGACAGGCCATCAGTGTGGTATCAGTACTAGCAAATTCAATAGAGAACAAAGCAGTGCATGGGCTCTATTCCTTCCTTTCCAAGGAGCTCCTAGTGAGCTCTCCAAGTGAGCCTAATTAATTATTAGGCTCTATATTTCCTGACAATTATACCAAGACTTCCTGATTAATGACTGAGGTAACTGATGAATTATTAAATAGTTAAGGGCAAGTGTTTTCCAATTGGCAGGGTATTTTGGTACATATAAAATGGTTGCTTTCTAAACCTCCACATACCATCAGGATTAACTGGAGTTCCTTACATAAACAAGACTTGAAGACCTCTCGTTTGGAGATTCTGATGGGTGCAATGGATCCAGAAACTCTGTATCATTGTTCTAAGTCCTGAGTTGATTTTGATAATCAGCCTGATGAGGGGAATCACTAAAGTTTTGGATGATAATGTAATTATTGAGACATTTAATCTTCATACTCTATAAATTATTTCCTTTTCTCACAGTCAGGACAATGACTATGATTCTTGTTTTCTTAGACCACAGCGATAGTGGAAAACTGAGGTTTATAGGCTCCCAAGCTCCAGAACTCAGCAAGATTCTAGGTTCGTGGGTCTAAGAGTCCTACAGTTAGTGATAGATTTTGATTTTATCTTCCATACACATGTGTATAAGCAGGAAGGAGGCAATTTCGTGATCCCATCCCTTCTTAAAAGGTCCTGGGGAGGGCTTTCAGGTTGGACAATTCCAGAAGCACTACTTATATGTTACTAAATGTGTTGTCTTTTGAGTATTTTAAAAAATCTTCTCTTCACTTTAGCTAATAATGTTTAGCTGTTCCCACTCCCCACCCCTAGAAGGCTAAGAATTATAGTAGGCTTTGCCTTCTGAAGGTTGCCTTGCTCTTTTTCAGGTTATGATATAACATATAATATAACAGTAGCTATATGGTTAAAGCGTCTGCCTCCAATGCAGGAGACCCAGGTTGGATCCCTGGGTTGGGAAGATCCCCTGAAGAAGGAAATGGCAATCCACTCCAGTATTCTTGCCTGGAGAATCCCATGGACGGAGAAGCCTAGTAGGTTACAGTCCACGGGGTCGCAAAGAGTCGGACACGACTGAGCGACTTCACCTTACCAAACCTTACTTAATATGAGCAGTGTCTAGATTCTTGTTGAGGGGTCTAGACACTACTCAAAGTAGTGATCTAGGTCTGTATGGGGGAATTCGTCCTTGACTTCTACAAGTTCTTTTTCTAGAAATATTATAGGATATTGACTCACTAAGATTCCTTCAATGTAGGATCCATTCCCCTTTAACACAAGAATCTTGCTCTAAGCTAGCTTGTAAACACAAAAAAAGTGTCCCTTGTAAACACAAGAAATATGTCCTTACTTACTAAGACCCCTACACTGAAGTTCCACGGTTACAAGGGTGCTTGTGTAGAGCCTTGTGTTTCCTTTAGAGAATCACAGGCACATATGTGCACATACACACACATACAGAAAAAAAAGGTGAAGGATTGGGGACTGGGTGCTGGAGGAAATAAGTAATATAAAAATAGGTACAAGTGTTACCTGGTCTGTTCAATATGGAATCTGTGATCCCTAGGCAACGTGTATCTGTGAACAGGTGCTGTTTAAATCACAGAAGAAATGTGCTCTCATGAAATGTATCAGATTTGGCAAGACTAGGACATCTGAAATAATATATATAATTAAGTGCTAAAGCATGTGGAAAAGACTATACTAAAGTGTTTCAGGATTCCACAGCATCATCTTCCTTCTGTGCATTTCCCCATACAAGCGCCACCAGGAAAACAATGAACAGGCTCGACTGGATTATGCCACACATTTTACTTTCCTAGAACTTTTTTTTTTTTCCAAGCTATCTTATCTCTTCTTTTTCTTTTTTTTTTAACCTAGCATCTATGCATAACAAATTAAAAAAAAAAGAAAAGCTAAGTATGAAAGTGGGAAAGCCGCCTCCCTATTTTAGAGCTTGACAAGATGTGTTAGCTGTTACATTTTGAGCTCTGTAGGATGTCAGGCACTTTAGAGCAGGGGTGGCATCTATCTTTACTGTGCTACTTGCTCAGACATCCTATTCAGATGAAATCATCCCCTTTTTTTTCATGTATTATTTTAAAACAGAGTTTGTCAAGGTCCGCAGCATTCCTTCTAAAGAGGTCATGTGTCCACTAGTTTCATATGGAAATCTGGCACTCCACTGCAGAGCCACATGCTGCTAACTGCGGCCAGGCCTCCCGTGTGAGCTTGTGTGTGTTTGCTCCAGCTTTGCAATGTGCCACCTGGCAGATGCAAGCGCGTCATTGCCTTTCCTCGGGCCCTCCAGGGACACAGCTGCGGGAGAGCACATTTCTTGTGGTCTCATGCCACTTGTCATCACACCAGATGCTCTGAAATGCCTGCTCTTGTGTGGCAGTGGCTGCCTTTGCTGCCCAGGGGAGTTACCTGGAGAAGGTTTATAAAACACCAAGGCCTGGGACCTACTACAGAGATTCTGATTTAATGGGTCACAGTACAGTGTGACCTGGGCATCTACCTTTAAAATTTCCCTAGGTAATTCTAACATACAGCCAAGGTTGAGTGGCATGGGACGTGTAGGCATGAGACTGTCTGTTTGGTGGGAATTAAAATCTAAGTAAGGCTAAAATAGAACTTTAAAATAAATCATGTGACAAGATGTGCACATTCAGATCAGCGTTTCTCTCTTGGAATTGTCTGTAGGGCCTACTGTATGTTCTCTTAAACCTCGGCTGTGGGGACCAAACCTTGAGCTTTGAGGACGGGAATGAGCCTTGGCAACAACCGCATGACTGGACGGAGAGGTGCCACTGAATTATTTTTGATTCCAATGAGAGGGATGATTTTGATGTGAGACTGGTTTGTTTTACTCCATCCTCCATCCACCTGCTAGAATTATCTTAAAAATACAAAAATCTGATGACACAGTTCCTTTCCTTATGACCCTTCGGTGGCTTCCCACCAGAATGAAATCCAAAGTGCTCATCAAAGCTTTCACAGTAATGGGGCTCCTTCCTGCCACCCCATCTTTGTCTCCTACAACCCTGCCCCCTCCAACACATCAGCCAAATATATTCCCTTGAACTCCTTGAACTCACCAAATATATTCCCACCTCAGGCCTTTGACCTTGCTGTTCCATTTGTGTGGAAGGTTCATTTCCTCAGACCTCCAAGTGAGTTCCTTCCTGTTACTCAGGTCTCAGTGCAGTCCTCGAGCCTTCAGAGACCCTCTCTTCTACCCTATCTGTTCTAGTCACCCTCTGCTATCCTCACTATCTAGTCACCCATGCGATCATTTTTGTTGTTTCTATAGCACCCACTGCTCTCTGACGGAGAAGACAATGGCACCCCACTCCAGTACTCTTTACCTGGAAAATCCCATAGACGGAGGAGCCTGGTGGGCTGCAGTCCATGGGGTCGCTAAGAGTCAGACACGACTTAGAGACTTCATTTTCACTTTTCCCTTTCATGCATTGGAGAAGGAAATGGCAACCCACTCCAGTGTTCTTGCCTGGAGAATCCCAGGGATGGGGGAGCCTGATGGGCTGCCATCTATGGGGTTGCACAGAGTTGGACACAACTGAAGTGACTTAGCCGCCGCAGCAGCAGCAGCAGCTCCTTGAAATTCACTAGTTTATTGGTAAATCTTTTGTCTATCTCTTCAAACACCAGAATGTAACCTCCTTGAGAGTGGGGTCTGGTTTGTGTTGTTCAAGCTCAAATCCCCAGGGCCTAGAATAGAGAGTAGCTTATTAGGCACACAGTAATTGCTGTTGGAAGGAAGGGAGACAGAAAGAAAAGACACAAGGAAGGAGACTGTATAGGAAGGTAACAAGTAGTTAATAATCTCTTCCTATCCCCCGTTTTCCAAATTTATCATCTGTCTGCAAGTGCAGTTAACCTTGCTCCTGCCGAGAACTGGAAACCAGTGGAATCTGGATGCCAATATCTTTGTAGTCTTAGTTGCTCCTCTTTTAGAGCTGATACATAACTCTTTTAGTGACATTTCCAGCAGAAGCTGTCATGAGTGGAAGCCAGAATCTCTGTGATCATTCAGAGAAGCAAATAACCATCAGCAAATTTTCGTTAAGTTCAAACATCAGAACTGATAGTACTAAAACATTTCAATAGCCCATGTCAGTTATTGAGACTCTATTTGTCCTATATCTATACAAGGTTTCTAAAAATTAAAGAAAAATCTATGTGTGAAATATATGCTGCAGGACTACATGATGACAGTTACCCTCTCCCAAGTGCCTACTATGTGCTAGCCCTGAGCCAGCTTCCCGGCATACACTCTGAGGCTTACAGGAATGGGAAAGGACTTGGAGAAAGAAGAGCCTGTATAGTTGTTATTTCACCCAGGCAGTGGATATAAAGAAAGACCACAAGCTGCTACAGAAAATGGAGGCCCCAAAGGAAATATTCAAAAGGTCACATGTGTACAGTGCAGTTTGTAAATTCAGTCCTCTCTCTCATTTGGATGGTCTTGAAGAAAACTGCAGGAAACATAGACCCTCATTTGAGTGGATGAGTAAGCCATCCTCTGAGACTTCTAACGGTGAGATTGTGTTTCCATATTTTCTGAACAAGACACTAACAAATTTTCTGATTCAACAGTCAGAACACCTGGTGTAATCTACAGTATACTTTTCAAATGCTGGTGCTTATGAATATTTAGATTTTGTTCATATCAGTGTGGTTCTACCTGAGAATCTTGAATGCCCCACATGTCCAGATGGTTTGCTAGGTCCTTCTGGTGATAACATTAAAAAGTCTTACTGCTTTGCATGAAAAACAGCATGGCAATCTGTACCAGGTGGGAACAATGGAATATCACACTCTGTATGTATGAAGAATCATCTTTTGCCTAAAAGTGTCTTCCCACCTCCTCAATTTCCCCTCAGGTTCTTTCTTCCTGCTGGAAGAGGAGGTGGAGTGAGGATTGTAGCAATATTTTATGGTCCATTTGCTGCTTTCTGTTCTTGTCATCTCTGCTTCTCCTCATGCTTTTCTCAAGGACTGAAGAGGCACACAGGAGAACTATATAATGCAATTTTAGCTGTCCTGGGAAGGCTAGCCTGCCAAGCACAGATTGCTATCAGCTTGTTTATTATGGGGTCCTTTATTATACCATTAATTTGTGTTCTTTCAGGGTTTGGTTGTGACTTCCCATCACATTACCCAAAGCCTGCATGTGGAAGAAATTGGAGTGTCAAGAGGGAGAAGGAAGTAAGGAGGGATGGTTAGTAAATGAGATATGCCCTTGGAAGAGGCAAGAGAGAACAATGCAAGAAGACTGAGTCTAAGACAGTGATTCAGAAAGGGAAGAGAAAGATGCTAAGCATCAGCTCCGGGGAGTATACCAATACCAATACCAACACCAATACCAATCCTCCTCACATATGGACGGCCTTTTATCCTTGGGGAAGTGTCTCTTTCTCAACACATCACTGGCGGTTCTTATCCAGTACTCTGTCCTTGTCCTGGTCTCATCTCCTCTAAATGCGTTCCTGATGATCTCATCTATACCTGTGACTTCTGTTATTACTTGTGTGTTGATGACAGTTAAATCTCAGTTCTCAGTTCAGATGTTCATTCCTGAACAACTCCTCCTGGATGTCCCAGAGCAGCTCAAATCTGACAGGTACAAATGCAAACTCTATTTCTCTCCATTACTCCTGCCTTTTACTCCATACCTTCCAACCAAACATGCTTCTTCTGCCTTATTTTCCACCTCTATGAGGAGCACCAGCATATAACCAGGAGGCCACATTAAGCAAATGTCACTGTTACCATGTCCTAGGGATGTCACCCTTTCATGTTCTCCCCCATGCCACCGATCGTATTGCCACTACTTAAAGTGAGTCCTCCCCATTTCTTACCTGGAATCCTGGTAATCTCACCTCTTGTTCCATATCTCCACTCCGTGATAATATTTTCTCATGATCTCATGCTTTACACAGGCTCTGTGTAAATAATGTAAATAATGCAATAAGCATTATTTTACTAACTACCTTTTATTGAGTTTTTGCTATTTCCCATATATTGTCTTCAATCCTCATAATAATTCTGCCAAGTACCTGTCATTACTGGGGCAGTAAACAACACATCTTACATTTGCTCTCAGGGACTGGTAATTCTAAAGCTCTGCTCTTTTCACTGTTCTCTTCCAGCATTTTCTCCACCCTTCACCCATTCACTCTGCCTTTTGTTTCTCTGCGTGTGCGTCATAAGTTCCTCCACACTTTCAGTACTGAAGTTGGGAGTTAGCCTTCACAAGCCACCACTTTTCATTACACATCAATTTGTCACAATCTATTTTACATGCCTCTTTTAGACTTTGATTCCATTCTCTGTTACCCTATGAATATCATGAAATTAGAGACTGTCCATATATATCATTTTTCAAATCTTCTTTCTATCCATGTGGGCCTTCTTCTGAAAGGATTTAAAGCTATTGGGGTAAATATTGACTCTTTTATTTTTTATTTCCATTACTTAGAACCGCTCCTGATACATAAAATGTGTCAGATAAAAATTTATGAATGAATGAATGATATCAATAAAACTCTTTGAAGTAATAGCTGAGATTAGCAAGAGCTTCATTTCAGTGAAGAGGACTGTGAAACCTGAGCAGGTTGGATGGGTCTGCTCGAGGACAGAGTGACAAAATTAGGACTTGAATATTTGTCTCCTAGTCCAGTAGGAGACAAAGCAGTACCGTAACTTTTATGGTTTTTGTTGCTTTTTAATACCTTTGCTTAATTTCTCTTCAGTGGTCCTTTTCTTTCTTCTTTCTCTTCCTTTTCTATCATTACTTTCTGAAAAGAGGCCTAGGGTTACTCTTAGGCCTCTTTTGCATTTCAGTGCACACAACATGCATAAATTTATGTTTTCCTATACTCTAATTTGGCAGTTTGCCTGTCTCCTCACCTCCATGTGCAAAAAGGGTTCCTTCCCAATAAGGCAATAATATAAGTCTAGCTTTTTAATTTTTCCAATTAAATATGATCTTTGCCTATTTAGGTACCCTACATCCTACCTTTAGATGATAGAGCACATGGATTTCTTCTATTCAATCAGCAGCTCTTCAAGAAGTGCTGCGCTTATTTGTGCAATTGTGTTTGACTCTGCAACCCCATGAACTGTAGCCCATCAGGCTCCTCTGTCCATAGAACTTTCCAGGCAAGAATACTGGAGTAGGTTGCCATTTCCTACTCCAGGGAATCTTTCCAATCCAGGATTGAACTTATGTCTCCTGCATTGGCAGGCGGATTCTTTACCACGGTGCCACCTCAGGAAGTGCTATTGGTCTCGATCAAAAATCAACATGCATCTCTGTTGAAAGCCGGATAGAAGCAGGCAATATTTGGCAATCTCTAAGAGACTTGATGAGAGCTTCCCAGGTGGGATTAGTGATAAAGAACTCTCCTGCCAATGCAAGAGACATAAGAGACGTGGGTTCAATCCCTGTGTCAGGAAGATTCCCTGGAGGAGGGCATGGCAACCCACTCCAATATTCTTACCTGGAAAATCCCATGGGCAGAGGAGCCTGGCATGCTATAATCCATAGGGTCACAAAGAGTGAGACACAACTAAAGCGACTTAGCACACACTCACAAGATCCTGATGAAATTTTAGCCCCTCATTATTTTCCAAAATGTGTCTCTTTATCCAATCAAACTAGGGGAAATTACCTAATCTCTCAAGTTCTTCTTCTATTAATAAGGATGATCATAATAATACTTACCTTATATGGTTATTGTGGAGGTTCAATGGGTTAACTCACATAAATGCTTGCAATACCTGGAATATATTTATATTTGTGGGACTGCTCTTCTCCTTGCTCTAGGCTTTCATAAAGAACTGAAAGCTGTATTTGAAAAAGATCTGAATTTTGTAAAATGGAAACTGTCATTGAGACCACTGTTATTCAAATTTCCTTTTGTGAAGAATGATAGGGAAAAATCCTTCAGATCTCAAGACAAGAGTTGTCTTTCTTATGGTATTCATGTTTCCTTCTAGCAAGTAAGATGTACTTGAACAGAGCTCACCTTATCTCCATCTGTTCTTTAGAAGCTAAGAAATATAGAGATGGGTTTTATGTTCACACAGAACTTTCTATCATCTTTTTTACTTCTGTTATTTGCCTTTTATCTTTTCATTTTCAAGGATATTAATCTAACTATACTCTGTCTTAAAAAGTTTTTGAAGTCCTACAGAATCAGTTTCTAAATATACAAATAAATGAATGTATTAGGCATAAAAAAAACATTTTATCAGTCTTAGCCACACATTAATGTTTACATTAGCAATGATGGACCCTATATTTACAGACAGATGAACTTTGGTAGGGAGGATTCTAAGATGGTTCCTAAAATCCCTGACCGCCCATAGATATACTTCAGTTCAGTTCAATTCAGTTGCTGTCATGTCTGACTCTTTGCGACCCCATGAATCACAGCACGCCAGGCCTCTCTGTCCATTACCAACTCCCAGAGTTCACCCAAACCAACGTCCATCGAGTCGGTGATGCCATCCAGCCATCTCATCCTCTGTCATCCCCTTCTCCTCCTGCCCCCAATCCCTCACAGCATCAGAGTCTTTTCCAATGAGTCAACTCTTCGCATGAGGTGGCCGAAGTACTGGAGTTTCAGCTTTAGCATCATTTCTTCCAAAAAACACCCAGGGCTGATCTCCTTCAGAATGGACTGGTTGGATCTCCTTGTAGTCCAAGGGACTCTCAAGAGTCTTCTCCAACACCACAGTTCAAAAGCACCAATTCTTCGGTGCTCAGCTTTCCTCACAGTCCAACCCTCACATCCACACATGACCACTGGAAAAGTCACTCCTTGAATAAGCGTAATATGTGAAAATACTGGGGTTTCACTCTCATGATCAGGTTTGTGATCAGTTCACTTTTACTGAATTAACCTGGGTGGGCCTGACTTGAACAGATGAAACTTTTAAAATAAAAGAAAGTGTCAGTTTCCTGCTAGCCTTAAGGAAGAATGCAAACAGAGTGCTGAAAAGTTCTTCCACAGGGGCAATGTGGCTAGGACCTGACAGTGGCCACCCTGTAGGGTATGTGGAGGGCTTCCCAGATGGTGCTGGTGGTAAGAAAGCTGCTTGCCAATGCAGGAGACATAAGAGATGTGGGTTTGATCCCTGGGTTGGGGAGATCCCCTGGAGGAGGGCATGGCAGTCTACTTCAGTATTCTTGCCTAGGAAATCCCATGTACAGAAGAGCCTGAGGTCACCAAGAGTTGGACGTGATAGAGAGACTAACATTTTCACTTTCATAAGTTGTATACCCACATGCACTACACACAGCTGTAATTAAGCAGCATCACTTAACTGTGTTTTGTTTGTTAGAAATGAATCACTATTTTGGCCTGTAATTCAAGGGGAAGAAAATCAGGTGACATCTTTTGGATGGGTGGGCTATCAAATAATTTTCAGATATGTTTTAAACACTTCACATCTCCTATCACTGCTTATTTAGAATGAGATCTTGTTCTCTCCTTCTTTGTAAATTCTATGTAATGTTATCACATGTGTAATAGTGATATTTATGTAACTACCTTCGTGATAGGCTCTCTGGCATTTTATAGTTACATTGCTCTCTCCCTCCTAATCCCTGACCCCTGGCAACCACTAATCGCTCTTTCACCTCTATAATTATGTTATTTTAAGGACATTAAATAAATAGAATCATACAGTATTTAATCTTTTGAGTACTACTCTTTTCATTGAGCAGTATTTCCTAGAAGTCCGTCTAAGCCGCACATATCAATAGTTCATTCTTTTTGTTGCTGAATGATATTCCAAGATATGGATGAGCCACAATTAGTCTAACCACTTATCCATTAAAGGCTATTTGGGTTGTTTCCAATTTTTGGTTATTGGGGACACAACTGTTAAAAATATTCATTTACAGGTTTTTGTATGAAGTTTTCATTTATATTTATTTCATTTATAGTTCAAGTTTTCATTCATTTTGAATATAAGTTTTCATTTCACTGGGATAAATGCCTCAGTTCAGTTCAGTCGCTCAGTCATGTCCGACTCTCTGGGACCCCATGGACAGCAGCACTCCAGGCCTCCCTGTCCATCACCAACTCCCAGAGCTTGCTCAAACCCATGTCCATTGAGTCAGTGATGTCCTCCCATCATCTCATCCTCTGTCATGCCCTTCTCCTCCTGCCCTCAATCATCTCATTCTCTGTCGTCCCCTTCTCCTCCTGCCCTCAATCTTTCCCAGCATCAGGGTCTTTTCAAATGAGTCAGTTCTTCCCATCAGGTGGCCAAAGTATTGGAGTTTCAACTTCAACATAAGTCCTTTCAATGAACACTCAGGACTGATCTCCTTTACAATGGACTGGTTGGATCTCCTTGCAGCCCAAGGGACTCTCAAGAGTCTTCTCCAACACCACAGTTCAAAAGCATCAATTCTTTGGTATTCAGCTTTCTTTGTAGTCCAACTCTCACACCCATACATGACCACTGGAAAAACCATAGCCTTGACTAGATGGACCTTTGTTGGCAAAGTAATGTCTCTGCTTTTTAATATGCTATCTAAGTTGGTCATAACTTTCCTTTCAAGGAGTAAGCATATTTTAATTTCATGGCTGCAGTCATCATCTGCAGTGATTTTGTAAATGCCTAAGAGGCCATTCTTCCCAAACTATTTTCCAGAGGGGCTGTACTGCTTTGAACTCCCACCAGCAATGTCTGAGTGATCCAGTTTTGGTGCATGTTTGCCAGATTTTGATATTATAGGTATTTTTATTTTATCCATTATGATAATTTTGTAGTGGTATCCTGTGGTTTTAATTTGAATTTCTTAATGGGTAATGATGTTGAATATCTTAGTGCGATTATTTGCCATTGGCATATTCTCCGCATTTAGATGACTGTTTCTTTCTTTGTTCATTTTCTATTTTTTTTAATGTTAAGTTTTAACAGTTCTTCGTATATTCTAGACACAAGCTTTGTCAGACTTAAGATTCTTAAATATAGTTTCCCAATCTCTAGCTCATTTTTTCTCATAATTGGACATTTTTCAGAATAAAAAAATTTTATTTTGGTGAGGTACAATTTGTTGATTTTTCCTTTTATGAACTGTGAATTTGATGTCAAATATAAGAACTCTTAACCAAGTCCTTATCTTGAAGATTTTTCTGTTTTTCTCCTAAAAATTTATAGTTTATAGTTTTATGACTACAGTCAATACTTGTTTCGTGACAACATATACATTATTTTGATAAACGTTTCATAATCACTTGAGAGGACTTTATTTTACTCAGATCTTTTATATCTTTATTGATTTTTTTGTCTGCTTTTTTATCAATAACTGAAAGATGTGTGGTAAAATCTACAAAGATGATTGTGTATTTTTCTATTTCTTATTTTACTGTCAAATTTCCTTTCTAAATTTTGAAACCATGTCATCAGAAAATTACAAATTTACTAGTGATATCTACTACTAATAACTGATCTGTTAATCATTATGAAATATACTGCCTTATTTTTCATAATACTTCTTACTTAGAGTCTATATTTTTATATTAGTATACCTACTTCAGCCTTCCTTTGATAAGTGTTTGAGTGGTGCATCTTTTTACTTTTGTTTTCAATTTTTTGTATCCTTATGTTTATGGGGTATATCCTATAAAAAGCATAGGGTTGTATTTTTTTCTTTTTATGCCAAATACTTGTCTTTTAATTAGAGTGTGTAGTTGTCTAGACTTAATATAATTTCTTGTATAATTGGGTTTAAGTCTGCCACCTTGCTATTTGTTTTTTGTTTGCCTCATTTATCTTCCTTCTTATAATTCTTTCTTCTTTGCATGTTATGGAATAATCAAATATTTGTATTATTACATACTTTTCCTTTATTAATTTCTTAGTAACAACTTCTTTTAATAGTCCTCCTGTTTTATTTTTTAGTGTCCTGCTTAAGTTAATACTTCAATTATTTCCTGAGCAACCCAGTAATCTTATAACAATTTAACTCCATTTGCCCTGTGTTTTGTATTACTATATTATAAACATGATATTTTGTTGTAAACAATATTACTTTATAATTACCACATATTACCCCTTCTAGTGCATTTCTTTCCTTCTTGCAGCTTTGAGCTTCCATCCACTTCATTTTTCTTCAATCTGGAGAATTTCCTACAGTATTTCTTGCAATGTGGATATGCAATGAATTCCTTTAGATTTTGTTCATCTGAAACTACCTTGATTTTTTTTTCATTTTTAAATATATTTTCTCAATCAGAATAAATCTTATTGTTGCTATTTTAAGAACTAATGTCTTTTTTCTCTTAAAGCTTTTTTTCCTTTGCTTTGCATTTAGCAGCATGACTACCATATGCTTAGGTATGGTTCTTTTTGCATTTACGATTGACCATTGAACAACATGAGGGGTAATCTGCACATAACTTATTGATGGCCCTCTGTGTCCAAGGTTTCTCCACATCTACAAATTCAACCAACCATGAACTGTGTAGTATTGAAGTGTTTACTACTGAAAATATCTGCATATAAATCATCCATGCAGTTCAAACGCTCATTGTTCAAGATCTAGTGCATTTAGCTTGATTTGAGGACTGATGTTTTTCATTAATTTTGGGGGAAAAAATCACCATTGTCCATGCAAATATGGCTTCCCCTACCAACTCTCAATTTTCTTTCCTTTATTTCTGGAACTTTCTTTGCTTATATGATGGATATTTTCCCCCATGTAATGTCACATGTTTCTTATATTATTCTCTTTATGTCCATTCTTTTTCTTCTCTGTGCTTTAGTTTGGATTGACCTGTCTTTAAATTCACTTATATATCCTGGGACTTCCCAAGTGGTGCTAGTGGTAAAGAACTTACCTGCCAATGCAGGAGATGTAAGAGATATGGGTTCAATTTCTGAGTAGGGACGATCCCCTGGAGAAAGGCATGTCAAGCCACTCTAGTATTCTGGCCTGGAGAAACTCATGAACAGAGAAGCCTGGTGGGCTATAGCCCTACAGGGCCACAAAGAATTGGATATGACTGAAGTAACTTAGCATACATGCATGCATATTATATATTCTGCTTATAAGCCTATCAGATGAGTCAATTTCAGATATTATATTTTGCAATTCTAAAATATCCATTTGATCCTTTTTTATAGATTTTCATTCTGTGTTAAAGTTAGTCATCTTTTCATCAAATTTGCCCTTATTTTCTTCTAACTTCTTTAAGATGTGTTGTGTGTGTCGCTCAGTTGTGTCCAATACTTTGGACAATACATGGACAATACAGTCCAATACATGGACTGTAATTCAGCAGGGTCCTCTGTCCATGGAATACTGGAGTGGTTGCCATTCCCTTCTCCAGGGGATCTTCCCTAGCCAGGAACGAACTCAGGTTTCCCACATTGCAGGCAAATTCTTTACCTTTAAGATACTGGATATAATTAGTTTGAAGTCCTTATCTACTAACTTTATTATCAGAAACAGCCATGAGTCTGCTTCTATTTTTTTTCCTCATGGATACATTTTCCTGTTTTGTCCTGTGTCTACTAAACTATGTTGTGCTTCATATATAAAGAAGCTTTCCTTTCATATGGAGTAGAGGCTAGAGGCCAATTTACTGATTCACTTGGGTTAAGACTGGTTTGCAGGTTGAAAAAGACTACTTCTATCTCTGGTTCTTTCCTCTTCTACCAAGTGTGTCCCTCTTTTTTTTTGGATTGAAGACCTGATCATTTTCTAGATGTGAAAACAGTGGAAGGGACTGTCTGTCTTTCGGAGGATTTGACATATGCCCTTTGAGTCCCTGCCTAGTGCCACTTCCAACTTAAGCAAAATTCTTGAGGAGGGCACGGTAGTATGTTTGCAGCAGGAATCATTCTTTGAGTGGAACTTTGGCCTCCTATATACTGTGAGACTGCAGGAGATTTATTTAACGTATTCTATAGAAACAAGTTGTTGGATTGTTTACTGAATAACTTACTGAAGTTTCCAAATCCATGACTATTAAAAGGGCTTACTGATTTATTTTCCTTCTAGTGGACTCACTCTTCACAGACTAAAGTTGATCCTCAGTTCAAACCCAGAATCAGAAAATCTATCACTGTGAGGAAATGGCTGATGAAGGACTGTTCCCATTAGAAGGACTCTTCTCTTTTAGGAATTTCAATTTATCAAATATTTTTTGCAGCTATTGTTCTTGAAAGTTTTTCAAAATATCCACCCCCCCCTTCTTTTTCAAATAGTCTGGATTGTCTTTCATTTCTTACATAGAAATGATAATGTGCCACAATCTACATTTTATTCACATGTGAAAATTTTATATATTTCTTTTTAAAGCATTTTTTTTCAACTAATACTGAACATGCTATTCAAAACCAGAGAAGACTCTTGAGAGTCCCTTGGACTGCAAGGAGATCCAACCAGTCCAACCTAAAGGAAAAAATTGGAAGGACTGATGCTGATGCTGAAGCTGAACCTCCAATATTTTGGGCACCTGATGAGAAGGACTGACTCATCAGAAAAGACCCTGATGCTGGGAAAGATTGAAAGCAAAAGGAAAAGGTGGGTGACAGAGGACGAAATGGTTAGAGAGCATCACTGACTCAATGGACACGAATTTTAGCAAACTCTGGGAGACATTGAAGGACAGGGGAGCCTGGCATGCTGCAGTCCATGAGGTTGCAGAGAGTCAGACAAGACTTAATGACTGAACAAAAACAACAAAATCTTATCAGTATTTCCCTAATGATATTTATGTTGCTTACTTTTTTACTATTAAAAATAATGCTTCAATATATACCCTGACTTGTAAGTTTGTACCCATTTTTTATTATTTCCTAGTGATAAAGCTATTAGAATACAAAGCTAAATTGTGGGGTTTCCATTGGGGAAAAAATAAGGTTTTTGATGTGCATGTATGAATTAATCAAACATTTAGTAATACCTACTAAGTGGCAGATATTCTTCTGAACAGTTGATACACACATGATCAAAATAGAAAAAATTCCTGCCTTGATGGGATTTACCTTCTGGTGCCAGAGAAAGTAAATACATATACATAAACATAACATACAATAGATTAAACAGTATATTAGAAGGTGCTAGAGTGCTATAGAGAAAATAACTAAAGCATGATAAATGTAAACAGAAGTGCTTGTGGAAGGGAGGAAAACTGCGATTTCAATGGGTAAGAAATCTGCTGCCATCTTTATCTTTGTTCCTTTTTATATAGCATGTCTTTTTGGGTTGGGGGGTTTGTTTGTTTATTTGCTTCATGTAAGAATTTCTCTTTAATCACTGGTTGTCAGTAATTTAATGATGATGTGTCTTAATAAAGTTTTCTTTGTATTTCTTGTGTTTAGGTTTTGTTCAGATTTTTGGATCTGCATGTTTATGATTTTTATCAAATAGAGGTTTATTTAGCCATTATTTCCTCAAATATTTATTTCTTCTGTTGACTAAAAAATACAGTCACAACCTGAAAGTAGAGAGTTAGTTATTTTATTTGGTGGGAATGTTTAGAACTTCGAGCCCGGGAGACTCAAAGTTTTTGCAGTCTGTTCAGTCGCTCAGTCGACTCTGACTCTTTGCCACCCCATGGACTGCAGCACGCCAGGCCTCCCTGTGCATCACCAACTCCCAGAGTTTACCCAAGCTCATATCCATTGAGTTGGTGATGCCATCCATCTGTCTCACCCTCTGTCGTCCCCTTCTCCTCCCGCCTTCAATCTTTCCCAGCATCAGGGTCTTTTCAAATGAGTCAGTTCTTCCCATTAGGTGGCCAAAGTATTAGAGTTTCAGCTTCAGCATCAGTCCTACCAATGAATATTCAGGACTCATTTCTCTTAGGATGGACTGTTTGGATCTCCTTGAGAGTCTCCAAGGGACTCTCAAGAGTCTTCTCCGACACACCACAGTTCTAAAGCATCATTTCTTTGGTGCTCAGCTTTCTTTATAGTTCAACTCTCTCATCCATACGTGAGTACTGGAAAAATCATAGCCTTGACTAGATGGACCTTTGTTGGCAAAGTAACTTCTCTGCTTTGTAATATGCTGTCTTAGTTGGTCATAGCTTTTCTTCCAAGGAGTAAGTGTTTTCTCAGTGGCTCTGAGGAAACTGCTCCAAGGAGGCAGGAGGGGAAATTGGGCTATATATCAGTTTGCAACAAAGGGAGCAGGCAGTCTGAAAACCAAAAGTCAGATATCAGGTTAAGGAATTTAGCATTCTGTGTATGGGAAGATGCAAGCTTCTGGGCTCACTGAATTCATTCCTTTCATATGCACCTCAGTTATGGGGCCAGTCCTATTTCATTGCTTCTTGCATTTCCCTAGCTCCTCAGCAATCATCATGGGTTTGGCAGCATCCACTGGATTACAGTTTTGGGAGCCCTCATTAACATTTGGAGGACAGAAATCACTGATTGCTGTGACATTTCTTGTTTATTAATATAGCAGGAGATATTTTCATTTCATACTTTACTCTCCTTTTCCTCTTTTGGAGATTACAGTTGCACTTTATTAGGGTACCCACAGTTGTCTAACAGCTCACTGAGTGTTCACTGTTTTCCTTTTTGGTGTCTTTCCTGTCTGTTTCAATTTGTGTAGTCTGCATTGCTTTGTCTTTAAATATCCCAGTCTTTTCCTCTGTAGGGCAAAATCCAGTGTTAATTTACCTTAGTGTATTTTTCAATCCATACATTAGAGAGTTTTGATTTCTAGGAGTTCAATGTGGGTAGTTTTTTATGTTTTCAGTATCTCAAGGTAATATCCTCAATCTTTCTTCCAACTTCTTGAACATATGTAGTGCAGTCTTAATAAGTATGTTAATGTCCTTGAATGCTAAATTATGTCATCTTTGTTATTTCTGGTTGGTACCAATTTACTGATACTTCTCATTTTGAGTTAAATTTTTCTACTTCTTTTCATGGCCAGGTTATTTTTGGTTTGATTCTAGACATTACAAATTGTAGATATTGGAACACTCTTTGTTTTTGTAAATGTTCTTATTGTAGTTTCATGATGCAGTTAATTTTCTTTGAAATAATTCAATCCTTTCTGGTAATGATGTTAAACTTTGTTAGGTGTAACAGAGCTCATTTAATCTAGGGTTAATTTCCCTCTTCTATTGATATAAAGGCTATGGTTTTTCCAGTAGTCATGCATGGATATGAGAGTTGGATTGTGAAGAAGGCTGAGCACCAAAGAATTGATGTTTTTGAACTGTGGTGTTGGAGAAGACTCTTGAGAGTCCCTTGGACTGCAAGGAGATCCAACCAGTCCATTTTGAAGGAGATCAGACCTGGGATTTCTTTGGAAGGAATGATACTAAAGCTGAAACTCCAGTACTTTGGCCACCTCATGCGAAGAGTTGACTCATTGGAAAAGACTCTGATGCTGGGAGGGATTGTGGGCAGGAGGAGAAGGGGACGACAGAGGATGAGATGGCTGGATGGCATCACTGACTCGATGGATGTGAGTCTGAGTGAACTCCGGGAGTTGGTGATGGACAGGGAGGCCTGGCGTGCTGCAATTCATGGGTTTGCAAAGAGTTGGATACGACTGAGCAACTGAACTGAACTGAACTGATATAAAATCTTTTCTGTTTGCTCTATGTGTGATCGTTAATTATACGTGTCAGCTTGATTAGGGATGTCCAGATAGCTAAAGCTTTATTTTTGGGTGTGTCTGTGAAGATGTTTCTGAAAATTAGCATTTGAGTTGGTAGACTGAACAAAGAAGATCACTGATGTGGGTGGACACCATCTATTCCACAGAGGGCATGAATAGAACAAAGAGGTGGAAGAAAGACAAATTTGCTCTTTTTGCTTTAGTTGGGACATCCATCTTCTCCCATGTTGGTATATCAGTGCTCCTGATCCTTGGGCCTTCAGACTTGGACCATCACTTACACTGCTGGCTCTCCAGTTCTCTAGCCTTTAGACTTGGACTGAATTACAGCACTGGCTTTCTTGATTCTCCAGCTTGCAGATGGTAGATCTTGGGTCTTCTCAGACTTTCTAATTGTGCCAATTTCTGTAATAAATCATTTTGAGTCTTTTATTCTCAAGTCTTGGATAGTCTCTTTGTACATGTGCTGATAAGTACTTAGCTGGGGATTCAAGGAAGATCTCTATAAATCTCTGGAGTCCTCTCTCTGTGCAGCTCTCTTCTTGTCAATATTATGTTTTGTGAAGTCTAGCCTCCTTGTTTCTCCTCTGTCCCATCTCTGTCTTTTCAGTTCAGAGAGCTTACTGGAAGCTTCTTAGTTTTCCCCTCCCTGTGCTGTAGCATGTGAATTCTCTTTAGGAAGTAAGTTGTTGTAATCATAGGGCTTACTTCTTTGCTTTCCTAACTCTCAGAGATAACTATCCTTGGTGTTCTTTATGTCTAATATATTGAAAACTGTCTTCTCATATTTTTTTTCCAGTTTTAAAGTTATTTCACTTGGTAGGGTAAATCTAACCCCTGTTTTTTGGTCTTTGTTGATGGTGGGAGTCTTCTTCAAGCAATTTTATTTTAGGAATTATTTAAAAACATTGTGTTTTTAAATTCAATTACATTATAGACAAGTGATTCTTCCTTTCTACATTCTAATAGTTGTGATTAACATAAAAAGTCCTTAGCAATTAATGTTATATAGGGTTCCTTCCAAGTCATTTAAAATCTAATAATTTCATTTAGTCTGATTGGGTCCCAAGAAAGAGTAAATACTCTTCAATGAACAGTTATTTCCAGGAAATCTGTCTCTTAAGAATTCATAGGATTGTCAGGGAAGCACACTGATTGAAACCACTCACCCTGGCCAGGAACGATAGTAACCATTTGCACAAACTGTTTTATGACAGGAGGTCCTTGTAAGGAACACAAAACTAATAAGGCTCCACCAACCAGAAGAGTTCAGGAAATGTCAAAAGGAGACACCACATGTCTGACCACCTCCGAGAATCCTTCTCTCTGGCATCCATCTTGGCTGAACAAGATGTACACCACCAGGAAGGACTCTAAGTCAGAAGATTGGCTCAAGACAACCTGGAAACTAATCCCATTACCATAAAACCTGAGACTGCAAGCCATGTGACACAGCTGTTCTCCTGGGTTCCCTTACCCTACTGCTCTCCATCCGGGTGCCCTTTACCCAATAAAGTCTCTTAGTTTGTCAGCAGATGTGTTTCCTCAGACAATTCCTTTCCCAGTCTTAGACAAGAGCCCAGTTTTGGGCCCTGGAATGGGTCCCCATTCCTGAAACAGGATTATAGAATTTTATTACTAGGAATGTTCATTTGGATTTGTTTTTGGCCATTCTTATTTTATGATAAGGGTACAGAGGCCCACACTGCAGAGATGCTTTGACAAAAAACATCAGTGGCAAGCATTTAACCAAAGTAAATGATAGATATACTTGTACCAGCAGGCCCAGATTATGATTAGATTATTTTTATTTTAGGTGGTTGTGATGGAGTATATATTTTTCATAGAAACAATGCAGTGAATTTGAATCTATATTGTTAACATTGTACCATGAACACAGACAGGTACATTTTAGGTTAAACAGGTTTTTGTAAACTGATAGTTGAACCAGTCACTGATGCTACTAGAGAAAAACGTATTTGGACTCTGAATCAGAATACAAGTCAGAATACAATCATTTTCCCTTCCTGGTATCTGTAGGTTTCTGTCAGTGGTTTTAATTGATAGAAGTGTAATTCAAGCATTTTTTTTTTTAAACAGCAAATTGTTAACTTGCTCTATTTCTTAATCAACAATAAAAACTTCTTTGAATTAAAAAAAAAAAAGGGGGGATATTTTCCTGAGAAGAAGCAGGGTGTTTAGATTTAGACTGAGTAGTTCTTTCTCAGAAAAATTTATCTTCATGTCTTTTTTTTGTTTTATTTATTATTATTATTATTATTTTTTACTTTACAATATTGTATTGGTTTTGCCATACATCAACATGAATCCGCCACGGATGTACATGTGTTCCCCATCCTGAACCCCCCTCCCATCTCGCTCCCCATACCATCTCTCTGGGTCATCTCAGTGCACCAGCCCTGAGCACCCTGTATCATGCATTGAACCTGGACTGGCAACTCATTTCACATAAGATATTATACATGTTTCATGCCATTCTCCCAAATCATCCTACCCTCGCCCTTTCCCACAGAGTCCAAAAGACTGTTCTATACATCTGTGTCTCTTTTGCTGTCTCGCATACAGGGTTATCATTACCATCTTTCTAAATTCCATATCTATGTGATAGTATACTGTATTGGTGTTTTTCTTTCTGGTTTACTTCACTCTGTATAATAGGGTTCAGTTTAATCCACATAGTTAGAACTGATGTATTCTTTTTAATGGCTGAGTAATACTCCATTGTGTATATGTACCATAGCTTTCTTATCCATCCATCTGCTGATGTACATCTAAGTTGCTTCCATGTCCTGGCTACTATAAACAGTGCTGCAATGAACATTGGGGTACACGTGTTTCTTTCAATTCTGGTTTCCTCGGTGTGTATGCCCAGCAGTGGGATTGCTGGGTTGTATGGCAGTTCTATTTCCAGTTTTTTAAGGAATCTCCACACTCTTCTCCATAGTGGCTGTACTAGTTTGCATTCTCACGAACAGTGTAAGAGGGTTCCCTTTTCTCCACATCCTCTCCAGCATTTATTGCTTGTAGACTTTTGGAGAGCAGCCATTCTGACTGGCGTGAAATGGTACCTCATTGTGGTTTTAATTTGCTTTTCTCTGATAATGAGTGATGTTGAGCATCTTTTCATGTGTTTGTTAGTCTTCTGTATGCCTTCTTTGGAGAAATATTTCTTTAGTTCTTTGGCGCATTTTTTGATTGGGTCGCTTATTTTTCTGGAATTGAGCTGCAGGAGTTGCTTGTATATTTTTGAGATTAATTCTTTGTCAGTTGCTTCATTTCCTATTATTTTCTCCCATTCTGAAGGCTGTCTTTTCACCTTGCTTATAGTTTCCTTTGTTGTGCAGAAGCTTTTAATTTTAATTAGGTCCCATTTGTTTATTTTTGCTTTTATTTCCAATATTCTCGGAGGTGGGTCATAGAGGATCCTGCTGTGATTTATGTCGGAGAGTGTTTTGCCCAAGTTTTCCTCTAGGAATTTTATATCTTCTGGTCTTACATTTAGATCTTTAATCCATTTTGAGTTTATTTTTGTGTATGGTGTTAGAAAGTGTTCTAGTTTCATTCTTTTACAAGTGGTGGACCAAATTTCCCAGCACCACTTGTTAAAGAGATTGTCTTTTCTCCATTGTATATTCTTGCCTCCTTTGTCAAAGATAAGGTGTCCATTGGTGTGTGGATTTATCTCTGGGCTTTCTATTTGTTCCATTGATCTATATTTCTGTCTTTGTGCCAGTACAATACTGTCTTGATGACTGTGGCTTTGTAGTAGAGCCTGAAGTCAGGCAGGTTGATTCCTCCAGTTCCATTCTTCTTTCTCAAGATTGCTTTGGCTAATTGAGTTTTTTTTCTTTTTTTGTATTTCAGTACAAATTGTGAAATTATTTGCTCTAGCTCTGTGAAAAATACCGTTGGTAGCTTGATAAGTATTGCATTGATCTATAGATTGCTTTGGGTAGTATACTCATTTTCACTATATTGATTCTTCTGATCCATGAACACGGTATATTTCTCCATCTATTAGTGTCCTCTTTGATTTCTTTCACCAGTGTTTTATAGTTTTCTACATATAGGTCTTTTGTTTCTTTAGGTAGATATATTCCTAAGTATTTTATTCTTTCATTGCAATGGTGAATGGAATTGTTTCCTTCATTCCTCTTTCTGTTTTCTCATTATTAGTGTATAGGAATGCAAAGGATTTCTGTGTGCTGATTTTATCCTGCAACTTTACTATATGCATTGATTAGCTTAGGGTTTTCTATGTAGAGGATCATGTCATCTGCAAACAGTGAGAGTTTAACTTCTTCTTTTCCAATTTGGATCCTTTTTATTTCTTTTTTTGCTCTGATTGCTATGGCTAAAACTTCCAAAGCTATGTTGAGTGGTAGTGGTGAAAGTGGGCACCCTTGTCTTGTTCCTGATTTTTGGGGAAATGCTTTCAATTTTCCACCATTGAGGATAATGTTTGCTGTGGGTTTGTCATATATAGCTTTTATTATGTTGAGGTATGTTCCTTCTATTCCTGCTTTCTGGAGGGTTTTTACCATAAATGGGTGTTGAATTTTGCCAAAGGCTTTCTCTGCATCTATTGAGATAATCATATGGCTTTTATTTTTCAATTTGTTAATGTGGTGCATTACATTGATTGATTTGTGGATATTGAAGAATCCTTGCATCCCTGGGATAAAGCCCACCTGGTCATGATGGATGATCTTTTTAATGTGTTGTTGGATTGTGATTGCTAGAATTTTGTTAAGGATTTTTGTATCTATGTTCATCAGTGATATTGGCCTGTAATTTTCTTTTTTTGTGGCATCTTTGTCAGGTTTTGATATTAGGGTGATGGTGGCCTCATAGAATGAGTTTGGAAGTTTACCTTCCTCTGCAATTTTCTGGAAGAGTTTGAGTAGGATAGGTGTTAGCTCTTCTCGAAATTTTTGGTAGAATTCAGCTGTGAAGCCATCTGGACCTGGGCTTTTGTTTGCTGGAAGATTTCTGATTACAGTTTCAATTTCCATGCTTGTGATGGGTCTGTCAAGATTTTCTATTTCTTCCTGGTTCAGTTTGGAAAGTTGTACTTTTCTAAGAATTTGTCCATTTCTTCCAAGTTGTCCATTTTATTGGCATATTGTCAGGAGCTACGTTAGGCATTACTGACAAAATGGCAGCATGGCCACAACCCCCTTTCTCCTGCAGGCACGGACCCAGGATGAAGGAGTTAGGCTTTGTGATTCTGACTTGTTTTTTCCTTTTCTCAGCTGAGTTGACTGAAAAGAATATTAGGTGCTTATTGTTCTTGAGAGGAGCATGAAAAGGCACAAAGGCTTCTGCAGCTGTGCTCAGAGAATAATTCATAAAGTTAATCATTGACATTTGTTCAAGGACTTTTACAAAAGAGTGTTCCAGGGTGAGCACATTGGCCGCAGTTTGAGACCATGGGAGGGATTGCTATCTGAAGCCTATTTGTGAGGAAAGTATTTATGGCAAAAGAGTTTGCTGAATTTAGGGCTTAGGAATAATTAACATAGTTAGAAGCTAAAGACTTAAGGAATCTTGTAATGTTAGCATATTCTACTATAGCTTATAGAAATTAGGGTCTTTAGAGATATTATTAGCTAGAAGCCCTTTCTAAGAAATAGTGAGCTTAGGATACTAGGGGCAAACAGGACTTAGAAAGATAAGAAATAAACTGAGGAATGTGGTATGCAACCCAAACATTAGCATGAGTTACAGTGTATTCACAAGGACACATGAGAAAAAGTAGATAAGAGAATCGCTGAGGCAGAAACTCCTTTTGAGGGGCAACAATGATTTATGGAGACAACACATCTGGGTCAGTAGGGGCTGAAAATATCAAACCTCTGACCTAATGCTTTTGTAAAAGTGTAAAAGAGAATCATAAGCTTGAAATAAACAGGCAGTCCAAGAAAACTGAGAGCTGCCTCAGTTTCTCGCTGACACTGCTCATCTCTTCAGGTTGAATCCCTGGCTGCTGGAGCTGGACTCTGGCAGCATACAATTGCTGATGGTAGTTTCTTATGATCCTTTGTATTTTTGTGTTGTCTGTTGTGATCTCTCCATTTTCATTTCTAGTTTTATTGATTTGAATTTTCTCCCTTTGTTTCTTGATGAGTCTGGCTAATGGTTTGTTAATTTTATTTATCCTCTCAAAGAACCAGCTTTTGGCTTTGTTGATTTTTTGCTATGGCCTCTTTTGTTTCTTTTGCATTTATTTCTGCCCTAATTTTTAAGTTTTCTTTCCTTCTACTAACCCTTCTTCATTTCTTCCTTTTCTAGTTGCTTTAGATGTAGAGTTAGGCTATTTATTTGACTTTTTTCTTGTTTCTTGATGTATGCCTGTATTGCTATGAACTTTCCCCTTAGCACTGATTTTACAGTGTCCCACAGGTTTTGGGTTGTTGTGTTTTCATTTTCATTCGTTTCTATGCATCTTTTGATTTCTTCTGTGATTTGTTGGTTATTCAGAAGTGTGTTGTTCAGCCTCCATATGTTGGAATTTTTAATAGTTTTTCTCCTGTAATTGAGATCTAATCTTACTGCATTGTGGTCAGAAAAGATGCTAGGAATGATTTCAATTTTTTTTGAATTTACCAAGGCTAGATTTATGGCCCAGGATGTGATCTATCCTGGAGAAGGTTCCGTGTGCACTTGAGAAAAAGGTGAAATTCATTGTTTTGGAGTGAAGTGTCCTATAGATATCAATTAGGTCTAACTGGTCTATTGTATCATTTAAAGTTTGTGTTTCCTTGTTAATTTTCTGTTTTGTTGATCTATCCATAGGTGTTAGTGGGGTATTAAAGTCTCCCACTATTATGGTATTATTGTTAATTTCCTCTTTCATACTTGTTAGCATATGTCTTACATATTGCAGTGCTCTTATGTTGGGTGGATATATATTTATAATTGTTATATCTTCTTCTTGGATTGATCCTTTGATCATTATGTAGTGGCCTTGTCTCTTTAACAGCCTTTGTTTTAAAGTCTATTTTATCTGATATGAATATTGCTACTCCTGCTTTCTTTTGGTCTCTATTTGCGTGGAATATCTTTTTCCAGCCCTTCACTTTCAGTCTGTATGTGTCTCTTGTTTCGAGGTGGGTCTCTTGTAGACAACATATATAGGGGTCTTATTTTTGTATCCATTCAGCCAGACTTTGTCTTTTGGTTGGGGCATTCAACCCATTTACGTTTAAGGTAATTATTGCTAAGTATGATACTGTTGTCATTTACTTTATTTTTTGGGGTTCGAGTTTATACATGCTTTTTGTGTTTCCTGTCTAGAGAAGATCCTTTACCATGTGTTGGAGAGCTGGTTTGGTTGTGCTGAATTCTCTCAGCTTTTGCTTGTCTGTAAAGCTTTTGATTTCTCCTTTATATTTGAATGAAATCCTTGCTGGTACAGTAATCTGGGCTGTAGGTTATTTTCTTTCATCACTTTAAGTATGTCCTGCCATTCCCTCTTGGCCCGAAGAGTTTCTATTGAAAGATCAGCTGTTATCCTATGGGAATTCCCTTGTATGTTATTTGTTGTTTTTCCCTTGCTGCTTTTAATATTTGTTCTTTGTGTTTGATCTTTGTTAATTTGATTAATATGTGTCTTGGGGTGTTTCGCCTTGGATTTATCCTGTTTGGGACTTTCTGGGTTTCTTAGACTTGGGTGATTATTTCCTTCCTCATTTTAGGGAAGTTTTCAACTATTATCTCCTCAAGGATTTTCTCATGGTCTTTCTTTTTGTCTTCTTCTTCTGGGACTCCTATGATTCAAATGTTGGAGCATTTAACATTGTCCCAGAGGTCTCTGAGATTGTCCTCATTTCTTTTAATTTGTTTTTCTTTTTTCCTCTCTGATTCATTTATTTCTACCATTCTATCTTCTACCTCACGAATCCTATCTTCTGCCTCCGTTATTCTACTATTTGTTCCCTCTAGAGTGTTTTTAATCTCATTTATTGCATTATTCATTATATATTGACTCTTTTTATTTCTTCTAGGCAGCCAAGAGCCGGCTCACTAAGCGCAGGCAGCTGTGAGCCTGCTCACGAAGCGCTGGTGGCTGCGAGCCGGCTCACTAAGCACAGGCAGCCGGCCGAGAGGGGCTTCCCCACGTCCGATGTCAGGGGCAGTGGCCTAGAGTGCCAGGCTGTGTCAGTGCAGGAATGGCCAAGAGGAGCTACCCTGCTTCCTAGGTAAGTGGTGGCTGGGAGGAGCTACCCCGAGTCCGAGGTCAGGAGTGGGGACCGAGAGGAGCTTCCCCGCGTCCGAGGTCAGTGGCAGCCGGGAGGAGACACCGCGAGTCCGAGGTAAGGGGTGGCGGCTGGGAGGAGCTACCCCGTCAGAGGCCAGTGGCGGCTGGGGAAGAGACACCCTGCGTCCTAGGTCGGGGCGGCCGGGAGAAGTCACCTCACACCTGAGGCCAGGGGCGGTGACCTTGAGGAGCCACCCCAAGCCCGAGGCGAGGGGCAGCAGCTAGGAGGATCCACCCACGCCCGAGGCCAGGGCCGGCGTCCGGGAGGAGCAATCCAAGGAATGGTGGCTGCGCAGGCACAGGAGCTATTCCACATTGAAGGTCAGGAACGGTGGCAGTAAGGAGATACCCCTTGTCCAAGGTAAGGAGCAGCGGCTTTGCTTTGCCAGAGCAGCCGTGAAGCGGTACCCCACGCCCAAGGTAAGAGAAACCCAAGTAAGATGATAGGTGTTGCAAGAGGGTATCAGAGGGCAGACACACTGAAACCATACTCACAGAAACTAGTCAATCTAATCACACTAGGACCACAGCCTTGTCTAACTCAGTGAAACCAAGCCATGCCCGCGGGGTAACCAAAGATGGGCGGGTCATGGTGGAGAGGGCTGACAGAATGTGGTCCACTGAAGAAGGGAATGGCAAGCCACTTCAGTATTCTTGCCTTGAGAACCCCATGAACAGTATGAAAAGGCAAAATGATAGGATACCAAAAGAGGAACTCCCCAGGCCATTAGGTGCCCAATATGCTACTTGAGATCAGTGGAGAAATAACTCCAGAAAGAATGAAGGGATGGAGCCAAAGCAAAAACAATACCCAGCTGTGCATGTGACTGGTGATAGAAGCAAGATCCGATGCTGTAAAGAGCAATCTTGCATAGGAACCTGGAATGTTAGGTCCATGAATCAAGGCAAATTGGAAGTGGTTAAACAAGAGATGGCAAGGGTGAACGTCAACATTCTAGGAATCAGCAAACTAAAATGGACTGGAATGGGTGAATTTAACTCAGATGACCATTATATCTACTACTGTGGGCAGGAATCCCTCAGAAGAAATGGAGTAGCCATCATGGTCAACAAGAGAGTCCAAAATGCAGTACTTGGATGCAATCTCAAAAACGACAGAATGATCTCTGTTTGTCTCCAAGGCAAACCATTCAATATCACAGTTATCCAAGTCTATGCCCCATCCAGTAACGCTGAAGAAACTGAAGTTGAACTGTTTTATGAAGAACTACAAGATATTTTAGAAGTAACACCCAAAAAAGATGTCCTTTCCATTATAGGAGACTGGAATGCAAAAGTAGGAAGTTAAGAAACACCTGGAGTAACAGGCAAATTTGGCTTTGAATGCAGAATGAAGCAGGGCAAAGACTAATAGAGTTTTGCCAAGAAAATGCACTGGTCATAGCAAACTCCCTCTTTCAACAACACAAGAGAAGACTCTACACATGGACATCACCAGATGGTCAGCACCAAAATCAGATTGATTATATTCTTTCCAGCCAAAGATGGAGAAGCTCTATACAGTCAACAAAAACAAGACCAAGAGCTGACTGTGGCTCAGATCATGAACTCCTTATTGCTAAATTCAGACTTAAATTGAAGAAAATAGGGAAAACCGCTAAACCATTCAGGTGTGACCTAAATCAAATCCCTTATGATTATACAGTGAAAGTAAGAAATAGATTTAAGGGTCTAGATCTGATAGATAGAGTGCCTGATGAACTATGGAATGAGGTTCGTGACATTGTACAGGAGACAGGGATCAAGACCATCCCCATGGAAAAGAAATGCAAAAAAGCAAAATGGCTGTCTGGGGAGGCCTTACAAATAGCTGTGAAAAGAAGAGAGGTGAAGAGCAAAGGAGAAAAGGAAAGATATAAGCATCTGAATGGAGAGTTCCAAAGAATAGCAAGAAGAGATAAAAATGCCTTCTTCAGCGATCAATGCAAAGAAATAGAGGAAAAGAACAGAATGGGAAAGACTAGAGATCTCTTCAAGAAAATTTGAGATACCAAGGGAAAATTTCAGACAAAGATGGACTCGATAAAGGACAGAAATGGTATGGACCTAACAGAAGCAGAAGATATTAAGAAGAGGTGGCAAGAATACATGGAATAACTACAAAAAAGATCTTCACTACCAAGATAATCATGATGATGATATCACTAATCTAGAGCCAGACATCTTGGAATGTGAAGTCAAGTGGGCCTTAGAAAGCATCACTATGAACAAAGCTAGTGGAGATGATGGAATTCCAGTTGAGCTATTTCAAATCCTGAAAGATGATGCTGTGAAAGTGCTGCACTCAACATGCCAGCAAATTTGGAAAACTCAGCAGTGGCCACAGGACTGGAAAAGGTCAGTTTTCATTCCAATCCCAAAGAAAGGCAATGCCAAAGAATGCTCAAACTACCGCACAATTGCACTCATCTCACATGCTGGTAAAGTAAGGCTCAATATTCTCCAAGCCAGGCTTTAGCAATACGTGAACCGTGAACTCCTTGATGTTCAAGCTGGCTTTAGAAAAGGCAGAGGAACCAGAGATCAAATTGCCAACATCTGCTGGATCATCGAAAAAGCAAGAGAGTTCCAGAAAAACATCTATTTCTGCTTTATTGACTATGCCAAAGCCTTTGACTGTGTGGATCATAATAAACTGTAGAAAATTCTGAAAGAGATGGGAATACCAGACCACCTGACCTGCCTCTTGAGAAATCTGTATGTAGGTCAGGAAGCAACAGTTAAAACTGGACATGGAACAACAGACTGGTTCCAAATAGGAAAAGGAGTATGTCAAGGCTGTATATTGTCACCCTGCTTATTTAACTTCTATGCAGAGTACATCATGAGAAATGCTGGGTTGGGAGAAACACAAGCTGGAATCAAGGTTACCGGGAGAAATATGAATAAACTCAGATATGCAGATGACACCACCCTTATGGCAGAAAGTGAAGAGGAGCTAAAAAGCCTCTTGATGAAAGTGAAAAAGGAGAGTGAAAAAGTTGGCTTAAAGCTCAACATTCAGAAGACGAAGATCATGGCATCTGGTCCCATCACTTCATGGGAAATAGATGGGGAAACAGTAGAAACAGTGTCAGATATTAATTTTGGGGGCTCCAAAATCACTGCAGATGGTGATTGCCGCCATGAAATTAAAAGACGCTTACTTCTTGGAAGAAAAGTTATGACCAGTCTAGATAGTATATTCAAAAGCAGAGACATTACTTTGCCGACTAAGGTCCGTCTAGTCAAGGCTATGGTTTTTCCTATGGTCATGTACTGATGTGAGAGTTGGACTGTGAAGAAGGCTGAGCACCGAAGAATTGATGCTTTTGAACTGTGGTGTTGGAGAAGACTCTTGAGAGTCCCTTGGACTACAAGGAGATCCAACCAGTCCATTCTGAAGGAGATCAACCCTGGGATTTCTTTGGAAGGAATGATGCTAAAGCTGAAACTCCAGTACTTTGGCCACCTCATGCGAAGAGTTGACTCATTGGAAAAGACTCTGATGTTGGGAGGGATTGTGAGCAGGAGGAGAACGGGATGACTGAGGATGAGATGGCTGGATGGGATCACTGACTCGATGGATGTGAGTCTGAGTGAACTCCGGGAGATGGTGATGGACAGAGAGGCCTGGCGTGCTGTGATTCATGGGGTCGCAAAGAGTCAGACACGACTGAGTGAATGAACTGAACTGAACTGAGGTCCTTGTTAAACCATTCTTTCATCTTCTCAGTCCTTGTCTCCAGGCTATTTACCTGTGATTCCATTTTGTTTTCAAGATTTTAGATCATTTTCTCTATCATTATTCAGAATTCTTTATCAGGTAGATTCCTTATCTCTTCCTCTTTAGTTTGGTTTGGTGGGCATTTATCCTGTTCCTTTACCCGCTGGGTATTCCTCTGTCTCTTCATCTTGTTTATATTGCTGTGTTTGGGGTGGCCTTTCTGTATTTTGGCAGTGTGTGGAGTTTTCTTTATTGTGGCATTTCCTCACTGTGGGTGGTGTTGTATGGGTGGCTTATCAAGGTTTCCTGGTTAGGGAAGCTTGTGTTGGTGTTCTGGTGGGTGGAGCTGGATTTCTTCTCTCTGGAGTGCAATGAAGTGTCCAGTAATGAGTGATGAGATGTCAGTGGTTTGGAGTGACTTTGGGCAGCCTGTATATTGAAGCTCAGGGATATGTTCCTGTGTTGCTGGAGAATTTGTGTGGTATATCTTGCTCTGGAACTTGTTGGTCCTTGGGTGGTGCTTGGTTTCAGTGTATGTATGGAGGCGTTTGATGAGCTCCTGTAGATTAATGTTCCCTGGAGTCAGGAGTTCTCTTGTGTTGTCAGGATTTGGACTTAAGCCTCCTGCTTCTGGTTTTCAGTCTTATTTTTACAGTAGCCTCAAGACTTCTCCATCTATACAGCACCACTGATAAAACATCTAGGTTAAAGATGAAAAGTTTCTCCACAGTGAGCGACACCCAGAGAGGTTCACAGAGTTACATGGAGAAGAGAAGAGGGAGGTGGGAGATTGATTGACCAGGATGAGATGAGGTGGAATCAAAAGAGGAGAGAGCAAGCTAGCCAATAACCACTTCCTTATGTGTGCTCCACAGTCTGGACCAATCAGAGATGTTCATGGAGTTATAGAGAGAAGAGAAGAGGGAGGAAGGAGACAGAAGTGGCCAGGAGGATAAAGGGGAGAATCAAAAGGAGAGAGACAGATCTCGCCAGTAATCAGTTCCTTAAGTGTTCTCCACCGTCCCAAACACACAAAGAGATTCACCAAGTTGAGTAGAGAAGAAAAAGAGGGAGGGGGGAGATAGAGGTGAACTGGTGGAGAAAAAGGAGAGTCCAAAGTGGGAAAGAGCAGTCAAGCCAGCAATCTCGCTCCCCAGTAAAAATGGGTACTGAAGATTGGGTTCTTAAAGGTACAAAATTGATAATAAATACCAAAAAGCAAAGATTAAAAATCTAGAGTAGAAGTTGGATTTTCAAAAATACAATATTAAAGAAAAAGAAAGAAAAAAAACACAAAAATTATAAAAAATATATATATGAAGTTTGCTTTTAAAAAATAGGGTCTCTTATTTTTTGCAAACTAATAGTAGGTTATAAAAATGAAAATTAAAGGAGTAAAAGAGGACTTAAAAATAAAAAAATTTAAAGAATGATAGTAAAAATAGTAAAAATAAATCTAGGACTTTCTCTGGTGTTGTTGTGGGCAGTGTGGGGTCAGTTCATTTTCGGATAGTTCATTGATCCGGCTTATATTAAGATCTATAGCCCCCTTCCTATGTAGTCGGTACTAACTACAGGGTTTTAATCTATTGCACCTGTAACTTCCAAGGAGGTTCCCTCTGTTTTAGCTTCTTCTGTTTGCTGGTCTCTTCAGTGTTTAATTTCTGCCCTGGCACAAGGGGGCGGTGGTGGACACTTTTAGGTTCACTTTTTCAGTCGTGCTGTGGCTGGGGAGGGACGCTGGAAACAAATAACTGGCATGTGCCTGCAGTGTCTCGGCCACACTGGGTTTGCCCCCGCTCATGGCGTGTGTGCTTTCCCTATCTACACTGCTTAGGCTCTAGGTTGCTCTGCCAGGAACTGTCTGAGGCCGGCCCTGGGGTGTATGCACTGCCTAGGTCTAAGCTGCTCAGGTTCAGGTACTCGGGTAGTCCTCAGAGGCGCAGACTTGGTTGGGCCTGCGTTTTGTGCCCTTCCCAGGTCCAAGTGGCTCAGGTAAGCAGGTGTTTGGCGAGATGGTCGTTGTGACTTATCGCCTCCCCCATCCCTGTCGCTTGGTTTTATGGGTGTACAACCAGCTTACCTTCTCAGGTGGATGTGGAACGTCCAGAATCCCAAGAAGTCTTGGTTAGCAAAGAAGCCTGCTTGCTGTTTGGTAGATAATGCCTCTCTGGGGCCGCGATTGCCCTCTTCCAGCTCTGACTGCCCTCATCTGCTTGTCACCGGAAGGGGATGGTCTGCAGCCAGCTAGCTCTGCTCAGTTCCTTGTTCTATGAGTGGGCCTGATGATGTCTTAGGTTAGGGCTTTTCGCGTGGTAGTTATCCCACAGTCTAGTTTGCTATCCCAAGTTAGTTCCCTCAGATTGCCCTCGGGGCATTCAGGCCCAGTCCTTACTCTAAGCAATGCAGCCCACGACTCCCTGCCCAGCTAGTGGTGAATGCAGGCATCTGCGCTGCTTCTCCGCTGGGATTTACCGTTGGGCACGTAATCTGTGGGTTTTAATTATTTATTTATTTTTCCTCCCAGTTATGTTGCCTTCTGTGGTTCCAAGGCTTGCCACAGACTCGGCAATAAGAGTGTTTCCTGGTGTTTGGAAACTTCTCTCTTTTTTAAGACTCCCTTCCTGGAACAGAGCTCCATCCCTACCTCTTTTGTCTCTCTGTTTATCTTTTATATTTTTTCCTACCTCCTTTCAAAGACAATGGGCTGCTTTTCTGGGTGCCTGATGTCCTCTGCCTGCATTCAGAAGTTGTTTTGTGGAATTTTCTCAGCATTCAAATGTTCTTTGGATGAATTTGTGGGGGAGAAACTGGTCTCCTGATCCTATTCCTCCGCCATCTTAGGACCGCCTCCCTATCTGCATTTCAATGTTTGTATGTTGCAGACATCCTTTATCTGTCAGGCCGAATTTACCCTTAGGCTCTGTGGCTTGTATTTTCTTTGTGTTTAGTTCTAGATGAGGTGTTATAGGGAATGAAATGAAAACAACAAAATAATTTCATTAAACAGTTATAATCCTAGGAATTTATTCTAATGATATTATTTGAAAAATATGAAAAGGTATTTGTATAAAGCTGTTTATCTCAGTATTGTTATAATAACAAAAGTTAGAAACAATTAAATGCCCATCAGTGGGAGTCTGCGTTAAATAAATCATTGCCTATCTGTACAATGGTAAACTTCACAGTCATTATGAATTATGCTTATCAATATGAAAAGATACTCATAATTAACTACTAAATGAAAAGAAGATTCATCAAAAATAAAAAGGTTAAAATCAGCGTTTAGTATGTGACCTAATTTATTTAAAACTTTATGTAGGCATGCGTGTGTGTGTGTGTGTGTGTGTGTGTGTGTATAAAGGGTGACTTGTCTATTAATGTATTAACGAAAATGTTAGTATGGTTAGCTCTCTGATTGATGGGACTGAATTTACTTCCTTCTTCACATTTTATTTTACTTATAAATCTTACTACAAATAGAAATAAGACTTCATTTTGAAAAAAAATTAAGAAAATTCATATCCTGTGAAATTTCATTGTAGAATCAAAAACAATCAGCAAAGAATATGAAATATGCAAATAAACATATATTATCAGACATGGAATGGTATAAGTTAAGAAAAGAGAAAATATATGTGAGTTTTACAGACAAGCTAGTTCTGGACCTGGGCTTTGGGAGAAAACACAGAGATTGGGTGGGAGAAAGAGAAAGTAGAGCATTTCAGTGTGTGATATAAGTAAGAAAGGAAGATCGGATGTGGTGGGCTGGTAGTGGGTAGTGGTGGAAATAAAATTGCAAGGGAAAATCAAGTCCAAAGTACTTTCTAAGATCTGCAAAAATCACACCAAGTGCATTTGATCATCTTGTTTACTTTTGGTTATTTTTTAAAATTGAAGTAAAATTGATTTAGATTATGGTAGTTTCAGGTGTACAACATAGTGATTCAATATTTCTATAGATTATATTCTCCTGATGCTGGGGAAGATTGAAGGAGGAAGGAGAAGGGGATGACAGAGGATGAGATGGTTAGATAGTATCACTGACTCAAGGGACATGAATTCGAGCAAATTCTGGGAGATAGTGAGGTGCAGGGGAGCCTTGCATGCTACAGTACACCAGGCCACAAAAAGTCGAATGACTTAGCGACTGAACAACAACAACATTTAAAGTTATTATAAAACAATGGCTATATTTCCCTGTGCTCTACAATATCTTTGTTGCTTATGTATTTTATACACAGTAATTGGTATCTCTTAATCTATATCCCTATGTTGCCCACTCTTCCCTCTCCCCATTGTTAACCACTAGCTTGTTCTCTACATTTGTGAATCTTTTTCTGTTTTGCTGCCTATATTTAGTTGTTTTATTTTTTATATTCCATATAGAAGTGATAACATAGAGTATTCGTTTTCCTCTGTCTGACCTTTCACTAAGCATGATATTCTCTAGGTTCATCCACATTGTTGCAACATGGCATTATTTCATTCTTTCCTATGGCAGAGTAATATTCCCTTGTAGAAATATATATATATATATACACACATACACAGACCACGTCTTCTTTATCAGTTCATCTATTCATGGTCACAGGTTGCTTTCATATCTTAGCTGTTGCAAATAATGCTGCTGTGAACATTGGGGTGCATGTATCTTTTCAATTAGGGTTTTCACTTTCTTTAAATATATACCCCAAAGTGGAATTTCTGAGTTTTATAGTATTAATAGTTCTATTTTTAGTTTTTCAAGCAACCTTCATCCTGCACCAATTTACATTCCCACCAACACCCTCACCACCATTTGTTGTGTTCTTTTTGGTGATAGCTGTTGTGATAGGTATGAGGTGATATCTCATTGTGATTTTGCTTTGCATTTCTCTGATAATTAGTGATGTTCAGCATCTTTTTATGTGCCTGTTGATTATCTGCATGTCCCCTTTGGAAAAATGTCTATTCAGGTCTTCTGTTCATTTTTAAATTGGGTTGTTTGTTTTTTGATATTGAGTTGTATGAGCTGATTTTTTCCCCACTGTGATGACATTTGTACTGATGGCATAAAATTGTTTGTGGGTAAAAGCACCGATGGCTTAGCATGAATCAAAGCAGTGGTACAAAGTTTTATAGAGAATTTTTTTCACTGCCACATATTTACATCAAAACAATCTAATTTACTGAAGAATGTTCTCAATGATGCAGTATGATGTATTAATTTTATTAAATCTTGAACTTTGAGTATGTATCATTTTTAATATTCTGGATGATGAAATAGGTTATACATATAAAGCACTCTGTTGTATATTGAAGTACAAAGATCATGTTGAAAAAGCACTTATGTAACTGTTTGAGCTGTAACCTAACTAGACTTTTTTTTTGATGAAACAACAGTTTTTTTCTTGAAAGTATAACTATCAGACAAATTACAGGTATTTAGACTTGGTTATTTGGAAGATATATTCTTCAAACATGAACAAAGTAAGTCTTTCTCTTCAAGAGACCATTTCTCTTTAAATGGTTTTGCTGTTGCCAATGATTAGTTTTTGCATGAAAATTAAAATGTAGAAAACTTTTATCTGCTACTGTGAGTTTTGTTGCTGCTTCGTACTCAAAGACTTTCCTGAGAGGATGAGGGGAGACATTTAAAGTTATTTTTTTAATACTGGATAATAAAATGTAGCCAACATTTGGAAGATCAGCATAACTCAGTGAACCAACATTTTCCAAATGACCAATACATTATGTTACAAAATCATGCATGTGAAAAAGATCCATTCATTGTGTAAGACAAGCCAATACATATTAATGGAGAAGAGTAGAATAAGTTCAGTGATATGTTTCAGATTCCACTTGCAACTAACCTGTAAGATACTACTCTTTGGTGAGTGTTGGTATAGTATCAGAGAAGACCTGTCCACAGTTCACTGAAAAGACTATTAAAATATTACTCCATTTTCCAACTACCCATCTGTGTGAGACAGTTTTTCCTCATATCTTTCAAGTAAAATAGTATTCCTAAAAATTGAATGTAATAGCAGATTTAAGTCTTCTCTTAAGTCAGATAGTAAAGAGAGTTTTTCCAAATGAAACATAATAATTCTTTGTTAGGGATAACATAGTTATTTTTTATAAAAAATGTTAACATGTAATGGATTTAATTATTATTATTTTAAGTGAATAAATAAATATTTTTAAATGACCAATTTTAGCTTCTGGATTTCCACTGGTAGCTCAGTCAGTAAAGAATCTACCTGCAGTACAGGAGACCCAGATTTGATTCCCGGGTCAGGAAGGTCCCCTGGAGAAGGAAATGGCAAACCACCCCAGTATACTTGCCTGGAAAATCCCATGGACAGAGGGAGCCTGATGGGCTGCAGTCCATGGGGGTTGCAAAGAGTTGGGCATGACTGAGTGACTAATACTTTTAGCTCCTAACATAGTGAATATTAATAGATGCGACTCACATAAACAAACCATCTTTTGGGTGCTCAGTAATTATTAAGGTTGAAGAGGGCTCCAAAACCTCAAAGTCTGTGAATTGTTGGCCTAGGTCATTCTGTGCTTCTTGACTCAGTTTCTCTGTGACCTATGCCTCCTATCCAGGGTTGATTCTGTGTTGTTTTTTGGACCAGCTGCAAGCATCCAGTGACAGCCTCAAATATTCCTTGAGGCACCACCTATTACCCCCTCACCTTCTTGACTTCCACTCAAAAATAGGTGTTTGCCTTTCTTTCTTCTTTAATAGTTTCAGTTTTAATTTGTGGAAAATGTAATTACCTGACACGTAGGTTGAATGCTGACCAACATAAATTGTAAGCATGAAACCCACAGGCTTATACAACAGAAAACATTTACCAACATTTATAAAAGAGAAATTCAAATTCAAACAGAAAACATTGCCAACATTTACAACTGGCAATGAAGAATTACTTTACATAAAACAGGTATTCTGAATAGAGCAGAAAATTTTACTTGTATCTTCTATGAGAACCATACTGTTATGAAAAAAAGTATCAGCATTAAATTATAAAATATTTGTAATTCATCCTTCCTCTGTGTTCTAAGAAAAATGAGATTTAAGGAAGAAACAATTATTTCATGGGTAACAGTGGCAATATAGGTTACCTAATTCAATTCACTATTTTTGTGTTGGTAACTAAGAAAAACCAAAAATATAAAATATTGCTGGTGCCTCTGTCTTTTTTTTCTCTTTAAAATCTTATTTTAATTTTTATTGGAATATAACTGATTTAAATACAATGTTGTGTTAGCTTCACTGTACAGCAAAAAGAATCAGTTATATCTGTGTCAATCTCAATCTCTCAAATTATCCCTCTCCATCTCTCCCTTCTGGTAACCATGAGTTTGTTTTCTCCATCTGTGACTTTTTGTTCTGTAAATAAGTTCACTTGTGCTATTTTGTAGATCCCACATGTAAGTGATATCATATGATATTTGTCTTTGTCTGACTTCATGCAGTAAAATAATCTCCAGGTCCATCCATATTGCTGCAAGTGGTATTACTTCCTTATTTTTTATGGCTGAGTATTATTTCATTGGGTATATGCATCACATCTTCTTTATCTATCCCTTTGTCAATGGACATTTATGTTGCTTCTATTTCTTGGCTATTGTAAATACTGCTGCTATGAATATTGAAGTACATATATCTTTTTGAGTTACGGTTTTCTCTGAATATATGCTGAGGAGTGGGATTGCTGGATTATATGGGTTGCAAAGAGTCAAACCGTGCATGCGCACATGGTAGCTCTATTTTTAATTTTTTTAAGGAACTGCTATACTATCTTCCATAGTGGCTGTACATTCCCACTCACAGTATAGGAGGGTTTCCTTTTCTCAACACCAGAAATGCAGGTCAAAACTACAATGAGATGTCACCTCATACTGGTCAGAATGACCGTCAAAAAACCCCTACAAACAATAAATGCTGCCTTTCTTTCTAATGGGTGGGGAAGTATCTCTTCTTCTGCTGTCCTCTGGGGATGGTTTTTGTGTGTGATGCTCCTGTGGAGTTATTTGGCCACCCAAGGACAGAGTTCCTTCAATTCTCTCCATCCCAGGATGCCTGGATATTATCCAGAAAAGCAAGTCAAAGTTCAGGTTCACAACAGTTTAAGAACAGTTCACACTACTCCTAGCAACATGGCTGCCTTTCCTCTCACTGTGACTGCTGAACTGAGGTCCTCCTGCCTGACTCCCCCATAAGAGGGGATTTCCCATTCTGAGGCATATTGTTTCTTCCTGAAAGTCAGTGCTTTTAGACAATTCCCCCAATCCATTAAATCAGGACTTGAGCCATTTTCACTACTGAGGCTTCTGTGTCCCTGGTGAATTGGATTTCAAGGATGTGCATCAGTGGAGTGAGTGTCTCTAGCAGCCCACATGGACATAAGTGACCTTGACTGTGATCTACCTGGACACCTGCAACCTTATTGAATACTTTCACATCTAGAGTATTGCTAAATAGAAGTGTCAACTAGAACTGTCATCAGGTAAAATTCTGTGTCTGATACGGGATCAAAACCTAGTTTTACATTGTGTATGTGTGCATGCTCAGTCGTGTTTGACTCTTTGCAATCCTGTGCACTGTAGCCTGCCAGGCTCCTCTGTCCATGGGATTCTCCAGGCAAGAATACTGGAGTGGGTTGCCATTTCCTCCTCCGGGGGTTTTCCTGACCTAGGAATTGAACTTGCATCTCCTGCATTGGCAGGCGGATTGTTTTCCACTGAGCCACCTGGGATGTCTAGTTTTAGCATTGGTTCTTTGCTTATTCTTATTCTATTGTATGACTGAAAAGAGGAATCTCTGATGCTGTGGGTTTGTTTATTTCTGACCTGACTCCCTGATTTAATCTTTGCAATCTTCTGCTGATTTATTGCCCTGAATTAGACTGAACACTTATTTTTCTGCTTTGTTAGCTTCCTCCCCAAGGACCACTGGAGACAGGCACTGGGAAAGACAGTCCTGGAAGCTTCTTGAAGGCATCCCAGCACCAGTGATGCTTGTTTTGCAGTTTTTAATCCAAGTATTCTTTTCTCTGATTCTAATTTACTTGGATGCTCTATTTGTTATTTTAAGCTACAAATACAAGCCCCTCCAGAATAAAGATAATTACTATATGTGGTTCACAAGTAAATGAATAACTCTGACACCCACTGGCAGAAGTTTTGGGGTCAATAAACATACAGGCCTTACTCCCTAGCTTCAGAGTCAACTATAATATTCTGTGAGGAGAATTCCAGTATATGCTTTCACTTCTTATGATTGTGTGAAATTCGGTGTTCACCAGTTTTTCTGTGCCCCAAAACTCCCTGTGGCCTAATTCTAGGCAATTTATCTGAGTCAGCAGGTATCTTATAAATAAGCTAAAATCTGTATAACTAAGTGAGAATTACAGTCATAAAAATTGGAAAAAAGACCCATATAGTCATAAAAGTTGGAAAGGACCCTTATGGGCTGTTTGTATATATAGCTTTAGTGATTATACAATTCATTTTAGAGACTGACTTCCCTGTTGGGGTCACCATCACTTTCTTTCTTGTAATTCAGAAGCTAATTCTTGGCATTTTCTTGAGGTCACAAGTTCTTCACCTTAATTTTTGTTTTGGTTCCATCTTTATTGCAAAAATTCTCTCACATTAAAAATGGATCAGCTCCCCCCTTGGTTTAAAATCCAACCTCCATTTCCATCCTTGTATCTATTGATTTTCAGTGATCTCATGCTAACTCTAATCCTCTCACACCAGTGTTTCTTGGCTTTATCTTTATTGGGCTTCCCTGGTGGCTCAGAGGGTAAAGCGTCTACCTGCAATGCAGGAGACCCGGGTTTGATCCCTGGGTTGGGAAGATCCGCTGGAGAGATGCTCAAATTCTTATACCTAATGTTTAGGGAAATGCTAGTCCATGTAACAATAAACTCCAAAATTACAGTAACTTCCAATAAAATTGTATTTCTCACTCTCTTGTCTTAAGCAATTCTCTAGCATATGGTGCTTCAGGGACCCAGCTTCCTCCATCTTGCAGCTCCTTTTTCCTTTAGGGTCTCAGCACTGTCTTGCTACAGCTGGCAGATGGTGAAAGAGAGACTGGAGAAGGCCTACTGCTTCTTAGGTGCCTTGATGCAGAAGTGCGATATGGTATTCCTACACACCTTCCATTGGTGGGAGCCATTCATGGGCCCACCAAGATTCAAGGGGATCTGGACGTCCTTGCAGCTCGACATCTCTTCCCCAATGATAACTCTGCAGTACAGGAGAGGAAACACAATTCTTTTTCTGTGTGTGTGTGATAGACTATATGTAACATAAAAGCCACCCTTTTAAATAGTTTTAAGTTACAGTTCAATGGAATTAAGTCCATCCACATTGCAGTGTAACCATGATCACCACCCATCTTCAGAACTTATTTCATTTTTCTAAATTGCTCTTTACCCATCAAACAATAATTTCCCATTTCCTCCCAACCCCTGGCCTTGGAAATCACTTTACTTTCTGTCTCTGTGAATTTGACTACTCTAGGTACTGCATGCGGAGAAGGCAATGGCACCCCACTCCAGTACTCTTGCCTGGAAAATCCCATGGACCGAAGAGCCAGGTGGGCTTCAGTCCATGGGGTCGCTAAGAGTCGGACACAACTGAGCAACTTCACTTTCGCTTTTCACTTTCATGCATTGGAGAAGGAAATGGCAACCCACTCCAGTGTTCTTGCCTGGAGACTCCCAGGGATGGGGGAGCCTGGTGGGCTGCCGTCTATGGGGTCGCACAGAGTCGGACACGACTGAAGGGACTTAGCAGCAGCAGCAGCAGGTACTGCATGCAAATGGAATCATATACAAGTATTTGTCATTTTGTGTCTGGTAATGTTTTCAAGGTTTATCCAGAAAGTCATTGCCTTTTAAGACTGAATAATATATCCTGTTGTGCATATACACATTGTGTTCATCCACTCAGCTCTTAAAGAACACTTTGGTTGCTTTCACTTTTGGCTATTGTGATTAATGATCCTATAAACATGGGTAGACAAATATCTCTTGGAATCCTTGCTTTCAATTTTTTTGAGTATATACACAGAAGTGGAATTGCTGGATCTTAGGGCAATTCTATTTTAAATTTCTGAGGAACTATCATACTGATTTCCATAATGGCTACACTTTTTACATTGGGAAAGCATATTTTTTGATTTTTTTTCTTCCTCCTAGTCACCTCATATAACCAACATAACTGTATCTTATTTTTCGTCCACTCATTTCTTTCAGATAGTTTATTTGTGGAGGTTAGTTACCCTTGAATTAGTGGGTTATTCAATCAAACCACATCAAAACTGGGACATGTGCTTTTGGAAGGATGATCTCAAGTCCTCAGAAGTTGAGCATTTCCTTCATTGGGAAAGAGATTCTTAACAGGAAAACTTTCAGCTCCACCCCTATTGTGCTAGGAGATGCTGCCTCCACTTAATTAGGGCTGGGTCTCTAGGGAGAGAATAGTTATTTGTTAACAACTCAGTGACTGAATCATACTTGTTACATTTCCTCACTTTAAAGTTTAATTAGTATTGTTTCTCTTGCTAGAATAGTCTTTAAATTCACATCTCACTTTATTTCTTATTATTTCAGACCAGCCATGCTGATTTCAGGTGGCACTAGTGATAAAGAACCTGCCTGCCAATGCAGGAGACATAAGAGACACTTGTTCAGTCCCTAGGTCAGGAAGATCTCCTGGAAGAGGAAATAACAATCCCTTCCAGTATTCTTGCCTGGACAATCCCATGGACAGAGGAGCCTGGTGGGCTACAGTCCATAGGTTGCACAGAGTTGGACACAACTGAAGTGACTTAGCATGCAAACTGCACATGCTGATTTAAATAGTAAATGAAGTGTAACATTTGACACCTGTAAGAAATGCCAACTCACAAGTCCCTGGGAATGTTGGGAGTCAGAATATTGATGGTGCCCTCAGACATCATGAATCCTGGTCTCTCTTCACTCTGCTCTGTCCCTTAACTTCACATTGGCCTATGGAGGGGCTCTTTTCTCCACAGGCCCAGACAGAGGCAAGACTGCCTTGGTCATCCAGTTATCAGTTGGACTAGAATTTTGATCTTGGTCTGATGGTACTCACTGTTACCTAAGGAGGCGATCAGTGACACTAACTCCCCTCTGGAAATCAGCTTTTTCACTTGGAAACTCACAGAGGTAAATTAGACTGGGAATTGAATTAGATTCAGCCTTCTCCAAACTCTAAAAAAGCCACAAGCCTCTGCTTTCCTTGGCAATTTGAGGTTCTGTGTGATGTCTTCGGTACCTTTTATCACAGCTAAGAAGACATTTACCAGCAGGAAGACGTTTTTCCTCACACAGATTTATTTGTGATCAAAATGTTTGAGGATTATTGTGTTCTTACATGGCAATACACAATCAAACACCAGATGCTCAGCATTCAAAACAAAAAAGGCAGCTGAACAATCTGATCTCTTTCATCTGATAAATTTTGATAACTAAGAGGCTGACACAGAGCCCTTGGCACGGCTCAGCCTGGGCTCCCCTCAAACATGATGCCTTGCAAGCCTGCCTGAAGCCATCTCTGAAGTTGTGCAAGCAGTTAGGGTGCTGCTTGCATACCCTTGCAGCATTTGAGGTGTGGAAGTCTGAGTGATGGGGATGGGAGTGACAGGAGTTTTGTTTACTTAGCTACAAACTGCAGACACTAAAGCACTAGCAACCAAAGCCCAAAAGAGGAACAAAAGAAATGGATAATTCCAGAGAAAGCCTGTGAGACACTGTCAGATATTTCCTCCAATGCTTTTAAGTAGAATTATACAAATGAGATTGGAACTGTTTTATAGAAGGTCAAAAATAGCAGTATGTTTACAAAGAAGAGGAATGTCATAAAATCATCTCCATCTATATATATGGAAAAAAGTACATATTTCTTCTGCCACAAAATGCCGTAAGAAAGAGCATTGTAATATTGGTATAGCAGACTGTAAGTACAATCATATTTCTTGACATTTTTAGCAAGTGCAATTAGTATTTGCATATACACTACTGATTGCTAATCTCATCTTTAGGACTCTGTGTAGGAATTAGAAAATGGATGCCCACTGATGGGATAAACAGCCCACATGAAAAATCATCGTACTTGTGTTTCCCTCTCCTTCACTTCTTTCAGGTCCTCTTCTCTCCAGGGTGCCAGTGCTTCTTAGGGGTGCTTAAGTTTCTCTAATAACAAATGAAATCATTTCCTATATTGATGCACCCTAGTATTTTACTGACTTTCTGCTTCCCACCTGTGGGAACTCTTGCATTTGAAAATAAAACGTTGCTTGTGGCAACCATGCCTAAACTATAGAAACAGATTTCAAATCATAGAATTTCAGGTATAATGGTACCTGTTCTATTTAATTTTGATGACAGAGGAAGCCAACAACCACAACACTTAGGTAACTATTCTACTTAAAATTCAGGCATATTATACTGTACAAACAGCTCTGTCTTCTCTATTAACTCTATTATTCCCGTGATTTGGGTTTAAGACTAAATTAAGCTGATATCATAAATCTCAGCTGGTTGTTGACTCTAATGCACGCTTTGTAGATTCATTCCCTAATGAGTGAAGTCTGTAGTGATTTTCTGGGAATATGGCTTTGTGCACTTCCTCTGTCAGCCTTCATTTTCCTGCTTATCAGCTTTGGCAGATAATTTTGCTGTCTGTTTTGATCACTTTAGGGTGAGCTCTCAGCACTGAGCCTTCATGCCTTAGAAACTGCAGGATTCCATGACCAACAGATATTTGTGAGGGAAGTCTGACTCAGTTTATTAGAACAATAACTTTTCTGATACACAACAAAATTGATGTAATTCTACTCACACCAGGAACCAGTGGCAAAATTAATGAAAAAATTGCTTTTCAGCTTTTATTTCTATTTGCTTATGTGTGAAAATTCAGAATCACTTAGCATTGTTTTGAACCAAATAGATTAGCGGAAAGTTGAGGACACCCTGTCCTTTTCAAGGGGATAAGAAAGTCTGATTTGGAAGAGAATTGCTTGTAAGTTCTATTAGATCCTATTTATTTATTTTTGCATTTATTTCTTTTGCCTTGAAGACTACTCTAAGAAAACATCTCTCTGCTGTTTATGTCAGAGAACATTTTACCTATGCTGTTTTGTAGGAGTTTTATGGACTCATGCCTTATATTTAAGTCTTTAAGCCATTTGAATTTATTTTGTGTACAGTGTGAGAGAATATTCTAATTTCATTGATTTACATGTGGTGTTCAGCTTTCCTAACACCATTTACTGAAGAGACTTTTTATCCATTGTATATTACTGCCTCCTTTGTCAAAGATTAATTGACCATCAGTTCAGTTCAGTTGCTCAGTTGTGTCCAACTCTTTGCGACCCCATGAATCGCAGCATGCCAGGTCTCTCTGTCCATCACCAACTCCCGGAGTTCACTCAGACTCATGTCCATTGAGTCAGTGATGCCATCCAGCCATATCATCCTCTGTTGTCCCCTTCTCCTTCTGCCCCCAATCCCTCCCAGCATCAGAGTCTTTTCCAATGAGTCAACTCTTTGCATGAGGTGGCCAAAGTATTGGAGTTTCCGCTTCAGCACCATTCCCTCCAAAGAAATCCCAGGGCTGATCTCCTTCAAAATGGACTGGTTGGATCTCCTTGCAGTCCAAGGAACTCTCAAGAGTCTTCTCCAACAGCGCAGTTCACAAGTGTCAATTCTTCGGTGCTCAGCTTTCTTCACAGTCCAACTTTCACATCCATACATGACCCCTGGAAAAACCATAGCCTTGACTAGATGGACCTTTGTTGGCAAAGTAATGTCTCTGCTTTTCAATATGCTATCTAGGTTGGTCATAACTTTTCTTCCAAGGAGTAAGTATCTTTTAATTTCATGGCTGCAGTCACCATCTGCCGTGATTTTGGAGCCCCCCCAAAAATAGTCTGACAGTGTTTCCGCTGTTTCCCCATCTATTTTCCATGAAGTGATGGGACCGGCTGCCATGATCTTCTAGTTGTATGCATTTATTTCTGGGCTCTCTATTGTGTTCCAGTTGGGCATATGTCTATTTTTGTGCCAATACCACACTCTTCTGATTACTGTAGCTTTGTAGTATTGTCTTATATCTAGGATTGTTATATCTCCAGTTTTGTTCTTTTTCCTCAGGATTACTTTGGAAATTCTGAATGTTTTATAGTTCCATATGAATTTTGATTATTTGTTCTAGTTCTGTAATGAATGTCACAAGTAATTTTGGATCCTATTAAATCTCTATATTGCTTTGGGTAGTATGACAATTTTAACATTAGTTCTTCTAATCCAACAGCATGGGATATCTTTTCATTTCTTCTTAAATACTCTTCAATTTCCTTTATTGATGGATGTGTTATAGTTCTCAGCATATAAGTCTTTTACCTCCTTGGTCAGGTGCATTCCTAAGTATTTTGTTCTTTTTTAAAAACATATTTACTTATTTGTTTGGCTGTGCTGGGTCTTAGTTGCAGCATATGGCATCTAGTTCCCTGACCAGGGATTGAACCTGGGCCCCCTGCTTTGGGCATACAGAGTCTTAGTGGCTGAATCACCAGGAAAGTCTGGTACTTTATTGTTTTTGAAGCAATGCAAATGGGATTGTTTCCTTAATTTCTCTTTCTTATAGTTCATTGTTAGTGCCTAGAAATGCAACACATTTTTATATATTAATTTTGCATCCTGCAAATTTAGTGAATTCATTGATGAGTTCTCCTAGTTTTCTGATGTCTTTAGGATTTTTTACATACAGTATCACGCCATTTGCAAACAGTGAAATTTTACTTATTCCTTTAAAATTTGGGTTCTTTCTTTCCTTTTCTTATCTGACTGCAATAGACATCCCAGTACTATGTTGAATAAAAAGGGTGAGAGTGGAAATCTTTCTATTCCTCATCAAGAGGAAATGCTTTCAGCTTTTTATTATTAAGTATGAAGTTAATTGTGGTTTGTCATATGTGGTCTTTATTATGTGAGCTATATTCCTCCTATTTCCACTTTTCAGAGAATTTTTTAAAATCACAAATAGATGTTGAATTTTAAAAAAAATCTTTTCCTACATCTATTGATACGATCTTATGATTTTTATTCTTCAATTTGTTAATGTGGTATATCACATTGATTGATTTATATATATTAAGAAATCCTTGCATCCCTGGGATACTTGATCATGGAGTGCAACCTTTTTTTAATGCATTATTAGATTTTGTTTACTAATATTATATTGAGGATTTTTGCATCTATGTTCCTCAATGATATTGGCCTGGATTTTTCTCTTTTTTTTGTAGTATTATCATCTGGTTTTTGGTATCAGGTTTATACTGGCCCTATAGAATAAGTTCAGAAGAATTTTTTCCTCTGTATTTTTTTTTGTAATTTTGGAAGGATATGTGTTAACTCTTCTATACAGTAAGTCCCGTACATATGAATGAGTTCCATTCTGAGAGTGCATTTGTAAGTCCAACTTGTTCATAAGTCCAATAAATTTAGCCTAAGTATCCAACAAACACAATTGGCTACATATTGATAGTGCTATAATGTAATAGGTTAATAATATTTTTCACATAAATAATACATAAAAATAAACATAAAAAGAAAGAAAACATTTTTAATCTTACAGTGTAATACCTTGAAAAGTACAGTAGTACAGTACTATAACAGCTGGTATCCAGGGGCTGGCATCGAGTTAACAGTCAAGAAGAGTTACTGACTGAAAGAGGGAGAGGAGGTGGGAGATAGTAAAGCTGAAGGATCTTCAGCAAGAGACGGAGGGCAAGTTGCAATTTTACTTACACCTGACATTGATGGCAAAAGTTCTGGTTCCTTGTTGATTTGATTCTGTCTACCCTCTTGAAAGAGGGCTTCCTAGGTGGGGCTAGTGGTAAAGAACTCACTTGCCAATGCAGGAGACTTAAGATGTGGGTTCAGTTCCTGGGTCAGGGAGATCCCCTGGAGGAGGGCATGGCAACCCACTCCAATATTCTTGCCTGGAGAACCCCATGGACAGAGGAGCCTGGTGGGCTACAATCCATAAGGTTACAAAGAATCAGACACAGCTGAAGGGACAGTATGAACACATGCACACCCTCTTGAAAAAAATAAAATCCAGTGATGTCTGGGTAGTAGCTTTTCTTTTTTAACTTCATCATAGATGACACGATAGCACTGGATTGTGCTCTGAACGGCTGCTGCAACCTTTGTGTACTGTTCTACATTTGGATTCTGTACCTCAAAAACTAACAGACCTTTCTCAAATAAAGAAAATTTCCTTGCCATTTCCTACATTGTGAATCTCTACAGTTCTTCCGTTACTTCTTCTTCATTTATCTCTCTTCATCCTTTCTCTGGGCCTCTAATTCCATCAAATTTTCATTAGTGAGCTCCTTGTGTTGCAGAGTTCAATGAAGTCATCCTCTTGCAGACCTAGCTCTACCTTGTACACAAAAACACAACCACTTCTAGATAATGCATGCATGTGACAATGTATACTGGATGTATGAACTGACTTGCAAATTTGACATGTGAACATGCATTCACATCTTTGAAAGTTTGCAACTTGAAGGTTCATATGTAGGGGACTTACTATAAATGTTTGGTAGAATTCACCTGTGAAGGCCTCTGGTCCTGGACTTCTTGGGAATTAAAAAAAAAAAATACTGATTCATTTAATTACCAGTAAATGGTCTTCCATATTTTCTGTCTCTTCCGGGTTCAGTCTTGCGAAGCTGAACATTTCCAGGAATTTATCCATTCTTCTGGGTTGTGCATTTCATTCATATATAGTTGTCTGTAATAGTCTTTTTATGCTTTGTATTTCTGTGGTGTTAATTGTAACTTCTCCTTTTATATTTCTGACTTTAATGACTTAGGTCCACTCTCTTTTTGCTTGCTGAGTCAGACCAAAGGTTTATCAATTTTGCTTATCTTTTCAAAGAACTAGCTCTAAGTTTCATTGATTTTTTTTCTCTTGTTTTCTTTTTTAGTCTCTATTTCATTTATTTCTGTTGTGATCTTTATGATTACTTTCCTTCTACTAACTTTGGGTTTTGTTCTTCTTTTTCTAGTTCCTTCAGGTATAAGGTTAGGTTATTTATTTGAGATATTTTCTTATCTCCAGAGGTAGGCTCATATCATTATAAACTTCCCTCTTACAACTGCTGTGTTCCATAAGTTATGAATTATTGTGTTTTCACTTTCACTTGTCTCTAGGCATTTTTAAAATTTCCCCTTAGATTTCTTCAGTGAGTCACTGGTTTTTAAATTGTTGCTGTTGTTTACTTTCTAAGTTGTGTATGACTCTTTTGCAACCCCTTGGATTGTAGCCCACCAGTCTCACTGTCCATGGGATTTCCCAGGCAAGAAAACAGGAATGGATTGCCATTTCCTTCTCCAGGGGATCTTCCTGACTCAGATACTGAACCTGAGTCTCATGCTTGGCAGGCAGATTCTTTACCACTGAGCTAGACTCCATGCGTGTGTGTTTTTTGGAGTTTTTTTTCCCCTTGTAGTTGATTTCTAGTATCATAACACTGATGTCAGAAAAGATAGTTGATATGATTTTTATTTTCTTAAATTTATCAGGGCTTGTCCATTGATGTAAGTGGGGGTGATGCAGTCCCTTACTATTATTTTGTTACTATTGGTTTCTCCCTTTGTGTTTGTTAATATCAATATTTGCTTTATTTATTTAGGTGCTCCAATGTTGGGTAGACAACCTCAGGTATGCAGATGATACCACTCTAATGGCAGAAAGTGAAGAGGAACTAAAGAACTTCTTGATGAGGGTGAAAGAGGAGATTGAAAAAGATGACTTAAAAGTCAGCATTCAAAAAACTAAGATCTTGGCATCTGGTCCCATCACTTTCTGGCAAATAGATGGGGGAAAAGTGGAAGCCATGACAGATTTTATTTTCTTGGGCTCCAAAATCACTGCAGATGGTGACTGCAGCTTCGAAATTAAAAGATGCTTGCTCCTTGGAAGGAAAGCTATGACAAACCTAGACAGCATATTAAAAAGCAAAGGCATCACTTTGCTGACAAAGGTCCGTCTAGTCAAAGCTATGGTTTTTCTAGTAGTAATGTATGAATGTGAGAGCTGGACCATGAAGAAGGCTGAACACCAAAAAACTGATGCTTTCAAGGTATGGTGCTGTAGAAGACTCTTGACAGTCCTTTGGACTATAAGGAGATCAAACCAGTCAATTCTAAAGCAAATCAACCCTGAATATTCATTGGAAGGACTGATACTGAAACTGAAGCTCCAATACTTTGGCCACCTGATGCAAAGAGCAGACTCATTGGAAAGGGCCCTGATTCTGGTAAAGATTGAGGCCAAGAAGAGAAGGGGGTGACAGAAGATGAGATGGTTGGATGGCATCAATGGACATGAATCTCAATCTGAGAAAACTCTGGGAGATAGTGAAGGTCAAGGAAACCTTTGTACTGCAGTCCATGGGATCTCAAAGAGTTAGACGTGATTTAGGGGCTGAACAATAACAATGTTGGGTGGATATATATTTACAATTGTTACATTTTTTTGGAATTGATTGCAGTGTCCTTCTTTGTCTCTTTTTACAGTCTTTATGTTAAAGTCTATTTTTGAAATAAGTTTTGTTATCCTGGATTTCTTTTGACTTCCATTTGCATGGAATAACTTTTTCCATGCCCTTATTTTCAATCTGTATCTTTAGATGTGAAATGAGTCTCTTGTCGGCAGCATATTTACAGATCTTGTTTTTGTATCCATTCATGAACCTCAAGTTTCTTATCTTAAAAGGAACTTCTTCTTAAGATTAATAAAGTTAATAAAGAGAATAGCAGTTAAGATTTCTTACGGTTAATAAAGAGAATAGTGGTTCAGAACTCCCCAGAATGCATCACTTTTTTATGAGGATTATTTTGAGTTAAAGGAAATTGAGACCTTGTGGGTTCTAGAGATACTAATGCCCCTCTCTTAACTACTTAGGAGGGCTTAAATTGGTGATTTTTCTGTGAACAGAGATATTAATGGAGATAAATTTTATCTAGGTGACTCCATCTATGTGGCAGTGCAGATATCTAAGTGCCAAACATCTGTTCTTCTTACATCCTATGAATGATCCTCCTGTCCTTGGAAACCATAGATCTCTATCTTATTTCTTAGCTCAGGATGTCATATATTTCTCATTTTATCTTTCTGTTTCAGAACCCTGCATGTATGTGGTATTTCAGTAGCTATAAAACTAAATTTGATTTTTTTTTTTTGCGTTAATTTGTCTTATGTCAATTTAATTCTTAGACTGGCCAGAAAAACCTACAAGGGTTCTTTACAGAAGCACTGACTCTGTGAGCATGAAAGGTCAGTGCACTGGATACCAGAGCCAAGGAGATATTGGTATTATTTCTATCTCTGCCTATAAACTGTCTTCATTCTTTTCTAGTTTGTATCCTTTTCAGTCAAACTTAGATCTTGAGTTATGTTTAAACTGGGATTAGCATAATTCAGTGTTCTTTGAAATTGTCACTAAATAATAGACACTCTGGAGCATCTTTTGATGTTTAATAGATGTCAAATACTGGTAATAGGCTCTTATTAAAAATGTTAGCTTCCCAAAATGACTGAGGGATGAGAGTTAACTTGCTTTTTTCCTTCTATACAGAGAAATCTATTTGTCTATACAATGGCACCCTAGAAAATGGAGTGGTGAATAATTTAATAATTGCACAAATACATTTCACTCATCAACAAAGCATACAGAAATGGTTTAAAATAAATAAACTTTATCTATTAAGTTTTCCCATTTGTTATTATACTTTCAAAGGTTATAAGGAAAAGTGAAATTCTCTTGATCAATATTTATATATATGTAGCTCAGTGGTAGAGCTTGTGCTTAACATGAACAAGGCCCTGGGTTCAATAGCCAGCCCTCCAGGGCTTTAATCTCAGCCCTGAACTAAGGCTCACAACTTTTTGGGCCTCCCTGGTAGCTCAGATGATAAAGAATCTTGCTTCCAATGAAGGAGATCCTGATTCTATCCCTGGGTCAGGAAAATCCCCTGGAGAAGTGAACCACAGTCCACTCCAGTATTCTTGCCTAGAAAATTCCATGGACAGACCATGGGGTCTCAAACAGATGGACGCATCTGAATGACTAACGCATACACATACATATATGTATACACATATACATATACAGTTTATTTCACAGAACAAAAACTGGAGGCTTTACCTACAGTTGAGCTTTGAATTTTATTCATGGCTATGACAAGGACATCTGGTAATCTGTTCTTATCCAGTGTTAACATTAGAGTGACATCTGGTGAAAAATTGCTGTAATTGGTGATTTGAAGTGTTGAAAGTCACAATCCTCAAATGGCATTACTCATGCTAGAAATCATGATACCGAACCTAGTGTGAGGTGAGTGCAGAGAAAAAGAGCAAGCCAGGCAGTCAGGCAAGAAAAGGAAATTTATTAGAGGAAAAGAGAGGGTGACTGGCCCTTAAGGAGAACCAGTGTTCTCTCTTTCTGACTGAGTCTTTCTTCCACCCCACCAATGAAAAATTCTCTGAAGGGAAGGTCATGTAGCTGGCAGTCTGGAATCTGGTGGTCTCCCAGCTTTGAGAAGGTAGGCACCAGTGAGGTAACAGGATGCCATTTGGGCAATCTGGTCAGTCTTACAGATCACTGTGATTTTATTCTTCATTCACAGGGTCGACATAATGAGCCTTCTTATCAGTGAGACTCCATATGGGCCCTATCTCTTAGATTTAATACCTGATCTAATGGAAGTTTCAACCTTTCCCAGAAATTTAATCTTAATCAACCAGTCTGGAATTTTCTGGTCAAGCACTCCATGTAGTCTGTCCCAGGGGCCCAAGAGAAAGAAGAGGCATCTGCATGATAAAACTTTGCTCTTCCCTTCCCACCCCAAAGAGGACCTTTTTAGACCTTCTGGTCTAAAAAGAATAAGTTATTTTCTGTTGCTAATAGTTTCTTTGCCCCATCTTTCTTCCTATAAAAGCCTTCCATTTTGTACAACTCTTCTGAGCACTGCTCTAGTTACTAGATAAGATTTTGCTCCATTCATGAATAGTGAAATAAGGCTAATTAGATTTTCAAATTAGCTGTTTTTTTTTTTTTCAAAAAAAAATTTTAGACAGATTAAAAACAAAAAAGCTCAATTTTTTTTTTTTTTAACAGAAGCAATTGAAGGCATATCATAAAGAAGGGTATTATAGGTTAAAGCTGAAGAATACATTTGGTTTTATGATTATTTTGGTAGTATGTAATTCTCATTTAGAACATATATAATAGTTTACTGAAAGATTTAAGATGTGATTTTCTCATTCTCTCCAAAAGCAATTTAGACTATTGAGGAAAGCTAAGAATTCATATCAGTAAATCTAGATTTAAGTCTTGGTACTATGATTTACTCACTGTATAAATGAGAACAAAATAGGTTGTTTCCTCTGTAACTTGAGATAAAATCAGCTTATTCCATCCTTCTTATCTTTCAGGGCTATTGTGATGTTCAAAAAGATAATATGATATTCTTTGTAAATTGCAAAGGATTTTGCAGATGATAGATTCTATTTATCAATGATAAAGGTACAAGAAAACAGTAGGATTGTCATGAAAATATTTTTAAAACAAGGGAGGGAATGAGGGAAAACAAAATGTATTTTTGAGTGGCCACTGTGTAACAGACATTTAAAATTTTTTTAGCACATTTAATTCTCCATACCCTGTAAATGAAGTGATAAACAGTCCTTTGGTTTCCAAATGAGAAAACCAAAGTCAGTTTAAGTAACTTGCTTAAGATCATATAGCCAGTAGACATGAGTTAGTGCTTCTTATTTCATTATTTCAGGGTCTCCTGCATTGCAGGCGAATTCTTTACCAGCTGAGCTACCAGGAAAGCCCTCTTTCATTATACCATCTCTTTTTCTGGACAGAACATTTTTCCTCTTTCAAACCCAGCTCCATGATGGAAAGGCTATATGCACATTTCTTTACTCATTTGCTCATTTCAATAAACATTTATTCTCTGTCAAAACTAATAAGTCATTGTTCTGGTTCTTTCAAGGAAACAGAAATGGATAAAAAGTGATCATTGTGCATATGAAGTTAAAGTCCACTGTTTCCAGCCAGTTCTATGCTTTACTTGTTGATGGTAGGATGACAAATAATTAACACTGGGCAATAGATGCTCTGTAAGTGGATTCTCAGAGGAGAATAAAGTTATTGAATTTGCTTCAGTTTCCATTGAATTAAGAGCTGAGCAGAAATCTTTTTTGTTTTTAGTTGAAAATGGAAAATATATCACCCTATTCTCTTTGTTTGTTAACTGGACTATTTAGATGGTAAACAGAGTTGTTGAGGGTGCTGGCTGTGGATTCAGAAAACTCTGTGTTCAAACCCTAGTAGCTCCATGTACCAACCGTACTCTTGGAAAGTCACTTCTCTTCTCTAAGCTTCAACTTCATTAACAGTAAATGTACTTTAAACTCTAAAATAAGAATAACCCCCCAACCCAAATTTTTATGATGATAAAATGAATAAGCATGTGTGTGCACGTGCATACATGCATGTGTGCCTGTGTCTACATGATGTATGTTAAATGTTAATACTGAGCACAACGTCTGAGGCTTGGCAAGCAGTCCTCAAACGATAGCAATTATTACAACTGTTTTGTCTTCGAGGACACAAATCATTACTCTGAATGTCAGTTTTGATTGCATAGTGATTGCTTTGTTTTGTTTTATGTTTCACCTTCGTACTCTAGCCCAGGTCAATTCACTGTTAGCTGTTCTCTTAGAAAGCAATGAGTTGGGTCCTGAAAAGACATGGTGTAGACCAGGCCAGTTTTGGTGGTGCCGGAATGAAAATGATAGAAACAACAGCTGATTGAAATAACCTGCTTAGCAGACTGGACTGAATCTAGGAATATTTTAGGTTTATGTATATCTGGTTGTTTGCTTTATTATTTTTAACTAAATTCCTGGTAACAGTTTTCTTTTCATTGTTTTCTAAAGGAGGTGTGACAGAAAGGAAATTGAGGCTAATTACTGGTGTGAATTACTTGACTTACAGGAAATTCTGTTTTATGGCCTTTGTCTTTAAATACTCCCTCTTCCCTGACAGCTGCATTTTAATTCTAGTTGTTACACTCATGGAATGCTTATGGTGCATCAGACCATATTCTAAGTGATTGTCATGAGTTAATTTATTCTTCTAAAACCTAGTGTGTTAGGTAGCACTACTGGGCATCTATTTGGTGTAGGCCTGCTGGCAGCCAGAGGAATGTGAACCAAAGAATAGCAACACAGAGTAGGGCTGTTGCATTAGAAGCCCTGGAAGAGGATATTGCAGATGAGGATGCTGAGACACAGAAATGCTAACTCACCGGTCCCAGCATGTACATGGTATGGCTAAGGATGAACATAACTATCCTGACTCCCAAGCCCATGCTCCCAACAGCTCCAGACATGCCTCCCTTAAAGCCAACTAATTCTGTGTTTTTTGGAATACTGAAGTCATGACTTGTCCCAGGAAGGAAACACACAAGCACAGTGATTAGTGAGCCCCACTGGGCCTGTGATAAACCAAACCTCTTCCTCAGTGAATTACAGAGAAGGAAGAAGATAACTGGACTGGGAATTAGGGTCCATGAGCTCTGGCTTAGGACCTAATACCAGTTTGCTGTGTGGGTTAAACAAGTGACTTTCAAAGCCTCAGTTTCCTCATCTATAAAATGAAGGATTGGGCAAGACGATCTCGAGCTGTAAAAGTCAATGCTGTTTAATTAAGTTTGTGATGTGTAAAATTAGGCAAAATTCCATGTTAGAACTACTGTTGGTTATGGTTATTATTATGAATGGCCACGGATAAAATAGTTTATCTAAGCAGGCACAGTGATTGCTTTGTTCTATTTTTCCCTTTCATAGTCTAGACCAGGTCAATTCACTGTTAGCTGTTCTCTTAGAAAGCAATGAGCTGGGTCCTGAAAAGACGTGTTGTAGAGCAGGTAGGTTTTGATGGTGCTGGAATGAAAGTGGGGGCGGGGTGGTGCACAGAGGTCCAGGGGCTTAGAGGGCTTCCAGAAGAGATGGTGGGGGCTGCATGTGGGCACACAGGTGCCCAGGGGTTGATGGTGAGAAAAGTGGTGGTGATGCTCTGCTCTTCAGTTATTCTCAGAAGGTCATTCCTTTTATTTTTGTGGAGCTTCTCTTTCTCCAATGACTCCCGTGTCCTGGAGTTGACATGCCGCTTCAGTTGGCCAGTCAGAATATTTCTTTGGGATTTTTAAAAAGTATTACTAAAAGGGAGAAGGGGTAACTCCTCTCTGGTGGGGTGAGAGACTCACGGCCTGTCAGCCAAACTTATTCTCCAGTTTGTGGAGGAAGTGAGTTTGAGGGATTAGAACTGATCTGCAGATAGAAGCATATCCTGATAATGTTAGAATATCTGGTTCTCTTAGTTCCAGAAGACACACTCACACACCTATTTTTTTTGTTTGTTTGTTTAATGTAACCATTTCTTGGACTCTTTAGGTTACCCCCAAAAAAAAAAATAAAATAAATAAAGAAAAACCCACAAAAAAAACCTTTAGACAAAAAAACCTTTGTCTAAACTGCTTTAAGTTGGATTTCTATAACTTGAAAAAAGGAAATAGCAAGAACAATTCAATTCACTGATAATTGAATTCAAATCAATTAGACTCTGAACCCAGAATCCATGAACCACCAAGAAGAATGTAAAATTTTATTGGTTGTTGCATTTTTCTGTTGTAAAGATGCATGGCTTTCATCAGGTTCTCCAAGGGGGGTGTGAATCAAAAAAGGATAAGAACAATTGCACCAGAGAGTTTGCAGGCAGGGGTGAGATCATTTCTGCAGGAGTTCAATAAACAGCCATTGAACAGATTCAGGACACATCAAGTTAGTCCTGCTGAGCTTCAGATATGGGACGAGGTTCATGAAGGACACAAAATGAATGGCATGGCCTCAAACAGAGCACATCTTGTGGGCGAGACACATGGCTAAAGTGAAAGAGAGTGGAGTAATTTCTGTAACAGAGGCACCCAGTGTGGGCCCCTGTGGGAAGCAAGAGCTGAGGGCTAATTCTCACTGGGGGATCAGAGAGGCTGAGCAAAGTGCTTTGCACATATGTGATGCTCCAAAGGCTGGGTACGACCTCATCACTTATATAGAGTAGTGGCTAGGAACTCAGACCCTGGCATCAGCCAATTGAATTAAATCCTCCCCAACCCACTTACTAGCTGTGGGACCATGGACCTGGTATTGCTGACCTTGAATTTTCCCATCTGTAAAACTGAAATAATAATAGTAACTACCTCACAGGATAAAAGGCTGGTTGCAACAGAGTAAGGTGGACACTGGGGTGTTAGTGGCGGTGGCGGTTTAATAAGGAGAGAGGATGGAGCAGCATCCAGGCTGCGAGGGTGGTGGGGACAAAGGCAGAGCAGCAGGGGATTGTGCATTATGACTGGGGGCAGCAGTGTGGTTTGCTGAGAGCTCAGTGTCCATCAGCTGAGTTTGGAGAGGCAAACTGGAACTCCTTGGAGGCCAGGCTCAGGAGCTTCAGAGGCAGTGGGGGCCATCAGAATGTCCTATACAGAGGAATAACATGACTGGATCTGGGAATCAGGATAAAGACTGGCTGCAGTATAGAGAAAAGACAGCCCAGTGCAGATATGGTGGGTGACACAAGGGAATAAGGGCAGGGTAGTTCAGTGGTTAAGAGCTTAAGCTTTGAAATAAAACCGACAGACAAGGTTTCAATTCCTGCCTCTGGCTCTTACTATTTATATTATTTTGGGAAACTTACTCTCATTTTTCAAGCACTCTTCTTTAAAATGATGATGGAATCAGTACTTATCTCTGGGATTATTTAGAGGCACAAATGAGCTCAGGCATTTCAGAGTTAAATTTTTAACTGACACCTAGCAAAACATTTCTTTTCTGGTTATAATAACAATAATATTGGGTAACAATGAGTATATATTTCTTCCAAGTCTGAAAAGATCCAGACCAGAACCAGTGGGCCTGGTCCCCAGCGCACTTTCATCTCAGATCCGACTGATGGGGCTTGTCCAGTAAAGATTCTCCAGGAGAGGGCATCTAGCACTCATAGGGTCTAGAATTAGGCCCAGGCAACTCTGAGACAGGCTGAGACCTCTGACTTGGGACCCTTTGCTGCAGTGGGTGAACCTGGACAAATTTTTTTTTTAAGCAACAGAGTACAAAGAAACTATATGGGACTAAAACGAACTGTGTGCATTCACAGTTGGAACATACAAATGACAAGATACAAAAAGCCAAAATCTAGCAGCCACTTCTGAGGTGTCAGGAGCAAAGCAGGGTACTGTGCACACAGCACCACCAAAGGAGTGGGCAGACAACCTGAGCCAACCCTCTGGCTTGACCCATGGGTCCACCCCTATCTTCACCCAATTAAGGCACCTGCTCACCCCCTCAAGAAGCAAGCAGGGGAATCTGTTACTTGTTTTCACTCCTTCATATAGCACACATCCCAGTAAAGCCTTGCCTGAATTCCTCATCTGGCCTCATCAATTTCTATTGATTAAAGAGTCTAAGAACCTGGCACAGCAACAGTTCTACCTTCTATTCTGCCAGCATCTTTCCCAGCTAAGCAACACCCCTACCTGGCATTTGCTGTTCTTCATGGTTTATGTTACTCTGGGTGTCTGCAGGCACACAGCAAGTGGATGCCTGAACTTGGCTGTGAATATGACTCAGGAGTGGCCATCATTACCTCAGTGCTTGCTTCCTGTTGAGCACATGATCTGAGAAGCAATCAGCCCTCTCCATGAACAAAGGCTAAATAGTTGGGCTTGTAGTTTAAAATGAACAAAATCTCTGTGATATTTGTAATTCAATTCCAAGAAGGAGGAAAAAAAAAAGACATTTCAAATGGAAAATGAATGGCAAACTATAAAAAGAGAACTCATTTCTTCCTTTTTGAAATCCAGGTTCATAATGGTTGATTTTCATTTGAAAATACTGAAGAAATGGGAAGAAAAAAAATGTTTAATGAGATATTTCAGATCATGGACCAGGTGTCTATAGCCAGGCCATTCAAAATTGACACATATCACAGTTACCTACTGGTTACTAATCTATTTGTTATTTAGGTTGGTGATGACAATTAAAATAAACATTTGTATGATACTCATTATGTCCCATGCAGCATTCTCAGGTCTTCATTTTGCAGATGAGGAAACTGAGTCACAGTGAGGGAGGTTACACAATATGGTCAAGGTCACACAGTTAGGAAGCTGTGGAGTTAGGATTCAAACCCAGACCATCTGTAAACTGTATATCTTTAACTACAATTCTGTGATAACCAACTTTGTATTCTTTTGGTTTTACGTTGCTAGCATTTAAATGTGTCACTTAAATTAACAATCACCACCATAATGATTTTATTAAAATTCCACAAGAGGGGAAGAAAAATTGGCCTTTCTTGTAAATATTGCAGATTATTTCCAGTTTCTAAGATTATTTTAGTTCATGTCATAGAGAGGCTAAGAGCATTTTTTGGAATAATGGAGACCATCTTGTGTTCCTGGCCTTTTAAGTGCCTAGATAATCATGATGGTGTGATCACTCACCTAGAGCCAGACATCCTGGAATGTGAAGTCAAGTGGGCCTTAGAAAGCAACACTACAAACAAAGCTAGTGGAGGTGATGAAATTCCAGTTGAGCTATTTCAAATCCTGAAAGATGATGCTGTGAAAGTGCTGCAAATTTGGAAAACTCAGCAGTGGCCACAGGACTGGAAAAGGTCAGTTTTCATTCCAAATCCCAAAGAAAGGCAATGCCACAGAATGCTCAGACTACCACACAATTGCACTCATCTCAATGGCACCCTACTCCAGTACTCTTGCCTGGAAAATCCCATGGGCGGAGGAGCCTGGTAAGCTGCAGTCCATGGGGTCACAAAGAGTCGGACACAACTGAGCAACTTCACTTTCATTTTTCACTTTGATGCATTGGAGAAGGAAATGGCAACCCACTCCAGAGTTCTTGCCTGGAGAATCCCAGGGACGGGGGAGCCTGGTGGGCTGCTGTCTATGGGGTCGCACAGAGTCGGACACGACTGAAGTGACTTAGCAGCAGCACATGCTAGTAAAGTAATGCTGAAAATTCTCCAAGCCAGGCTTCAGCAATACATGAACCGTGAACTTCCTGATGTTCAAGCTGGTTATGGAAAATGCAGAGGAACCAGAGATCAAATTGCCAACATACACTGGATCATGGAAAAAGCAAGAGAGTTCCAGAAAAACATCTATTTCTGCTTTATTGACTATGCCAAAGCCTTTGACTGTGTGGGTCACAATAAACTGTGGAAAATTCTGAGAGAGATGGGAATACTAGACCACCTGACCTGCCTCTTGAACAACCTATATGCAGGTCAGGAAGCAACAGTTAAAACTGGACATGGAACAACAGACTGGGTCCAAATAGGAAAAGGAGTACGTCAAGGCTGTATATTCTCACCCTCCTTATTTAACTTCTATGCAGAGTACATCATGAGAAACATTGGGCTGGAAGAAGCACAAGCTGGAATCAAGATTTCCAGGAGAAATATCAATAACCTCAGATATGCAGGTGACACCACCTTTCTGGCAGAAAGTGAAGAGAAACTAAAAAGCCTCTTGATGAAAGTGAAAGAGGAGAGTGAAAAGGTTGGCTCAAAGCTCAACGTTCAGATAATGAAGATCATGGCATCTGGTCCCATCACTTCATGGGAAGTGATGGGGAAACAGTGGAAGCAGTGTCAGACTTTATTTTGGGGGGGCTCCAAAATCACTGCAGATGGTGATTGTAGGCATGAAATTAAAAGATGCTTACTCCTTGGAAGGAAAGTTATGACCAACCTAGATAACTTATTAAAAAGCAGAGACATTACTTTGCCAGCAAAGGTCTGTCTAGTCAAGGCTATGGTTTTTCCAGTAGTCATGTATGGATGTGAGAGTTGGACTGTGAAGAAAGCTGAGTGCCAAAGAATTGATGCTTCTGAACTGTGGTGTTGGAGAAGACTCTTGAGAGTCCCTTAGACTGCAAGGAGATCCAACCAGTCCATTCTGAAGGAGATCAGCCCTGGGATTTCTTTGGAAGGAATGATGCTGAAGCTGAAACTCCAATACTTTGGTCACCTCATGCAAAGGGTTGACTCATTGGAAAAGACTCTGATGCTGGGAGGGATTGGGGGCAGGGGGAAAAGGGGATGACAGAGGATGAGATGGCTGGATGGCATCACCGACTCGACGGACATGAGTTTGAGTAAACTCCGGGAGTTGGTGATGGACAGGGAGGCTTGGCGTGCTGCAATTCATGGGGTCGCAAAGAGTCGGACATGACTGAGCACTGAACTGAACTGAACCTTCTAGGAGATTTCTTCCTTCCCTCATGGCTCCACAAATTTCTTTTTCTTTTTTTTTTTTTTTAATATATATATTAACTCTTCTTTTGTACTCTCTATCAACTTTTCATCCTTTTAGTATTGTGCTGTAGCACAAATTAACCCTCTTCCTAGCAAAGAAGCAACAAGTTAACTCTTTATGAATGGTTCTTATGTACTTGAGTGTGTGTGTCAAATGTATCAACATTCACATGGACCTGAGACTGATTTCCAAGTGTGGGTTCTTCCTCCATACCAAGCAATTTTCAATACCAGCAAGGTGTCCTACAATTCAATTCAGTTCCGAAGCTGTCTACCTGGGGTTCACATCAGAGCCCACAGGTTAAGGGCTCAGTTCCACGAAAGTGTTACCTGCTACTCCCTACTTCAGATGTCAATCAAATATCTGGGTTCTTACCTGTGCTTCTGACCGACGGGCTATAAAATCAGAAATTTCCAAGACCTCCTCTTTGGGTTTGATTAATTTCCTAATGGCTCACTGAACTCAGGAAACCAGTTTACTCATCAGAATACCAGTCTTTGACAAACGATGTAAGGATATGAACCAGATGAAGAGATACACAGGGTGAGGTCCTGAACACAGGAGTTTCTGTTGTACAATTTGTGGAGTTGTAGAATTTGTGGCTCAGTGTAGCAGCACATTGATGCCTAGTGGCTCACTAGCCTAGAAGTTCTCCCAACTCAGTCTTTTTGGGTTTTTATGGAGCCTTCTTTCCACAGACACGATCGACTAAATCGTTGGGCACTGGTTATTGAACTCAGTCTCCAGCCCCTCTCTTCTCCCTAGAAGCTGGGGGTGGAGTTGAATGTGCCAACCCTCTAGTTACAGGGCAGGTTTCCCTGGCAACAGCCTCTCACCCTTAGGTGACCTAAGCTGTTTCCAAAAAGTCCCCTATTAACATAACAAAAGACGCTTTTTGGCTCTCATCACTTAGGAAATTCCAAGGGTTCCAGAAACTGGAAGAAGAAAAAAATATATTTTTGCTTTTGTGTAAATATACAAACTAGTGAACTTATTAGTGGAAATTTTCTTAAAATGAAAGAAGGAGGTTACATTGCTTTTAACTCCTGACCCCTTACTAATTTTTTAATTTTTTATTAAAAGGAATTAACCACATGCATTTGTTTGCTAGGACTGCTGTAACATAATACTACAGACTGGTTGGTTTAAACAAATTTATTTCCTTATGGTTCTGGCAACTGGAAGTCTGAGGTCAAAATGTCACCAGGATTAATTTCTTCTGCAGACCATGAGGGAAGGAACTCCAGGTCTTTCTCCTTGGCTTGTAGGTGGCTGTCTTTTCCCTATATCTTCATATCACCATTTCTTCCTATGTATTTGTGTCCAAATTTCCTCTTTTTATAAGGATACCAGGCATATCAGATTAGGACTCACACTTATAACTTATTTTAACTTTACCTTTGTAAAGACCCTGCCTCCAAATATAATCACATTCTGAGATACTGGGGGTTAGGACTTTACCATACGAATTTAGGAGTAGGGGCATAATTCAGTTCATAACATCATACAGAATAAAAATTGTCCAGTTGATTTACCACCCTCCTAAAGATAAGAGTTCTTAATGGGGAGGTTTTCTTTCAGTGGCATTGGCAGACTATGTAGAAAAAAATAACTGCAAGTATAGAACATGCTCGATTCCTGGGTTGGGAATTCTTGGGCTTCCCTTGTGGCTCAGCTGGTAAAGAATCCGCCCGCAATGTGGGAGACCTGGGTTCAACCCCTGGGTTGGGAAGATCCCCTGGAGAAGGGAAAGGCTACCCACTTCAGTATTCTGGCCTGGAGAATTCCATGGACTATACAGTCCATGGGGTCGCAAAGAGTTGGACATGACTGAGGGGCTTTCACTTCACTTCACAGACCATGCTGTGTTTCTGGAAACCATCATAATATCACTAGTGTCTTAAGGAAGATTTTTTTTTTCTTTTCTGATAAAGATAGTGCTATAACTAGAGATTGCATTTCTTAAAATATTTTAAGTTTTTACATCCATTTTCCCCATCTGGTGTAAAGTCCACCTTGGACTTTACTTTTCTACATCCTTGTTTACTTTCCAACTCTTTCTTTTGTGCCTTTTGATTATTTCCATCATACTGATATTTGAGTTCTTTTTACTGGGACTTCCCCTCCCTCATTTATAAAGTAGTGAAAACAGTTACCTTCTCCAGGGATTGTTGAGGGTTGCATAATAGTAACTGTGGAAAAAGTCTTCCTTTTAATTGTATACACATGGATTTGCTCTCTATTTAAATTCTGAATTCTTAGGGAACAGGGAACATATTCAATTTCCAATGGATCAAAGTAGGCACTACAATAATGTTGAGGAAACAAATTAATTCTATGAAAAAGGGCATTTTACTTTAAGTTATAAAATAATCTAATTTTAACCAGATGTAAGATCCAAGGAGCAATAGAAACCTGGGAGCAGGCTAAGGGTGTGAGTTTGGAAGTGGAAGTTTGTGACGGCAGGATTATCAGATACAGAGCTAAGTCTTTCAGGAAAATGTGTTCCTAGGAGAGTTAGAAAAGCATCAGTAGGATGGGTGGAATAGCATCTTCCCAAATTCATATATTGATGTCTTGATCCCAAATACCTCAGAATATGACTATTTGAAAATAGAATCACTGAATATGCAAATCAGTTAATGCAATCGTACTGGAGTAGAGTAGGCTTCCAATCCAACATGACTGGTGTCTTTATAAAAGGGGGGAATCTGGATCCAAAGACAACATACTAGGAGGATGTGATATGCACGTGAAGCAGAGATGAAGTGACACCTCTACGAGTCAAAGAATTTAAAGATTAGCAGCGACTCATGGGAAATTGGGAGAGCAGATTCTCCCTTACTGTCTTTAGCAGGATCCACATCTGCCAACTTGGTGATCTTGGACTTCTGACTTCTAGAACTAAGACAATAAATTTCTGTCATTTAAGCTGCCTAGTCAAAAAACACTGTGGCAACCTAGGAAAATCAAGCAATAGGACTGGCAGCAATGAGGGTGAGCTGGATAGGGTTCAGGTCAATGTTCTTCCATCCTAAGAATCAGCGTCTTGGGGTAAGGAAGGGCACATCAAGACGTCTGAAAAGAATGTGAGAATGAGAGTTTGGTGTGTTGATGCATAAGGCAGTTCTTGAGGACTTTAGCCCTTCAGTATGGAGGACTCAAGATTGGCAGAAACATAATAGGGTTTTAGAGGGTCGGGGTGAGAATAGACAACAGGATTGAATTAAGATGGTTGTTTGGCCATTATGGACAATGGAAGTTGAGATGGATACTGAAGAGATATATCAATGAGGATAGATTAAATTTTATATTATGTTGTGGCAACAAACAGCCCCAAATCTTAGTAATTTACAAGAAAGGTTTATTTTGTGTTTGAGCCATACGTCCAACACGGCTTGGAAGGAACCTCTGCTCTCGTTAGGGTACTGGGATGATGGGTTCTCCGTTTCAGAAGATGCTTCTGTGGCTACCACAGCACGGCATACGATGCACAGCAAATAGCATACCAGCTCTTAAGACATCTACCTGGAGTGACAGGCTATTTCCCCTCACATTGCATTGATCAAAGAAAAATGTCAGAGTGTGCAATCACTGAACTTGAGGGTGGCCCTAGGAACCCCAACAAAGCTTCCAAGTGGTAAGAAGAGGCATTAGAAATCTTTCCATAGATCTTTTGAAATCAACCAAGTAAAACACAAAGGATGCTGAGAGATGCTGGATTGGAGGCAACCTATTGAATGCCAACCTGATACAATTTGTAGAAAGCTAAGCTAGGATGATCTGGGATTTGACAGAGGACATTTGGATGCACATTAATATCACTATACATAAACAATTAGAATAAATAGTGTACCAATGATGTAACTGAAGGTTGTTTGAAGGTTAATGTACACTATGCCAAAGAACAACAGCACATCTCCCAACTGGGCCTAAAAGAGTACTTTTAACCAGTGGCAATTATTTGCTTGTTTGCTAAACCAATGCTTTTTATAACTATTCTGTTAAATAAAAGTTAATGGAGACTCACTCCAGGTTATAAAACAGAAAACTTGTGAAATGCAAACATGCCATGTTTATGAAAGTGCAAATGTATTTGCAGTTAATGATTGGCAGTAAATTATGGTTGTTATTTTCTCAAATATTGGCTACTTTGGGTAAAAAGAAGTAGAACCATCATCAGGTTTAATGAATTTGCTAATTGTCCTTATTGCATATTTGAATTTGTATATCTCTATATAATCAATCAATGAATAAAAATCAACTTTGACTTAAAGAAAAAGCCTACTAATTATTTTAGGATATATTTTCAATGTACTTTATTGTTGGTGCAAATATTTGCTTTCTTGATTAGAGAAAGTATCAAGTACAAGTGTGTAAATGGACTGCTTTCTTGCACAGAATCATTTTCCTTTTAGAACCTTTATTCATTCAAATTAAATGAAATATTATGTTAATTGCTTTGCCATTCTACAAAGTGCTACACAAAAAAGTAAGCATTACCAGTTATACTTGTGGGCTGCGGCCCACAATATTCTGTTTGTAGCTTCTTATATACTATACCTTTTAAAATCTCAAGCAGGTCTTTTCAGTAAATGGAAGTGTGAAGACTTTAGCATTTGACTCAATGTGGTCTGGTTGACAAGAGCAAACTGGGGCAGACAGGAAGGTCTGAGGCCTGGTAAAAGACACAGATCTTTTGAAGGTGGGAAAACCACAGAAGTGAGGGGAATAACAGGTCAGGAGAATATTTTCACAGAATTCACAATTCTGTTTCACAGAACACAATTTTTCACAGAACACAGATATTTTTTTCAATTTTTTTTCGCAGAACACAATTTTTTCACAGAACACAGATATTTTCACAGAACATTATTCTGTTTCACAGAACACACAATTCTTGAGTCTAGAAACTGAGCAGTGGAGTAGGTGGAAAACACAGACTATGAGGACAAGTGGTATAAGATCAGGCAGCCCAGAGGCTTTGAACATGGCCTTTGGGGTCACAGACATACAGATTTGAGTTTCACCTTCACTAATCAAAAGCTCTATGGTTTGGGAAACATGCAAGTCTCTTTCTAATCTTCAAGTTGTGAAATTATTGGTTGTTCAGTTGTGTCTGACTATTTGCAACCCCATGGACTGTGGCCTGCCAGGCTTCACTGTTCATGGAATTCTCCAGACAAGAATATGGAGTGGGTTGCCATGCCCTCCTCCAGGGGATCTTCCCTACCCAGGGACTGAATGTGGGTCTGCTCTATTGCACACAGATTCCTAACCGTCTGAGCTACCAAGGAGACTCCTTCAAGTTATTCAAATATAAAATAAGACAATAGCAACCTTCTAAAGTCATTATTGTTAAGACAAATTTAGACAATGTATGTAAGGCATTAACATCATTCCTGACAAACAGGGAGTGATTATTAACTTGTATGAGTGTGTGTGTGCTCAGTCATGTCCAGCTCTTTGCAACCCCATGGACTGTAGTCTGCCAGGCTCTTCTGTCCATGGAATTCCTCAGGCAAGAATACTGGAGTGGGGTGCCATTTCCATCTCTGGGGCATCCACCAGACCCAGGGATTGAACTCACATCTCTCGTGTCTCCTGCATTGTCAGGTGAATTCTTTACCATTGTGCCACCTGGGAAGCCCGTCCATCAGCTATTGTGTCAAGTATATTTGGGCTTCTCAGGAGGTTCAGCAGTGAAGAATCCATGTGCAATGCAGGAGATACAAGAGATGCAGGTTCAGTCCCTGGGTTGGGAAGACACCCTGGATGAAGGCATAGCAACCCACTCCGGTGTTCTTGACTGGAGAATCCCATGGACAGAGGAACCTGGTGGGCTACAATCTAAAGCGTCTTAAAGAGTTGGACACGACTGAAGCGACTGAGTACACACGCATGTATATTGAGAAAAACTATTTTCAAATCAGAATCAGTTGTTTTCAGCTGTGTGGAGAGCATCACTTTTGATGTTTAGTATCAGGCAAATCCTGTTACAGAGGAAGAGGAAGATAACTCAGCCAGACCAGCAGGTCACCCGTCACCATGTGAAGGAGGATGCACACGGCCTGGGTAGAGGAGACACATTTGCCATTTATCTTGCTGCTGCGGAGGTAAGTCTTCTCTTGACAACTGCACCTCACCTTTCCCCATGGATGAGACAGCAGAAGGGCTTCATGGCTTTGCTAATCACTATCCAAGCACGTCTCTTTCTCATCAGCCTGATGCATGTTTATACACCTGATGTGTATGTGTAATGGGGAAGTTCTTGACACACAAGGAGGCAGAGGTGGTGTGGAAGGAAAAGAATGTTTCAGTAGAAATTAAGAGAACAGTTACAGACCTAATTACAAAGTGTCAGAGGTAACGAGACATTTACAGTGCTGAGGTCCTTTGACAATGTGTTTCAACACTTCATTTGACTTAGAATGATCTTAATTATTCTTCACACTTGAGCAAAACAAATCCAGCCATTCGCACAGACACATTTAATGCACCATAAAATGCATTAAATGAGCCCAAAGAAAGTGCCTCCAGACAACATAAAGTGTTTTCATTAGATCTTCACTCCCAAATCTGGGTAAGAGATGACGAAGCAGTTGAAACTGAGTCAGAGTGTCACTCAGGCAGCTAAGTGGGCAGCTCTGAGGTCACACAGTTCATTGTTACCATGGGTGCACCTTACCATGGTAACAATGAACAGCAGAGATGGTGCTTTATGCTAAGGAAGAACTTGGAGATGTGATACAGATGGCTCGTTATCTGTTTCTATTTTGAGCATGACTATGAGCAATGGATCCAATTATATAACTGGAAGGGGAGAACCATCTAAGACATTTGTGGTTGATGAGGTTGACTGTGGAGCCACAGATTGGCACCAGGTGCATTGCCAGTTCCGGCAATCTTGTAGTACCTGCTCAGAAGTAGCCATGGTAATCACGGATAACTCCAAGAATCATACCCTAGACCACACATCATTGGGAAAGGAAGTGAGAAGTGGCTACCACCAAGCCCAGCAGATGGTTTCTATCATCAGTGCAGACAATATGGATATGAACACTACCTTCATTACAAAAGACTGACTAATTTAAAAAGACCTTCAGTTTTTAATCCCTCTGTCAAAGAAGGATTAAATACTCACTTGATGATCTTACTTAGTTTAGTGATTCTTCAAGTGTTTCCCAGAATACTGAGAAGAGAATTATTTCACATTTAAGTAAATGACAAGCATATGTCCTAAAAGTGCTTTCTCTAAAGTTGATTTTGTAGTGAGCTAGAAGTATAATTCAATAAAAGTTTCCTTGTCAAATAAATTAGGGCAATGCAAAATCAAGTAGGCTTCTTCACTAAAGGATATTACAGTCTTTGATTTATGATATGAATTATGGATATGTGAGTACAGCATATAAAATACAGTAATACCAAAACCTATTTGACTAAGTAGGGCTTTTTTCCTGTGCAGTGTTTAGGGGAAGGTTGAGCAGGAGTATATTTTGAGCTGGTGCTTTGCACATAGCCTTTTTCGAAAAGGTCACTGTTGAGTAATTTAGGAATAATTAGGACAAAATTACACAATTTAGCACTGTACAAATGGTTGAGATTTAACTGTTCTATTTGAAACCATCAAGAGTTCTTTTTTTTTTAGGTTTTAAAAAAATTTATCATTATTATTTTTTTATTTTACAATATTGTATTGGTTTTGCCATACATCAACATGTATCCACCACAGGTATACACATGTTTGCTTGTACTTGCTCCATGTATAACATGAGAATAGTACCTCAGTTTTGAATTTTTTCATCAAAATCTCCATATATGTGGTCAGTATTGTTTTGGATTCCTTCATGTTTCTATTTAGTCCTTCAAGTCATGTGAAGGAAAAACAAGCTGATTCATTGAAAAGTTTTCCAAATAGGAGGTACTGAGTGAAAAGGAAAGTTATCTACTGACTGACATATCATATACTACTTTGTATTTCAAAAGACTTAAATTCCAAGGGCCTTGAAATTCTCAAAAACTTCACTGAGAAACATAATAACCTAAGAAATAGGTTCTATGCTCTGTTAAATACTTATTATATTCATCCTCTTGTAATCTTTTGCAGCCACAGTACAGCACATTCCCAATCACAGATTTTTTTTAAAGACCAAGTTCTGCCTCAGAAAGTGTATCTTGAATAATGTAGAATTAATGGCTTTGTAAGTCCCCCTGACCTATGCTAGGTAACCCTATACTCAATTATGTAAGTTTTCAGACCACTAATAATCAAATCAACCTAGACATTCTCAGCTTTGTTTGTATTCTTGTGGCACACCAAATTGATAGCAGACTTCTAGCTGAATATTTAATTGATTTTCTCAGAATATCTTTACTGATAATGAAAAGGACAATGGAGCCTGCAGTGTTGCAAGCTCACAACCAGAAATATGGCAATTGGGCTTGGTGAGCAGGATCGAGACAGGAACGTGCTCATGCTGGGGCTGCTGGCATTAACGTGTTCACAGGTGAACAGGGAGCTTCTGAGTCTGCCCATCCCATTATAGAATCACCTCTTAGCATGGGGCAGAGCTTTGTGGCTGGTTAGAAGATGAATGGGGAGTATGGTCACGATGGGGGTGGGGACACTGCCCAGAGGCGAGCTCTGGGCTGAAGGGTCAGGGTCGGAGATCCACACTCTGCTCCAGACTTTGCTGCCATTCACTATTCTCTCGGGACATGTCTGGGCTGGGATTCACAGTCCTTGCCTTCCACCCTGCACCCTGTAAATCACCATCAGGGTGGCCTCGGGGCCACTGGGCCCACTAATGTGCCCTCATATAGCACCGAGAGCTCCCACTCAGATGACCTCCACAAATCTTGTTACTTGGAGCTGAGTGCACTGGAGAATTAACTGTATTTGAAAGGAAAAAGTAATCATCCAGATTAAGTGGGGAAGATTCTGGTGTGATGTAGTAAAAGCATTATTGAAGGGGAAAGAAGAGGTTATGGAGGGGTGTGGAGAAGAAATCACATATCTGTGTGACTCTATGATTATAAACAGGAGCTCTTTGTTCAATATTGCAGATAGAGTCTTGATGCAATAATATTATAATAACTAAAATAATAATAATAACCATTTATCGAGTGCTTATGATATACCAGGTACTGTGCTAAGGGCCTCATGGGCTTCATTTCCTTAAATTTTTACTACAAATAGTCACTGTTATAACCCACATTTTACTTATTAGGAAACTGAGGTCAGAGGGGTTTAGTAACTCTTCAAGGTTGCACAGCTAGTTCACTGAACAGCTTGGTCGTTGGATTCTAATGACAGGAGATCTTAATCAAAAGTTGTGCTGATAATGAGTCATACTACTTGGGTGTGGGAGTAAAACAGATTTCAAGGAAACAGAAGACATATTTCTTGCTGTCATGGAGTTTATGCTCAAGAAAGGAAGATAAAGTATTTCAAATAGTTAGTTAGATGTTTATATAGCTATATGTTGCTGGGAAAGAGAAGTACAGGATTCTGTCAGGACCTTTCACAGGAGCCCTGGACCAAACCCATGCTGTACTCCCTACATCATTCAGCCTTAATCCACAGCTTTAGGGGCCAGCATACATTTCGTTTTTGTTTAGTCACTCAGTCATGTCCGACTCTTCTGAGACCCCACAGACTGTAGGGAGCCTGGCTCCTCTGACCATGGGATTTTCCAAACAAGGTTACTGGAATAGGTTACCATTTCCTCCTCCAGGAGATCTTCCTGACCCAGGGACTGAACCCACATCTCTGCAGCTCCTGCACTGCAGGCGGATTCTTTACTACTAAGCCACCAGCCAGCATATATACACATTCACAACAGAGTGAGTTAGGAAATTCAGGTCTATCCCTCCCATCACAAGTTGTAGTTTAGAGTGTTTACTGATTCTCAGTTCAAGAAGAACAAAACACATTACCAATACACATATTATCATCTTCTGTGCCTTATATGTCTACTGAATAAAAAGTATATCTTTATAGCAGGTTTGTCTCAGTTCAGTTCAGTTCACTCATGTCTGAGTCTTTGCGACCCATGGACTGTAGCACACCAGGCTTCCCTGTTCAACACCAGCTCCCGGAGCTTACTCAAACTTATGCCCACCAAGTTAGTGATACCGTGCAACCATCTTATCCTCTGTTGTCCCCTTTTCCTCCTCTTGCCTTCAATCTTTCCCAGTAAAAGGGTATTTTCAAATGAGTTAGTTCTTCGCATCAGGTGGCCAAAGTATTGGAGCTTCAGCTTCAACATCATTCCTTTCAATGAATATTCAGGACTGATTTCCTTTAGGATGAACTGGTTGGATCTCCTTGCAGTCCAAGGGACTCTCAAGAATCTTCTCTAATACCACAGTTCAAAAGCATCAATTCTTTGGTGCTCAGCTCTCTTTATAGTCCAACTCTCACATCTATACATGACCACTGGAAAAACCATAGCTTTGACTAGATGGACCTTTGTTGGCAAAGTAATGTCTCTGCTTTTTAATATGCTGTCTAGGTTGGTCATAACTTTTCTTCCAAGGAGCAAGTGTCTTTTAATTTCATGGCTTCAGTCACCATCTGCAGTGATTTTGGAGCCTCCCAAATAAAGTCTGTCACTGTTTCCATTGTTTTCCCATCTATTTGCTTTGAAGTTATGGGACCAGATATCATGATCTTAGTTTTCTGAATGTTGAGTTTTAAGCCAGCTTTTTTACTCTCCTCTTTCACTTTCAAGAGGCTCTTTAGCTCTTCTTCGCTTTCTGCCATAAGTGTGGTGTCATATGCATATCTGAGGTTATTGATATTTCTCCTGGCAATCTTGATTCCAGCTTGTGCTTCATCCACCCCAGCATTTCTCATGATGTACTCTGCATATAAGTTAAATAAGCAGGGTGACAATATACAGCCTTGAGGTACTCTTTCTTGATTTGGAACCAGTCTGTTTTTCTAAGTACAGTTCTAACTGTTGCTTCTTGACTGTATGCAGATTTCTTAGGAGGCAGGTCAGGTGATCTGGTATTCTCATCTCTTGAAGAATTGTCCACAGTTTATTGTGATCCACACAGTCAAAAGCTTTGGCATGGCCAATAAAGCAGAGGTAGATGTTTTTCTGGAACTCTCTTGTGTTTTCAATGATTCAATGGTTGTTGGCAATTTGGCACGTTTGTCTACTTGATCTTTATGCTATTTTTGAGCTTCGTAGTTGCAGCAAGAGAATAGAGGCACATCTAAAATTCTGATCCCCAGTCCTTTATTACCAGCCTGGTCATGCTTATTCCTTCCAGAGGAGTCAGAGGCAGAGTGTGGGAGTGTGGATCTGGGTGCACTGCTCATTTGGATCCCAGTGGGGTTGAGTTTCAGTGGCCAAATGGGACTCTGGAAACTGCAGGCACTTGGTGAGTTCCTTCTCTTCTGGGGGCATTTAGGCATTCTTCCAGAGGCACTGTTCCTCAGTGGAACCCTGCCATCTGCTCTTGTCTACCCTGGCACTGGCAGGGGATGGTTTCATCTCAAGTCAGGTTCTCTAGAAACAGGCCCTGGGATAACGTACTCTTTGAGAAACATCTAAGGGAAGTGGAGAAACAGGATCTGGAAGTGGGAGGGGTGAGAGCCCCGCTGGGGTGTGTTCTCAGGCCTGGTCCCTGAGGGTTCTGAGTCTAAGTTATGTGCAGAGGTGGAGGCCAATGGGCCCGGCTCTTAGATCCATATCAGTCCCTTCAACTCAAGGACAGCTAACCTCCTAGGGGTCTCCAGAAGCCAAAGAGCTAGGGGTGGTTTCAACAGCAGCAGGATCTGAAGAGGTCTTGTGTTCTAGACCCACAACAGGGTGCACTCCAACCACTCTTGAGTCCCAGTCCTTCAGTGGGGATTGTGGAAGTGTATAACACAGTTCAGTTCAGTCGCTCAGTCATGTCTGACTCTTTGCGACCCCATGAATTGCAGCACGCCAGGCCTCCCTGTCCATCACCATCTCCCAGAGTTCACTCAGACTCACATCCATCGAGTCGATGATGCCATCCAGCCATCTCATCCTTGGTCGTCCCTTTCTCCTCCTGCCCCCAATCCCTCCCAGCATCAGAGTCTTTTCCAATGAGTCAACTCTTCGCATGAGGTGGGCAAAGTACTAGAGTTTCAGCTTCAGCATCATTCCCTCCAAAGAAATCCCAGGGCTGATCTCCTTCAGAATGGATCTCCTTGCAGTCTAAGGGCCTCTCAAGAGTCTTCTCCAATATCACACTTCAAAAGCATCAATTCTTCGGCACTCAGCCTTCTTCACAGTCCAACTCTCACATCCATACATGACCACAGGAAAAACCACAGCCTTGACTAGACGGACCTTAGTCGGCAAAGTAATGTCTCTGCTTTTGAATATGCTATCTAGGTTGGTCATAACTTTTCTTCCAAGGAGTAAGCGTCTTTTAATTTCATGGCGGCAATCACCATCTGCAGTGATTTTGGAGGCCCAAAAAATAAAGTCTGACACTGTTTCTACTGTTTCCCCATCTATTTCCCATGAAGTGATGGGACCGGATGCCATGATCTTCATTTTCTGAATGTTGAGCTTTAAGCCAACTTTTTCACTCTCCTCTTTCACTTTTCATCAAGAGTCTCTTTAGCTCCTCTTCACTTTCTGCCATAAGGGTGGTGTCATCTGCATATCTGAAGTTATTCCAAGCACACATATTTTCACCTTTCTGATGAGAGCCCAGCAGATGAATGGGGAACTCAGGTGCTGACGTCAGAAAGATCTCCAGATTCTAAGTTTCCTGCTTCTCAGTGAGGAGACGGTGTTCTTGCCAGTGGGAACATCTTTAGATGATGACCCGAGGAAAGCAAAGCTATTTTAAAGCACCTGCCCTTCAGAACAGATGTCCTCTGGTGTGGAGTCAAGAAGTGACATTCTATCACTTAGGGATAGTCTCCACATGGGCCACAGAAAGAGGAACCAGTTTAACACACTGTAAATTCACTCTTCCGAGTAATACAATTACGATCCTTCCTGCATCTGTGCATTTCAAACTGCAAATGTTACAGTGCAGGAAACATAATTCATTAACTTTTCTATACTCAAATGTTTAATTCCAGTCAATTTACAATTTGAATAATTTCTTCAGTAACTTGTTTATGAATGTCAATCATTTCAGAATGAGTTCCTTAAACCAATCCTCTGGTAAAACTTTGTAAAATTACTTCTCAAGAGGAAATGACCCTTTTAAAAGAAATTTCTTTCACAAGTCTTGAAAGGTGTGGACCAAAAAAAGAAAAGGTAAGATATTTTCTTTCTAAGTCTTTGAAGCCTATTGTGTGTTTTTGCCAGAAAAAGAATGCTAAATGCTGAGTTTCCTTCTTAAGGGTTGCTGTGGTTTTAGTCCCTTGGTGTATGTATCTTCTAGAATCCTAGATTCTGCAGTAATGTGTGGAATAGTTGTTTAGAATGCCATGCTTCACTGAATAATCTCCTCTTCTCCCATTTTTCATGGAGCGATGTCCAATTAATTTCACATTGTCTTTTTGATGGCTGCAACCAATTGGTTGTTTCAAGTCAGAAGATGTTATCCAGATAGAAATAATTATGGTGAGTAAATGAGACTATATAGCCAAAACAGAGAATCGATTTAGCCCTTTGTTTACATGCTGACACTTCTAATTTTTACATTCTGACTTAAATCAATGACAGACTCCCTTTACAAAAGACGTACGTCCAGAGTCCCAGTTTATAGATTTGCTGGTTGTTTAAATATTGGAAAACTTGCCTGATATTATGTCCTAAGTTTACAATTTATACTGTATGTATCATTTTGCTGCTGTTCTCCGATTACACTAATTAACTGAATTACGTTTTTCGAGCAGATGAAGACATTTTACGTAAGGAAGTAAAGGCCTCCAAAGAATAAGGATGTATGTATCTGTGTGTGGGCCTCCATGAGCCTCTCGTGTGTCTGTGCCAGGCCAGGGCTTTCCTTCAAGGGAGGAGCATCCACCCTAATAGGATGCATTCCTTTATAATTTCTAGGAGCCATGGGAAGACAGATTCATAATTCTTAATGAAAGCAGGGGTCAGTGACTGATAAGACAACTCCAAAAATACACAAAACAAAGAAAAGAAATTACATTTAAGGAAAGTGAAAATCAATATTGACGCAAAGAAACTATAAATCTTGATATTCCATACAGTAAGTATGTATGTTTATCATTATTCGTTTGAACATATGAACTGAAATCACATTTAAGGCCTCCTGGAAAGCAGCCAGATTTCTACTTGCCTGTAGCAAAAGATGACTTATGCCAGGTAAGTGGTAGAAAAGAACTGGTTTAATTAATCTTGTCACCAAGGTTTTGTGACTGAGGAAGGGTGAATTGGGAAAAAGGCTAGCAAGACATTTTCTAACATTTATTTATAAAAATAATTGAAAATAGCCTACTGTATCTTATCCATGGGCTTCCCTGGTAGCTCAGAGGTTAAAGCATCTACATGCTTGAGGTTAACTGTCTTCAAGTTGTATAACCACCTCACCTACTCTGACTAGCATCAGATCAGGTCAGTGAACCTACTGATTTTCTTCTCCAGTTGAATAGTCATGGATCACTTCTGTATGGGCTTTACAGCAGTTCATTAATTTATTTAAAAAATAGTTATTTGATGTTTATTGTGTGATAGACTGTTCCAGGTGCCAGGGATATGATGATGAGCCAATTGGACAATGTTGCTTCCCTCACAGAACTTACTCTCTAGTCTTTATGATAAACAAGAAAGAAGGAAACATATATATCCCATATTTACAGGTCAGGATGAGTCTATGAAGAAAATGGACAGAGTAAGGCGACAGAGTGTGAGGAAAGGGAGTGCTATTTTTGAAAGTCTGCCAGGGAAGGCTTCTTTGAGGAGACGTCCTTTGAGTAGAAACTTTAAATGACATAATCTATATGACTATGTTATCAAGATGGATCTGAAAAGATGTAATCTACATGAATATTTCAGGGCATGGAGAACACAGCCCTAAAGTAGACATGTACTTGTCTTGGGTTGCTGCATCACTGATGAGCTCAGTAGAACTAGCTTAAATTATTATCCAGGTTGGTGGTAAGAGGAAAAGATTGAGAAGAAAGGCAAGATTTTAATGCTGAAACCAACAAGAGATTCCAGAAGTAGGGTCCTGATGGGACCAGTCTGAAATGTTTAGGCAATTCTAAAGCTGGTGATGAGATTTAACAGAGCCAATTGCAAGAGGAACCAAGGTGAGGAGCCAGCATGATCGGGAAGCCCACAGGAGGAGTGCTGATGTAGACTCACAGAGTGTGGAGTAAGCGGTGCTGAATATGGGGCAGTTCCTGAGCCAACTGACATCTGTCAATTACTTAAGGCTCATCTGTCTGTTTCACAAGTGTGACATGTGCTCTAGAAAGGTTAGATAGGTGGTCCCTGGAGTCAGGCAGAGGGAGATAGAGAACCAACTAAATCCCAGAAGGATCGGCTCTAGTTTAAAGCATTCTGTAAAAAGCTGAGGTGTGGGCATGATGGACAGGTCTGAGAAGAAGTGCAGTTTCTATGCTTATCAAGGACTGGAAATAAAGTTGGCTGCTCAGAGTGGAAATTGGCCATTTTGTTACCCGAAGTCCAGTACATACATGGGTTAATTGTCCAAACAATTCAACTGAAGGATGTAAGTATTTTTTAGCAAACATGTTATTTGTTGGTTTGACCCAGAGCATAAGGATCTTTCCAGACTTTGTAAACAATGTCCATTTCTTCTCCCTACATGTACACATAAACATGTGTGCATGCACGCATGCACGCACACACACACACACACACACACACACACACACACACACAGTCCATAGGTACTAACCTCAAAGCTGTTTTTTCATTCATTCATCCATTTAGCAAACAATTATTGAATTGCTATTTTGTGGCAGGTCTGAAGATACAAAAATAAATAGCAACTGGTCCCCTTCATAGATCACAGCCTTGTCATGACAAAAGGGATTGTGTAACTCAGTTGAGCTATGAGCCATGCTGTGCAGGGCCACCTGAGATGGATGGGTCATAGTGATCCACTGAAGGAAGGAATGACAAACCACTCCAGTATGCTTGCTGCAAGAACCCCATGAACAGGAAGAAAAGGCAAAAAGAGATGAACGTGGAAGATGAGCCCCCAGGTCAGAAGGTGTCCAGTATGCTACTGGAGAAGAGTGGAGGGCAATTACTAGTAGCTACAGAAAGAATGAAGTAGCTGGGCCAAAGAAGAAATGATGTTCAGCTGTGGATGTGTCTGGTAGTAAAAGTCCAATGCTGTAAAGAATGATAATGCATAGGAACCTGGAATGTTAGGTCTCCGAATCAAGGGAAATTGGACATGACCAAGAAGGAGAAAGCAAGAGTGAACATCGATATCTTAGAAGTCAGTAAAAGAAAATGGACAGGAATGGACAAACTTAATTTGGATAACCATTATATCTACTACTGTGGGCAAGAATCCCTACAAGAAATGGAGTAGCCCTCATAGCCAACAAAAGAGTCTGAAATGCAGTACTTGGGTGCAATCTCAAAAATGACAGAATGTTCTGGGCTCATTTCTAAGGCAAACCATTCAACATCACAGTAATCTATGTCCCAATCACTAATACCAAAGAAGCTGAAGTTGATTGGTTCTATGAAGACCTATAAAACCTTCTAGAACTAACATCAAAAAAGATACCTTTTTCATTATAGGGGATTGGAATGCAAAAGTAGGAAGTCAAGAGATACCTGGAGTAACAGGCAAGTTTAGCCTTGAAATACAAAATGAAGCAGCGCAAAGGCTAATAGAGTTTTACCAAGAGAACACACTGGTTTTTAGCAAACACTCTCTCTCAGCAACACAAGAGATGACTCTACACATGGACATCATGAGATGGTCAATACAGATTGACTATATTCTTTGCAGCTGATGATGTAGAAGCTCTATACAATGTCAGCAAAAATAAGACCTGGAGCTGACTGTGGCTCGGATCATGAGCTCTTATTGCAATATTCAGGCTCAAATTGAAGAAGATGGGGAAAACCACTGGGCCACTCAGGTATAACCTAAATCAAATCCCTTTATAAATAGATTCAAGAGATTAGATCTAGTAGACAGGGTGCTTTAAGAACACTTGCAAAAGAATGAAACTAGATCACTTTCTAACACCGCACACAAAAATAAACTCAAAATGGATTAAAGATCTAAATGTAAGACCAGAAACTATAAAACTCCTAGAGGAGAATATGGGCAAAACACTCTCAGACATAAATCACAGCAGGATCCTCTATGATCCACCTCCCAGAATTCTGGAAATAAAAGCAAAAATAAACAAATGGGATCTAATTAAAATTAAAAGCTTCTGCACAACAAAGGAAAATATACGCAAGGTGAAAAGACAGCCTTCTGAATGGGAGAAAATAATAGCAAATGAAGCAACTGACAAACAACTAATCTCAAAAATATACAAGCAACTTATGCAGCTCAATTCCAGAAAAATAAACGACCCAATCAAAAAATGGGCCAAAGAACTAAATAGACATTTCTCCAAAGAAGACATACGGATGGCTAACAAACACATGAAAAGATGCTCAACATCACTCATTATCAGAGAAATGCAAATCAAAACCACAATGAGGTACCACTTCACACCAGTCAGAATGGCTGCGATCCAAAAATCTGCAAGCAATAAATGCTGGAGAGGGTGTGGAGAAAAGGGAACCCTCCTACACTGTTGGTGGGAATGCAAACTAGTACAGCCACTATGGAGAACAGTGTGGAGATTCCTTAAAAAATTGCAAATAGAACTACCTTATGACCCAGCAATCCCACTGCTGGGTATACACACCGAGGAAACCAGAATTGAAAGAGACACATGTACCCCAATGTTCATCGCAGCACTGTTTATAATAGCCAGGACATGGAAACAACCTAGATGTCCATCAGCAGATGAATGGATAAGAAAGCTTTGGTACATGTACACAATGGAGTATTACTCAGCCGTTAAAAAGAATTCATTTGAATCAGTTCTGATGAGATGGATGAAACTGGAGCCGATTATACAGAGTGAAGTAAGCCAGAAAGAAAAACACCAATACAGTATACTAACACATATATATGGAATTTAGAAAGATGGCAATGACGACCCTGTATGCAAGACAGGAAAAAAGACACAGCTGTGTATAACGGACTTTTGGACTCAGAGAGAGAGGGAGAGGGAGGGATGATTTGGGAGAATGGCATTCTATCATGTATACTATCATGTAGGAATTGAATCGCCAGTCTATGTCTGACGCAGGATACAGCATGCTTGGGGCTGGTGCATGGGGATCACCCACAGAGATGTTATGGGGAGGGAGGTGGGAGGGGGTTTCATGTTTGGGAACACATGTAAGAATTAAAGATTTTAAAATTTAATAAAAAAAAAAAAAAAGAACTATGGACAGAAGTTCAAAACACTGTATAGGAGACAGTGACCCTAAACTATCCTAAGGAAAAATAAGTGCAAAAACGTAAAGTTGTTGAGGAGTTGTCTGAGGAGGCTTTACAAATAGCTGGGTAAAGAAGAGAAGTGAAAGGTAAGGGAAAAAGGGAAAGATATACCCAACTGAATGCAGAGTTCCAGAACATAGCAAGGAGAGAAAAGAAGGCTTTCTTAAATGAATGATGCAGAGAAATAGGGAAAAGCAATAGAATGAAAAAGACTAGAGATCTCTTCAAGAAAATCAGAGATATCAAGGAAACATATTACGTAAGAATGGGCACGATAAAGGACAGAAACTGTAGGAATCTAACAGGAGCAAAAGAGATTGAGAAGAGGTGGCAAGAATATGCAGAAGAATAATACAAAAAAAGTTCTTAATGCCCTGGATAACCATGATGCTGTTGTCATTCACTGTGACTGGACATCCTGGAGTGTGAAGTCAGGTAGGCCTTAGGAAGCATTACTATTAATACAAACAAAGCTAGAGGAGGCTATGGAATTCCAGTTGAGCTATTTAAAATCTTAAAAGATGCTGCTGCTAAAGTGCTGCACTCAATATGCCAGTAAATTTGGAAAACTTAGCAGTGGCCAAAGGACTGGAAAAGGTCAGTTTTCATTTGAATCCAAAGAAGGGTAATGCCAAAGAATGTTCAAACCACATGACTGCACTCATTTCACATGCTAGCAAGCTAATTCTCAAAATCTTTCAAACTAGGCTTCAGCAGTATGTGAACTGAGAACTTCCAGATGCACAAGCTGGATTTAGAAAAGGCAAAGGAAGCAGAGATCGAATTGCTAACATTCATTGCATCATAGGGAAAGCAAGGAAATTCCAGAAAAACATCTACTTCTGCTTTGTTGACTATATTAAGGGCTTTGGCTGTGTGGATCACAACAAACTGTGAAAAATTCTTGAAGAGATGGGAATACCAGACTTTACCTGTCTCCTGAGAAACCTGTATGCATGTCAAGAAGCAACAGTTAGAACTGGACATTGAACAACTGACTGGTTCAAAATTGGGAAAGGAGTACATCAAAGCTGTATAGTGTCACCCTGCTTATTTAACTTATATGCAGAGTATATCATTCAAAATGCTGGGCTGGATAAATCATAGGCTGGAATCAAGATTGCCGGGAGAAATATCAACAACCTCAGATATGTAGATGATACCACTCTAATGACAGAAATGGAAGAGGAACTAAAGAGCCTCTTGATGAAGGTGAAAGATGAGAGTGAAAAATCTGGCTTAAAACTCAACATTCAAAAAACTAAGATTGTGGGATCTGATCACATCACTTCATGGCAATTTGAAGGGAAAAAATTGGAAGCATGACAGATTTCCTCTCCGTGGGCTCCAAATTCACTGCAGATGGTGACTGCAACCAGGAAATTAAAAGTCACTTGCTCCTTGGAAGGAAAGCTATGACAAATCTAATGAAAGTGAAAGGGTAAATAATTCAGTCATGTCTGACTTTTTGTGACCTTGTGGATGTAGTTCACCAGGCTCCTCTGTCCATGCGATTTCCCAGGCAATAGTACTGGAGTTGGTTGCCATTCCCTTCTCCAGGGGATCTTCCTTATGCAGGGACTGAACCCAGGTCTCCTGCATTGCAGGCAGATTCTTTACTGTCTGACCCACGAGGGAAGGCCTCAAACCTAAACAGTGTATTAAACAGCAGACATCACATTGCCAACAAATGTCCATATAGTCAAACTATGGTTTTTCCCAGTAGTCACGTACGGATATGAGAGTTGTACCGTGCAAAAGGCTGAGTGTTGAAGAATTGATGCTTTTGAATTGTGGTGTGGAGAAGACTCTAGAGAATCTCTTGGAATATAAGCAGATCAAACCAGTCAATCCTAAAGGAAATCAACCCTGAATATTCATTGGAAGGACTCAAGCTGAAGCTAAAGCTCTGATACTTTGGCCACCTGATAAGAAGAGTTGACTTGTTGGGAAAGACCTTGAAGCTTGTAAAGACTGAAGACAAAAGGAGATGGGTGCAGCAGAGGATGAGATGGTTGGATAGCATCACTGACTCAATGGACATGAATTTGAGCAAACCCTGGGAGACGGTGATGGACAGAGGTGTCTGATGTGCTGAAGTCCCTGGGGTCGCAAAAAGTTGTATACAAGTTAGTGGCTAAACAACCATACTGTGGCATTTCTGAAGATACAAAACTAAATAACAACTGGTCCCTGACTTTAAGGAACTTCAGTCTTCTGATTCCAGGCTGAGCTACTTCCTTCAAGGCCCTTTTGATTTTTCAAGGAACAAAGTCTTCCTTGTTGGACCTCATGCCATCCCTTAGGACTTTGAATCCATGTGGCTGTGCTTGCAGGTCATTTGCAAGCTCTTTGGCCTCTGCCCTAGGAATGGATCATTTTTTCTCTCTCTGTCAGAGTCAGGCTCCTAGACCCTGTTTAATGTCTATACTTTCAACATTGCTACTCTCTAGTCTTATCTTTTCTTGTTAAAGATGACAATATTATGCTTGCATTGTCCATCCCCATCTAGCAACTGATAGCCACCTAGAGTTTAAAGCATCTTACCCAGAGATTTTTTAACTCTTGAAACGTCTAGTCCCTGCCTCTGCTCCCTCAATTCTCAGTCTTGTTTTATCTCAGAGGCATTAGGAGGGGCTAGGAGAAGGGAAGAGATGTCCATTCACACTGCCCTCTGGGAAGTAACACTACCTTCTTCTAATGGGGGGTTTAAAATTTAATAGAATAGTTCCTGAGAAAATAATTGTTTGAGCTATAATTAATTAATTTTATTTAGATTTTCCTGGTGGCTCAGATGGTAAAGAATCTGCCTGCAATGCAGAAGACCCAGGTTTGATCCATGGGTTGGGAAGATCCTCTGGAGAAGAGAATGGCTACTCACTCAAATATTCTTGCCTGGAGAATTCCAGGGCTATAGTCCATGGAGTTGCAAAGACTTGGGCACAACTGTGTGACTAACACAGTAACAGTCTCATGCTTGATCCAGCTTCTTTTAATAGGAATATAAAGTAGAATAGAGATAGAAAGTTGAAACAGAAGTGTAAGATTTTAGCTAAGAAAAATTAAGGATGTTCTTTTTATATCTTTACTGCGGCACATAGGAGAGCTATGAAAATGAAGAGAAATGACACATTAAGCCCCTCCTGTGAGCCAGATGTTTTGCAGAAGCTCCTCATAATAATTGAAAACTACAGAGCATGTTAAAGGAGGTCAGATAATTATTAAATGTTATAAAACTAATAAGTGGAAAGTTGGGAAGTGAATCAGGTGCTTTGTGATGTTGGAGTTGGTCATTTGTTCTTCATCATGTTTTGACCTGGATCTAGAATTAGCTAGCTGCATGACCCTGGCCTTACTGGCCTGAATACCAACTTTGGGGAAATGATGGGATTACACCCAGGCTTCTGAGTACAAACATGTCCGTGGCTATTGTCACCTTCATATCCATGGTTGGAAATCGTTCCTCAGGACTTTTCTGAATCCAAGTTCATTTAAATAAGAAATAGTGTCCTACATATTAACAAGATTCCTGCTGTTTTCCCTTAATTTTTGACATTATAAAGCTGTGTAGTGATTGTTTTGTGCAAATTCTTTCAGGAAGGCACCTAAATGCTTTTGCAGTTGCTTTTCTCATTATCCCACTCCTATTCAGGGAGACATTACAAGCATCTCTCAAAATATACCTGCATCCAGTCAGATTCAGAAGGAGGATCAAGTTTGACCATGTATAGCAATATGAAGTAAAACTGACAGAGACTTAATTGTGAAATGCCTCTGTTCTACCTAGTAATTTTCTAAAATGAACCAACAAGTCAGTTGGTCGATACATTAAAAAATCATGGGAAATTAGAAGGATAATGTCTATCTCAAAAAAGATGACTTGATACAATGTTATAATAATTTAGAGCAACCAAAGTACTTTAAAAATTAATGTGAAATTCACAATCAATCATTTTAGATTTTAGTGGCCAAGGCACTGCATTTGTATAACACAATTGCTCAATTGCAGAGCAGCATTAGTTTTCAGACCAGAGAAGGGGAATTAAATGAAATGAGGACTGACCTTTGTGACTGATGAAAATGAGAATCAGCATCTCTGGACACTTCTTGTTTCATGTTGTTCTTAATTGGACAATATTACAGAAATGACAAGAAATGAAACTTGATATTGATGGAAATTGCTTTAACAGATGGGAGCATTTTGACACAGTAATTTCAAGGTTCTCTAATTTGAAGGTGGCTGAGTTGTATTTTTTAAAACTAAATAGTACATTTATAAACCAATATCTAGAGGAGACATTTGCACCAAATGTCTAAAATTGATCTATAAAATTTCACTGTCCCAGGGATAAAATGACATGAAAATTCAGGTCATTTAACTATGTGCATGAAAGAGAAAATTGGTTAGGTGTCTAACAGCTTCAGACAGAAATACCAGACAAATCTGGGACTTGTCAGCATTATACAGAAGCCACAAATTGGGCTGACAGAAGCCAATATCTTTTGATAATTATTCTGTATACACCAAACACACTGGGATCTACAGCAAGCAGAGAGCCCTGGAAAAAAGTCCTAACAGGTTCATGTAGGAACTCCAAGCAGGCTTGCACTGTTATGAATAGAAATTGCTGAGAGATATTAGAATTAAGGTCACTTGAAAACTGGACTGGACAACCTCACAAGAAATTGCCCATAGAACAAAATATCTGAAGCTCTGTGTCTCTAAAGGTCCTGCTAAACCCCCTCTATGGGGCTTAAATCTCCTACTTTAGCTCTAATCTGTTACATGCTACACTGCCCCTCACATACTCAAAGCATATCAGCCTCTACTACACACACACACACACACACACACACACAGAAAATAACTAGTCTCTGCCAGAAAAATGATCATATCAGTAAGATAACTGTTTGCTTGTCTTCCCTTTCCATCTTTTAAAAATCTTCATGAATGTTCTCCTCCACTCTTGGATACCAAGGGCTAACTGCTTTATGAGCCTTCTTCTAAAGAAAGCAAGTGTTGATCTGTTCCACAATTACCCTTTGACAAATTAATTTCTGGTCTGAGTTGTGAACCATGCCCTTTGCTATAATCAGCACATCACCTTTCATTGTGAAAGATGCTTTATTCCATAGGATGGCTATTTATTCAGAACAACCTAAGAAGGACAGAACCTAGAGAAATGGATCTTGCCCTTGGGGAAGGCAGGCATGGGGAAAAGGGGTGCAGTGCAAATAAGAGTCTGCCAGGTGGGGCATGGAATCCAACAAGCATAGCAAGGGCTGAGGAGGTTGAGTACACAGGTAGCGGAAAGTGAGAGCAAATTCAAGGTTAGGCGATGTTAAGTTAGATTTGAATACCAGCTCCAATACTTGTTAAAAATAGGTGAGATATTGTGCTTGTATCTATTTGTCACTTCCACTGTATAATCATAAGGGATTTGATAAAGATCATACCTGAAAAGTCTAGTGGTTTTCCCTACTTTCTTCAATTTAAGTCTGAAGTTTGCAATAAGGAGTTCATGATCTGAGCCACAGTCAGCTCCCAATCTTGTTTTTGCTGACATTGTATAGAGCTTCTACATTGTACATTGTATAGAGCTTCATCAGCTGCAAAGAATATAATCAATCTGTATTGACCATCTCATGATGTCCATGAGTAGAATCGTCTCTTGTATTGCTGGAAGAGAGTATTTGCTATGAACCAGTGTGCTGTCTTGGCATAACTCTGTTAGCCTTTGCCCTGCTTCATTTTGTACACCAAGGCCAAATTTGCTGTTATTCCAGGTATCTTTTGACTTCCTACTTTTGCATTCCAGGCCCCTATGATGAAAAAGACATCTTTTTTGGGTGTTAGTTCTAGAAAGTCTTATAGGTCTTCATAGAACCATTCCGCTTCAGCTTCTTCAGGATTACTGGTTGGGGCATAGACTTGGAATACTGATATTGAATGGGCCTTGGGAAGCAACACTATGAACAAAGATAGTGGAGGCGATGGAATTCCGGTTGAGCTATTTCAAATCCTGAAAAATGATGCTGTGAAAGTATTGCATTAAACGTGTCAGCAAATTTGCAAAACTCAGCAATAGCCACAGGACTGGAAAAGATCAGTTTTCATTCCATTTCCAAAGAAAGGCAATGCCAACGATTGTTCAAACTACTGCACAGTTGCACTCATCTCACACACTAGCAAAGTAAAGCTCAAAATTCTCCAAATCAAGCTTCAACAGTATGTGAACCGTGAATTTCCAGTTGTTCAAACTGGATTTAGAAAAGGTAGAGAAACCAGAGATCAAATTGCCTACATCTGTTGGGTCATAGAAAAAGCAAGAGAATTTAAAAAAAACAAAAAAAAAAACAAAAAACCATTTACTTCTGCTTTATTGACTACACCAAAGCCTTTGACTGTGTGGATCAAAACAGACTGGAAGATTCTTCAAGAGATGGGAATACCAGACCACCATCCCTGCCTCCTGAGAAACCTGTATGAAGGTCAAGAAGTGACAGTTAGAATTGGATATGGAGCAATGCACTGATACAAATTGGGAAAGAAGTACATCAAGGATGTATATTGTTACCGTTTATTTACCTTATATGCAGAGTACATCATGCAAAATGCCAGGCTGGATAAAGCACAAGCTGAAATCAAGATTGCTAGGGGAAATATCAATAACCTTAGATATGCAGATGACACCACCCTTATGGCAGAAAGAAAAGAAGAACTAAAGAGCTTCTTGATGAAAGTGAAAGAGGAGAGTGAAAAACTCAACATTCAGAAAACTAAGATCATGGCATCCAGTCCTATCACTTCTTGTTAAATAGATGGGAAAACAATGGAAACAGTGAGAGACTTATCTTTTTGGGCTCTAAAATCACTGCAGATGGTGACTACAGCCATGAAATTAAAAGACACTTGCTCCTTGAAAGAAAAACCATGACCAACCTAGACAGTATATTAAAAAGCAGAGACATTGCTTTGCCAACAAAGGTCCATCTAGTGAAAGCTATGGTTTTTCCAGGAGTCATGTATGGATGTGAGAGTTAGAATATAAAGAGAGGTGAGCACTGAAGAATTGATGCTTTTGAACTGTGGTATTGGAGAAGACTCTTGAGAGTCCCTTAGACAACAAGGAGATCCAACCAATCCATCCTAAAGAAAATCAGTCCTGAATATTCACTGGAAGGACTGATGTTGAAGCTGAAACTCCAGTACTTTGGCCACCTGATGCGAAGAGCTGACTCGTTGAAAAGACTCTTTTACTGGGAAAGATTGAAGGCAAGAGAGAAGGGGACAACAGGGGATGAGATGGTTGGATGGCATCACCGACTTGATGGACATGAGTTTGAGTGAGCTCTGGGAGTTGGTGATGGACAGGAAGCCTAGTATGCTGCAGTCTATGAGGTTGCATAGAGTTGGACAGGACTGAGTGACTGAACTGAACTGATTGTGCTTGTCCCTGAATTCATGCTGTACTTCAGTTCAGTTCAGTCACTCAGTCATGTCCAACTCTTTGTGACCTCATGGACTGCAGCATGCCAGGCCTCTCTGTCCATCACCAACTCTTGGAGCTTGCTGAAACTCATGTCCATCCAGTCAGTTATGTCATCCAACCATCTCACCCTTTGTCATCCCCTTCTCCTCCTGCCTTCAATCTTCCCCAGCATCAAGGTCTTTTCCAATGAGTCAGTTTTTCACATCAGGTGGCCAAAGTATTGTAGCTTCAGCTTCAGCATCAGTCCTTCTAATGCATATTCAGGACTGATTTCCTTTATGATTGACTGGTTTGATCTCTTTGAATTCCAAGGGACTGTTAAGAGTCTTCCCCAGCACTGCAGTTCAAAATAATCAATTCTTTGATGCTCAGCTTTCCTTATGGTCTAACCCTCACATCCATACATGACTACTGAAAAAATCATAGCTTTGACTAGATGGACCTTGGTCGGCAAAGTAATGTCTCTGCTTTTTAGTATGCTGTCTATGTTGGTCATGGCTTTTCTTCCAAGGAGCAACCTTTTTTTAATTTCATGGGTGCAGTCACCATTTGCAAAGAATTTGGAGGGATGCTCTAAAAATATAATTATAGCTATCTTAGGCTACCCAAGGGATAGTCTACCTGTTGTCACTTAAGCACTAACTGCAAATTTTAACCATGATCTTTCTCTCTTTATGTACTCCCTCCCCTCTCATTTTCACTTCTGTATCTTTTTACCTCTGATTCACAACTGCCAACACTGCCACCACCACCACCAACCACTGCTGCCAGCTTCACATCGTGGTGATTGCTGGATAGCCACCTCAGACTCTCATGGCCCAGAAAATCTGCTGTCAAAAAACCACCTGGTGGCCAGGACAACCAGCAGAGTTAGAGAGCAGGGTGTAGTTGCTTTAGAACTCTTTGGTATTAAGACTGGTGAGAAGACAGTAAGAGAAAGAGTAAGATATGCTCAGAGTGGGGGCTCGAAGTGTTAGTTACAGAAGAGGGGTGAAAATAGACTATAGTACTTTTCAAAACATTAGCTGTTTTTCCTGGGAAAGCATTACCTTCTTTCCCCTCTGCCACTCATGCAACTTGCATTGGTAAATGAAATGAATGAAAGTGGTGGGCGTCATTTCTGAAAATACTCTCGAGGGGCTAGCAGCATATGAGAATCCATGTTCTTTCTCTGTTCCATTTGCAGCAAAGACCAGTACTGATCCAGAACAAAGACTTCTTCAGCTTGCATCCCTATCTATCTATTTACTGATGAATAAGCTTCTGTTGTAGGCCACTATGATTTATCTTACTTCAACCTAGCCTAACTTATTATAAGAGAGTTCCAGGAACAAAGAAATTCCAGCCATTAATGAATTATATTTAGGGTGTATGTGTGTGTGCATCTGTGTGTACAATATATGTGTGTGAGTTAGAAAAATACACAGGGAAAAAGGTCAACAGCAACAAAGATGAAAAGTATTGGGAACTAATCAAAAATAAAACAGAAAAACTAAAAATTTGACTTGCCTTGGCTATAATACTATTGATGCTGATTATAGTAAGTTTTGTGAACTGCCTGCCATTTGAAACTAATTCATATGCAGCATAGTAAAAATTATGCATAGTATTAAAATATGCACCTGATTAACTCTGTTGCAAACTTTGTTTGATTACAACAATACCCTCTTTATGTGTATATCAATCTTTGTAATTTGTTGTTCATATACTAATTTAAAATAATCTGTGAAATCATTTGCATTAAAAGGATCAAATTAGGATGCTTGCTGTAGGTGTACCTATAGAACAGAAGGATAGGCAACTAAGAAGAGAAAAATGAGAACCTGAGTAAATCGGTAGGACCAAACTGACTTGGCCCATGTAAACATTTATTTATTGCATTGTATTTCCTCTAGGCTCAGTTATAAGCCTGGTATCACTCCAGTCAATCTTGTCTATATTCATGGCTTTGACTACCCACAATTGATTAAATATCTTCCAAAATTATATCTCTAGCCTCTCTTGCTTCTATGAACTATGTACATGTATTAAGACATTCAACTTCCTGTTCACCATTTCTACTTGAACGTCTTCAAGGTACTCTAACTCCAACATGTTCAAGATCACATTTCATGGTCTGTTGCATAAGCTGGTCCTCTTCTCTTTCACTTTCCTATTCCCAGTTAATCTTCAACTACTGTTGATTTTATCCCTAAATATTTTTATTCTGTTTTCTTATTGATAGCTATACTTTTACCACTCTTGTTTATCATCATCTTCAATCTGAAAGCTTACCAGTCTCCCCACAGCTACTACGTCCCTTCCAACTTATCATCTACGTTGCACGTAGGGTGTTTTCTATCAAAGCACAGATATGATTATTTGACCTTATTGTTTAAAATTTTTATACTTTTCCCCATTGCTCTTCTGGTGAAAACAAAAATGTTTAACATGCCATAAATCTACCTGAACAGTGGATCTTATCAAGTTCTCCTCTCCTTCCCTCCACTCTCACTTTGCTTTCATACATGCCTCTTCTCAATCTGGTGGGTTATCTATCGCTTAGTTCCATCTTCCTTTCAAAGGAGGAGCAAGCAACCCAACCTGGTACATCAGAGTACTGCAGGGATTGGCTCAGAGTTGGGCATTATATCCAGAGGATGAGTTAGTGAGAACCTTATTCAGACATTTAATATGAAGCCTAGGAGAAGGAAAACCTCTTTTCTTCTGAGATAAGAGCTGTTAGGTCTTCCTCTAAGGCAAGTCTTTTTGACCATGTGGAGAAAATCTGCCTGAGAGGAGCTAATGCAGAGGGGAAGTAAGTCAAGAGATGAAGAGAAGAGACTGATGACTGGTAACATTCGTCAGGCCAGTGCTGAAAGCTAGTGTCAGTACTTGGACTTTTCTTTTACATGCATTAGTAGGGTCTTTTTGATTTTGGCTAATTTAAATTGAGTTAATATCATAACTAAATGTTTCCTTCATAAGAGGGAACTTGATTTTTGTTCTACAGCCATCTCTCCTCACCTCATACCAAATTAATGATTTCAGAGCTTAGCTTAAATATTACTTCTTTAGGAAGGTGCTTCTTAATCCTCCAAACAAGATAAGGTTTCTATGTTATGGCTATGATGACATGATTCTTCTCTGTCTCTCCCACATGATTCTAAGCTCCATGGGGGGACATTGACATGGCCTCCACACTATGCTTGGTACCTTGCCAAGTGTCTGATAATAAATATTTATTGAATGAATGATTTAAGAGAGAATAATTTGGTGTCAGGCACTGTGCTATGTGTTTTGACATATATTATCACATGTAAACTTCACAACAATCTGGTGGCAGATGATCTGTGATCCATCTACAAATGTGGAAACAAGCATGGATATGTGAAAAAACATTGTCAAATGAATCTAAAGAGAGAGATCCAGGACATAAAATGAAGTCTTGTTCCAAATGCAGAATTCCTTTTCTCATGCTACCTTCTAAGAACCTCCTAAATGTCTATTTGCACTCTTTTCCCTACAAAATGCTTATCTTGAAAGCATTCCCTATGGTATTATACTCTCATGCATGTGTGCTCTCTCGTTTCCGATTCTTTGTGAACCTACAGACTGTAGCCCGCCAGACTCTTCTGTCCTTGGGATTCTCCAGGCAAGAATACTAGAGTGGGTTGCCATGTCCTCTTCTAGGATATTCTTTGGTACCTTTTATTTATTTATTTATTTTTATTTTTTAAAATATAAATTTATTTATTTTAAATGGGAGAATGGCATTGAAACATGTACCTTTTATTTAAATCGATGGTTCATTAGGTTTAACATATTCCAGAAATATTTTCATCTTTACCTTGAACACTTGAGACATACCCTCTTTGTGGCTCCCTGCCCCGCCCCCCCCCCCCCCCCCCCGCCCCCGCAACAAACAAGAAAGAACATCCTTTAGAGTAATGGGTAATGGACCTGGTTTGAGGTTGTATATGTATGTCTTGAGATTCCTTGTGCTTTCTTAAATTGGACAGTGACTTCCATGTCTACTCCTAAAACCATTCATGAGTAAAAGAGAAAAGAGGTGAAAGAATAAGAGAGATTGGGAGTAGGGAAGAGAAAGCAGAACACACCTATGCCATCAATCTGGAATCCCTGAGGTCCTCAATACTTCAAAACCTATCCCTATTCCCAATACCCCAACCACCCAGCATTTTGGTCATCTGCACCTTGTCATGGTCTGACAACAATATCCATTAAATGGCAGAAGTTCAACCTAGTAAACTGATGCTAGATAGCTCAGTGGATATTGAGAATATACTTGGTATGTACTGTTCAGAACCATAGCAATAAATGTTTACATTAAATACCCAGGCTCAACAGAGACTACAGTAAAAGAGGAGTCCCAAAGATTTAGGGATACATTGTAAAGGCCTAAGTTATCTTACAGATGGGTGACAAGATGAGAAGCTTTAACCAGAGGGTAGATTGATGAACTTATTCTTTCACTGAGGCAGTCTTGCTGTACAAAGAAAATGGCAGCTGAACCAAAGTGTGTAGTGACATAGTTGATGCTGGCATAAACATTTTATCTCAAATGGGTAGCAAGTTCACTGATTAGCACTAGTGTCTAACTGACTTTGAGTGGCCGAGGCCTTGAAAAGTGGTGTGCAGTACTGGCCATGTATTAGAAGTATCTGGCCATGTATATTAGAAGCACCTGGGAGCCTTTACAATCTACCAGTGCACATGGAACTCATCTGGAGACTGTTTCAGTGAGTTCAGAGTGGTATCCAGTAACATGTTAGCATTGCCTCAGGTGATTCTTGTGTGCAGTCAAGATTGAGAACTTCTGACCTTTGCTCTTGTGGGACTGGGAGACATGTGAATTCCTAATGCTGACCTTTGGCAAAGTAATGAGACCTAAGTAGAGGTGACAGAAGTGAGGAGCTTATCTTTCTAAAAACTTCTCGCTTCTTGGGTCTTTTATTAGCTATTCAAGGAAAGGAAATAGAACTGAACAGAGTTTCTAAGAGATAGGTGACATGCGTGGGGGAAAGGAACACCTACAGGCTGATTGGAATTCGAGGTTTTAAGATATCTGAATTTAACAAGAGAATTGGTAGGTGGGATGTTACCCTATTTCACAGGCAGAGCGACACAAAGCAGGCAGTTAAAGGCAAAAAATAATGTCACAATACACTCATTATTTCCCCTCCTCCACTGTAGTTTTTTGGGGATAATGGAGCTATCATTGGTATCAGGAGAAGGGAAAGTGAGGACTTGGGAGATGACGGCTATAAATATGGCAGTATGGAGAACAAGGGGAGATCCACCATCTATCTAAAATATCTCTGTTCAGAGTTGAGTCTGGAAAATATGTAGTTCAGAGTTAATGAACGGATGGAGCAGACCTCCAGTTGTTAAGGCCATCCATCCTTCTAGCCATACATGCTCACAACGCACCAATCATTATTCAACTCATCCATTAAATAAGGACGGAATTCAAAGATAAACCTTATAAACAATTGTAGTGCAATCAGACTCTCTGCTTGACATTAACAACCCCTCAGACACTGCATTCCAGGGAACTTCGTTTTGAAGCCCAAATTGATCTCCTTTGCTGCACTGTGTTGCCCTTGCATACTCATCTACTGGCTTATTAAAAGTATTTGAGTCAATTAATATAGGTAGCACAGCATAATGGAAAAAGTATAAGCTTTAGACATTAGACATTGGCCCTTGTTAATGAGATTTTGCATAAATTAATTTACTTTTTTGCACCTCAGTTTATTTGTAAAAAGGTGTGTGTGTGTGTCTGTGTGCATACTTAATCATGTATGACTCTTTGAGACCCCATGGACTGTAGCCCACCAGGATCCTCTGTCCATGGGATTTCCCAGGCAAGGATGCTGAAGTGGGTTGCCATTTCCTATTCCAGGGGATCTTCCTGACCCAGGGATTGAATCTGAGTCTCCTGCATTGGCAGGTGAATTCTTACCACTGAGCCACCAGCTAATCTATATTTAGGATGATTGTAAAGATTGGATGTGAGCTGAAGTCAGTTGTTGAGCAAGCTGCATTTAGTAGGGTGCTAGTAGGAAGCAACTTTGCTCTTTGTCAACATTACCTTCCAATCTGGTCTGCTGAGCCTCCCTTTCCCACTCCTCAATAATGCTTCAGGTAAATTTTATGGCTATTCTTGTCACTTGCTGACATTAAGAAATCCATCCAAATTTTAAGTCAAGCTTCTTTTTCCTCTTCCTCTGGATCAGACCTGATCAATCTTTAGAAACTTACTTGGCTCCTTCCTCAGTGTTCTGGGGTTTCTAAATTCTTCAGGACTGTGATGGGAAGAAGGAGAAGGGACATGTTTACTTTCTTATCTAGCTCTGGCTCTTGTGTGACAGACCCTCAAGTGCTGGTGTTGTGTTTTGTGGAAGGCTTTTGCAGACTCTCCAGGGGACCAAAGAAAGTATAAGAAAATGGGACATGATGGCTTTTGTAAACCCTAAATGGCTGGTACCTGGGTTTAGCATGTGATAACAGGTTTGTGCAGATCTAGACAGAGCATCTGCCTGCTCCTTACAAAAAAAGTTCTTGTGGAATATTTCAGAAATATGCATGTACATTTGCTCTCTCTTGACAGTCCCTTTGTCATAACATGCATATTAGTTTCCTTGTCTCTTGTGTGGTGGCAATATATATACAATGTAGAGAATTTATCATGTTAAGCAGTTTCAGGTGAATAGTTCGACAGCATTAAGTACACTCACACTGTTGTGCAGCCGTTACCATGATCCATTTCCAGAACATTTTTAGTTTCCCAAACTGAGATCTGTACCCATTAATCAACAACTTCTCATTCTTTCTTCACCCTCAGCCCCTAATCAGCACCATTCTTCTTTCTGTCTCTTTGAATTTTACTGCTCTTAGTATCTCATATAAGTAGAAATTATACAGTATTTGTCCTTTCATATTTGGCTTATTTTGCTTAGCATAATGTTTGCAAGGTCTGTCATGTTAAAACATGTATCAAAATTTCCTTCCTTTTAAAGACTGAATAATATTCTATTGTATGTATACACATTTTGTTGATGTATTCACGTATTGATGGACATTTGGATTGTTTCCACCTTGTTTCTTAAATGCCATTTTTAGATAAAAAAGTGCATGCCATAAGTAATCATCAGTTGCTGAAGACATTTTGTCAATAGAGTATTTCTCCTCTGGCTCATCTCTTTCCCCATAGTATCCGATCTCAATCACTTCAATGGCAAGTAGTTGGGGAAAAAGTGGAAGCAGTGACAGACTATTGTCTTGGGCTCCAAAATCACTGCAGATGGTGACGGCAGCCATGAAATTAAGATGCTTGCTCCTTGGGAGAAAAGCTATGACAAACATAGACAGCATATTAAAAAGCAGAGACATTGTTTTGCCAACAAAGGTCTGTATAGTCAGAGCTATGGTTTTTCCAGTAGTCATGTATGGATGTGAGAGTTGGACCATAAAGAAGGCTGAGGACTGAAGACTTGATGTTTCTGAACAGTGGTGTTGGAGAAGACTCTTGAGAGTCCCTTGGACTGTAAGGAAATCAAACCAGTCAATCTTAAAGGAAATCAACCCTCAATATAGGAAATCAATCCTGAATATTCATTGGAAGGACTGATGCTCAAGCTGAAGCTCCAATACTTTGGCTACCTGATGCTAAGAGCCAACTCATCAGAAAAGACCCTGATGCTGGGAAAGATTGAAGGCAGGAGGAGAAGGAAACAACAGAGGACAAGATGGTTGGATAGCATCTCTGACTTGATGGACATGAGTTTGAGCAAACCCCAGGATTTGGTGGATAGGGAAGCCTGGCATGCTGCAGTCCATGGGGTCACAAAGAGTGGGACATGAATGAGCAACTGAAGAACAAGCTGGCCTCCAAAGACAGGGGATGTAGGACAGTCACTCAGATCTTTATAGTGAGAAATACTCATGGTTCTCAGATGATGGTATATAAAATCCTGGTGGAAATGTCAGTGGATTGGGTGATGGATCAACTTTCAGAAACCATAGTTTTCTTTTACCTTTTCATCAAGTTGTGTTCCTGACTTTCCTACTTTAGCTAGAGAAGCAGAACATGCGTATCATAATTCGTGCTCTAGTGACTGGACACTTTTGACCCTAAAAAATGTCTGAGATTTCACTTTCTTTTCTGTTGGTTTGATTTCACACTTCAACTGCTTCTTTAATTCCAACTTTCTTCAGTTTATGTGGGGTTCATCTTCCCTCCTTTTTTTCTGCCTAATGATTTAGTAGTTTAAGGCTTCTGTTGTTTAAGAAGTTTTAATTCCCCAGGAACATTATAAACAAAGGCTGACTTCTAATTTTGACACTTTGGAAACTGTAAATCTGGTGGGTCCCTGGGCCATCACCTTCCTTCAGCATTTCCTGTAAATGATGCAGGGAGCTCAGCAGCTCGCCTCCCTCCACTCACTTTGCTGCTCTTTTGTAGGAAATGCATCAAACAGCTGAGCATTCAGTTTCCCATTTCCACAGTCTGTGTGCTCTGCTTTACTGGAATGTTTGTTTGTCAAGGATGAAGAGCTGCTTGCTAATAATAACTATAATATCGTCCTTTCTCGAGCATCTGCTTGTACAGGAAATTTTACCTGCAAGATAAGATTTTCTTATCCCTGCTTATAGATGAGGAAACAGGTTCACAAAAGAGGCTAACAGATTTGCCTAAATCACACAGCTAGGAGGTAATTTGGGGAAGTTTTAAAAAGGTAACTTTAAAAAGGTACAGGAATAGTATGAGGCATGATTGGCAAGGGCTGGCCCTTTTAAAAAAGTAATTTATTAATATATTTATTTTGGTATACTGGGTCTTTTTTGCTATGCAGGCTTTGCTTTAGTTATGGTACTTGGGCTTTTCATTGTGGTGGTTGCTCTTGTGGAGAACAGGCTGTATGGAATGCAGGCTTAATAGTTGTGGTGCGTGGGTTTAGTTGTCCCATGGCGTGTGGGATCTTTCTAGACCAGGGATCAAACCCATCTCCCCTGCAATGACAGCTGGATTCTTAACCACTGAGCAACTAGGAACATCCAGGGCTGAACCTTTTGAAAGACACCTTAGAACTTCCACATGAAAAGGCCCAGGAGGAGGTATATTCACTCTTCCTCACATGGATGTATCCTTGGATTTTGCTGTGCTCTCTGTCCTCCACTATTTGCCCAGACAGGCTGCCCATGAGCTTTGTCTACAGGGACTGCGAGCTGAAACTGAATAACAGCACAGTTGTGCTGTGCCACATTGTGGAGGTTGGCACACTGTCCTATCTCTGATTACATGCAGGCCCCCAGCTGTCTCTGTTGCTTTTTCATAAGCATGGTTTCTGCAGTTGACCCAAGGGGAAATTTAGACATCCTCCTGTCATAAAATTATGGATCACAGAAAAGAAATAAATTCAGTAGATGACTTTAAATTCTCATAATAGCAAGGTTAGGAAAAAAAAATTCCCATTCTGTTTGGAAACAAACTCTACTTTCTATTGAAATGAAAAATGACTTATAGCTCACCATTTGGGAGTCAAGTGAGCTGCCTCTCAGGAAGAATATGTGATTCATCTTGTATGAGTGTGGTGTTTGCATGAGGTGACCGTCATGCAGACCTGCCAGGATCCTCAGGCAGAGGCACAGAGAACTTTGGAGGCAGCTGTTTCTGTCAACCTTCTCCCAGACTTTCTAGTCCTAACACCTTCCTAATTGGTACCCAGCGGCTCATTCTGTCTGATCTCCCTGATCTTGCTGGTGACCAACACTCCTCCCTAAACCTCTCTCCTCCAGTTGGTTTCTGTGACTCTACACTATCTTCCTTGCCTCTGGATTACAACTTTTCTGTTCTCACACCTCTGAAATGATAGCATTCTCCAGGGTCCTGTTTCAGGCTTCCTGGGCTTCTCTGGCACACACCACCCTCTGACTAGCATGTGGACTCTTAGCTTAGAGCATCCCTGCCTGTGGTTACCATAAGCCTTTGCCCTGAGGTTCAGGCCCTGACTTCCCAGACACTGCTCCTGGCCTACCCAGAGTCCAGCCTGACATTCATTTGCTCTGGAATTCCTTCGTGTTCCTTTCCCTCTGTCTTGATGGACAGTTGTTATTTTGCTGGCCCTTGCTGGTCCTGGGGATAGCCTGGCCAGTGTCGGTTGTCTGGTGCTTTCTTGCTGCACTGGCCCTCATTGCAGAACCTGAGATGGGCCTCTCCCACTGTGTGCACTTGTCCAATTCCAAGTCCTAGCTCTTCCTGGTCCCCCTCCTAGCCATGCCTGAGAGGTGATACTCTCTATCAGATGCTACATTCTCATTTAACATTGTAGTCTTTATCACCTAGCACACTGTCTTGCATATGGTTTATTTTCCAATAATAGTTCAATTTAATTAACAAAGATTCAGCAAATTGAATTGGAGCTATTATTCACTATACCAGGATAGCACCAGGTAATGTGTATAGAAGATTCTAGAAAGAAAGAGTGGGAAAAATTAAATTTGGTAAGAAAATGTCACTTAAGTGCCCCTGGAAATTTGTTTGTATTATGTGGAGAAGGTTTTGGATCTGTGTTTATCATGTAAGGATGTGAGGACGAAGAGAAATCAAATAAGTCACAAAATTTGGTATTTTTCCTCATTCAGAAAATTTGTCTTTTAACTAAGTATGATTCTAAGATTAAATTATTAACTGTAGAAAGAATCTCTCAACAACAGTGTTCCCTTTTCCTCTGCAGGAATTTTCTGGGCAAGTTGACATTTTATACTGCACAGTTTAGCAATTGCAATCTAGCATTTTTTATTGTCATACTTTTCCTTGGTTTTCCTGATTTCTCTTCATTATCTGCATGACCATTCAAACTGATATTTGCTAAACATTTAATGGACCTGATTTTCTATTAACATTCATTTTATTCTAAAAGAAATTCACTTACTAAATCATTTCCTCTGGTAGAAACAGGTCAATGTTGTGGAAAAAAAATCTATAAAAACACTTTTCTAATTATACTCCACTAAAAAAATTAATTAAAAACACTTTTCTGTAGTTCTGTTCTCTTTTCAGCTCTCATTTATGATTTTCTAAAGCTGATGTGCCTTCCTTTGGAGACATATTAAAGATTTGAATTGTGTATAAAAATAACCATCTGTTTTTCCTAAATAGCTCTATGTCATGCATCAAATAGTTTTCAGATATTGCTGATTTTGAGGACTGATTTCAGGCAACTGTCAGTGGGCTAGCTTGAGACTGTAGCTGTTTTATGCCATTTGCAAAAATATTCAACATAGACATGTATCCCTGGTGAGGAATTTTATTTTTTTAAACTTCATTCATTGGCACTGCCCAAATCAGCAGCAGTGGAACTAATTTACACTTCCCTGGTGATGTGGGTTGTCATGTGTGGATATCATGTGTGAATTAATTTCCAACCTATTTCAGTGATGCTTTGGTGTCCGTGGTGAGTTGGCATCCTCTGCAGCTGGCTTGTCTCTTGAATCCGGCTCTGACTTTACCTTGGGTCTCATTTCTGTACTCATTCCTCCTTTGGGACACATGTTCTTTTTCTTCCTACTTCTACTTTGTCTTTTCTCCTTCATAATTCACCATGCCTCCCTTGACATCTTGGATATTTTGACAGTTCTTCTTAAGGCTCATAGAAATTCTCTTCTGTGACAAACCTGTATTAAGGTCTCTGTCCAATTCCTGATTTGAAGTTGCCCCACCCATAGCCACTTCTGAGGCCATGAGACCCCTGCTTCTGCCCAGGACTAATTGGACTGAGTGACAGTCATAGCCACCTGATTCAGGGAAACTACAGGTAGACTGGATGAACCAAAGTGATTCTTTCTCAGAGGAATTTAGAATTGTAACACAGAAATTGAGCCAGTAGGATGATGGCAGACACTTGTGCAAGACCAGGTAAAGTCACAACTGGTACCCAACGGGGGCCATGCAAAGCAAATGCAGCCAGACTAGGAAAGGAGGAAGGGAACTGGAGAGAAGAAGAGAGGGGAGAAGCCACATGCTTTCTGAGAGCATGGTGACTTCTCCTGTATTTGGAATTCAGTCTATCCTTGTCTTGTCCAAACATGCTTCATTTTTCTTTTTTTATGTTCTTAAGAAATATTACCTTTAATTAACTTTCTCTTCATTACCTGCTCCATTTGAGGCAGCAACATTGCCATAGGGAAAACATGGGTGACTGAGGGTCACTTGCCTTTGTTAATCAAAGTAATTAGTGATAACTGCAACAGTGCTGTGTGTGTATTAAATCACTTCAGGCATGTCCGACCATTTGTGACCTTATGGATTCTAGCCCGCCAGGTTCCTCTGTCCATGGGATTCTCTGGGCAAGAATACTAGAGTGGGTTGCCATTCCCTTCTCCAGGAGATCTTCCTGACCCAGGGATCGAAACCACATCCCTTGTGTCTCCTGCATTGGCAGGAAGGTTCTTTACCACTAGCACTTCCTGAGAAGCCTGCCTCAACAGACAGTCCCCTCAATACACCAGAAGTATGTTTCTCATTTGCCTAAAATCTGATGTGGTTTGGGAGGCCTTCTTCCATCCAATAGCTACATTATCTGGAACATGGAAACATTATGGTTGCCAAAGTAGGAAAAGAGACAGAGATGGAGGAGGCAGAATAACTCATAATTGCATTAGGTTGGATTGACAAAAGCCATTGGGGCCTCTAATCACAAGTCATTATACAGAACTCATCTTAACTCTATGGATATGCAGGACGCATAAGGGCGTAAACAGAACACTGGATGAGTCTCAGCTGTTTACGCTGTACTCATGTTTGCCTCCTGCATCCAATGGATTGGTCAAATGCCCTGACAACTGACTGTGGGGAAGCTTGGTGGCTGAGACTTCTGGGTTACTGCTGTGTACTGCAGACAGTATAGCTGTTCAAGGAGACAGCAAGGGAGGCTGCCAAGCCTAGCAGGTAAGAGCATGAGCTGTCAAGGAGCCAGGCCAGACTGGCTTGATTGGACACTCCTTCCCCAGGCCTGGAAAGCTGCAATGCCAGACTTCTGATACACACTCCCAGGTCACCCTGCATTTGCCCACCTTCCAGTCACACTTTCAGCACAAATGTGGTATGGGTCATTCAACAAAGGAATGACTATTAAAGAACATAACTTAAAAAAAGAAAGTTTAACATAATTTATACTTTGAAGTGGTTCTGGATCAAAGGGTAATACAGCAAATGATTGCGAACATGGCCTCTTGTATTGGGATCCTTGGGTTGAAGTCTCAGCTCTGCTATTTGCTAGCTATGTGACCTCAGGTAAGATTTTTTAACTTCTGTGTGTCTTGCTTTCCTATTTTCTCAGATTTTAAAATGTCAGTGCTTTCCCCCAGGTTTGTTTTAAGAATTAAATGGGCTAGGATATACAAAATGCTTAGAGGAAAGCCTAACACATGGTATGTATTTTGCATTCTTATTATTTAAAGCAAACATGTTGGGAGGCTGTACAATTATTACATTTCTGCTATTTGAGATGAAGCATATTGGGAAATCCCTCTAGGTAGTTCTTTCAAATACAAGTCATGATCATATAAGATTAGCATCTCACAACTCTTTTTGAATTGATTAACTGAAGGTGTCATTCATCCATTTGACATGTTCTCCTTACATGTTAGGCTCCAGCCTAACTAAAGTACTTCCCATTCTTTCAATGCACTGACTTATGCTTGGTCCACTTCCATGTGTCTGTGCCTGCAAATGCTACCTTTTCTCCAGTTACTATGAGACACTTGCTACGAAAGAGCCTTACTACTGTCTACAGTCAGCTTGTCTTCTTGTGCCTCAGATCCCATCCCTTCTCATCTTCTCAAAGGCTTTGCTTCTTCAACCATCACTTTCCCTTGACTACTTTTTCTTTTCTGCTACCAGTAAAATATTTTGTGATATTTCCCATCTTAAAAAAATCTTTCTGGACCAAAAATTTCCCTCTAACTAATACTTCATTTCTCTGCTTTTCTTTGTTACAACATTTTGTACCAAATTATCTGTATTCACAGTGTCCACTTTCATTTCTCGCATTTTTCCAGTCTAGTCAAGCTTTTGCCCGCCACCACCTTACACAATTGCAAAGACCACCAAACAACTCCATGTTGCTACAACCAATGACCAAATCTCAGCCCCCATCTTAGATATGTGACACAATTGATAAATTCCCTCCTTTCAGAAATATTTTCTTCAAGTGGTTTCTAAGGGATATTTTTTTGGTTTGCACTTATTTTCAAGTGCCTTTGTTAAAACCCTTTCCTCTTCCCAATCTTTACTTATGGCTGGGGTGGGCTTAGACTCAGTTCTTAGCTCTCTCTTTATCTACTCTTGCATCCTAAGTGATAACATCCAGACCTATTTCTCGAAATGTTCTCTTATTTTGATGGCTTCCCAATGTATACTCCTAGCCTTGACTTTTCTCCCGAATTCCAAAGTTTCATATCCTAAAAAGTGGCCACACACTGATGTTCAGTCAATAACTCCAAGTTCACTTATCTAATGTTGTACATGAATGCCAGTCCTTTCTCCTAGTGCTTCCAGACCTGCTTCTTCTTTCGTGTTTATTTCAGTAGTAATAGAAGCCATGAAATTAAAAGATGCTTACTCCTTGAAAAGAATGTTATGACCAACCTAGATAGCATATTCAAAAGCAGAGACATTACTTTGCCAACAAAGCTCCGTCTAGTCAAGGCTATGGTTTTCTCAGTGGTCATGTATGGATGTGAAAGTTGGACTGTGAAGAAAGCTGAGCTCCGAAGAATTGATGCTTTTGAACTGTGGTGTTGGAGAAGACTCTTGAGAGTCCGTCAGACTGCAAGGAGATTCAACCAGTCCATCCTAAAAGAGATCAGTCCTGGGTGTTCATTGGAAAGAGTGATGCTAAAGCTGAAACTCCAATATTTTGGCCACCTCATGCAAAGAGTTGACTCATTGGAAAAGACTCTGATGCTGGGAGGGACTGGGGGCAGGAGGAGAAGTGGACAACAGAGGATGAGATGGCAGGATGGCATCACCGACTCGGACATGAGTTTGAGTGAACTCTGGGAGTTGGTGATGGACAGGGAGGCCTGGTGTGCTGCAGTTCATGGGGTCGCAAAGAGTCAGACACCACTGAGTGACTGAACTGAGCTGAACTGAATATCATCATTTTCTCAGTTGATTAGGTTACAAACACTGACACTTTCATCTTCATGCTTTCACATCTCACCATCAGTTCATCGGCACATCCAGGTATTTGCACCCTCAAGATATATCCAGAATCTGACCTTTCTGTTACAACCTTAATCCAAGTCATTATCACCTCTGTTTTGTGATGCTTTGATCACATCCAAACGTGCCTTGTCATCTTCTTATGTGTCCTGAGCACCACTTCCCTTGCTTTGCTGCTGCTGCTGCTAAGTCACTTCAGTCATGTCTGACTCTGTGCGACCCCATAGATGGCAGCCCACCAGGCTCCCCCATCCCTGGGATTCTCAAGGCAAGAACACTGGAGTGGGTTGCCATTTCCTTCTCCAATGCATGAGTATAAAAAATGAAAGTGAAGTCGCTTTACATAGTACCAAAAGCTATCTTAAAAAAATTAATCAATGTCTGTAAAACTGTGTGGTCTAGATTCATGCTACTCTCCTTACCTCCAACCCAACCACATTGGTCTTCATGCTATTCCTCCAGCACATCAAGCGTGCCATGGCCTCAGAACAGTACTGTTTATTCCTTCAGGTTACAACACACTTCACTCAGAATATTTTATTTTGTTCTTATGCTATTGTATTTTTAATAGAAGTATATGTGGCGCTAGTGGTAAAGAACCTGTCTGCCAATGCGGGAGACATAAGAGATGTGGGTTTGATCCATGGGTTTGGAAGATCTCCAGGAAGAAGGCTTTGCAACCTACTGCAGTATTCTTGCCTGGAGAATCCAATGGACAGAGGAGTCTGGTAGGCTACAGTTCATAGGATCTCAAAGAGCTGGACATAACTGAAGTGACTTAGCATGCATGCACGCACACACAGCACACACTTGATTTACAATATTATAATAGTTTCTAGTGTACACATAGTGATTCAATATCTTTATAAATTATCTTCCATTTAAAGTTACTACAAAACGATGGATATATTTCCCTGTACTATACAATATGTCATTGTTGCCTATTTATTTTATATATAGTTCAGTTCAGTCACTCAGTCGTGTCCGACTATTTGCGACCCTATGAACCGCAGCACGCCAGGCCCCACTGTCCATCATCAACTCCCGGAGTTTACCAAACTCGTCCACTGAGTCAGTGATACCATCCAGCAATCTCATCCTCTGTCGTCCCCTTCTCCTCCTGTGCCCAATCCCGCCCAGCATCAAGGTCTTTTCCAATGAGTCAACTATCCGCATGAGGTGGCCAAAGTATTGGAGTTTCAGCTTCAGCATCAGTCCTTCCAATGAATAGCCAGGACTGATCTCTTTTAGGATGGACTTGTTGGATCTCCTTGCAGTCCAAGGGACTCTCAACAGTCTTCTCCAACATCACAGTTTAAAAACATAAATTCTTCAGCACTCAGCTTTCTTCACAGTCCAACTCTCACATCCATGCACGACCACTGGAAAAACCATAGCCTTGACTAGATGGACCTCTGTTGGCAAAGTAATATCTCTGCTTTTGAATATGCTATCTAGGTTGGTCATAACTTTCCTTCCAAGGAGTAATTAGTTTGTATCTTTTAATCCCATACCCCTATCTTACCCCCTCCCCAATAACTAATGGTTTCCTTTGCTGTACAATAGCTTTTAAGTTTAATTAGGTCCCATTTGTTTACTTTTGCTTTTATTTATTTTGTTTTGGGGATAGATAAAAAAGTCTTGCTATAATTTATGTCACAGTTCTGCTTATGGTTTCTTCTAGAATTTTATCTTTTCAGGTCTTATGTTTAGGTCTTTAATCCATTTTGACTTATTTTTGTACATGGTGTGAGAAAATATTCTAATATTGTTTTACAAGTAGCCATCCAGTTTTTCCAGCACCACTTACTGAAGAGACTGTCTTTTCTCCATTATTTATTCTTGCCTCCTTTGTCATAGATTAATTGAACATAGGTGTGTGGGTTTACATCTGAGCATTCTATTATATTCCATGATGTATGTGTCATGTTTAGTGCCAATACCATTCTATTTTGATTACTGTAGCTTTGCTGTATAGTTTGAAATCAGGCAGCATGATACCTCAAGTTTTGTTCTTCATGTGCAAGATTATTTTGGCTATTCAGGGTCTTTTGTAGTTCATACAAATTTTAGGAATAATTTATTTTACTTTTGTGAAAAATGTTATGGGTCTTTTGGTAGGGATTGCATTAAATCTGTAGTGCACTTTGTGTAGCGTATACATTTTAACATTATAAATTCTTCCAATCGAAGAACACAGCATACCTTTCCATTTCTTTTCATTGTTTAGTTACTCAGTCATGTCTGACTCTTTACAACCCCATGTACTACAGCACACCAGGCTTCCCTGTCCTTCACCATATCCTGGAGCTTGCTCAAACTCATGTCCATCGAGTCAGTGATGCCATCCAACCATCTCATCCTCTATTGTCCTCTTCTCTTCCTGCTTTCAATCTTTCCCAGCATCAGGGTTTTTTCTAATAAGTCGACGCTTCTCGTCAGGTGGCCAAAGTATTGGAACTTCAGCTTCAGCAGCAGTCCTTCCAATGACTATTGAAGGTTGATTTTCTTTAGGATTGACTGGTTTGATCTTGCAGTCCAAGGGACTCTCAAGAGTCTTCTCCAACACCACAGTTTGGAAACATCATTTCTTTGGTGCTCAGCCTTCTTTATGGTCCAACTCTCACATTCATACATGACTACTGGAAAAGTCATAGCTTTGACTAGATGGACCTTTTTTGATAAAGTAATGTCTCTGTTTTAAAATGTGGTGTCTACGTTTGTCAGAGATCTTCCTAGGGGCAAGCATCTTTTAATTTCATGGCTGCAGTCACCTTTTGCCCTGATTTTAGAGCCCAAGAAAATAAAGTCTCTCACTATTTACATTGTTTCCCCATCTATTTGCTATGAATTGATGAGACTAGGTGCCATGATCTTGGTTTTTTGAATGTTGAGTTTTAAGCCAGCTTTTTCACACTCCTCTTTCACTTTCATCAAGAGGCTCTTTAGTTCCTCTTTGCTTTCTGCCATAAGGGTTGTATCATCTGCATATTTGAGGTTATTGATATTTCTCCTGGCAATCTTGATTCAAGCTTGTGAGTCATCCAGCCTGGCATTTGTCATGATGTACTCTGTATGTAAACTAAATAAGCAGTGTGACAATGTGCAGCCTTGACTTACTCATTTCCCTGTTTTGAACCAGTCTGTTGTTCCATGTCCATTTCTAACTGTTGCTTCTTGACTTACATACATGTTTCTCAAGAGGCAGGTAAGGTGGTCTGGTATTTCTATTTCTTTAAGAAATTTCCACAGTTGTTTTTGTGATCCACACAGTAAAAGGCTTTAGGGTAGTCAACAGATGGATCACAGCCTTGTCTGAGTCAATGAAATTATGAGCTATGACATATAGGGCCGCTACTTTTTACCATTTTCAAATTCCTTCAAATTCCTTTCAAAGTTTGAAATGCATAGGTCTTTCAACTCCTTGGTTAAGTTTATTCCAAGGTATTTTGTCCTTTCTAGCACAGTTTTAAATGGGATTGTTTTCTTGCTTTCTCTTTCTACTGGCTCTTTATTAATGTACAGAAAAGCAACAGATTCCTGCATAATAATCTTGTACCCTCCAACTTCACTGAATTCATTTCTTGGTTCTAATTTTTTGGTGGAAATTTTAGGGTTTTTTATGCACAGTTTTACCTCTTCCATTCCCACTTGGATGTCTTTTATTTTTTGTCTGATTGCTGTGATAACTCTTCCACTACTAAGTTAAACACAGGTAGTGAGAGTGGACATCCTTGTCTTATTCCAGATCTTACAGAAAAAGCTTCCCACTGTCTACCATTGTTGTTGTTCTGTCACTAAGTTCCATCTGAGTTTTTGCAACCTCATGAACTGCAACACACCAAGCTTCCCTTTCCTTCACCATTTTCCTGCATTTGCTCAAACTCATGTCTATTAAGTCAGTGATGCCATCTAACCGTCTCTACCTCTATTGCCCTCTTCTTCTCTTGCCTTCAATATTTCCAAGTATCATGGTCTTTTCCAATGAGGCAGCTCTTGGCATCAGGTGGCTAAAGTATTGGAGCTTCAGCACCAGTTGTTCCAATGAATATTCAGAGTTGATTTTCTTTAGGATTGACTGGTTTGTTCTAGCTGTCCAGGGGACACTCAAGAGTCTTCTCCAGCACCACAGTTGAAAAGTATCAGTTCTTCAGTGTTCAGCCTTCTTTGTGGTTCAACTCTCACATCCTTACATGACTACTGGAAAAAAATAGTTTTGACTATATGGACCTTTGTTAGCAAAGTGATGCTTTTTAATACACCATCTAGGTTTGTCATAGCTTTTCTTTCAAAGAGCAAGTGTCTTTTAATTTCATGGTTTCAGTCACCATCCGCAGTGATTTTGGAGCCCAAGAAATTGAAATCTGACACTGTTTCCATAGTTTGCCCATCTATTTGACATGAAGTGATGGGACCAGATGCCGTGATCTTAGTTTTTTGAATGTTGAGTTTTAAGCCAGCATTTTCACTCTGCTCTTTCACCTTCATCAAGAGGCTCTTTAGTTTCTCTTCATTTTCTGCCATTAGTGTTATCATCTGCATATCTGAAGTCGTTTATATTTCTCCTGGAAATCTTTATTCCAGCTTGAGAGTCATCCAGCCAGCATTTTGTGTGATGTACTCTGCATATAAGTTAAAAAAACAGAGTGACAATATACATGTTTGACATATTCCTTTCCCAATTTTGAACCAGTCTGTTGTTCCATGTGCAGTTCTAACTGTTATTTCTTGACCTGCATACAGGTTTCTCAGGAGGCAAGTATGGTTCTTAAATATCTGTGAAGTCCAACTTCTCTATTGTGTCATTTATGAACACTGTTGCTTTACTGATATTCTGTCTGGATAATCTGTCCATTGATGTAAGTGCAATGTTGAAGTCGCCTATTATATTCGTATTATTGCCAATTTCTCCATTTATATTTGTATTTGTGGTATAGGTTTAGGTGCTCTTGTATGGGGTGCCTATATGTTAATAAGTGTAATATCCTCTGTATTGGTCCCTTTGTCACCCTATAATACCTTTTTTTGTCTTTTGTGATAGACTTTAAAGTTCATTTTTGTCTGATATGAGTATTGCTGCCCCACTTTCTTGCCATTTCTATAGGCATGAAGTGTATTTCTCCATCCCCTCACTTTCAGTGTTCATGTCTTAGCCCTGAAGAAAGTCTCTTGTTGGCAGCATAGTGAAGGGTCTTTTTATTTTATTTAATCAGCCACTCTACCCTTTTTGATTGATGCTTTTAGACTGTTGACATTTAAAGTAGTTATTGATAAGTATTTACATATTGCCACTTATTTATTTTTCAGTTGTTTTTGTTATTTTTTTCTGTTTGTTTCTTCTGCTATCTGTTTCTTTCCTTGTTGGCATAGAATATTTTAATGTGGTACTTCCATGCATTTCACTTCATTTCCATTAATTCCTAAGCCAATTCATGTCTTATCCACTCAGTTCATTCAAAGCTTTAGAAAATGTCAAAACAAAGGATGCTCAAAGCTATCTTCCATGATGAGTTTTGTCTAAAATATCAGTCCTCAATCTCTGCGTTCCTCTACTGTGCTTTATTGCACTTACTTCTTAAATTTGCATTATGTGTGCTAAGTTACCTCAGTTATATCTGACTCTTTGCTACCCTCCGGACTATAGCCTGCCAGGCTCTTCTGTCCTTGGGATTCTCTAGGTAAGAATACTGAAGTGGCTCTCCATGCCCTCCTCCAGGGGATCTTCCTGACCTGGGGATCAAACCCATGTCTTCTATGTGTCCTGACTTGGAGGTGGATTCTTTACCACTAGTACCACCTGGGAAGCCCAAATGATCTAGAAAGAGATGAAACTCTGTAAAACTATTCATATAGTAGTAGATAAAGCACACAAATTCTCTACTGATATGGATACTAGCTAGGAGAATGAGGGAGAGAGAAAAAATATATATTTATGTGTGTGTGTATATATATTTACATGTGTAATGTAAATAAATATATATATATATATATACACATCTATATATGTATAAGGAGAGAGAGAAAGAATATACGCACACACACACATATATATCTTTTCTTCCTCATTCTCTTAGCTGGTATCCATATCAGTAGAGAATTTGTGTGCTTTATCTACTAATATATGAATGATTTGCGCAGAGTTTCATCTCTCCCTAGATCTTTCCTTTCTCCAGTTTTTCTTCTGCCTAGTTCCTTCTCAATAAGTCAGTTCATTCACATTTTTGGGGAAATCTTCTTCAGGGTAGAGCTAGGAAAGGATTCTATGGCTTCCTAAAACTCCATTCTCAATCCTTATCATGGTACTCATCACATTATACAGCGGTTTTCTGTTTCTCTAGCTGAGCAGCACACAGGCATGCTTTTTGGCGCTTGGCTATATTTGCCTCTGAACCATTTCTCCAGGAACAGTCCTTGAGAAGAGCTCCATCTCTGCAGATAGGAGGAGACTATGCCTTCTCCTTCCTATAGAAGAGTTGCCTTTTTCTTCTGTGGCTAAGAATCACAACTCTCTGCCAGAACTCAGCCTTCCAATCTGCAGAAAAGCTGGATTTTGTCTACCATATTGCAGAGACTGTCATATGAAAGACTGTGAAACTGCAGGAAGCTGTAAACACCACTGAACTGTGAAGGGAAGGAAGAGCTGCCTGGATAACCACGCTGTGGCTACCATAATGACTTACATTAGAGCAGAAGGAAGCTCCAGTCAGGTTTTAGTCTGTCAGTTTTTCTATTATCCTCAAGACTGAGCATGAAACATTCATTATAACACATCCTTATTGAGTCAACTGATGAAAATATATTGATATTAATAACATGAAGCACTAAGGCACTGGAGATAATAAACAATTGATTGAAAATATAACATGTTTCAGAATATGTTTATGTGGTAGTTCCATGCATTTCATCTCTATTCATAACTAAGCCAGCAATTAAGTAATTTGGGAATTGCCTCATCAAGCTATATAACCATGTTTATTTAGTACTTATATGATTACCTAGCAGAAATAGTTTGATTGATTGTTATCAATAGAGTTCAATTTGAGGCCCAATGAAGAAAATCTGTTCAAAATGACTAACATTTTAAAATCATGGAGCTGGGGTTTTAAATAGCTTACATACAGTCACTAAAAATAATGTTCTTTTGGGGTATTTTTAATATTGTATCCTCTTCAGAAGTTTCAAAAATAGAGCATCCTTTGTTTTTGCTTGGGGATCTAACTTAGGTCCTTGTCTTTGATATTTAGATTATTATGATAAGGCATAGGAAAAGAACTTTTTGCATGTATTTTACTTTGTGTCTTCACTTTTATCTTGGGAATCATTTTTTTGAATCATTTTCTTGGCTTATATTCAATAAGATGAGATTGTCAGCAATAGTGAGCTCACTAAGATATACAATGTCAAAATATACCATTGTTTGATGCATTGCACAAAATAACTATAAAATTATGATTTAAAAAATCTAAATTTTAATGACCCTCAATCAACTTCTCTCACTTTGTCATATTGTTTTCTGTTTTTTATTTCTGTGTGTACCTATTCTATGCCTTCATATTTAGAATGTCACATGTGTTTACAATATGTATTTAGAATGGCTTTCCCAAAATTTTGTGTTTTGCTCTATTGTTTTATCATTTTACAAATTTTCTTGCTTTTGTATTAATTTTATAATGGCAACATAATATTTCATATAGTTCTATGGTTGTCTCTTCAATTTTCATCTTGTAAATAATACTGCAATGGAAATATTTATGTCTATTTAATAATATATAAATTATGTCTATTTAATACACTACATGAAGTATAGTTTCACATACTTTATTCTTCTGTTAAGGTATTCCTGTGAGTAATCTTACTGAATCAATTTTATGAAATTATGTTAGCGTCATAAAATATATTTCCAAATTGCTTTTCAAGAGGATTTGACAAATTAAATTGCCCCTATTGGTGTATACAGTTAAAAATATATTGATCAGGATTATGGATTTTACTTAAACTATTTGTTAATGTTGTGTGTGAAAAATAATGCCCTGTTTTGGTATTTTTGGTGGCTTCAAAGATATTAAATGCTTGTTTTGCAATTGTGTTTTTCTCTTATGTGAATTATCTTTTCATACCCTTTGTTTATTTATTGAGGTGTAGGTACTTTTGTGTCAAATTTTATGTACCTTCATGCTTCCTGGAAATATTTTCTTAGTCTTTTGTTTTCTTTCTTATCTTAGTTATGTTAGTCTTTATTGTACCAGGGATTTAAATATTTATTCAATTGAATCTGTAGATTATTTTTTGTTTACAGTTGTCATTCCTCCTGTGGTGGATTCATGTTGATATATGGCAAAACCAATACAATATTGTAAAGTAATTAACCTCCAATTAAAATAAATAAATTTATATTTAAAAATAAAATTAAAAAAGATGGTTATAAATTTTTAAATCCTATAGTCCATTGATTTTCCTTGATTAAAATTTCATATTTGCCTCAACATGTGAAATTTGTTTTAGTCAATCACTGCAGATGGTGATTGCAGCCATGAAATTAAAAGATGCTTACTCCTTGGAAGAAAAGTTATGACCAACCTAGATAGCATATTCAAAAGCAGAGACATTACCTTGCCGACTAAGGTCCGTCTAGTCAAGGCTATGGTTTTTCTTGTGGTCATGTATGGATGTGAGAGTTGGACTGTGAAGAAGGCTGAGCGCCGAAGAATTGATGCTTTTGAAGTGTGATGTTGGAGAAGACTCTTGAGAGTCCCTTGGACTGCAAGGAGACCCAACCAGTCCATTCTGAAGGAGATCAACCCTGGGATTTCTTTGGAAGAAATGCTGCTAAAGCTGAAACTCCAGTACTTTGGCCACCTCATGCGAAGAGTTGACTCATTGGAGAAGACTGTGATGCTGGGAGGGATTGTGGGCAGGAGAAGAAGGGGACGACCGAGGATGAGATGGCTGGATGGCATCACTGACTCGATGGATGCAACTCTGAGTGGACTCCGGGAGTTGGTGATGGACAGGGAGGCCTGGGGTGCTGTGATTCATGGGGTCGCAAAGAGTTGGACACGACTGAGTGACTGAACTGTACTGAACTGAAAGGGATGTGATTATTACTTTATATTACAGACTTTTATTCATACATCAATCATTAAATAACACAAGATCATTTAAAATGCCCTGTTGGTACTATTAAATTTTGGAAGCTTATTTGATAATATGCATTGTTGAGTCAGTTAATATTCTAGGCGCAAGGAAATGAAAAATGATAATAGTGTCATTTTGATCACTAAGGAGTTCAAAGTTTAAGCAAGGAAGGAGGTCAGGGAACAGTTCTTACATAGCAATGTTTTGTATTTCACACTGACCACTGGGTCACAATGCTGGGAAACAAAACTCTGTTCTCTTTTGATTTTCTTCTCTTTCTGTCACTCTCATTTGTCTTGCCTTTTCTTTTTGTCTGGCTGCTCCTGAACGCTCTTTGGCTTGCTTCTCTTCCTCTTATCCTTTCCCCTTTCCTCCCCCTCCCACTTTTCTTTCTTTCCTTCCCTCTTTATTCGTCTTCTTCTGCCTCCTTCAGCACCACTTTCTTCCTCCTACGTCTCTCCCACTACCTTTCCTTCACCCATACGTTCAGAAAAAATAAATTTTGTCTCTCTCAAGAGAGACATGCATTTCTAAATCAATGGTAAGACAGTTAAAGCATGGTCTTAGGAGCTAAGCCAACTAGAATTCAGATCTTTGGCCTTATCTCTACCAGTTGTATCAACATAAGCAATTGCAGGGAGTCCTTATTTTTCTTAGTTCTGATATCCATGAATTTAAATTCCCACAGTTTAACTTACTAATACTAATCATTCAATGACGTGAAAAGTGAAAGTGAAGTCGCTCAGTCGTGTCCAACTTTTTGTGACCCCGTGGACTGTAGCCTACCAAGCTTCTCCTCCTTCCATGGGATTCTCCAGGCAAGAGTACTGGAGTGGGTTGCCATTTCCTTCTCCAGGAGATCTTCCCGACTCAGGGATCAAACCCGGGTCTCCTGCATTCCAGGCAGACGCTTTAACCTCTGAGCCACCAGGGAAGCCCTCAATGACATGATTCAAATTTAAATTACTCAGCATGTTGACTGTGAATTTCATAACTTATAAATTTCCCTATGAGTTTCTCAGACTACAAATCACAGTGTAAATAATAGATGGACATCATGATCAGTGACCTGTTTATATGACTTTTTTCAAAGCCTGTGGGTGATTGGTCACTGTTAAATAAAAGCATCTCATTCTTTTTCACGCTAAATATGGCCAATTTAATTTTTTAATGCTTTCTCCAGTTTAGTCTGAAACTGTTATTTAAAAAAAAAAAACATGTAGCTTTCACAAACTAGGGAAAAATATAGAGCATTCATAAAGCCTCCATTTGTGATTAAAACTGAGGGTTCTCCATTGCCAGTGACTAAGTGCACATGCCTGGGCATAGCACTAAGGTCTCTCTTTTTGGGTACCATCCTGCTGATCCAACCTCATCCAATAATCCACCCTATATTTTAGTAGCTACCTCATTTCCCTCCTGTTCTTCAAACAGTGTTTATTCTCAGCTCAGTGTCCTTACTGTTGCCTTTTTCTTGTTTTAAATGTCCTTCCCTCTCTTTTCTATCCAAATGATGCCCACTCTTTAAAGCCCAGATCAAGCCACATTTCTCAAAAAGTTCTTCCTTGCTGCTCCTTTTCCCACCAACCTGGACTTTCCCTGGCCTTTTCTAACACTTATTGTTCACACCAGTGCCTTTTGACATTAAGTCTTTCAAGGACTTGTTATATGGCTAAACTGCGGTTTGAGTTTCTGGGGCGGAGGGGTCTCTCAATCTACTGTCAATTTCCATTTAGTTTACAACCAGTTATGCACACAGTTTGCTAAGGTGGCTCTGTGAAGGCAGAGGCTTTGTTTTGTCCATCTCTGTATTCTATAATACCTAACATATAGTAGGAGCTTCATAAATAATTATTAAATAAGCAAAGAAATAAGTAGGTATGATTTAGCATTTTAAAAATTCTGTTCAATCTGATTTTTTCCCATCCATGTGGGGAAATACGTCTCCCTTCATTATTCTAAAACTATTCATCATGTGTCTCTTTTCAGTCTTTTTGGGAGACAAACTTCTCAGAGGGCTATTTCGACAAACTGGGTAACTATTACATGACATCTCACAAGCCCCTTTGTGTGGGTTCCCAGGGGACTAGCATTCTTCTTAGACATGTTTATTGAGTTCTGAACCACAATAGGACTATTTTTTATTTTAAATTGCTTTAAGATATTGCACAATCAATTGAGTGCAATGTGAAAATGTAATCAGTCATTTCTTGTTCCACACGATAAAGATACTAGCTGAAATATATATGTATATTTCTTTCTGAATTGATTGGCTATTTTCATATCATTAAGATATAGCATAAACACTCTCTAATCAGCTAATTCTAAATGACATTATCATCCTTAAATTACAGCCACAAAATGAACAGTAACAGTAAGCCATTCTGTCTTTTTAAAGTTAAATATATTTTTCTGTAAGTGCATATGTGTTTACTATATATATATATATATATATATATATATATATATATATATACCTACACATTTACACACATATGTATATATATTTTATATATAGCCTTGTGTCCATTAACACATTCTGCTGCACAATTTCTCCAGAAAATACTACGTACATTGGTATAAATATAGAAAACAGAGAAAGAAAATTTAAACTTCTTTGGTGTTTTATATTCAGAAAAGAGTGACAGACAGATTGAAATTTAAAAGTTAAAAAAATGAGTTTCTGAGGGACCCCTGAGTGGACATTTGAATGTTCAGAGGATAACAGCTAGGGAGTGTCTAGAGTGGGATGCTCAGTCATGTCCAATTTTTCAATCTTTCTTACTTTAATACATTTAAACTTAATACATTTAATAAAAAGAGGAGAGGGAATCTTCAAAGTTTTTCTGATTTGAATATGTCTGTGTTAGTGGCGTTGTATTTGATGAATGAATCAAGTGAAACTATAATCAGATATCTATCTTGTCATAAATTTCACCTTGTCCTAAAGGATTTTCAAATTGCCAATCAGTCAAACCCCATTTAAATGATGGCTTCCTGCCGTTTCACACATGTCAACCATGGCAGAATCATCCAGCTGTGGCCCAGTCTTAGCTGGTTGATTATACCATGTGCCTTTCAGGATCTTTAAGGGTGCTGTCTTACTGGCTTGATTATCCACCCCATGAAGCCACAATGCTCAGCTTAGGGGGTAACTCGAGAAGAGGAGAATGTTGTCTTTTTGTGTGTTCAATCAGAATAGAGGAGATAGATGACATTGAAATAGAAAGTTTATCTTGGTCAGACAAAAACAAAAAATGAAAATGACCCTGTCTTTGACTTTATGTGTTGGGAGTCTGCACACGACTGTATAGATTTTTAAAAGACACTCTTAATATTCTAAGACACTTGTAGGACAGCCTTACACAAATATCATGTCTTTTTCTTTATTTTTCCCTCTGTTTGAAGCTATTGAAACCAGGCATATCTGATTTATGAGGCCATTCCAGGTCCACAGAACACAGTCAAGAGATTCAACATAGTTAGATGGTCTCTGCAGTATGCTTCATGAGACAGTGCTGATCTGCTTCTCAGGTCAAACTATCAATCACCCCTACTCTGACCATGCTCAGGTAGGACCAAACTGGAATTCTGAAACATTCCCAGCAATTTTTGATCTGTCAATTAGCATGAACTCCTGCTTCTCCAAAGAAATTCAGCAGAGCTTAAACTCATTCATATTCACTTGGTGCACTGCAGTTTTTTGGTGAGGTGCAGCAGCAGGGAACTGCTTGTAATGCACTTTTCAAAAACTGATTATAATTCAGGAATGGCAGTGAAGATTCTTATGGAGCATAAGAAATAACAGCAATAACCTTTCTAATTACAAGGAAGACTAATGCATTGACTGAGAAAATCACTGGAAAGAAGGGCTGAGCTGTTCCTTGAGGCTGTAGTTGTTCAGTAAGCGAGCAGAACGTGTGCAGAACATGTCTCTGTGCAGAGCGAGAGAGCTCCAGCCTGAGCTGAAGGGAAAGAGTGCCTGAGTCCAGTGAAGCAGTCTTGGGATGGAAGTTTACACCTAGAATTTGAAGCTTGGCAACATGCCACAAGTAAACTAAGGTAGAAAACCAGGCAGAGAAGAGCCATAGTTCTCAACTGGTTTTCCAAGGCCTTCGAAATTGTATTGCCAAATTTTAATTAATGTGCAAAATTTACTTTTGCTGCAACCAAAGATATATATAGTTTGGCTATGTACAAAATGACTGTACATTAGAACATTGAGTTGTGTAGCAAGCATAGAGAGGTTATGAAATTGTCTGCCATGTTCCAATGAATATGCATCATCCCTTGTTACTGGCTTAGTCTCTTCTTTTGCTTGCTTTAAAAATATATTATTCATTGGGAAATGCTTATGCCCTTCTCTTTCCTACACACTGTCTTAGGCTATCTTTGCTTTGCCTGTGGCTTCATTTAGCATCTAAGTAGGGATGACTTATCGCAGGTCTTGAGTCTGATTCCACTACTTATTACCTCTGAGATTAAGTAAAAGGTGCCTTACCTATAATGAGTGAATTACAGCATCTGTCTTAAAGAATTGATATGAGAATAAAATAGTATAGGTAAAGCAATAAATAAATTTAAGTATTACTATGTGTGAATATGCCTCTGGCCTGGTTCCTTGGCCTCAGATTCCATATTCATCTGTCTCCCAGATATCTCCGCTGGTTACTTTATACACATATCCCTGGTCATGCCCACATTTAACATTTTCTCCAAAACCTTTTCTACATGAATTCTCTGTCATCAGTTAATGACTCTCTTATAAACTTAATAGACAGGTTAATCAAGATCACTCTTGATTTCCTTCCTTTCATTCACCACGCTCAATCATTAACTTTAACGAACTTAATTTTGAGTCTGAACCTTCTTTTCCATCCCTTTCTATCAGCACCTTAACTCAGGATTTTTGCAGCTGTCATATTACTCTAAAGTCTTCCAAGCTGGTCTTCTTTTCAAGCCTTGCTCCTCTCAAATGCATTCTTGACTCTGCTGCCAGATCAATATAGGTGAAAGACAAAACTGACCATGCATTTTCTTGCTTAAAGCCTTAGAGGATCCACAACTCCTACAAAATAAAGAACATCAGAGCACAGAATATAAGGTCATCTTCCTACCTCTCCAGGTTTGTCTTCTTTCATTCCCTGCTGTACACCAACTACACCCTTCCTCCTTCTGCTCTCTTACAGTGAAGGTGTTTCTTTTCCCTGTCCAGGGCTTGGCCCTTGCTCTCTGCTCAGTAACACTGCTTCCTCTGAATCTTTGCCCATTGACCATTTCCCTTCTGTCCTGTATCTGTTATTTCTCTCTCTCTTCTCACTGTTCCCTCAGATCATTTACATGTTCTCATGTATATAATCTTCACCAATAGTCCTATGCTTTCTCCTCTTCAATTCCTATTTCCTGAGAGAGACACCTACATGTATGATTTCCTTCAACTCACTTCTCAACCATCCCTCCTTTTAATTCAACTTGGCTTCCTACCTTACAAACCAGGTGAGCCCACTCGCTCTGGATGCTGCATTCAGTGAATGTCTCCCTGCCTTTGATTTCTTGGCAGCATTTGACAACACTGGTAAGCAGCTTCTTCTAAAACCCTCTATTCATGATATCCTGCACTCCTGGCTTTGCGTCACTTGTTTGGCATCTTCTTTTGTTTCCTTACAAGATGTGTCTTCCTTTACATTCATGTTTCTCAGAGTTCTATCTTTATAGAGTCTCCCTGGAGGATGTCCTTTACTCCCATCACCTCAATAGCTATTTATGTCCTGACAACTCCTGATGTCTGTCTACAATCTGAGGTCTCTTCTAACTTTCTACCGTTAACCAGTTGCCATCTAGACATTTCTACTTTGAGATTTAACTGATGCATTTAACTCAATATGTCCCAAGTGAACTCACATATGTTCTGCTTTCCCATCTTGATTACAAGATCAGTTACAATTTTACAAGATTACAATGAGGTCTTTGAAATACTCAAAATGTTTTATTTTCATTAGAACAGTGCCAGGAATTTGGTGGGCAGTAGTTAACTCTCTGTTGAGTGAATAAATGACAACTCTATCTCTGTGAATAATATACTTACCTAGGCAGGAAGTTGTTTCAATTTTGACTCCTTCATCTCCCTTACTTTCAAATCAATTATCAGTTCTCTGATTTTACTTCCTAAAGAAATCACAAAATTGCTGAGCTTGCTTTACTTGTTTGTTATATGATTTGTTAAATTCAACCCATAGTACAAGAGGCCAGTTATGATGTAGGCCCTTCTTGCTATTTGCAGCCTGTCTCTAGCTCCAGTTGGTTCCTAAAGAAAATTCAAGAAGATCATATGGTACTTGATTCCAGCAGATTCTAAACTGTGAAAATTCACATCATGTTTAAAATTTGTGGTAAGAAGTAGTGACCATGTTGTTCTCAGAGAACAATTTTCATATGTAAAAATCATCAGTGTCAAGAGAGTTTTTCTTTAAATCTAATCTGAGGTATTCTTAATGTACTTTACATGCATGTTCTTTGTAATAGAGAGCATGGTCAAAACTAACATTTTTTATGTAATGTAAAACCAGAATTTCTCTTAGAGTCCTTGGCCACCATGATCAGAGAGAAGATCAAAGGAAGTTTAGATTTATAATGACAATGGTTAACATGTATTAAGTATTTACCATGAATCAGGAACTTAGCTAATTCTTAAAAAAATTTTTTTTATTGGAGGATAATTGCTTTACAATTTTGTGTTGGTTTCTGCCATACATCAACATGAATCAGCCAGAGGTACACATATGCTCCCTCCCTCCTGAAACCCCTCCCATCTCCCTCACCACCCCACCCCTCTAGGTGGTCACAAGCACTGGGTTGAGCTCCCTGTGTCACACGGCAAGTCCCTGCTACTGCTACTGCTGCTAAGTCGCTTCAGTCGTGTCCGACTCTGTGCGACCCCATAGACGGCAGCCCACCAGGCTTCCCCGTCCCTGGGATTCTCCAGGCAAGAACACTGGAGTGGGTTGCCATTTCCTACTCCAATGCATGAAAGTGAAAAGTGAGAGTGAAGTCACTCAGTCGTGTCCGACTCTTTATGACCCCGTGGACTGCAGCCTACCAGGCTCCTCCGTCCATAGGATTTTCCAGGCAAAAGTACTGGAGTGGGATGCCATTGCCTTCTCCCAGCAAATCCCTACCTGCTCTCTATTTTACATATGGTAATGTCCATGCTTCCATGTTCTTCTCTCGACTTGTCCTACCCTCTCCTTCTAATGTGTCTGCAAGTCTGTTTTCTATGTCTGCATCTCCACATATTAGGTCAGTTAATTCATACTCTCCTATAATTCTTGGAAAAAATAAGTACAGTTATGTCCACCTTAGAAAGCTGGGACAGAGAATGTGTACATAGCCTGGCAATGTGCATACCACTAGGTAATGACAGCCTGAGGTCTCACTCAGTTTAGAGCAGTGTGGAGCAGTCTAGCTTTACATTCTCTGTCTGGGCCCTGCTATAAAGCTTTTATGAATGACAAATTTACTTCAAATAAGGTTGTTACTTCATTTCAAATCCATGATTTGTTCTTTTAAAAACAGAGCTAGAAAATATGTCCAAGAAAAGGCTACATAAGACGCTGATTTTTGGAAGGGAAAAGACTGGTCATTAATCTAAAGCATTCTTTTCGTAACCCACAAAACAAACCATGTTCACCATTAATACATCATGAGTACCTGTTGGTGTCAGGGGCTGCCTAAGGGTTAGAGGTGAAACCAATGGGAGCTCAGTTCTCTGTATTAAGAAATTTGTGCCATGTGCTTAATGGATTTATATCCTAGGGAAACACTTGAATGACGTTTTTGCCACATACTCCACATACTATGATTGTTCAAGAGCTTGAAGGAATGCTGGGAGAAATATCAATAAGCCAAAATATAAAGTTCAGCATTTTCATTTTTGAATCTCAGGGCTATAATTTGGGAGGGAGAAAGGCCCACAACCAAAGTGGGCCCTGGCCCCTTTACCTTACAGAATGTAATGAATATGACTCCAAATATGAAACACTATGCCAAATACTTATAAAAGCCAATCAAAATCAGTATAGTTATCTAAAATAAAATTATACCATAACACTCTTTCAAAATGTTTCTATGGCATCAACAACCTGAAAGATCAAGTTCATTGTCTCTGAAATATTGCTGGTATATAAGACTGTGTGTAATCCAACCCCAACCAATATCTCCAGCCTCATCACCTTCCTCTTTCCATGTTCTTGTCAAAATCATATCTGTTATCCCCTTAAACAATTGCTACTTTGTGACAAGAAACCATACTTTTAGATTTCTGTGCTTTTGAACATACTGTTTCTTTTATCTAAAGCTATGCTGTCCAGTAAGATAGCTAGCTGCTAATGATTTAAATGTGACTTAAATTTAATAAGATTGATAAAATGAAACATGCAGTTCCTTGCACTATGCACATTTTCAAGTATCCAATAGCCACAAGTATCGGATAGTACGGATATAGAACATTCTCATCATCACAGAAGATTTTAATGGACAGCCTTGCTTTAAAGTACCTTGATTTCCTCTCAGCTCCCAACTTCTGGGCCCTTCAGAGCCTTATTCATTTTCAAGTTTCCACTAAAAAGTGACCCCCTTTGTGAAGCCTTCTTTGATGATTCTCTGTAAGCTATTTCCTGTTGCATTTTCTTATACCTCTGGTACACTGCATTTCAATTCTGTATTTTTTTTTATATGGTTATTTTCCCCACTAGAAACATGAGAGAAGGGACTTTACATTCTGGTCTTTATATCCTCATCATAGTTCTGAACTATAATAATGATCTTTGGATGAGCAAATTGTTTGGGATTAAAAATAAAGGTCCCTGATCTCATTTTTCTTCATTCCTATAGAGGAGGAAAGAGAACGTTGCATAAACTTTTCATGGTGTTTCATGGAAGGCTGAGAAAGTAGGAGCCCATCTTTCTGACCCGATTATGAATCTGAATTCATAAAGTATGCTGGGCCCAGGGGACCTGAATTCATGGCAGTCTTCCCTGATTTCTGACAGGGGAATGTGGAGATGGAACTGATGATGCTCGCTAATTATTCACTCAGTCCACATCCCTGTATGGATGTACCTTAACTTCTGCCTTATCCAATATTCTGCAGCACAACTTATATAGATTTTCAAGGAAAGGCTTCTACATGTAAGATACCAATTAACCTCTGTAAATGCCTCATTTCCTAGAAATTTTATAAAAGAAAAAAAAGTTTAATTGTGAGGTTAATATGGAGCAATTTTGTAGCAGTCACAACCTCTGGGACTATAAAATTATGTTTGTGTGCTTCAAAAGAGCATAATCTTTGACTGTTTTCATTTCAATAAAGTAATCAATAGAAACATAAAAAACAGATTCATAATGTAACATAAGATGTTTTAAAAGTTATGAAAAGAATAATTTCCTTACCCCATGGCAGTTCAACATGAGGAAACTATAAAAATCTATGAATAGATTATGAAAATTCTTTCTAAAAAGGAAAAAAAAATCCATTTGTCATGCTTTCAGGGAAGTCTCTTAAATAGACTAGGGAAAGTAAGACAGCCTTGTATAGCAGAAAGAGAACAAGCTAAAGATACTGCAGGACTAATGTTCAAATCTCAACCCAGCCAATATACAGACTTTCCTGAATCAATTCTGTTGAGAAAAATAGATTCTGGCTTATGGTCTGATAGGTATAGAAATAAGATAAGCAACATTAAATCTCTGCTTAATTAATAAAACCAGGTGAATAAAAAATTTCCACAGATGCATTGACAAACTGATGCACTGAGTAAGACCAGATGCTACTCTTTGGACAATTTACATCAGAATTACTGAAAGAGGCTGGTGATTGTATTAGTTTCCTACAGCTGCCATAATACAGTCACAAACTGAGTGGCTTAAAACAATAGAACTTTATTTCACAGTCTAGAGGCTAGACATCTGACACCAAGATGTCAAAGGGGCCATGCTCTCTCTTCTAGCCTCTGGTAGTTGCCAGGAATTATCAGCGATGCTTTGCTTGCAGCTGCATAATTTTAATCTCTGCGTCTAAAACCACATGGCCTTCATCTGTGTGTATGTGGTATCTCAGTATGTGTGCTTATCATTGGTCTCCTTTATTTATCGATGAAATACTAAAGGGGATGTTTTTAAAAACTTTATTTTGGGGGAGTTACTTTTATCTTCTGATAGCCATGTTTCACAATTCCACCAAATTAATTTATAGGCTTTCTGGATTCTTTGTAGTTAGATTACCTAAAAATTCTATATATGTGAGGGGAGGCTTAGTCCTTATCTGAATGTTATAGGTAAGAAAGATGTCAAAGCAATTGTAGAGGTATTCTAAAAATAACGTCTTTGTGCAGGTTTAGGGTCTTTTGCAATTATGAGGCCTGGAGATGATAATACAACCCAGGAAATGTTGGGGGAGGGGAGGGAATTAAAATATTCTATTTATCAGCATTATTTCTAATTCTATTATTTTATTGGATCACTTTCTGTTGAAAAATTTTCACCAACAAATATTTTAAAAGTTAATATTAAAATTGAGTAAAAAGGAAATAAAAGAGTAAGAAAATAAGGTACTGACTATGTTTAGAAGTAGCCCTTCTCATTATTTATGATACAGCACAGCAGGCAGTGTATTGAAATGAAGTCAAACTCAGGGTCCAATTCTGTGATCTTTCACAAAAATCCTAACCCATTGGTTTTCTTATGTGTAATATGGAGCTTTAATACCCTCTTCATGGGTTTGAGCTGAGGACAAGATAGGATGCTCTTTTTAATGTTCCTGGTGTAGTGTTTGCACGCTCCTCTCCCCTACAGACTCCAGTGATTATGGCTGTTCCATTGATCTTCCCTGTTAATAGTTTGGCTCTTTACATATGCTCAGACATCTCACTTTCGGAAAGGCCCACCTTTAACCAGATCTTTTAGTTTATGTTACAGAGAAGCAGATGCAACTCTCTGGAGCTTCTTCAAGTGCTTCTCCCCACAGAGTTGAGGCTGGCAGCAGGGCAAGGCCTCTGGACAAGTGAGGTATCATGATGCAGAGTTGAAAGGATAAGGAATTTTGGCCCCAGAGAGGGTGGAAGAAGGAGGTAGTTTCTGTATTTTCCAGGGAAAATATCAGAGAAACTGAATTTATCCAAGCTCTCCTAGACTCTAGAAGCATACGTAAATCTCTTACTCTTTCTAAGCAGTTTGGGAATAATATATAAATTGCTTATCTTAGACCAATCATGATGATTGAAATAAATAATGCACATGACCATAATGTTTGACATATAAATCTGGATTTGTTAAAGTACATTTTGGCAGCTACAAAAAGTGAATTAAGTAAGATACAAGACAGTCTTAAATAGGCATTTATTAAATAGATAATTGGATCAAGATACTATCTCTGTTCCCATTGCTTAATGTTTTCTGTCTTTTTCAACTTATAAATTGATTCTTTGCTCAGTTTTACAAACATTTAGTGAAATTCTACAATGTTAAGTGATAGGGATACAGAAATAAGTACAAGTTCCTTTGTTCAGAAAGTTAATTGCTTTGAATACATAAATAAACCAATATCATGAGAGTCTACGTTTTATAACTAAAAACACATCATTCCCCAAATGGAAGACTATTCCATTGCAAACCACTAAAGTACCGGAAACATTTTTCTGAAAGTGAGTTAGACATGTATTTCACGGAGTTTGTGCAGTATAAATTTTAGCTGTCAGAAAACTAGGAGAAATCATAAAGTGAATGGACTGTACTGCTACTGAGGGCAAAGTTTTATTGAAAATGGGCTTCCTTTTGGGATCTATCAACTGGATCAAACAGTAAATGCAAACTGATAATCCATCATTGAGGTCTCCACTTATCAACAGCATCACACTCCTATGGCCACTTGTGATTAGAATCTTACAGCATTTTCGTTACTCAATTGAATGCTCCCATTATCTCAGTGAGTTGATTGATTTTTTTTATTTTGTCTGTGACCCAGGGGGAATGACTAACACAGAACAACATCACCCTAGAAGTCCAACAAGAGGAGTTCAAATTAGGTTAATTTGATGTTGCTAAGGGCTATGGTTTTTCCTGTGGTCATGTATGGATGTGAGAGTTGGACTGTGAAGAAGGGTGAGTGCCGAAGAATTGATGCTTTTGAACTGTGGTGTTGGAGAAGACTCTTGAGAGTCCCTTGGACTGCAAGGAGACCCAACCAGTCCATTCTGAAGGAGATCAGCCCTGGGATTTCTTTGGAAGGAATGCAAAGAGCTGACTCATTGGAAAAGACCCTGATGCTGGGAGGGATTGGGGGCAGGAGGAGAGGGGGATGACAGAGGATGAGATGGCTGGATGGCATCACTGACTCCATGGACATGAGTCTGAGTGAACTCCGGGAGATGGTGATGGACAGGGAGGCCTGGCGTGCTGTGATTCATGGGGTCGCAAAGAGTCGGGCACGACTGAGCGACTGAACTGAACTGAACTGAAGACTCACTCTCATGAAATCTAGAATTACAAAGTAGGAAGCAGTCACTTTATCAGCTAAACACTGTCATATTCAAAGCTTGCAGAAGTGCGGCCGCCTGTGCAAGGGTAATATTTTCCATTTCATTTCTGTTATTTAGTTTCTGACATGGGGCCATGTACAACCAGGTGCTCAAGAGAGACCTCTAGCCTCACTGGGTGAATAAAGTCAGGCTTATAGTATTCCTTAAATAAAGGTATGACTTAGATCCCATAAATTGACCTGTGTACAGTCATTATGCAGCTCGTATGGTAATCTATGTTTATCTGGTTCCTTAAGTCATTATTTTAGTTTTCCTTACTCCTTTAGAGATGAAGCATTGAGAACAAGCTTTGCCATGAGCATCCCTCTTTAAAGGGCTCTGTTTCTGCCAAGATTAGAAATAGGAAACTTCCCCTCCGGATTTTGTGAGATTCTTACATCTGGGTCATCATTTCTGTGGATGTTGGTGTTGGTCAAAAGATACAGTCTCCTTCCTTTTTCTTTGGTTTTCAGGACTATCCACATTCCTAGTTCTCAGCCCTACAAGAGCTACTACTTGAAACACATATTTTGTAATATTTACTGAAATGAAATTTCACCCATCAGTAAAAAAATCAATAATATCCTCTAATTAAACAGGAACTAAGAGGAAAAATAAGAATTTATTAGATAATAATATAGATTCAAATATGTAAATGTGGGGAAATGACTATACTAGAAAACAAAACGAGGTGGTCAGGTGTATTTGCATGAAGAGTGCTGCGAATGCAGTAGCTGCAAATGTTTTTGACACAACTCTGTCACATTGGTTATTCAAATACTGTGAGTGATGTTGTCAGTGACAATCTTCTCAAGTGATGAAAAACTCTTGGTACAGGTCCAAACAAAGTAAAGTATAGTCTTCTTTCAAATTACATGATAGTGCATTCCAGGAAATACAGCATATATTGAAATGAAACTGAGCAAAAAATACTTTGAACTTACCCATAATACAAAGTTAGACTCTAAGCTTGGAAAATTATCAGTGGTTTTCTTTGCTTATATTAATGTGAAAAGGATATTCAAAAGTCATGGACATGTGACAAATATGGAAAATGAAATAATTTCTTGTTGCATATGACTGTTCTGTACCTTGTAGACTGTCTAGTATCTCTAACTTCAGTTTCTTAAATGCCTTTATGACTTCTTAGTAACTGTGATAACCAGAAGAGTGTCATAAATTTTCAAAACTTAATCCTTCGAGATCTACTAATTAGTCAAAAAAGAGTAAGCAGAGAAGAATCCTAGGAAGATGGTAGCAGGAACAATATCGCTTTTGAATTTCTCTAAATTCACCCATAAAAATAGACAGAGGGACCAGAAGAAATAACATAAGTAAAGAACAACTATCAAAAACAGAGGCGGTAAGGAGGATGAAGAGAGAATTTGAGCTTGCTGATTGCTTTATAGTTGTTAATTTAAGAGTAAAAGGATATTATTTCAAATCAGATACTGGGAAGAAAAAAAGGAAGGAAAAGAAGAGTTGTAACCCAATTTCAAGATACTTGTGGGGGGCAATCACTAGACAATAATCAATAAAAGAAAATTTAAGATGGTGAGTAAAAACATTAGTATAAAACTAACCATTGGAACAAAAATGCAAATACTCCTAAATACCAAAAATATACTTAAGAAAAAGGGTACAAAATAGACTATGTTATTAAAATGCTGAGATAATTGGACATATATAAATAGCTGACACAGTGCCATATACAACCAGGTGCTTAATAAGGACTGTTAACCTCATGCAGTGAATGAAATCTGGTTTACGGCACTCCATAAATAAAGATATGATTAGATGACATTAAGGATGGAAAAAAGTAAATTTGGGCTCATCTCTCATATTTTCAAAAAGGAAAAATTGCAGAAGGACCAAAAATTTGAGTTAAGAAAATAGAATCCATACTAGAATAGGAGTGAACATAAATGAACTCCTTTATAACCCAGAAATAGGGAAAATATTTATGCCGCAAGTCAAAAATCCAATAACAGTAATAGAAAAGAGAGATACATTTAATTACATAAAGAATTAGCATGAGGAAAAAAAGTCAATGAAAGAAAAAGACAACAAATCATGGGAAATATTTGCAATTTTATATCAAAAACAGAGGATTAAATTTTTAATATAAAAATGTTTCAAAAAATAAAGAGAGGATGACAACTCTATAGAAACTTAGAGAAACAGAGTTTAACGAAAAAGATACGCAAATTTCTCATGACGAGATGAAGGATGATCAGCCTCACCCATTACAAGTTCAATCTCGCCCATCACAAAATACAAATTAAAACTGTACTGAGAAGTCATTTATCACCTATTAGATTGATAAATATGGAAAGGTTAGACAACATAATCTTTTGGCAAGGCTGTGAGAAAATAATTTCATATATTATAGTGGAAACTGAAAATGACACAAACCCTGCTGTTGCTGAGTCGCTTCAGTCGTGTCCGACTCTGCGACCCCACAGACGGCAGCCCACTAGGCTCCCCCGTCCCTGGGATTCTCCAGGCAAGAACAGTAGAGTGGGTTGCCATTTCCTTCTCCAATGCATGAAAGTGGAAAGTGAAAGTGAAGTCGCTCAGTGGTGCCCGACTCTTCGCGACCCCATGGACTGCAGCCTACCAGGCTCCTCCGTCCATGGGATTTTCCAGGCAAGAGTGCTGGAGCGGGGTGCCATTGCCTTCTCCAACACAGACCCTATGTAAGAGGAATTTCTCAATGCCAAAGAAAACAAACTTACCCTTTTGGCCAGAAACCAAACTTTTAGAATTTCATTATAAAGATATACTGGCAAATCTATGAAAAGATATATGCCAAGACTAGTTATTGCAGATGGTTAGCAATAAGGGAAGACCATGCATGCATGCTTGCTAAGTTGCTTCAGTTGTGCCTGACTTCTTGTGACGCTATGGATTAGAGACCTCATAAATATCTATCAGAGGAGAACTGGACAAATAACTATGGTGTGTCCACCTAATGAATTTCTATGCACCTGTGAAGGAATTAGAAAAGCCCATATATTGCTGTGAAATCTGTTCCAGAATACATAGTTGTATGGAGAAAAGGAAAAAACAAAAATAGGAAATTTTTACATAGACTACTTAATCTGATGAAAGAAGGAATAATAATGTGTTTGTTTTTTAAAAAATAAAAGGAAAAGATAAGTTATAAAAAGGAGGTTGCCTGTAGAAGGAAAGGAAATAGAATAGAAGGGACAGGGGAAAAAAGCTAGACTCATGTGAATGTTTGTATTAAAGATTGGACTTTGGACCCACTAGTAGATTTTGCATAATTATGAAATAAGATTAAATTAAAAATCAGTCTTTAAAGATTTAAAATAAATATGTACTCAGTTGGTGGTGTAACCACACAGAGAACTATTCCAAATGACCTTGAAGCAGTTATTTGCATGTATTTCCTAGTGGGATATAACCTAAGGACAATATTTGCTGAGAAAACAGCTGAAGTGTTTACCGTGATCACATTTTTGGTGGTACTTTGGTATTGCTATTGTGAAACTGGTGTCTGTGCGTTGTAGGATAAGACAAATGACTACTTACATACTTTTCTATTTTTCTCATTCTCGGTGTTTTTAAGAATTGAAATTCTTTGTGTGGAAGAAGGAGATATAAATGCAAAGTATAAGAAATTGATCATAAATTTAATCAGAAATATAAAGTTAAATCCAAGATTTATTCTAACCTGCACATATGTATAGTTTTTTATTTACTGAAAAAGCTACAGTGACTACTCAGTAGTGATATAATATTCCTGACTCCCAGACTGTGGTATTAATAATATTATTTTCCACTAGAAGAAACCAGGCCTTCTTGGAGAACTGACCGATTCCATGTTAGGGGCAGAAAATGCACCATATGAACTTGGAGCATTTTTTTAAGAAATAGATCAAGAAAACTATCAAAGACTATAAAGGACTGAGGAGGAAACTTAGACTCCTACTGGCTAAACATGAGATGATTTGAGCATCAACAAAGATGAGAACTATAAACTATTGGTGCCTATCAATTATAATTAAATCAATGAGTTAACAAAGATATTAAAAAAAAACAACACTCTCATTGATCACTGTTAGGAGATGGTAGTGAACCAAATCATTATTTAGATAACTGGCAAATTAGATAAAGAGTAAAACATTTATCCTACCACTTCCATTAGAACTAATTCACTGCATGAAAGAAAAGTTGATGAAATAGTTTTGCTTTGTAGAAGTTTTCAGCTCATAAAAAACAAAGATCATGCAATTTTATTAACTTCTGTGATCTCTTGTTAATTAATGAATGGGCAATGATCATTAATGTCTGCCAATAAAGACCTCTAAATAGATACCATGAAACATTATGCTTTCAATTGGGAGAAAAATGCACAATGTATGAAATAGCCATGCTAAAAATAAAATCTGAAGTGGATCAAAACTCTGTATCCAATTATGAACTTAAGAAATACAAAGGAAAGGGATGCATATTAAACCACATTATGGGAATGAATGTGTGAAATGTGGGAAAATCTACACAAAAAATGAGTGATTTCTTGAGCAATAAATTGGAAAACAAAGGAAAATAGCTCTTTACTTTCTTTATTCTAGCTCTTTAGTTTCCTTGGAGAATACATAGGCTACTTAAAACACAATTCACCAATCTCAAACAGTTTTATTTGGATAGATATTCAAGAACTAGAAGTCAAGTGGGCCTTAGGAAGCATCACTATGAACAAAGCTAGTGGAGGTGATGGAATTCTAGTTGAGTTATTTCAAATTCTAAAAGATGATGCTGTGAAAATGCTGCACTCAATATGCCAGCAAATTTGGAAAATTCAGCAGTGGCTGCAGGACTGGAAAAGATCAGTTTTCATTCCAATCCCAAAGAAAGGCAATGCCAAAATATGCTCAAACTACCGCACAATTGCAGTCATCTCACACGCTAGCAAAGTAATGCTCAAAATTCTCCAAGCCAGGCTTCAGCAATACATGAACCATGAACTTCCAGATGTTCAAGCTGGTTTTAGAAAAGGCAGAAGAACCAGAGATCAAATTGCCAACATCTGCTGGATCGCCAAAAAAGCAAGAGAATTCCAGAAAATTATCTACTTCTGCCTTATTGACTATGGCAAAGCCTTTGACTGTGTGGATCACAATAAACTGTGGGAAATTCTGAAAGAGATGGGAATACCAGATCACTTGACCTGCCTCTTGAGAAATCTGTATGCAGATCAGCAGCAACAGTTAGAACTGGCCATGGAACAACAGACTGGTTCCAAATAGGAAAAGGAGTACGTCAAGGCTGTATATTGTCACCCTGCTTATTTAACTTATATGCAGAGTACATCATGAGAAACTTTGGGTTGGATGAAGCACAAGCTGGAGTCAAGATTGCTGGGAGAAATATCAATAACCTCAGATATGCAGATGACATCAGTCTTATGGCAGAGTGTGAAGAAGAACTAAAGAGCTTCTTGATGACAGTGAAAAAGTTGGCTTAAAGCTCAACATTTAGAAAACTAAGATCATGACATCTGGTCCCATCACTTCATGGCAAATAGATGGGGAAATAGTGGAAACAGTGGTAGATTTATTTTTTGGGGCTCCAAAATCACTGCAGATGGTGACTGCAGCCATGAAATTAAAAGACATTTACTCCCTGGAAGGAAAGTTGCTGACTAACCTAGACAGCAAAGACAGCCTATTAAAAAGCAGAGACATTATTTTGCCAACAAAGGTCCGTCTAGTCAAGGCTATGGTTTTTCCAGTAGTCATGTATGGATGTGAGAGTTGGACTATATAGAAGGCTGAGCTCCGAAGAATTGTTGTTTTTGAACTGTGGTGTTCAAGAAGGCTCTTGAGAGTCCCTTGGACTGCAAGGAGATTCAACTAGTCCTTCCTAAAGGAGACCTTCATTGGAAGGTCTGATGTTGAAGCTGAAACTCCCATACTTTGGCCACCTGTGCAAAGAACTGACTCATTTGAAAAGACCCTGATGCTGATAAACATTAAAGGTTGGAGGAGAAGGCGACAACAGGGGATGAGATGACATCACTGACTCAATGGACATGAGTTTGAGTAAACTCTGGGAGTTGGTGATGGACAGGGAGGCTTGGCATTCTGCAGTCCATGGGGTTGCAAAGAGTTGGACAAAACTGAGTGAAACTAAACTGAACCAAACTGAATAAAAACATATAATATATTTGTTGTTGTTCAATCACTTAGTCGTGTCTGACTTTTTGTGATCCCATGGATTGCAGAATGCCAGGTTTCCTGTCCTTCACTCTCTGCCCGAGTTTCCTCAAATACATGTCTTTTGAGTCAGCGATGCTATCTAATTATCTCATTCTCTGCTGCCCTCTTCTCCTTTTGCCTTCAATCTTTCCCAGCATCAGGATCTTTTCCAATGAATTGGCTCTTTGTATCAGGTGGCCAAACTATTGGAGTTTCAACTTTAACACCATCCCTTCCAATGAACAGTCAGAGTTGATTTCCATTAGGATTGACTGACAATTGACTGACTGATCTCCTGACAGTCCAAAGTACTCTCAAGAGTTTTCTCCAACACCACAGTTCAAAAGCATCAATTCTTTGGTGCTCAGCCTTCTTTATGGTCCAACTCTCCCATCCATACATGACTACAGGAAAAACCATAGCTTTGACTAGGTGGACTTTTGTTGGCAAAGTAATGCCTCTGCTTTTTAATACACTATCTAGGTTTGTCATAGCTTTCCTTCCAAGGAGTGTCTTTGAATTTCATAGCTGAAGTCACTGTCTGCAGTGATTTGATGTTAGTCATGTTGGAGACCCAGGTTCAATCCCTGAGTTGGGAAAATCCCTTGGAGAAGGAAATGGCAACCCACTCCAGTATTCTTGCCTGGAGAACCCCATGAACAGAGGAACCTGGTGGGCTGCAGTGATTTTGGAGCCCAAGAAAATAAAATCTGTTACTGTTTCCACTTTTTGCCCTTATATTTGCCATGAAGAGATGAGATTGGTTGCTATGATGTTAGTTTTTTGAATGTTTAGTTTTAAGTCAATTTTTTCACTCTCTTCTTTCACAGTCATCAAGAGGCTCTTCAGATCCTCTTCCCTTTCTACCATTAGAGTGGTATTACTTGCATATTTGAAGCTGATATTTCTCCCAGCAATCTTGATTCCAGCCTGTGATTCATCTGGGCCATTATTTCACATGAAGTACACTGTATATAAAAATCTAAGATCATGACATCCAGTCCCATCACTTCATAGCAAATAGATGGGGAAACAATGGAAACAGTAACAGACTTTCTTTTCTTGGACTCCAAAATCACTGCAGATGGTGACTGCAGCCATTAAATTAAAAGACACTTGCTCTTTGGAGGAAAAGCTATAACTAACATAGAGAGCATATTAAAAAGCAGAGACATTTCTTTGCTGACAAAGATCCATCTAGTTAAAGCTATGGTTTTTCTCGTAGTCATGTATGGATTTAAGAGCTGGACCATAAAGAAAGCTGAGTGCTGAAGAACTGAAGCTTTTGAACTGTGGTGTTGGAGAAGACTGTGGTGTTGGAGAGAGTCCCTTGGACAGCAAGGATATCCAACCAGTCACTCCTAAACGAAATCAGACCTGAATATTCATCAGAAGGACTAATGCTGAAGCTCCAATAGTTTAGCCACCTGATGGAAAGAACTGACTCATGGAAAAAACCCTGAGGCTGGGAAAGATTGAAGGGGAAGGGGATGACAGAGGATGAGATGGTTGGATGGCATCACTGACTCAATGGATATGAGTTTGGGCAGGCTCCAGGAGTCGGTGATGGACGGGGAAACCTGGTGTGCTGCAGTCCATGGGGTCTCAGAGTCGGACGTGACTGAGCCACTGAACTAACTGACTGTATATAAATTAAATAAAGAGCGCAAGAATGTACAGCCTTATCTTACTCCTTTTCCAGTCTTGAACCAGTCAGTTATTGTGTGTAAGGTTCTAATTGTTGCTTCTTGGCCTGCATACAGGTTTCTTAGGAGACAGGTAAGGTGGTTGGTATTCCCATCTCTTTAAGAATTTTGCACATTTTGTTGTGATCCACACAGTCAAGCACTTTGGTCTAGTCAATGAAGCAGAAGAAAGTGTTTTTCTGGAATTATCTTGTTTTCCATATGATCCAACTGGATATTGGCAATTTCATCTCTGATTCCTCTGCCTTTTCTAAATCCAGCTTGTACATCTGGAAATTCTCAGTTCACGTACTCTGAAGGCTAGCTTGAAGGATTTTGAGCATAACTTTACCAGCATGCAAAATGAGCACAACTGTATGGTAGTTTCAACATTCTTTGGCATTGCCTTTCTTTGGGATTGGAATGAAAACTGACTTTTTCCAAACCTGTGGCCACAACTGAGTTTTCCAAGTTTGCTGACTTATTGATTTCAGCACTTTAACAGCATCATCTTTTAAGATTGTAAATGAATTCCATCACTTCCACTAGCTTTGTTTCTAGTAATGCTTCCTAAGGCCCACTTGACTTGACATTCCAGGATGTCTGGCTCTAGGTGAGTGGCCACACCACTGTGGTTATCCAGGTCAGTAAGAACTTTTTTGGATAGTCCTTCTGTGTATTCTTGCCACTTTTTCTTAATCTCTTCTGCTTCTGTTATGTCCTTACGCTTTCTGTCCTTTATTGTGCCCATCCTTGCATGAAATGTTCTTTTGATAGCTCCAACTTTTGTGATGAGATTTCTAGAGTTTTCTATTTTATTGCTTTCCTCTACTTCTTTGCATTGTTCATTTAAGAAGTCCTTCTTATCTCTCCTTGCGATTCTCTAGAACTCTGCATTCAGCTGGGTATATCTTTTCCTTTCTCCCTTGCTTTTTGCTTTTCTTCTTTCCTCAGCTATTTGTAAGGCCTCCTCAGGCAACCATTTTGCCTTCTTGCATTTCTTTTTCTTTGGGATGGTTTAGTCACTGCCTCTTGTACGATGCTATGAACCTTTGTCCATAGTTCTTCAGGTACTCTGTCTATCAGATCTAATCCCTTAAATCTGTTTGCCCCCTCACTGTATATTCATAAGGGGTTTGATTTAGGTCCTACCTGAATGGCCTAGTGGTTTTCTCTACTTTCTTTGATTTCAGCCTCAATTTTTCAGTAAAGAGCTGATGATCTGAGCCACAGTCTGATCCTGGTCTTGTTTTCGCTAACTGTTTTGCTAACTGTTTCCATCTTCAGCTGCAAATATAATCAGTCTGATTTCTATATTGACCATTTGGTGATGTCCATGTGTACAGTTGTCCCTTGTCTTGCTGGAAGAGGGTGTTTGCTATGACCAGTGTACTCTCTTGGCAAACTCTGTTAGCCTTTGCCCTGTTTCATTTTGTACTCAAAGGTGAAACTTGCCTGTTATTCCAGGTATCTCTTGACTTTCTATTTTTGCATTCCAATCCCCTCTGATGAAAAGGATGTATTTTTTTTTTTTTGGTGTTAATTCTAGGAGATCTTGTAGGTCTTCATTGAACCTGTCAATTTTGGCTTCTCAGCATCTGTGGTAGGGGCATAGACTTGGATTACTGTGATATTGAATGGCTTGCCTTGGGAAAAAAACAAGATAATTCTGTCATTTTTAAGACTGCACCCAAATACTGCATTTCAGATTCTTTTATTGACTATGAGGACTACTCCATTTCTTGTAAGCAATTCTTGTCTACAGTAGTATATATAATGGTCCTCTGAATTAAATTTACCCTTTTTATCCATTTTAATTCACTGACTCCTATGATGTTGATGTTCATGCTTGCCATCTCCTGCTTAACTATGCCCAGTTTACCTTGTTTATTGGGCCTAACATTTCAAGTTCCTATGCAGTATTATTCTTTACAGGACTGGACTTCATATTCCGTAGCAGACACATCCACAACTGTCATTTACACTTTGGCCCAGCTGCTTCTTTCTTTCTGGAGCTATTAGTAATTGCCCTTTATTCTTCCCCAGGAGCATTTTGGAAACCTTCTGAACTGGGGGCTCATATTTCAGTATTATACCTTTCACCAACTAAATGGGCATGAGTCTGAGTAAACTCCGGGAGTTGGTGATGGACAGGGAGGCCTGGCATGGTATAGTTCATGGGGTTGCAGAGAGTCAGACATGACTGAGTGACTGAGCTGAACCTTTTCATACTGTTCCTGGGGTTCTCACGGAAATAATACTGGAGTGGTTTGCCTTTCCCTCCTCCTGTGTACTACATTTTGTCAGAACTGGTCACTATGATCTGTCTTGGGTGGCCCTGCACAGCATGGCTCATAGCTTTACTGAGTTATGCAAGCCACTTCACCACAACATGGTTGGGATCCATGCAGGGTTAAAAACATAAGCATTGACATTTATGAGATGATAGAAAAATTGGGCACTGATTCTTTGGAATTATTAGAAATTAGTCTTATGTTTTAGATGTGATAATAGAATTTGGTTACTTATTTTAAAATACATTATGGGGAGGGAGATGGGAGGGGGGTTCATGTTTGGGAATGCATGTACACCCGTGGTGGATTCATGTCAATGTCTGGCAAAAGCAATACAGTATTGTAAAGTAAAATAAAGTAAAAATAAAAATTAAAAAAAATTCAACATGCAGAAAAAAAAATAATATACATTAGGTTTTAGAAATTCCTACTGAAATATTTGAAATGGTATGATGTCCAGTGTTTGCACAAAAGTAATGCAAGAATGGAGTAATGAGGGTGGAAAAAGATCAGCCCAGTTTGGGCCATATGTTGGTAATTTTGCGGGTGGAGTATTGCCTCATGAATTTCATCGTATTATTCTTTTTATTTAAATTTTAAATGTCCTATAATAACACAGTATGTAAAGCCTCAAAACATGTTTTAAAAGCACAAATATTTTGAAAGGCAGCAGATGAAATTGTTACCACTATAGCTAGACAGGCATGGTAACATGTACACCTCCAAATTCTAGAGTTTCTTTCCCATTGCCAGATCCTTTGCTGATTCCATTTTCTTCTCAGGGTCTCTTCAATAATAATCTGTTTTCTGTTTTTTATACCATATTCTTCCCTTACTTTTCTGTCTCCTTTTCTGTTGCCTCCACACTATGCTTTCTTTTCCTTTCTCTACTCTGTCCTCTTTTTTCCTGATCTCACTAACAATTGACCATGACATTGAACTGATTTTTTTTTTTTTTTTTAATGGTGAAGAGAATGAATTAAGGTTTGTGCTTTTTGGTCTATTTGAAAAGTAGATGAATTAAATAATTTCCTCAAGGTGAAGTTGCAGCTTCTTACTCAAACCCTATCATGGACAAGTTGAAATCTAAACAAAAACTATTGCGGCTCCCTCTCCACTCACAGTACCTGATCTGCACTTATGGGGTCTCCAGATGAAGATGAAAGACTAAGAGGTACTGACTCATCCCACCCTATAACCATCAAGTGTGATCTCACAGCAGCTGTCCAGGATGTGGAGAGCTCTGCCCTGACCATCCATCAGGAAACAGAGTTTCTCTGGGAGCTGGTGTGAGGTGTATTTCTGAAACCTCCCTGCCAGCAACATGGTGGATCGCTGCTGATAAACAGCCAAACCATCAAGAAGGCGCCTTCTTTTTCCTGCTTTAGATCTACTCATGTGAAATCAGTTGAAAGCTTCCCTTGATCAAAGCTGCTGGCAGCAGACTACAGGACTTTTATTATTTATTATTTACAGAGCATCACAAGTGTTACACAGCAGTTTGAAAACATAAAATATCAGACAGAAGAGCCATGCTGTGAGGAGGTGACAATGTAAATGAAGTGTAGACACCACCATGGACAAGAGTAAAACCCTTCAGGGTAGAAATATGGGTTCTTCTTTAATCTGTGGGGAGTCTAGGCAGAAGTAGATTCTAAGGGGAATACACCTGGCAAAAAACACATGGTAGAATGCCAATAAACATGTATTCCACAGACCTTGGATAGTTTAATGTTCAGTGGATGTATAAAATCAATGCAAATGAGAATGAAATATTTCTCCTTAAATTATCAAAGGCTTAAAAACTGATATTATGTAATTCTTGTGAAGGTGCTGAAAGAGTATCATCATCATTCATTTCTGGAGTATTATAAATTGATAGAACACTTTAGGAAGGCAATTTAGTATTATGTATCTGTTAGGATTCTTATGTAAGACTAATCCTTTTGCAGTATTTATAACTTTAACATATTGCAGCAGACAGTTTAGTATAATTCAGCTTTTATGCACAACACAGCAGTGAACATCCTGTATTTCTATTATCAAGTGCATTTCTTCTCTCTGTTATATCACGCTTCCAGACAATTTATTCTAGTTCTTATGAGCTTTTATTCACCCTGTATTTTTTTTTTTTTAATAATATCCAGTATCTCCCTATTGGAGAAGGCAATGGCAACCCACTCCAGTACTCTTGCCTGGAAAATTCCATGGATGGAGGGGCCTGGCGGGCTGCAGTCCATGGGGTCGCTAGGAGTCAGACACGACTGAGCGACTTCACTTTCACTTTTCACTTTCATGTATTGGAGAAGGAAATGGCAACCCACTCCAGTGTTCTTGCCTGGAGAATCCCAGGGACAGGGGAGCCTGGTGGGCTGCCGTCTATGGGGTCACACAGAGTCGAACATGACTGAAGCGACTTAGCATCTCCCTATAATATCAAGAGATATAAAAATGGTTTTTGCCTTTTAACCCTGTATTTCAATTTCTAGGATCATACTTAAAGAAATTAAATTAAAATAATGGAAAGTAATCTGTATAGATAAAGAGATTCATAGCACTATTTATAATATATAAAAATAGATATAGCCTAATATCAATTAGAAGATTCAGTAAGTAATTATGATATATTCACTTGATTCAGTATTTTATAGTTTTTAAATAATGACTTAGCAGATTATATAGTAATGTAAAAATACTTGGACTATAATATTATCAGATAAAAGGAAAATAGAAAATTACCTAATGTTATTATAATCAAATTGGAAAAAAATAGATAGGAGGAAAAAGAGAGAAGTTACCATAATAGTTTTCTAAAGGTGATCAGAATAGGGAGTGAGATGGGGTTACAGATGTTTTATTTTTGTTTCTCCATTATTTAATATTTCTTGATATGTTAGTAAATGTGTTTTTTTGCTATATATTTTTTAAATGAAGAAAATAAAGGAAGTGTAAGTGACAGACTAGGCATGTGTATTATCTTTTGTGTAAATCTCTACCTATATTGCAAAGCTGTTACATCTTTAAAATTGGTCAGAAAACAAACAAACAAACAAACAACAATCCCAAGGCTTAATAATAGCTACTTTAGGATTTTCTATGTGTTAATTGTATAATCAAAAATCCATAGTACCAAAAAGTCCCTATGTAAAAAGATGTTATATTTAACACTACAACTGATGACAAAAATAGGAAGAAAGCAGTTAACAAAATTTCTAGAAAATAGTCAAGAAACAATCACAATGAGGTATTGTTAAGCTTAGCCTAAACTTCCTTCTAATAAGCTCCCAGGGGTTTGAAGAGGCATTGCTTAGATTCTGAATGACTAATCAATACAAGCCAATAATGATTCTATTTTGGTGAAAACAGCACTGCATATTTCCATTTACTGCTCTGACATTGAATAGCATCTGGGCCTCTTTTGAAGTGCTGTGTCCTGGGCAGAATGTGAATTTTGGAGACAGATCTCAGCTCAAGTCTCAGCATCACAATCATATGATGTTCATGTGACACAGTGACTCACAAGAGGCAGCCACAACTCCCAGCTACCTGCAGGAATCAGGGCAACAGTTCAAATACAAGAGGGTTTCTGTTGATGGTGAATCCCCTGCGGTCAGATAGAAAGTTTCTTGGCCTCTCACACTGTCACTTTAGAAATGGCAAGAACTGCCCATTGGTGGGAGCAAATGTGCTTAATATGCCACAAGAAAGTTTCCAAGTGTCCGGGGAAGAACACCTCCATCACTTTGCTCTGAACTTCCACATTCCCCCACCTCCTGCTCCAGCTTCACTCCATTCTCAGCACCATTTGATTGTATCTGCTTTTAAATTTTCAATCAGTCTCATTTATCAGGATCTCCCTACATTTTCATGTTTAAATCCACAGTGTTTCTTTGGAATAGACTTGTTTCCCCTTTAGTTTTCACTGAAGTTAAATCCTCTAACTGACCTATTTCCACCTATCCATTCACATGTTTTCCTTAACAGATCCCATTTATCACTGTGATGTCATGCTCCCCTGGGAAGTTCTAGCCCTCCTATAGGCCCAGCCAGCCCCTTACCTGGCATTTGGCAGGTAAGTCCCACAAACATATGCTGCCAACAACACACGTCTCTCTCTTCCTGGAAAGGGAAAAGTCATGATCAGGCCAAATGATACTGATGTTGGTAACTGTGTGCTAATCACCAGCTAATGAATCAGTCCCCCATCCCTTCCACACCATCCACAGTCAACTCCTTGTGACTATGAGGCAGTATTACAAAGTAGATACAAGGTGAAGGCTTTGGTATCTATCCCCTAGGGTGAATAATAATGAAAAATGTGAAATTCTTGGTGGCTGGAACTTGGTAACACTCATAAAATGTGAGCTATTGTAAGATCTCCACATCCTCTGTGAGGATGTTGTGGTCAGCTGTTGTTTGACCTCCTCATGGAGGTCACTCAGTGCAGCTTCTAAGACCCTCTGTCTTTCACAGTTCTTACCCTTCTTCTCCCTTTTCTGAATTTTCCAGATGACTTGGCCAGAAGCTATTTATTGTGGAATTCTAAACCTCTTAGAACATGAAAAAGGCATGGGTCCATAACTTGGCATGTAAATTTTGAAATTCACAAAACTTCTAAATACCATTTCTGGACCTCAAGGTCTTTTCCCAACTTTTTGATTTTATATTTAATATAATTTTTTATTTTATATTTTTAACACAATATTACATTAGTTTCAGGTGTATAGTAAAGTGATTCATTTATAAATCTACATGTATCTATTCTTTTTCAAATTCTTTTCCCATTTAGGTTGTTACATAATATAGAGCAGAGTTCTCTGTGCTAAAGATGTGGTACATATGGTCAATGGAATATTACTCAGCTATTATAAAGCGTGAAATAAGGCCATTTGCAGAAACACAGATAGACCTGGACTTCAAGTTAAGAGCCCAAAGTTTTAGGATTAACTTGTCAAGTGGAGATTTTTTTTTTAGTTTAGCAAATTACCATTATTTAATTTAGTAATTTATATCTATTGGCATATATATTTATATAAAGTAAGGCATTTATTTAATGAGGGCTAATCAAGTCAAATAGGAAAATCCTTTTGATCTATATGAGCTGAATTCGATCATCTTGTAGAAGAGGCAGGCATTGTACTCAAGGGCATCAACAGATAGGCTACCTGGATTCCAGACCTGCCTCTTACCGTGTTATTTGACACAGCTATCTCTTACTGTGTTATTTCTTACTGTGTTCTCTGGTTTCTATTTTCATTTAAAGATAATAGTTCAAATGGTATGGGATTCCTTAAATGGTTAATGATTACAGCAGAGCTTCTCTGATAACTCAGCTGGTAAAGAATCAGCCTGGAATGCAGGAGACCCTGGTTCGAGTCCTGGGTTGGTAAAATCTGCTGGAGAAGGAACAGGCTACCCATTCCAGTATTCTTAGGCTTCTTTTGTGACTCAGCTGGTAAAGACTCCACCTGCAATGCAGGAGTCCTGGATCTGATCCCTGGGTTAGGAAGATCCTCTGGAAAAGGAATAGGCTATCCATTCCAGTATGCTGGCCTGGAGAATTCCATGCACTGTATATTCCATGGGGTCACAAAGAGTCTGACACAACTGAGTGACTTTCACTTCACTTCACTTTAGCACAGCACTTGGCATATTGTAAGCTTTCAATAAGTGTTAGCTACCATTAAATTGCAAGTCTATCTTCTTTCCCCATTTAAAACCATTTTTCTAATTTGACAATGCTGCAGATATTGTGGAGTTGTGATAGCAAATAAAGATTTGGCCAAAGCTTTGCTAAACAGACAGGCACAAATCTAAGAACAATATCCTGAATAATGAAGTAAATCTCCTTCTATCCTTTCTGACCCCAAAAAGAAATCAATGGGCAAAGATAAATGTAATATTTGCTCAGAGAAACTGACTTTGGGGACATTTTCTTTTCAGCCTTAAGTGATTTTATACCTAGGTAATTATAAGTAAGTTGCCACCATTCTGTGTTGTTTAATGGCATGCTTAGATTTCAGCTTTCTATTAACAAGTTCTATTGTGGGGAAGCTGTCTTTGAATAGCAGAAGGACTACAGTGCCCTGAGTGACACTGTAGCTACCCAGCTCTTGTCCATGGTATCAATTAATTATATAATAGGATTATTCCTGCTATGCAAGAATAAAATCTCATGGTTAGTTGATTATTCCATGTTTAACTTATACTAACCACAGTTTTAAAACAAAACACATGATGTACAGCATGTGTACCAAATGCCCAGGGTCTTCAACCCTCCTCTCTGGGGTCAATGCTAAGTCCAGCTTCAAAGTGTAAGACATATATATTTTCTAAGTGAATTAGTGTTTCACACAGTCTGTCTGTGATTTATAAGTAAATTAATCCATACAGGTTGAAGCTCTTCTTATTATGAGTTTTATCTATTTTCTAGCTCAAGATTCATTAAAATTTGAATGGAGAAAGCCTCCCTGGGACTTTCATTTTATTGGCAAGACCTAGAAAGAACCAAGATAAATCTCCCTGTGACTAAGGAGCAAACTTTTATTTCAGGAGGAATTACATAACATCTAAATTATCTTGTATCTCCAGAAATCTTATCTCAGGTGTGATAAGCCATAAATAATTACCAATTTCATGTTCAGTCAGTTCAGTTCAGTTCAGTCGCTCAGTAGTCTCTGACTCTTTGTGACCCCATGAATTGCAGCACACCAGGCCTCCCTGTCCATTACGATCTCCTGGAGTTCACTCAAACTCATGTCCATCGAGTCGGTGATGCCATCCAGCCGTCTTATCCTCTGTCATTCCCTTCTCCTCCTGCCCCCAATCCCTCCCAGCATCAGAGTCTTTTCCAATGAGTCAACTCTTCACATGAGGTGGCCAAAGTATTGGAGTTTCAGCTTCAGCATCATTTCTTCCAAAGAACACCCAGGGCTGATCTCCTTTAGAATGTGCTGGTTGGATCTCCTTGCAGTCCAAGGGACTCTCAAGAGTCTTCTCCAAAACCACAATTCAAAAGCATCAGTTCTTCAGTGTTTAGCTTTCTTTATAGTCCAACTCTCACATCCATACATGACCACTGGAAAAACAATAGCCTAGACCAGACGGAGCTTTATTGGAAAAGTAATGTCTCTGCTTTTCAATATGCTATCTAGGTTGGGCATAACTTTTCTTCCAAGGAGTAAGTGTGTTTTAATTTCATGATGCAATCACCATCTGCAGTGATTCTGGAGCCGCCCACAATAAAGTCTGACACAGTTTCCACTGTTTCCCAATGTATTTCCCATGAAGTGATGGGACGAGATGCCATGATCTTCGTTTTCTGAATGTTGAACTTTAAGCCAACTTTTTCACTCTCCTCTTTCACTTTCATCAAGAAGCTCTTTAGTTCCTCTTCAATTTCTGCCATAAGGGTGGTGTCATCTGCATATCTGAGGTTATTGATATTTCTCCCAGCAATCTTGATTCCAGCTTGTGTTTCTTCCAGTCCAGTGTTTCTCATGATGTACTCTGCATAGAAGTTAAATAAGCAGAGTGACAATATACAGCCTTGGCGTACTCCTTTTCCTATTTGGAACCAGTCTGTTGTTCCAAGTCCAGTTCTAACTGTTGATTCCTGACCTGCATACAGGTTTCTCAGGAGGCAGGTTAGGTGGTCTGGTATTCCCATCTCTTTCAGAATTTTCCACAGTTTATTGTGATCCAACAGTCAAAGGCTTTGGCATAGTCAATAAAGCAGAAGTAGATGTTATTTTGGAACCCTCTTGCTTTTTCCATGATCCAGCAGATGTTGGCAATTTGATCTCTAGTTCCTCTGCGTTTTCTATAACCAGCTTGAACATCTGGAATTTCACGTTTATGTATTGCTGAAGCCTGGCTTGGAGAAATTTGAGCATTACTTTACTAGTGTGTGAGATGAGTGCAACTGTGTGGTGGTTTGAGTTTTCTTTGGCATTGCCTTTCCTTGGGATTGGAATGAAAACTGACCTTTTCCAGTCCTGTGGCCACTGCTGAGTTTTCCAACTCAGTTTTCATCGCGGGCAGCTGTGATGGTGCACAACTGTGGCCGAGTGGAGCTACTCCACGTCCGAGGTCAGGGGCAGAAGCCGGGAGGACCCCATGCCCAAGGGGTGGCAGCCAGGAGGAGCTACCCCATGCCCAGGTCAGGAGCGGTGGCTGAGAGAAGCAACCCCACATCCAAGGAGCAGTGGCTATGCGGGCATAGGAGGACCTAGAGGAGCTACTCCACATCCAAGGTCAGGAGGGGCAGCAATGAGCAGATACCCCTCTTCCAAGGTAAGGAGCAGCGGCTGCGCTTTGCTGGAGCAGCCGTGAAGAGATACCCCACGTCCAAGGTAAGAGAAACCCAAGTAAGACAGTAGGTGTTGCAAGAGGGCATCAGAGGGCAGACACACTGAAACAGAACCACAGAAAACTAGTCAATCTAATCACTCTAGGACCACAGCCTTGTCTAACTCAATGAAACTAAGCCATGCCATGTGGGGCCACCCAAGACAGGCGGGTCACGGTGCAGAGGTCCAACAGAATGTGGTCCACTGGAGAAGGAAATGGCAAACCACTTCAGTATTTTGCCTTGAGAACCCCATGAACAGTATGAAAAGGCAAAATTATAAGATACTGAAAGAGGAACTCCCCAGGTTAGTAGGTGCCCAATATGCTACTGGAGATCAGCAGAGAAATAACTCCAGAAAGAATGAAGGGATGGAGCCAAAGCAAAAACAATACCCAGCTGTGGATGTGACTGGTGATAGAAGCAAGATCCAATGCTGTAAAGAACAATCTTGCATAGGAACCTGGAATATTAGGTCCGTGAATCAAAGCAAACTGGAAGTGGTCAATAGGAGATGGCAAGAGTGAACATTGACATTCTAGGAATCAGCGAACTAAAATGGACTGGAATGGGTGAATTTAACACAGATGGCCATTATATCTACTACTCTGGGCAGGAGTCCCTCAGAAGAAATGGAGTAGCCATCATGGTCAACAGAAGAGTCTGAAATGCAGTACTTGGATGCAATCTCAAAAACGACAGAATGACCTCTGTTCATTTCCAAGGCAAACCATTCAATATCACAGTAACCCAAGTCTATGCTCCAACCAGTAATGCTGAACAAGCTGAAGTTGAATGGTTCTATGAAGACCTACAAGACCTTTATATCTAACAGCCAAATTCATGTTAGTGAAATTAAAACCATGAAAAGCTATTCAAAGCAATTTACAACTTGACAGAAGAAGGAGATTCTGTTTAAAAGATAGTAAATTTTTCCTCCACTAAATTTAGACTGAGGCTCAGAGAGGATGAAAATCGGAATAAAACAAATTAAAATTTTGTCCTTTCTTCCCTGGAACTTCAATATTCAGGTTGAGTGTATGCTTCTTTCTCCCCAGGTGAAAAACTAGCTTCCAAATCCTTTCAAGCATTTTGTTTTTCTTTGAATGCTTTCAGGAACATTGCGAGGTCATTTTCTTTGGATTTCTATTTCCTAATTTTTCTGTTTGGTTTGTACTTTGACATAGGTGCCAAACTACAGTATCTTTGAAGAAAAGCACCTTAAGGTTTATTGCAGGTTCTCGTCACATAGTAAATGTTGCTTTCTCTAGCCATCAAACTGTTAACTCAAATGCTAAGCTTCTATCATAAGCCATCCATTCACATAGATGCCAGGCACAGCTGGACAGTGCTTCACAATAAGCAATGTGGATTGTATATCTGCCCTGAAGGAGACATTTATTTGTCTTAGGTTTCTCCTGCCAACACTCGATTACAAACCAAGCTCCCAACACTGTGGAGGCACTCACTGGAAAGGCAAGCCACCTGCTTAGCTCAGTAATCAGTCTTTTATTCCAATCTGTTCTTGCTGTTGGCATTTCTTCTATTCTTAATTATCACACTTGTCACTTAGACCTTGGTAGGATAAATGGCATAGCCCACATTATGCTGCAGAATCATTTTCTCAGCAAATACTCTCTACAGATATAGAAATACAAAGAACAAAAAGGGGGAAATGTCAGCTAAGGTTAGGCCAGGGAAAGAGCATCTTGAGATGAGTGAGGTAAGCCCTGCTAGCTCTTTCCTTGGTTCATTGACTCTTCCTGGGGAACTTAGATCCATGAGCCTTTAAATTTACTCTGAAAGCTGCAGTGTTGGCAGGAAGGGGTCCCATTTAACTCACTTGGGAATTGTAGTCTAGTCTTGTAATGATCTGCTCTGAAAGTTGTTTAAGTGGCTCAAAATGGCATGACAGCCAAAGTTGGTGAAAGAAAATCATCAGAGTCATAGTTGTCCACAAGCTACTTATCTCTATTTGTTATTTTATATACATTTATATTTTATTAAAGTATAGATTTACAATATTGTGTTAGTTTCAGGTGTACAACAAAGTAAGTCAGTTATTTGCATGATATCGAATATAGTTACTGTGTTATTCATAACAGTATACAGGAGGCCTTAATATTTGAATGGAGATTCGTAACATTATACAGGATGCAGAGATAAAAATCATCCCCAGAAAAAGAAATGCAAAAAGGCAAAATGGAAATCATTGTCTGAGGAGGCCATACAAAAAGCTGAGATAGGAAGAGAAGTGAAAGACAAAGGAGAAAAGGAAAGATATATCCATCTGAACGCAGAGTTTGAAAAAATAAAAAGGAGAGATTAAGAAAGCTTCTTAAGTGAATCAATGTAAAGAAATAGAGGACAACAATAGAATGGGAAAGACTAGAGATCTCTTAAAAAAAATCAGAGATACTAAGGGAATATTTCATGCAAAGATGGGAACCAAAGAACAGAAATGGTATGGACCTAACAGGAGCAGAAGATATTAAGAGGAGTTGGCAAGAATACACAGAAGAAACATACAAAGAAAGATATTAATGACCCAGGTAACCTTGAGAGTATAATCACTCACCTAGAGCCAAACATCCTGCAATACCAAGTCAAGTGGGCCTTAGGAAGAATCACTATGAACAAAGTTAGGGGAGGTGATGAAATTACAGCTGACCTGTTTTGAATCATAAAAGATGATGCTGTCAAAGTGCTCTACACAATGTGCCAGCACATTTGGCAAACCTAGTAGTGGCCACAGGACTGGAAAAGGTCAGTTTTCTTTCCAATCACAAAGAAAGGCAATGCCAAAGAATGTTCAAACTGCTGAACTCATCTCACATGTTAGCAAAGTAATGTTCAAAATTGACCAACATAAGGCTTCAATAATGTGTGGATCGAGAACTTCCAGATGTTCAGCTGGATTTAGAAAAGGCAGAGAAACCAGAGATCAAATTGCCAACATCCATTTGATTATAGAAAAAGCAAGAGAATTCCGGAAAAAAACATGTACTTTTGCTTCATTAACTATGGTACAGCCTTTGACTCTGTGGATCATAACAAAATGTGGGAAATTCTTATGGAGATGGAATTACCAGACCACCTTACCTGCCTTCTGAGAAATCTGTATGCAGGTCAAGAGGCAACAGTTAGAACTGGACATGGAACAACAGACTGGTTCTAAATTGGGAAAAGAGTACGTCAAGGCTGTATATTGTCACCCTGCTTAGTTAGCTTATATGTAGAATACATCATGCAAAATGCCAGGCTGGATGAAGCACAAGCTGGAATCAAGATAGCCAGGAGAAATATTAATAACTTCAGATACACAGATGACATTACCCTTGTGGTAGAAAATGAAGAGGAACTAAAGAGCCTCTTGATGAATGTGAGAGGAGAGTGAGGAAAAAGGTGGCTTAAAACTCAACACTCAAAAAATGAAGATTATGGCATCAGCTCCCATAACTTCATGGAAAATAGATGGGGAAACAATGGAAACAGTGACAGACTTTATTTTCTTGGGCTCCAAAATCACTGCTGATAGTGACTGTCATCATGAAATTAAAAGATGCTTGTTCCTTGGAAGGAAAGCTATGACTAACTTTGACAGTGAATTAAAAAGAAGAGACATTACTTTGCCAACAAAGATCCATATAGTCAAAGCTATGATTTTTTCCCCAATACTTATGTATGTACTTATTTATGGGCTTCCCTGGTGGCTCAGGTGTTAAAGCGTCTGCCTGGAATGCAGGAGACCCAGGTTTGATCCCAGGGTCGGGAAGATCCCCTGAAGAAGGAAATGACAATCCACTCCAGTACTCTTGCCTGGAGAATCCCATGGAGGGAGGAGCCTGGTAGGCTACAGTCCATGGGGTCGCAAAGAGTCAGACATGACTGAGCGATTTCACTTTATGTATGGATGTGAGAGTTGGACCGTAAAGAAAGCTGAGCACCAAAAAGCTGATGCTTCTGAACTATGGTGTTGGAGAAGACTCTTGAGTGTCCCTTGGAGACTGTAAGGAGATCAGACAGGTCTATCCCAAAGTAAATCAGTCCTGATTATTCACTGGAAGGACTGATGCTGAAATTGAAGCGCCAATACTTTGGCCACCTGATGCAAAGAACTGACCCATTAGAAAAGACTGTGGTACTGGGAAAGACTGAAGGCAGGAGGAAAAGGGATGACAGAGAACAAGATGGTTGGACGGCATCACTGATGATGCACATGTGTTTGAGCAAGCTCCAGGAGATGGTGAAGGACATGGAATCCTGACATGCTGTATGGGATTGCAAAGAGTCAGACATGACTGAGTGACTAAACAACAGCAACAATGCATGTATGGGGGCAGGACGCAAATGGGAAATCTCTGCATATATATATATATACATATATATATATATATATGTATATATATACATATATATATATATATATACACACGCAATGAAATATTACTAAGCTAAAAAAATAAAATAATGCCATTTGCAGCAACATATATAGACCTACAGATTGTAATACTAAGTTAAATAAGTCAGAGTAAGAAATATTATATGATATCACTTATATATGGAATCTAAAAAATAAAACAAATGAATTTATCTACAAAACAGAAACAGGTTCACAGACTTATGGCTACCTAAATGGTAAGGAGTGAATGAGGAATAGATTAGGAGTATCGAATTAACAGATGCTCATGACAGTACATAATATAGATAAGCAACAAGGATTTACTTAATAACACAATCAGTTCAGTAGCTCAGTCTTGTCCAACTCCATGGACTGCAGCACACCAGGCCTCCCTGTCCACACCAAGTCCTGGAGATTGCTCAAACTCATGTGCATTGAGTCTGTAATGCCATCCAACCATCTCATCCTCTGTCGTCCCCTTCTCCTCCTGCCTTCAGTCTTTCCCAGCACCACTGTCTTTTCTAATGAGTTAGTTTTTTGCATCAGGTGGCCAAAGTATTGGAGCTTCAATTTCAGCATCAGTCCTTCCAGTGAATAATCAGGACTGATTTACTTTGGGATAGACCTGTCTGATCTCCTTGCAGTCTCCGAGGGACTCTCAAGAGTCTTCTCCAACACCATAGTTCAGAAGCATCCATTTTTTGATGCTCAGCTTTCTTTACTGTCCAACTCTCACATCCACAGATAATTACTGGAAAAAAATCATAGCTTTGACTATATGGATCTTTGTTGGCAAAGTAACGTCTCTTCTTTTTAATTCACTGTCAAGGTTTGTCATAGCTTTCTTTCCAGGGAACAAGCATCTTTTAATTTCATGATGACAGTCACTATCAGCAGTTATTTTGGAGCCCAAGAAAATAAAGTCTGTCATTGTTTCCATTGTTTCCCCATCTACTTTTCATGAAGTTATGGGAGATGATGCCATAATCTTCATTTTTTGAATGTTGAGTTTTAAGCCACCTTTTTCCTCACTCTCCTCTCACTTTCATTAAGAGGTTCTTTAGTTCCTCTTTATTTCTACAATAAGGGTAGTGTCATCTGTGTATCCGAGGTTATTGATATTTCTCCTGGTCATCTTGATTCCAGCTTGTGCTTCATCCAGCCAGGCATTTTGCATGAGGAGCAACCCAATGTTCAAGGATCGATGGCTGCACAGGCACAGGAGGGTCGAGAGGAGCTACTCCTCCACATTCAAGGTCAGGAGGGGCAGCCGTGAGGAGATACCCCTCATTCAAGGAAAGGAACAGTGGTTGTGCCTTGCTGGTGCAGCCATGAAGAGATACCCCACACCCAAGGTAAGATGGTAGGCGTTGCAAGAGGGCATCAGAGGGCAGACACACTGAAACCAAAATCACAGAAAACTAGTCAATCTGATCAACAGACCACAGCCTTGTCTAACTCAATGAAACTAAGCCATGCCATGTGGGTCCACCCAAGACAGGTGGGTCATGGTGGAGAGGTATGACAGAATATGGTCCACTGGAGAAGGGAATAGCAAGCCACTTCAGTATTCTTGCCTTGAGAACCCCATGAATAGTATGAAAAGGCAAAATGATAGGATACTGAAAGAGGAACTCCCCAGGTCAGTAGATGCCCAATATGCTACTGGAGATCAGCAGAGAAATAACTCCAGAAAGAATGAAGGGATGGAGCCAAAGCAAAAACAATACCCAGCTGTGGATGTGACTGGTGATAGAAGCACATTCCAATGCTATAAAGAGCAATCTTGCATAGGAACCTGGAATGTTAGGTCCGTGAATCAAGGCAAATTGGAAGTGGTCAAACAGGAGATAGCAAGAGTGAATGTCGATGTTCTAGGAATCAGTGAACTAAAATGGACTGGAATGGGTGAATTTAACTCAGATGACCATTATATCTACTACTCTGGGCAGGAATCCCTTAGAAGAAATGGAGTAGCCATCATGGTCAACAGAAGAGTCTGAAACGCAGTACTTGGATGCAATCTCAAAAACGACAGAATGACCTCTGTTCATTTCCAACGCAAACCGTTCAATATCACATTAACCCAAGTCTATGCTCCAACCAGTAATGCTGAACAAACTGAAGTTGAACGGTTTTATGAAGACCTACAAGACCTTTTAGAACTAACACCCAAAAAAGATGTCCTTTTCATTATAGGAGAATGGAATGCAAAAGTAGGAAGTCAAGAAACACCTGGAGTAACAGGCAAATTTGGCCTTGGAATGAGGAATGAAGCAGGGCAAAGACTAATGGAGTTTTGCCAGGAGAACGCACTGGTCACAGCAAAACGCTCTTCCAACAACATAAGAGAACACTCTACACATGGACATCACCAGATGGTCAACAATGTAATCAGATTGATTCTAGTCTTTGCAGCCAAAGATGGAGAAGTTCTATACAGTCAGCAAAAACAAGACTGGGAGCTGACTGTGGCTCAGATCATGAACTCCTTATTGCCAAATTCAGACTTAAATTGAAGAAAGTAGGAAAAACCAGTAGACCATTCAGGTATGACCTAAATCAAATCCCGTCTGATTATACAGTGGAAGTGAGAAATAGATTTAAGGGCCTAGATCTGATAGATAGAGTGCCTGATGAACTGTGGACGGAGGTTCATGACATTGTACAGGAGACAGGGATCAAGACCAATCTCATGGAAAAGAAATGCAAAAATGTAAAATGGCTGTCTGAAGAGACCTTATAAATAGCTGCGAAAAGAAGAGAAGTGAAAAGCAAAGGAGTAAAAGAAAGCTACAAGCATCTGAATGCTGAATTTCAAAGAATAGCAAGGAGAGATAAGAAAGCCTTCTTCAGCGATCAATGCAAAGAAATAGAGGAAAACAACAGAATGGGAAAGACGAGAGATCTCTTCAAGGAAATTAGAGATACCAAGGGAACATTTCATGCAAAGAAGGGCTTGATAAAGGACAGAAATGGTATGGACCTAACAGAAGTAGAACATATTAAGAAGAGGTGACAGGAATACACGGAAGAACTGTACAAAAAAGATCTTCATGACCCAGAAATCATGATGGTGTGATCACTCATCTAGAGCCAGACATCCTGGAATGTGAAGTCAAATGCGCCTTAGAAAGCATCACTACGAACAAAGCTAGTGGAGGTGATGGATTTCCGTTGAGCTATTTCAAGTCTTGAAAGATGATGCTGGGAAAATGCTGCATTCAATATGCCAGCAAATTTGGAAAACTCAGCAGTGGCCACAGGACTGGAAAAGGTCAGTTTTCATTCCAATTCCAAAGAAAGGCAATGCCAAAGAATGCTCAAAGTTCCACACAATTGCACTCATCTCACATGCTAGTAAAGTAATGCTCAAATTCTGCAAGCCAGGCTTCAGCAATATGTGAACTGTGAACTTCCAGATGTTCAAGCTGGTTTTAGAAAAGGCAGAGGAACCAGAGATCAAATTGCCAACATCCACTGGATCATGGAAAAAGTAAGAGAGTTCCAGGAAAATATCTATTTCTGTTTTATTGACTATCCTAAAGCCTTTGACTGTGTGGATCACAATAAACTGTGGAAATTCTTCAACATATGGGAATACCAGACCACCTTATGTGCTCCTCTTGAGAAACCTATATTCAGGTCAGGAAGCAACAGTTAGAACTGGACATGGAACAACAGACTGGTTCCATATAGGAAAAGGAGTACATGAAGGCTGTATATTGTCACCCTGCTTTTTAACTTATATGCAGAGTACTTCATGAGAAACACTGGGCTGGAAGAAGCACAAGCTGGAATCAAGATTGCTGGGAGAAAAATCAATAGCCTCAGATATGCAGATGGCACCACCCTTATGGCAGAAAGTGAAGAGGAACTAAAATGCCTCTTGATGAGAGTGAAAGAGGAGAGTGAAAAAGTTGGCTTAAAACTCAACATTCAGAAAACGAAGATCATGGCATCTGGTTCCATCACTTCATGAGAAGTAGATTGGGAAACAGTGGAAACAGTGTCAGACTTTATTTTTGGGGGCTCCAAAATCACTGCAGATGGTGATTGCAGCCAAGAAATTAAAAGACGCTTACTTCTTGGAAGAAAAGTTATGACCAATCTAGATAGCATATTCAAAAGCAGAGACATTACTTTGTCAGCAAAGATCCGTCTAGTCAGTGCAGTTCAGTTCATTCGCGCAGTCATGTCTGACTCTTTGCGACCCCATGAGTTACAGCACGCCAGGCCTCCCTGTCCATCACCAACTCCCGGAGTTCACTCAGACTCACATCCATCGAGTCCGTGATGCCATCCAGCCACCTCATCATTGGTTATCCCCTTCTCCTCCTGCCCCCAAACCCTCACATATCAGAATCTTTTCCAATGACTCAACTCTTTGTATGGGGTGGCCAAAGTACTGGAGCTTCAGCTTCAGCATCATTCCTCCCAAAGAAATCCCAGGGTTGATCTTCAGAATGGACTTTTGGATCTCTTTACAGTCCAAGGGGCTCTCAAGAGTCTTCTCCAACACCACAGTTCAAAAGCATCAATTCTTCAGCACTCAGCCTTCTTCACAGTCCAACTCTCACATCCATACATGACCATAGCCTTGACTAGATGGACCTTAGTTGGCAAAGTAATGTCTCTGCTTTTGAATATGCTATCTAGGTTGGTCATAACTTTTCTTCCAAGGAGTAAGCATCTTTTAATTTCATGGCTGCAGTCACCATCTGCAGTGATTTTGGAGCCCCCCAAAATAAAGTCTGACACTGTTTCCACTGTTTCCCCATCTATTTCCCATGAAGTGATGGGACTGGATGCCATGATCTTCGTTTTCTGAATGTTGAGTTTTAAGCCAACTTTTTTGCTCTCCTCTTTCACTTTCATCAAGAGTCTCTTTAGCTCCTCTTCACTTTCTGCCATAAGGGTGGTGCCATCTGCATATCTGAGGTTACTGATATTTCTTCCAGCAATCTTGACTCTAGCTTGTGTTTCTTCCAGTCCAGCATTTCTCATGATTTACTCTGCATGTAAGTTAAATAAGCAGAGTGACAATATACAGCCTTGACATACTCCTTTTCCTATTTGGAACCAGTCTGTTGTTCCATGTCCAGTTCTAACTGTTGCTTCCGGACCTGCATGCAGATTTCTCAGGAGGCAGGTTAGGTGGTCTGGTATTCCCATCTCTTGAAGAATTTTCCACAGTTAATTGTGAACCACACAGTCAAAGGCTTTCCCATAGTCAATAAAACAGAAATAGATATTTTTCTGGAACTATTACTTTTTCCATGATCCAGTGGATGTTGGCAATTTGATCTCTGGTTCCTCGGCCTTTTCTAAAACCAGCTTGAACATCAGGGAGTTCACGATTCACGTATTGCTGAAGCCTGGCTTGGAGAATTTTGAGCACTACTTTACTAGCAGGTGAGATGTGTGCAATTGTGCGGTAGTTTGAGCATTCTTTTGCATTGCCATTCTTTGGAATTGGAATGAAAACTGACCTTTTCCAGTCGTGTGGCCACTGCTGAGTTTTCCAAATTTGCTGGCATATTGAGTGCAGCACTTTCACAGCATCATCTTTCACGATTTGAAACAGCTCAACTGGAAATCCATCACTTCCATTAGCTTTGTTCGTAGTGATGGTTTCTAAGGCCCACTTGACTTCACATTCCAGGATGTCTGGTTCTAGATTAGTGATCTCATCATCATGATTATCTTGGTCGTGAAGATCTTTTTTGTACAGTTCTCCCATGTATTCTTGCCACCTCTTCGTAATATCTTCTGCTCCTGTTAGGTCCATACCATTTCTGTCCTTTATCGAGCCCATCTTTGCATGAAATATTCCTTTGGTATCTCTAATTTCCTTGAAGAGATCTCTCGTCTTTCCCATTCTGTTGTTTTCCTCTATTTCTTTGCATTGATCACTGAAGAAGGCTTTCTTATCTCTCCTTGCTCTTCTTTGGAACTCTGCATTTAGATGCTTATATCTTTCCTTTTCTCTTTTGCTTTTCGCCTCTCTTCTTTTCACAGCTATTTGTAAGGCCTCCCCAGACAGACATTTTGCTGTTTCTCATTTCTTTTCCATGGGGATGATCTTGATCCCTGTTTCCTGTACAATATCCTGAACTTCATTTCATAGTTCATCAGGGACTCTATCTATCAGATCTAGGCCCTTAAATCTATTTCTCACTTCCACTGTATAATCATAAGGGATTTGATTTAGGTCATACCTGAGTGGTCTACTGGTTTTTCCTACTTTCTTCAATTTGAGTCTGAATTTGGCAATAAGGAGTTAATGGTTGAGCCACAGTCTGCTCCTGCTTTTGTTTTTGTTGACTTTATAGAGCTTCTCCAACTTTGGCTGCAAAGACTAGAATCAATCTGAATACAGTGTTGACCATCTGGTGATGTCCATGTGTAGAGTCTTCTCTTCTGTTGTTGAAAGAGGGTGTTTGCTATGACCAGTGCATTTTCTTGGCAAAACTCTGTTAGTCTTTGCCCTGCTTCATTCCACATTCCAAGCCCAAATTTGCCTATTACTCCAGGTGTTTATTGACTTCCTACTCTTGCATTCCAGTCCCCTAGAATGAAAAGGACATCTTTTTTGGGTGTTAGTTCTAAAAGGTCTTGTAGGTCTTCATAAAACCGTTCAACTTTAGTTTCTTCAGAATTACTGGTTGGGGCATAGACTTGGATAACTGTGATAGTGATTGGTTTGCCTTGGAGATGAACAGAGATCATTCTGTCGTTGTTGAGATTGCATCCAAGTACTGCATTTCAGACTCTTCTGTTGACCATGATGGCTACTCCATTTCTTCTGAGGGATTCCTGCTCTCAGTAGTAGATATAATGGTCATCTGAGTTAAATTCACCCATTCCAGTCCATTTTAGTTTGCTGATTCCTAGAGTGTCAACGTTCACTCTTGCCATCTCCTGTTTGACCACTTCCAATTTGCCTTGATTCATGGACCTGACATTCCAGGTTCCTATGCAATATTGCTCTTTACAGCATCGGATCTTGATTCTATCACCAGTCACATCCACAACTGGGTATTGTTTTTGCTTTGGCTCCATCCCTTCATTCTTTCTGGAGTTATTTCTCTGCTGATCTCCAGTAGCATATTGGGCATCTACTGACCTGGGGAGTTCCTCTTTCAGTATCCTATCATTTTGCCTTTTCATACTGTTCATGGGGTTCTAGTCAAGGCTATTGTTTTTCCAGTGATCATATATGGATATGAGAGTTGGACTTTGAAAAAAGCTGAGCACCAAATAATTGATGCTTTTGAACTGTGGTGTTTGGAGAAGACCCTTGAAAGTTCCTTGGACTGCAAGGGGATCCAACCAGTCCATCATAAGGAGATTTGTCCTGGGTGTTCATTGGAAGGTCTGATGCTGAAGCTGAAACTCCAAAACTTTGCCCACCTCATGTGAAGAGTTGACTGATTGTAATAGACTCTGGAATTGAGCTTCAGGAGTTGTTTGTATATTTTCAAGATGAATTCTTTGTCAGTTGCTTCATTTGCTATTATTTTCTCCCCTCTCAAGGCTGTCTTTTCAACTTGCTTATAGTTTACTTTGTTGTGAAGAAGCTTTTAATTTTAATTAGGTCTCATTTGTTTATTTTTGCTTTTATTTCCAATATTCTGGGAGGTGAGTCATAGAGGATCCTGCTGTGATGTATGTCGCAGAGTGGTTTGCCTATGTTCTCCTCTAGGAGTTTTATAGTTTCTGGTCTCACATTTAGATCTTTCATCCATTTTGAGTTTATTTTTGTGTATGGTATTAGAAAGTGTTCTAGTTTCATTCTTTTACAAGTGGTTGACCAGTTTTCCCAGCACCACTTGTTAAAGAGATTGTCTTTTCTCCATTGTATATTCTTGCCTCCTTTGCCGAAGAAAAGGTGTCCACGGGTGTGTGGATTCATCTCTGGGCTTTCTATTTGTTCCATTGATCTATATTTCTGTCTTTGTGCCAGTACCATACTGTCTTGATGACTGTGGCTTTGTAGTAGAGGTTGAAGTCAGGTGGGTTGATTCCTCCAGTTCCACTCTTCTTTCTCAAGATTGCTTTGGCTATTCGAGGTTTTTTGTATTTCCATACAAATTGTGAAATTATTTGTTCTAGCTCTGTGAAAAATACCATTGGTAGGTTGACAGGGATGCATTGAATCTATAGATTGCTTTGGGGAGTATACTCATTTTCACTATACTGATTCTTCTGATCCATGAACACGGTATATTTCTCCATCTATTAATGTCCTTTTTGCTTTTAGAGAAGGCAACGGCATCCCACTCCAGTACTCTTGCCTGGAAAACCCCATGGATGGAGGAGCCTGGTAGGCTGCAGTCCATGGGTTCACTGAGGCTCGGACACGACTGAGAGACTTCACTTTCCCTTTTCACTTTCATGAATTGGAGAAGGAAATGGCAACCCACTTCAGTGTTCTTGCCTGGAGAATCCCAGGGACGGGGCAGCCTGGTGGGCTGCTGTCTATGAGGTCGCACAAAGTCGGACAAGACTGAAGTGACTTAGCAGTAAAGCTGATTTCTTTCACCAGTGTTTTATAGTTTTCTATATATAGGCCTTTTGTTTCTTTAGGTAGATATATTTTTAAGTATTTAATTCTTTTCATTGCAATGGTGAATGGAATTGTTTCCTTAATTTCTCTATTTTCTCATTATTAGTGTATAGGAGTGTAAGGGATTTCTGTGTGTTGATTTTATATCAATATACAAGCAACTCCTGGAGCTCAATTTCAGAAAAATAAATAACCCAATCAAAAAATGGGCCAAAGAACTAAACAGACATTTCTCCAAAGAAGACATACAGATGGCTAACAAACAGATGAAAAGATGCTCAACATCACTCATTATCAGAGTAATGCAAATCAAAACCACAATCAGGTACCATTTCATGCCAGTCAGAATGGGTGCAATCCAAAAGTCTACAAGCAATAAATGCTGGAGAGGGTGCAGAGAAAAGGGAACCCTCTTACACTGTTGGTGGGAATGCAAACTAGTACAGCCACTATGAAGAACAGTGTGGAGATTCCTTAAAAAAAACTGGAAATAGAACTGTCATATAACCCATACATTTGAATCAGTTCTAATGAGGTGGATGCAACTGGAGCCTATTGTACAAATGAAGTAAGCCAGAAAGAAAAACACCAATACAGTATACTAATGCATATTTATGGAATTTAGAAAGATGGTAACAATAACCCTGTATGTGAGACAGCAAAAGAGACACAGATATATAGAACAGTCTTTTGGACTCTGTGGGAGAGGGCAAGGGTGGGATGGTTTGGGAGAATGGCATTGAAACATGTATAATATTATATGTGGAACGAATCACCAGTTGGGGTTTGATGCATGATACAGGATGCTCAGGGCTGGTGCACTGGGATGACCAGAGGGATGGTATGGGAAGGGATTTGGGAGGGGGGTTCAGGATGGGGAACACATGTACACCCATGGCAGATTCGTGCTGATGTATGGCAAAACCAATACAATATTGTAATTAGCCTCCAATTAAAATAAATAAATTTATATTAAAAATAAAGAAAACAAAGAGGCCAAAAAAAAAAAAAAAAAAAGGAAGAGACTCTGATGCTGGGAGGGATTGGGGGCAGGAGGAGAAGGGGACAGCAGAGGATGAGATGGCTGGATGGCTCGATGGCTCACTGACTCGATGCACATGAGTTTGAGTAAATTCTGGGAGTTGGTGATTGACAGGGAGGCCTGGCATGCTGGGATTCATGGGGTCGCAAAGAGTCAGACACGACTGAGCGACTGAACTGAACTGAACTGATTATGCATATAAGCTAACTAAGCAGGGTGACAATTTATAGCTTTGATGTACTCCTTTCCCAATTTGAAACCAGTCTGTTGTTCCATGTCCAGTTCTAACTGTTGCCTCTTGACCTGCATACAGATTTCTCAAGAGGCAGGTAAGGTGGTCTGGTATTTCCATCTCCATAAGAATTCCCACAGTTTGTTATGATCCACAGAGTCAAAGGCTGTACCATAGTTAATGAAGCAAAAGTATGTTTTTTTCTGGAATTCTCTTGCTTTATCTATGATCGAATGGATGTTGGCAATTTGATCTCTGGTTTCTCTGCCTTTTCTAAATCCAGCTTGAACATCTGGAAGTTCTTGGTTCACATACTGTTGAAGCCTTATCTTGGAGAATTTTTAACATTACTTTGCTAGCATGTGAGATGAGTTCAGTAATTTGAACATTCTTTGGCATTGCCTTTCTTTGGGATTGGAAGGAAAACTGACCTTTTCCAGTCGTGTGGCCGCTGCTAGGTTTGCCAAATATGGTGGCATATTGCGTACAGCACCTTGACAGCATCATCTTTTAGCCTTTGAATTAGCTCAGCTGGAATTTCATCACCTCCCCTAACTTTGTTCATAGTGACGCTTCCTAATGCCCACTTGACTTCACACTCCAGGATGTCTGGCTCTAGGTGAATGAGCACACCATCATGGTTACTTGGGTCATTAATAACTTTTTTTGTATGGTTCTTCTGTGCATTCTTGCCAACTCTTCTTAATATCTTCTGCTTCTGTTAGGTCCATACCATTTCTGTCGTTAATTTTGTTCACCTTTGCAGGAATTTTTCCCTTGGTATCTCTAGAAGAGATCTTTAATTTTTCCCAGTCTATTGTTTCTATTTCTTTGCATGGTTCACTTAGGAAGGCTTTCTTATCTCTCCTTGTTATTCTTTGGAACTCTGCATTCAGATGGATATATCTTTCCTTTTCTCCTTTGCCTTTCACTTCTCTTCTTTTCTCAGCTATTTGTAAGGCCTCTTCAGACAACATTTTTGCCTAGCCTCCCATGCATGCATAGCCTCTCCCTTTATCATCATCTTCCATGAGAGAGGTACTTTCATTATAGTTGGTGATTTACATTGACATAATCCCAGGTGGCTCAGTGGTAAAGAATTTGTTTGGTACACAGGAGTCATGAAATGCAGTAAATGTAGGTTGATCCCTGGGTTGGGAAGGTCCTCTGGAGAAGGAAATAGCAACCTACTCAAGTATTCTTGCCTGGGAAATCCCATGGAAAGTCCATTGGGTCACAAAAGTGTTGGACACAACTGATCGACTCAATGAGCACTTTTGGCATTGCACGTTCCATGGGCTCGGATGAATATATAATGATACATATTCACCATTGTATACCATACAGTATTTTCACAGTCCTAAAAATCTTTGTGTTCTGCCTATTCATTTCTCTCCACCTCTGCAGCTCCTGCAACCACTATGACACTTCGTTTTTTTTTTACAGATTTCCAATCTTTGGTCATTGTGCATAACAAGAAGAATGCGTCACTTTTTGAAAAATCTTCGCAAACCTCTCTTTAAAAAAATAACCTGGCTGTTTGTATTTACTTACTACTTAATTCTTACCTTCCATGGCTGCAGGTCTTGCATCTTATTTTGTCTTACTGGGTAGAATTTTATGAACCTGTCACTTCACTTTCTTTCTTTCTTTTTTTTTTTTTACTATAATTGGGAAAAGAGCTGATATATAGCTAGAGGCACATCATTATGGGAAGAGTTAGGACAAATTAACTGTGATTAACTGAGATTATGTGGTTCAAAGTTATATTTGACAGTACGTATTTTTGCCCTTATGAAAATTATTTTGTAAGTAAAGCATGAAATATTAAATTAGTCATTAATGATATTCAACTCCCATGAATCTGGAAAGTGCCAAGTTCATTCTACATATGCTTAATTGCTTTTACTAAGAAAAATTAAAGTTATTTTAAAAATGTAGTAATACATTATTATTCTTCATAATACTTCAATGTATCCTGACATACATATATTTATTCTCTGTATCATTAAACCTTATTAATTTCTTAAAAAAATGTGTGATATATTTAATTAACAATATAATTCTTTAACAGGTGAGTGAACTAATGTCTGTTAAACCTGGATTTTTCTAAGTATTTTACATACACTGTTTAATTTAATCCCAAAGCAGACCTGAACATTTATCTCTATTTTCTGGTTACTCTCATTCTCCCAGTGATGAAATGTAAGGCTTAGAGAAGTAAATTTCACAGGTAGAAGGCAGTAGGGATAGGATCAAGATTCAAATCCACCTAATTCTTAAACCATTACCTGAAAACTCATGTTCATTATCTATGCTATCAATTTGGATTTGTGGTTTATTGTAATTGTAAATAAATTCATTCAGATTAACTTGTAACTATTGTTTTGTGGTTTGTCATGTTTGAATGTGGGGTCTATGGATCTAGCTTTATTAAAAAGTCAGGCTGTTGAATCATTAGTTGTATCGAAAGGAAGAGCCTCTAGTTATTGTAGCAGGCAGCTCAGGCACAGAGAAGAGGAGAAAAATTCAGAGGTTTGTGATTTCAGGGAGGTCAGAGAAGAGACAGGCTGATTTAGAGAAAAGGCAGAACAAAGAATGAAGGCTCTGTAATTTGGAAAAATAACAAGGTAGTGTCTCCTGGTTTTTAAATACTGGGACTTGTTCTATTTGATTGAAAATAAACTTAGAGAGAAGCAAAACAGAATAATTAAAATTAAGTTAAGATACAAAGAAGAAAAGAAATAGGACTGAAGGAAAATACTTCAAAATATTATCAGTAGCTATGTCTGGGAGTAGAAGGACAAATGATTTTTTATTTTTCTGTTTGTATTTTTTTACTTTACAGTTTCTTTCTATTAAACACGCACTACAAACACAATTTAGAGAAAATTCATCATTATTATTACTATTATTTTTTCATTACATAGCATGATGATAAGTACTTTAGGAACAAAGCCTGACTGAGTTTTTTTTTTTTTAATTTTATTTTATTTTTTAATTTTAAAATCTTTAATTCTTACATGTGTTCCCAAACATGAACCCCCCTCCCACCTCCCTCCCCATAACATCTCTGTGGGTCATCCCCATGCACCAGCCCCAAGCATGCTGTATCCTGCATCAGACATAGACTGGCGATTCAATTCTTACATGATAGTATACATGATAGAATGCCATTCTCCCAAATCATCCCACCCTCTCCCTCTCCCTCTGAGTCCAAAAGTCCGTTATACACAGCTGTGTCTTTTTTTCTGTCTTGCATACAGGGTCGTCATTGCCATCTGAGTTTTAAAACTAGGTTTGCAATGTATTAGCTTTGTGACATTGGATAAGTTATATATCCTCTCAAAGCATTTTTATTTATTAAGTTGCTACTGAGTACTATTTATTGAAACAGTGCTGTTATCATAATTAACATACAATTAATATGCAATTATTATTCCTAGTATCTAGAATGTGTTGTTAGTTATTACTGGAATTATTTAGTTTTTTTTTTTATGCTTATTAGGGTTTCCCTGATAGCTCAGCCAGTAAAGAATCTGCCTGCAATGAGGGAGACCTGGGTTGACCCCTGGGTTGGGGAAGATCCCCTGAAGAAGGGAAAGGCTACCCACTCCAGTATTCTGGCCTGGAGAAGTCCGTGGACTCCAGTCCATGGGGTCACAAAGAGTCACAGACAACTGAACAACTTTCACTTCACTTATGTTTATTAGCTACTTTATTTTAAATAATTAAAAATATAAAGTGTGATATTTCCTAAGGATTTTTTCTCCTAAAAATGCCCAGATCTCAACTTCAAGATTCACATCAGTACCACTCCCACCCCCATCCCTCCAGCATCACAAACCAGATACCTAGCAGCAGTGCATAGATGACAAGGGAAGTTTAGACAAAGGAGCACTCTTGCTCAACCAGGAACTGTATATCTGTGCTATCAGCTCACCCAAGTGGTCTCGGAAGTTCCACTTCTGTCTTAACTTTGTGAAACCCAGTATGCATTCAATGCATATTTAAATGTAAGACTTTGTGTGTAACCCAGATATATTCCAGGGTCCTTGTGGCCACATTCATCACAGTGTCACAGGAGAAGAAACACAGTCCTGCAACTAAAAGTAATACAAGTGGTTCCCATCTTTACTAACTTCTCTTGAAGAACATCTCTATAATCCATCCATGGCACTGATATAACACTAAAAAAGCTATTTTTCTCAAGAGGAACTTCTCAAGACTTAATTTTTCTTGAAATTATCTCCCCTATTCATCTTGCTGTTCCCCACTTACATTCCAGGGCTTCTTCTAAGACTCTCCCGCCCCCAAATTCATACTCCCTTGTCAAAACTGCCTCTCACCTCATACCATGCAGGCTTCCCTTGTTTCTCTTACCCCAACACTTGTATTCTTATTTTTCCTCTGTAGTAAACGATGGCCTTTTTGACTAAAAATATTCTAGTTCTCTCCTTTCCCATTTCCCACAACAGTATGTCCATTTGCTAAATATGATCAGGGGGCCTGAAGAAGATATAGAGAATAAAATAATTTGCATTCCAAATATACATGAGAGCTATATCATATTTAAAAGACACACATGGAGGATCTAACTTCCAAAATGCTTTGTTATCTTAAATGACTATATATGCAGCAAATCGCCTTAATCCCACTATACTTTTCCACTTTCAGTAGTAATAATCAATACAATTAATCAAGCACCTACTATTAGCTGGATACTGTATAAGATACTTTCAGCATATTATATTATCTATTCTTCATGACAAACTTCTGAGACATTAGCTAACTTGCCTATGGTGATATAGTTAATGGTGGTAGAATTAAGGTTTTTTAAAAAGATCTACATAACTCCAAAGCCCATGAGATTAATTACCACACTATTTCTAGGTAAATATAATAGAAGAATGTAGCTTCTGGTTAAAGAAAATAATTGTCTATGGTCTAAGACTGGGTTAATATCAGAGCTTATTAGCAGCAGTAGACACTATGTTCTATCCACTTGTATAGGATGGAATTGATTTAATGATTTTATGGGTGCATAATCAAAGACAAGAACAGAAGTGGACTGTGTTACATCTGTTATATCTGATTTCTCCCCTAAAGGTTTATAACTCTGATAAATTTCTGAACAGAGCAGTGTTAAGGACAAAATGGCAAAACTCTTTAGTTGACTGCTTCAGCTTGTCTAGTTCTAAATTTTACTTTTAAGTGAATAAAGCCTCCTCAGTCATAAATCCTAAAATGTTTGAGCTCCTGGGCTTAGATGCAAGTATATTTGAACCCCGATTGCATAAGCTGGCTCTTGTTTTTTTGTAACACTTTGTTTGAACATTTCTTTATGAGACAAGAATGTAGGACACAGATATGGTAAAACTCAGTTATTCTGAGTTCAAAAACATGTGTGGAGGACCAACTAGACATTTCTGATCATGATTAGCTTTGTTACTGTAAATCATTACATCAAATATGTCAACATCTTTTTGTTCATCCTTTTGGCCAAGTGCTACTAAAAGTTAACTTTGCTTTATATTTCTGGCTGCTGTGTGTATGTGTAAATAAAGTATTTAGCATGCACAGCCACAGTCTTACTGTCTATATAAAATGCATCAGCCTGGAAATCTTATGAGGATGATTTTTTTTCCCTGTAGATTTTGAAGCTATTTGTCTCTCTAATCTTGGCATTGTAAAAATGGCTTCCTACCCATTTCAGACCTACTCCTGTGTGTGTGTGTGCGCTTAGTCACTCTGTTGTGTCTGACTCTTGTGACCCCATAGACTGTAGCCTGCCAGGCTCCTCTGTCCATGGGATTCTCCAGGCAAGAATCCTGGACTGGGTTGCCATCTCATTCTCCAGGGGATTTTCCCGACCCAGGAATTGAACCTGGGTCTGCTGCATT